>NC_139604.1:84192295-84792295 GCF_964270895.1 Podarcis filfolensis
GGGGAAGGGAAGAAAAAAAAAGTAGGACGCAGATCAGGGTTTTTATTTTCTGCATTGAACGGGAGAAGGCGTGGGGAGGGAGGAAAAAGCTTTATTTTAGGATTTATAGATAGAGATATATATTATAAATCACAACCGCAAAAACAATAAAACACACCAGCCACATGACAGTAATGCGATTAGCGGGATGAATGCGAGGGTCTGTGCGCGCAGAGAGCGAGAGAGCGGAAATTTAATGCCGATCCGACACAGTCGATTCGCCCTGGTCCATCTTCCCCGCGGCCTTAGCCTGGCAGCTGCAGGCCTGTGGAGTCGTTTCTGATCTGCCCTCCTTTATTAAAAACTGCACTGGGGAGTCTCCCCACCCTCTGCTTGGCCCACCCCCTTCTCCCCGGTGCTTTTCTCTTTCCTAGCAATTGGGGACACTGGAGGAGCCTGTCGTTTTGCTGGGCCGCAGAGAAAGGTCTCTCCGCTTGTTGTCAGGCTTCCCTTTATGAAGGTTGCCAGGTGTGTCTGCTGTGCCCTGGCAGGGCTTTTGTGGCTGGGAAACCACTCGCGACAGGTAGAAAGTCAACCGGCTCAGCTCCTGGCCCCGTTTCCGGGGCCTGGTAGGAAACGCTCGACTGGTTGAATTTCTGCCCCCTGTTGCATTTCACCTGTGGAACGAGCAAGACTTTGTTTTTGCAACAAAATGAATAGCTGCTAAAAGCGCATAAAGAGGAGGCAAGTTCGATTTCCTAGATATGGCGGTGATGCTGATGATCTTTCTCCCATCATCACCAACCACACCACAACTGAAATCGCTGCTCGTGGTTTTCTTTCAATTCACGCCTCCCCATTCTCCTCCTCGGCACAACCCAGGGCTAGAGCTCTCCATTTGCCAGCCGCGGATCCGAATTGGTCGATTGCGCTTCCAAAGATGTTTACACGGCTTGGCATCCGCCGTTCCAGGCCTTTGAAACGGATCCTGCAAAAGTCAGCTCGACTTCACGACGCTCCTCCTTCCCCATTTTAACTCCTGCTGCCCCTTTACGCTCCATTTTCTCCGTCTCCCTTTGTAATCCCTCATTTTTCCATCGCCACATCTGGTTTCCATTGCTGGCGCTCTCTCCCTTTACCTTGAAGTTTTCAGTAATAAAGATATTAGGCAAAGGGCATCCGCGGCTCCTCAGTCAGAAGGATCCTTAACCCATTCCTTGCGGGGACCATCTTGGCTGCAAAGGCGGAACCCCACTAGGGAACAACAACAACAACGTCAAGAAAACGACACCCCTATGAAAGAGGTGAATGTGGGCGTCCAAACAGACGTTTTCCTAGAAATAACATTTGCCATTTATAAATTCCCATGGCATTGTGCTGCGATGGGGAAATGCTGCCCCTTGAGAAAGATGGGCGACTCGATCTGCGCAAGACAAAGGCAAAGCGAATTGACATTGTATTTCTGTTTATTAGTTTGTCCCACTGTCCTCTAGGGGGACGATTAATTAATTACTTTTTTTTTGCAATTACGCCGCCCCGCAACATAAAAAGCTCTCTGGGCGGCTTACAATAAATACAATAAGAAAGCAATTTAAGGGCAAAAGGAGACGCGGAGATATAAAATCAAACGAAACGCAAACGCAACCAAAAAGCCCTCACCACACGTCTGAAAATAAGAACACACTATTTCAGCTCAGGGACGTCGGTGTAGCCAGGGCGTCATGTATCAGATCTAACCTACCTCTCCAAATAGCTACTTAGAGAGGGTTCAAACGTCCGTTCCGAATGCGGACTGCTGGTGCCTAAACCGATTTGCAGCCTGATCCACAACCTAGCCAGGGCGACATAGCTCAACTGATTCAAGCCCCACTGGCTTCGTGGGCCCAGGAATAGGCACCTGTTGGCGGAGTGGACTAGTGTGAAACCAACCTTGAAAGCGTAGCAGGATGACCGTTTTTGGAGACGGACGGTTTGGTCTGATCCAGCCAGACGTCATTCCTAAACCCTTCTGTGTTAACTTGTTGGTGTATGGGCAGCGCTTACTATTCAGGGGGAAATCCGTATATAATCTATAACCGGATTTAATAATATATTAGCAAGGATCCTTCACACACACACACACACACACGCTCATGAGAAGAGACCTGGACCACCTTCTTTTATGTTAGAGAAACACACCGAGCGGCATCGCTCCAGAAGAAGCTCCAAACCGTTGTGCTGCCTCGATTTCAAAACAACCCCTCAAGTCTTCCCTGGGCAGAGACTTTGGGCAGGTTTCCGATCCAAGAAAGCTTTCGGCGGCTTTCCCTTCCTTATTCTCTTTATTACCTGCTTAATTCTTTCCTCATTTTTTTGGGGCCTCTCCGCCCCCCTCCCTCCTCCTTTGATTCCCCTCTCGCTCACCCTCTCATGACTTAATAAAAAGCAAATCAGCACAATGCGTGCGAGTCTTCCTTAAAAAACCGCTTCTTGGACGGGCAGTGGGGAATCGTCAGAGAGAAAAGGCAAGTTGGGGAAACTTGGGGTGTATGTGGTGGTGGGCTGGGGTGGGGGAAAGGAAGCAGCGCGATTACCGCAGCCGCGCAGATTTGTAGCAGCAGAGGGCTTTGGACTGTCCCAATAAAACCCGTTCGCTTTGGGTTGCGCTTTTGACGCAGCAGCGCATGGGAACGCGCTCTTGGCTCAAACCCAGCTGAAGTGAGTCGCGGCTGAGCTCCATTGAAAGCAATGGGACTTGAGAGAGCCCCGACTAACTGCCTCCTATGGTTTGCGGTGAGACGTTCGCCAAAGCCATCTTTAGCTGGAGAGAAAGAGAAAAGGATCTGTAGAATAGATACAAGGCAAAATATTATTGCTGCTTCTATTAATCATCATCATCGCCATCAACTAACGAGTCAGATAATATTGAAAGCGAAATCTGATTCTTTCCAAAGAAGTACACATGAAATCAAAACGCGTACGACAACAGAAGAAGAGAAGAGATAGGAGAAGCAACAGTATGGCGTCAGGATTTCCTTTCATTGGATCCGACATTTATTTTTAAATGGAGAAATCGAGATCTTAAATAGAAAACCTAATCCCCCATGCATTAATTTGGTAGTAAATTCTGCTGAAATCAGTCTGAAAGCCCCAGTGAAATCAGTTGCTTTTAGTGCGCTGGGAAATACAGTCGGGATCTGGGGATGTCGGAAACTCGATTCCATAAATAGCTTTGCAGAGTTGAGCAGAACGACTTGGATTTTGAAAGCGATTTTCAGTGTCGCTCCAAAGCTCAGCTCCCTCCGAACAGAATTCCGCTGAAAGTAACAGAATTTGCAAGTAAAACGGATTGGGCTGCAAGTCTCTGTAAGAACCTCATTTTTTGGGGGGTGGGACGGCGCCCCTCCTCTGAAACCAATGGGGTTTCTTAACGCAAAGCCAGAGATTTAGGACTGAAAGTGCAAAGCGCCTAATCTCGCTTGATCCTAAACGACTTTACTTCGAAGTAAGTGTTAGTGAAATCACAGCAGAATTGGTTTACAGAAGCAGAAAATGAGTTCGGCATTATTTTTAAGCAGAACGGGCTACAAGGCAAAATCTAGAGTCTTGTAAATCGGATGCGACCATGAAACAGAACCTTCTCTTCCCCCTCTTTCTCCCAGAAGATTTGTGTTTTTTTTTCCGGGAGCATCTCAGTGTATACTTTAAAAAAAATCGAAGGAAAGATATTAGACTCTAAAGTGCCACAGGGCGAGGCAATCCTATGTACCTCTCAGCAGAAGTGCGTCCTACTAAATTCAGTGGGGTTTATTCCAAGTAAAATGTATTACCTCGAGGAGCAATTCCAGGGGTTTGGACAGAGAAAAGCGAAATAGGAAGTCTGAGCGCCAAGACGCTTGGAATGAAGATCGCATTATAATTTAATTGGAAGTGCGGCGTTCTCTGCAGGAAGCTTCGCCCAGCGAAACCAGTTTTGGGGCAGAAGTTAAGAAACAGTTTTTAAAAAATAGTTTCAAAAGTAGTATTTTTTAAACCAGGTCTGTAAAGGAGCTATCGGTCTCCAAATTATTAAAGGGAGCAAATTGAGCTCCCTTCTAGTAGAGAAAATTGGGGAATCAAACTGAACAAGTTTCCCGTACTTGTGAGACGGTCGTGTGGGCTTGAGAGTGTTTAAACTGGGTCTAATTTGCAAGTTCTGTAGATCCAGGAAAAAGCATTCCTTACAAAGAACCCGAGTAGCACTTATCCTGAGAAGGATGAGAAGGAATCGGAGATCATGATGATCATGATGACGTTTAAAACCAGACTGATAAAAAAGAATCTGTTTTTACAGTCAAATTCAGAACTTTTCTACCTTCTTTCTGAAAAATAACAACACAATCCTTCAAATAAACTTGGGAAAAGTCTGAATTTTTGCCATGACACAGCTAGGAGGGGCAGAGGCTCAAGATTACCCCACTGGCAATCACTATGAGTGTGTGTGTGTGTGTGTGTGTGTGTGTGTGTGTGCAAGTTAGATTCAAGTTGAGATGCACAATTCACCCCTAAGTAGAGTGTGCACTGCAATACCTGAGTTCTACTTACACAAGTTCCATTGAAATGGATGAAAGCTACACGGTCTGGAGAATTCTTACTCAGCCCCCATCCATTCCAATGGGTCTTCAGTTCAGCAGCACTCTTTCCCTGTGGACTCTTGCTGCGTACACACCATACATTTCGAGCACATTTAAAGTACCCAATTGAAACGAATCCTGGGAACTGAAGTCTGTTAAGGGTGCTGGGAATTGCAGGTCTGTGAGGGATAAAGTACAGTGCCCACATCTCCCCCCCCCCCCCGTGTGCTTTAAATGTCCTTTACAATAGTATTGTGTGTACAAAGCAACTATCTCGGGAATCTCTAGCCAATCCACGTATACCTGAAAGTAAATTCCTCATATTTCAATAGGATGCGCCATCCTCCCCCAGTACATTTGCACAGGATCTCAGCCTTAACCAAGTAATCGAGGCTCCTGGGCAGAATTCCACCCCTCTCCTGCATCACTAGTTACACCGCAGTAGGAGCAGCAAGAGTAACAGATGCTATCGCTACTATCACGAATAGCAGCAGTGATAAGAGTTTCAAAATTGACTAGAAACCATCAACCTGGTCGTGCAACGTCTAGAGGGGTTGTGGTTGTGCTTGCTTAACCCTTTTCCTTTGAAGTAAAACTCATTGTGATCAGTGGACTTACTTTAATGTAAGCTCTGGAAGTTGTGCCCTGTAAGCATACAGTGCCATTCTATATGGTCTCCTCAGGCACCAATCCCATTGAGCTAAATGGGAATCCCTTCCAGATAACTGGGTACAGGATCGCATCCTTAGGCCTTAAGACTATCTCATCTTAATTTAACTCCCCCCCCCCGCCCCCCAGTCTAAGGAAGTCCTTGCACAGTCATTTCAGGCTTCTCCCAGCTATTGTGTTTCTAGCTACCTGCAAAAAAGTAGAGTAATATTTTCACTGCAGGCAATGGTCGATGGGAGCAAGGAAGCTGGCAAGGCCACCCGAAATTTCCACTCGGAATTATTTTAATTCCCAGGAAGACGCCTATAGCGCCGCAATGGTAATAATGCCTAGTTAGAAATCGTGGACAAATTAGGCGTCGCTGCCTTTGCGAGTCCAAATCTAGAGACCAAAGGATCGCCCGTTGACCGACTGTCCCAACACGTCAATCCAGAAACCCAGCCCCGAGGAAATAAATGGATGCTGCGCTCGTCGATTTCCATCATATACAATGTGCTCCATCGGCCAGTTTAAGGCTGGGGACCAAAGCGCACTTGCTTAGAGAAGTAAATAATTATAATAATGCAAATATTATTTGGGATCTGTTGTGGGGCTTAACTCCAGCACTAACGCAATGCGGCTTGGAGAGCAAATAAGCACAGGGCGGTTTTCTTGTGCATCCGCAGCAGTGCTCGACGTGGCATTTCATCGACGTTCATCAGCCAAACGAATCCAGACAGGTCGCTGTCCCCAAGGACCTCATATGAGATGAGGGAAGGGCTTTTTTACATACAGGTTTAGGCGGACGGGGTGTCAAGGCCGTTGGACTATGACTATCATATCAGGAGAGGCTCTTGATGCATCTGGAGTTACAGAACCACAAACCCAACCGCGGCTCCTCAAGCAGCGCGCGTCGACTCCGAAATCCACTGAGCAGCTCAAGGCGCTGAAGATGGATGGAAGGTGGGGGTTGGGGGTTGGAAACGGTTCGAGATGTTCCCTTGGGGCAGCACGACCGTCGTAAGATGTCTTCTGTGCAGTGGGTCTCGCTCCCCCTCTGCTCCCATTTTTAAGGTCGCGCTCAGTCCGATTCTATGCACGTGGTTTACTCAGAGATAAACTCCAGCGAATTCCGTGCCGTTTACTCCCAAGTAAGCGTGTGCAACACGCGATCTGGGTGTGAGAGATGAAGAATCCAATCATGTGCCCACCGAAAATGGGATCCCTTTGAACTGAATGGGATCTAACAGCACAGGATTGGATTCTGCTATCCAGAAGGATCCTGTTAGTAGGGAGGGGAACGTGGGTGGAACCAGGTGGGCCGCTCGATGTTGTCAGAATCCCAGCATGGCCCATGATCAGGGATGATGGGAGGTAGAATCCAACCATATCCGGGGGGGTCACAGGCTCCCTACTCCCGAACTAGGGTCTGATCCTGCATACAAAGCACAAGCTCTACTACCGTCGAACCATAGCCTTTCCTTTGTACCCTCCAAGGAAATAGATCCGGCTCCCAGCCTGTACGCACTTGCCAGCTAAGCCTTATTTAGCTCCCTTCCCAGTAAAAATGCATAGGATCTATCTGTTAGAGGCTAGAGCACCTTTACACCAGTATTTTCCAAACCTGGGTCTTCAGCTGTTGTTGGACTACAACTCCCATGATCCCTAGCTAGCAGAACCAGTGGTCGGGGTGATGGGAACTGTAGTCCAACAACAGCTGGAGGCCCATGTTTGGAAAACACTGCTTTACACAATTTTATTTAAAAGCCTCCCCACAACCCACTCAATATGTTCCTACCATCCCATAACGTCTGTGTCATTTCAGTAAAAATGCTCCATAGACCAGGCCACAGAATCCACAGTGACGTCACAGTAGAACTTTCCACGAAAGCGTGTTCTCAAACAAGTTGTACTTCCCTCCTAATAATGAGTGCTGGGGCATTTGTGCTCATGCAAGGCGGAGCGGAGGCAGAATAATGTGGACTGGCTTCTCTCATTATCCCTGTAGACTGTGTGACTCCTGATGCACTTATGGGCTGCTCTAAGCAGTTACCTGAAGAGCAGAGTATCTGGGAAGGCCTAGGTTTGATTTGCGGGGGTGGGGCCGGGGGAGAGAAAGAAGGACAAAGAACTCAGAGACAAGTATCAGTCCTGCAGAAGCTGGACGACGTTTAAAAACTAGAAAATCATGTTAGAGAATGAATCAAAGCATTTCCACCAGGAATTGCCTAACTCCCAGGGGATTGCATTTACTTCAAAGTAAGCTCAGGGAAAAGAATGTGTAAACCACTTACAAGGAAGTTCAACTCTTCTTTCCCAATGGGATCCTCTAAGGCCCGGGGTGTAAATTTACAGCGAAGTGCCTATAAACATGTGGATGTGACTTTGCTTCGGAGTAAAGATAAGGTCGGGATTCGAAGTTTGCTTCGAACTAAATAGGGGCCAGATCAGGTGTGACTTTGCAACGGCATGAATACAGAGGAGGAATTATTGTCCTCGAAGTAAATATAAGATCGGGTGTGAGAGGGATTTTACTTCGAGGTGATGAACAGATCGGGTGTGACTCCTTATGACAAGTGCGCAAGTAAAGTTCCGCTGAAATAGACGGAGCTTGACCTCCAAGTCCACGTGTAAAAATCAGGATGAGAAAAAGTAACCCATTTAAGAGTCGACGGTTCTTATTTTCTGTTCACCACCCAACCCATTTTTCCAGAGGCTCTCCATCAGAGTCCAGCTTGGTCCGTTTGCTGGTCCTGTGTTCTTCTGGAGCCATTCCAGTCAAGCAGGAGCTGCTGAACACCCACCCTTACCACTCATATCTCTCTTCAATTTTCTTTTGCTTGGAGGACAATGATTTTCCAAGCTGGTTTTTTTTATAAAAAAATTAAATTTAAATAAGAATTTTCTTTTCAAGCAAAGAACGTCCTTTCCCCATCATCACACCTCCTTCATAGGCCTCCATGGCACTTGGGCAGGGGTCTTGAGCGCCCCACACAGCCTCACCCAGGGCTCTCGCCCTCCTCCTTTTCGGTACCTTCTACCTGATACACGAGCTCCGAGGCCTCCTATTTTTATCACGCGGCTGCTGCAGAGCATAAAATCAGGGAACGACATTCGGCGCTAAGCTGCCCCAGGCGAGGCGTTCCTCGTGCATCTCTGTTTGTGCCGAGGCTCGCTTAGCAACGCGAGTCCTTTCTGGAGAGCCAAATGATGCTCTTCGACCCTGTTTTGGGCAAAGAAAGCTTTAAGGTCGGGAGGAATGGAGAGGAAGGGGAGGAGGAAGGGACACAGTGGTGTTGGAAACCCTATCCATTCGTTTCAAAGGGATTTATTTCCCTGTAAGATACGATCGGGGTGTTAATTTATCCACAAATCTCTCTCTCTCTCTCTCTCTCTCTCTCTCTCTCTCTCTCTCACACACACACACACACACGAAGTAGCGGATTGCTTAGGAATCTCCAGTTACACCGCACCTATCCTATTATACCAAAGTTGACTGCAGCACCCACCGGCCTAACACACCCATACTTCTGAAGTTGAACTTTGGAAATTTGTTTCTTCCACCTCGGTCCTAAAAACTTTCTCCAAGAAGGAAGGACATCTCATTGGGAGGATTTGCTTCCAAACCAAAATGCCCAGCTTACTTGCAAGCAAGTTCCTTTTCAGTCCAGGGGACTTTCCGGTCAATATCCTGGTCTGGGAGGATCTCTCTTTCTGGGAGAGCGGGGCGTATCGGATGCGCGCAAGTCTCCCAGATTATACGCAGACTTTAGAGAGGTTCATATAATCTGGTTCTACAAACAGAACAAAAGGGGGAGGGGAAAACTAGTTTAACTTCAACCCCCTTCGGAGTCTGCCCTCATTGGAAGCCTCTCTCAATATTAAGGTGAACGTTTACCCATTGATTTCAATGCCTGCCCGCTTCCGACTGTCGTTTGAACGGAAAGGTATTTCTTAATAAGGCTTCTCCAAATTAACAGTCTCTCAAAGGTGCGAGCCTTTGTATGTTTACTCGTAAGCAAGTCCCACAGCGTTCAATGGCAGCTCTAAGAGGTAGAATCTCAAAGAACAGAGGCTCTGGTTATCAGGTGTTGGGGACACCTCCGCTGCTCTAGATTCAGGTAGGTAGCCGTGTGGGTCTGACGCAGTAGAAATATATATATAAAATAAAAAAATTGTCCAGTAGCACCTTAGAGACCAACTAAGTTTATTCTTGGTATGAGCTTTCGTGTGTGCATGCACACAAAAGCTCATACCAAGAACAAACTTAGTTGGTCTCTAAGGTGCTACTGGACAATTTTTTTATTTTTATTTTATATATTTCCGCTGCTCTGACAGGGTTTCCTTCCTCTTAACTGGTTTGCGAGTATGACTCAATCTGAGCCAGACACGCGAGCTCCCACAAGCATGTACAGAGTTCCTCACCTCGAAGTAGTTCCTAAGCATTTAAGATTAAGGTTTAGACTTTCCGTATCACGTGTTGTTGCAGCACCCAGGCCAAGCTGAGCTCCGTTTCCTGTCTTTTAAAAAAGCAGTGCCGCTCTCCTTATTTCAAAAGGGTGTTACAATGACGGCCAAGTCCACCCTAAGGGGTTTTAAAGTCACAATTGATTTTTATTGGACTTTGTCAAGCCCCCTCCCCCAATCCCGCCCCCGCAGCTCCGTTGGGCCAAACGTCTGGGGGCAGAAGCGGTTATGGAGCCTGTTCAGCTGAGAAACATGAATTTTCCTAACCCTAACCTAGTGTTTCGCAGACTTGGGTCTCCAGCTGTTGTTGGACTACGACTCCCATCACTCCCGACTAGCTAGGGATGATGGGAGTTGTAGTCCAACAACAGCTGGAGACCAGTCCCACCAATTTCAGCCGCCTTATATCGGTGCAAGACTGATGGGATGGAGTGTAAAGAGTGAACTCCACGACACAGATATAGACGATTGTACCACCACCACCCATTATTTATTCTTATCAATATAATTATTCAGTATTAACCATTGTGGTTAATGGGACTCATTGTGGTTAATGGTGTGGGTTATTGTTATATGGCAGGGATGGGTCTTCAGAATTGCTAGACTCCAGCTCCCATCAGCCATGCTAGTTAGAGTCCAACACTACCATCTGGAGAACCACAGCCTGCCTGCCTGCCTGCCTGCCTTATATCAAGAGTCAAAAGACTACCCGCACTGTCGAGGTTCGGAGGGATCGATTCCAAGACGATCTGGCTTGCAACTCGTAATAACTTTTCAAAATATTTGATAAGGGTGACGGTGGGGGGGGGGGGGAAATCCCGGCAGCTTCCCTGCCTATCGCTGCCAAATGTAAATGGCGTTAAAAGGGAAACCTCCGAAGAAACAGGGGGAGCCAAGAGGAGACGCTGCCTTATGCAATTGCTACCGAATGAACTGACGCGAATGCAAGACGTCGGGATAAGGGAGAGAGACTGGAAATGGCAAGCGATAGGCTTGGGTGCGCCTGGGTAAAATAAGCAGAGAGAACCGTTCCCAAGCAGCAGCGATGATAGACGGAAGGATGCCCTGAGAGGAAGCTGATCAGAGATGAGTTTCTACACCGACCAGCAGCCATTCTCCAGGCAGGGAGTCTTCCCAGCCTTACCTGGAGATGCTGGGGTTGAAGGTGGGGGACCTTTCAAGATGCAAAGCATGATCAGGATTTTTTCATTTTTAAATGCGTTGTTCAGTCAGCCTGAAAGTCAATGCAGTTCCCTTCTCGGAGATTTATAAAGCAGCCACCCCGGAGAAACGGAACCTCCATCTTCAGAGAGCACCCGATGTTGGGGACCAGCCAGGACGCGGGTGGTGGCTCTTTTCACTGGGGCTTCATGGTTGGTGGACAGTCAGTCACACAAACGCCTTAGGAGAACGCAGAAGGCCTTGAGGGTCGGATCCAGCAGGCCGTTCTGACAGGGGTGGCTCTCAGTCTTAGAGAGAACAGGGGTTCAGTTAGAGGAGTTGAGGCTCTGGAGTGATTGATTACATTTCTATACCACCTTTATCTTCCAAGGAGCTCCTCCTCATTTCATCCTCGCAACAACCCTGTGAGGTAGGTTAGGCTAAGAGGTGGTGACTGGTATCGGAATCGGGTGGCGCAGGTTATGTGTTCGTTTCCAAGGCAACGTAAAATGGGTAAGATCAGAGCTCCTAGTACAGTTCCCTCGAAACAATTTGGCCGAATAGATTTTTGTCTCGCTGGCTTCACACGGTGCAATCCAGTTTGTCTGACCAATTTGGGGATTAGTTTAAAAGGACCCTCCTCTTAGGGGGTTCCTCTGCAACGCAAGTCCTTGCAAGTGTCATCCTCAAGTCACCTACTCAAGAAAAAATCACAGGCAAGACAATATAGCTACTCTAGAATTAAAGAGGGGGCGTAGGATCATTTTCTCTGCCATCCCTTGCAATGTTGGGAATCTTTCTAAAGGTTTTCTTCTGGTATTGGAAAATATTCATCCCAGCCGAAAATGAATAGTTCATGGCCAAAAGGGTGGCTGGAGCACACAGCTTGTGCTCTTCAGATTGGTTTTAGGCACAGGTGAGACAGGTAATAAGCCTTTGCTGGATTTTAACCATCCGCAAATCGTATGAATCACGAAGCTCCTTGAATTCCATCTTCTCTCCCGCATCACCGAACCCCCGCCCTTTTTACATTAACATCATCCCGGAGACTCCCCTTTCCACACCCTACTGGTTCCTAAGAGCCTGCCCAGATCCCCACTTACCGGTAATAAATGGCAGAGCTAAGGCGGAAGTCGGAGCGCGCGATGGACGCATTGACTGCCTGATTTGTATCCCACTTAATTGGACGGAATTCTAAGCGGTCTCAAATCGAACTGAATTCGAATGAAACGTTGCTGGGATCGATTTGGAGGGAGAAAGCACAAGGAAGCACCCCAAAATCCTGTATTGGATAGGACCAGATGCAACACGCTTCCTGGGCACCCACGCAATCGAACACTTGGCATCAGCCCCAATGTAAACCTCGCTTCGCCTACCAGGCTTATTTTTACTAGGAACTGAAAGCCATGGAAAGGGTTCCACCATGGGAAATGCAAGAGGTGACCCAACTTTAAAAGACCTGCTTGGTACACTGGTACATCAGTGTTCCATTGAAAAGAAAGAAAGAAAAGAATATTGGGCAGTTATGCCTTCACAAAAATTAGCATTTCTACAGCTCAGACATTCTTACACCATTATTAGCCTCCATATGGTACATAGAACCTGTGCCCAACAGTGACTTGACTCAACCTAATACCTTAGTAGCTGAGACCAGGTTTGAATTTAGTATTTCTCATATCACAGCTCAAGGGACGCGGGTGGCGCTGTGGGTAAAACCTCAGCGCCTAGGACTTGCCGATCGCATGGTCGGCGGTTCGAATCCCTGCGGCGGGGTGAGCTACCGTCTTTCGGTCCCAGCGCCTGCCAACCTAGCAGTTCGAAAGCACCTCCGGGTGCAAGTAGATAAATAGGGACCGCTTACCAGCGGGAAGGTAAACGGCGTTCCGTGTGCTGCGCTGGCTCGCCAGATGCAGCTTGTCACGCTGGCCACATGACCCGGAAGTGTCTGCGGACAGCGCTGGCTCCCGGCCTATAGAGTGAGATGAGCGCACAACCCTAGAGTCTGTCAAGACTGGCCCGTATGGGCAAGGGTACCTTTACCTTTACCTATATCACAGCTCAGGTCTTCAGCCACTGTGCTAGAGCATCGTTTACTAAAAAGCATCATAAGCTACTGGACCAAATTCAAGGTGTAACTATTAGGAAACTGCAACAGCTTGGGGCCAGTTTACTTGTGAGATTACCCTACTTCATATACACCCACTTTGACTGCAGGGGGTTGGTCTAGGTGACTCTTGTGGCCCCTTCCAACTCTTTGATTCAATGATTCATCTATGATTTGCAGAACTGGCGCTGTTTATGGGTGTTGCATAATACTTATTGTGCATTGTAGGAAATCAGTCTTTGGTTTGATGGCAGCTCCAACACTTTGGAACTCCCTGCCTATTGATATCAGGCAGGTGCCTTCAATGTACTGCCTAAAACCATTTCATTTAGGCAAGCCTACCCAGACATGTCCTTTGTATTTTAATTATGTTCGTGTGTTTTTAAATACCTGTTGCTAGTTGTCTTTTATTGTTTTTGCCATAAACTGCTTAGAGGTTTTATTACAATTAAGTGGTATATTCATTTTGTTTTGTTTTTTAAAGGTTAGTGTGCTTCTAAAGAAGTAAGCATCAGGATTTTTCAGGCTCAAAACTCAAGACATACACCTGCTGCAACACTACAGACCTTTCTGGCTAGGTAATGCAGGTACTGTTGATGGGGGGACCTAATGCAGAGAGGGTTGTGCATCCTTATCCAGGAGCTATTGACTGCAAAACCAACATGTGGGTCTAGGTGGACCTGGACCACAATAGGACAACTGTTCAGGTTAAATATTGTATCCTCATTCTAACTCCAACTGGAATCAAATGAACTACCACCTTTCACGCAATGTTTATGATTCAGAATGTTAGCAGGCACAACCCTATGAAAAGATGTGCTACCTGTTAAAATGAAAGGGAGCTCTGCAGGATCACAGTGGTGCTAAGGAGTCGTGCTGTGCAGCTTTCATTCATTTCAGTGGGGCTTGTTCAGGCCAGTTTCCCCAGAAATGTGTACATATTTTCCACATCTTACTCCCCGCTCTCTCTGCTGGAGGCAGCTTACAAACAATATAATGCAGACCTTACGGTATAATGATCTTAATGTGACTACAATCAACATCACTGACACGCAGAAATGACTGCATCTTAAATTTTCTAGATGAAGGCCAATGTCATTATTCATTATTACATTCCTATCTTACCTTTTTCTAAAGAGGTCAAGGTGGCAGACATGGTTCTCCTCCTCACCATTGTATCATCAAAGGCACCCTGTGAGGTAGGTTAGGCTGACAGATTGTGACTGGCCCAAGGTCACCCAGTGAACTTCTTGGCTGGGTGGAAATCTGAACCCCAGCATCCCAGGTCTAACACCACACTGGCTTTCTAATTTGGGCAACCAGCTCCACAACTTTGGGACCATGACCATGAAGGCCCTGCTGTCTG
The DNA here is from genome assembly GCF_964270895.1 of Podarcis filfolensis. Classification (NCBI taxonomy): domain Eukaryota; kingdom Metazoa; phylum Chordata; class Lepidosauria; order Squamata; family Lacertidae; genus Podarcis; species Podarcis filfolensis. The sequence goes on from NC_139604.1 coordinate 84,206,613, forward strand.
GCCTGCCTCCTTGGCTGTTCTCTAACCACCCTGTTTATGCCAAGTTGGAGAGGGTTTATCTCAATATGACTTTTGCTCGGTGACTGACAAACCACAGTCTTACTTGCTTCCAAGTAAGGATGTTTAGCATAGCAAATGTCAACCTGCTTAAAATGTGGCATTCCATCTTAATTGGAAATGGCATGCTATCTGCATTATAGGAGCAGCAAAGGTTGATGCCATCTTTATTTTTGTTTTTCTTCTGATGGTTTTCATTTCAAACCCTCATTCCTGCTAACAAATGGTTGTTGTTTTTTGGATGTTCTTTTTTTCAGGGGGGAAAAAATATCCACAACCTCTGAAGAATGGGTAGGTTTCCCCCACCAGTTCCCCTATATGCTAAGGAAAGCATTGCCATTTAAATTATCTAAGATGTTCAAGGCCAAGCAGCCAAGTTCCGTGGGGGGGGGGGGGGAGAAAGTTACAGTACTATGTATGTGGATCCAAAAGATAAAGTGAACATGGACTTAGGATTTAATGCTAACCCAACTTACCTGGGAGTAAGCCCATTAAATTCAATAGGACTTACTTCTCTGGAGACATAGCCAGGACTTGAGCTTTATTATTACATTTATATCTTACATTTCCTCCTAGGAGCGCAAAGTGGCATACATGGTTCTTCCCTTTCCCCTTTTATTTTTACAACAACCTTGTGAGGTAGGTTAGGCTTTGTGACAATGATTGGCCCAGGATCACCCAGTGAGCTTCATAGCTGAGCAGGAATTCAAACCCTAGTCTCCCAGCTCATAGTCCAACAGTCTAACCACTACACCACTCAGGCGATACTATATTGTTTGCAACTAGAGCAAAGTTGTAGGAAAGTCAACAATCTAAAAAGGCTTGGGGTTACTGTTCACAAGCTGGCATGGGAAAGCCATCCCTCCAGAACATAGGAGCCAACTCCTAGGGGTCAAGGTCCCTCTGGCTCCCCAATTAAAATATTTGATGGGGCTTCCCCCCAAATTGATGGACATTGCCATTCAAATAGTGTGCTTGTGCCACATCATGTGATTGGTTATGGGGTGGGGCTTACCTGGGCCCCCCAATATTTTATTCAGGTTGGCACCCTGCTCCAGAACCAGCATATGATAAGGCCAGCAACTTCTGTTTATGCCACTGATTTCCAATCTTCAGCATCAGGAACTGGATTTGAGCTATTGCTCTTGGGAGGATTTCTGCCTTCAACGTACTGTAGCAATTCAGACCCTTAAACCGCTAGGGAGAAAACAACTGCAAGGCTTCCACACATTTGCTCCTACATCTGCCATAGGTCTTGCCTTAAAAGCTTTGAATCCCATGCCCTTTCGAAAACCAGCAGAATAAAATCTGGGAGATGCTGGATCAAGGCCCAACAACGCAGCTCGCCGCCACTGAACTGGACCTAAACCCAACACGTGGACGCAAGGCCTGCCCGGGAGGAGGAGGACGACAGCGGTATAAGGGGATGCTGCGGCTGCTGCCTCCTCATTGGCTAGCCGAGGAGGCGAGGGGCGGGGTCGGCGCGGAGTCCCGTCGCGGCGATTGGCCATCGGGAAGGCTCAACGTGAGGGGCGCAGGAGATCGTTGCCAAAGCCCGGCCTGGATCGTGACCTTCTCGAAGGTCGCTGGAAGCGCCCAGGCTCTTGGCACCAGCTGTCTCCGCGCTTTATGGCATCTGCCACCCTGGAGGAGGCGGGGGGGGGGGTGTGTCCTAAAGCCCTGGGAATTTCCTCTTTGACCCTGGCCTGGGAACACAGTGCAGAGGGGGCATGGGAGGGAAGGAGGGAGCGCGTGGCCTCCGCAAGAGAGAGGGAGCTCAGCCCCAAAGGCCTCGGCCGGCCGTTGGTACACCTGTCGGAGGCCGGAGAATCGCCCCACCCTCTACGATCGTTGAAACCCAAAGCCTGAGAACAAGATCCAGGGTGGAAGGGGCGAGGGCTGCGAAAGAAGGGGCCCCGTCCTCGCGGTTATAATGCATCCTTGTATCCGCACGCACCGTCAAACTCCCCACCTCCCCTTCTTCTCCCCGCTTTCTGCGCTTCCAAATGGAAAGCTGCCCGCTTCTTGGGAGTTCTGGTGAGATCTCAGACGCATGCATTACTCAGAAGTAAGCCGCGTCGAACTTGCTCAGAGCGGGACTTATTCCCACGTAACGGTGCACAGGGTTGCAGGCTGAGTCGTAATTAAAATGGAGCCAAGCCCACGTTGCTTTAAGGTGGGAGAGGGTTTGTTTACACGCTGTCAGAATGGGCCACTCTTGCTAAGATGCGAGAAGTTGAGGTTGCGCCCTCGGCTTTCCTCCAACCGAAGACGCCCCTTGTACACGCAACCTTTTCCTGCGGCTTGCAAGAGGTGGCTTTCTTATCCCACTCTGAAATCGATGTAGAAAGGAAGGCACCTTTCCCATTTCTATCTGCAAATCAGTTTTTTAAAAATCGTGCGCTCTTGAGGAGAGCAGCTCTTTTCAGTGGCATCGTAGCATCGGAAATGCCTCCTGACGAATAATGCGTTCAGGATCCAAGCAGGTAACAGTTACCGTTTTCGAAGAACACATTTGACGGGGATGTGGAAAAGGGAAGGAAAGGAAAATAAATAATAAAAACCCGAACGAACTGTAGCCTTTTTATTTTAGGAAGAGGGCAAAAAATCATAGTAGGAGTCTGTTGAGCACAGCTCTCGTTCTCTCTAAAACCTACAGCATTCTGTTAATATGTTAGCTAGACATGCACTAATTGTATTACCATGTTGTGAGACGAAACACCTCTCATTAATTTAATTTTTGCCCATTAGGTGACAGGATAAATGCAATAATAGCGTCACTGATTTTCGTTCTCTGGCGTTGGAAGGGGCTGGTCTGTAATCCAGCACCAATTTATTGACTCTAGTGGGAATTTCAGCAGTGTAACTGCATGATAAATGTACGATGGGATGTTATTGTAACGAATAATGACATTCTGCAACGGGCCACATCGTCCTGATAGGTTCATCACCAAGGATACAATTGCTACAAGGTCATATTATTGTTATAAGGTTAATTTACCGGTATCCAATCTATTTATACCACGAGGACGTTACTATCCTTACTATTCCTTCTGTCCTCATCATCTTTCATTGACTGACTGACAGCGCGGACCACTTAATTAACCCTCTCTCTGAATAGTAAAGCCAGAAATAGAGAATGCAATATTATTTACAGTTGCCTTGTCAATATTAATGCTCGGGCTATTTTCGATTCCCCGAGCTCTCTTCGGGATTATGAGGCTCTCACCCAGCGGCAAGATCAAGCCCGTTTCCCGTTCGGGTTAGGGGAAATCGCGTGCATAATTATAACCAGGTAAGCAATAAACGTGCACGCCAAAGACATCTCAACTAGCAAACGGAGGGAGATAATCCGGAGCATATGCCCGATTTCCATGGCGTTGGGAGGAACAACCTAAGGGGCCTGGCATAAATCCTCCCTTACCCGAGGGGAGGCACCGAAGGCACCTCTCCCCTCCCTGCGCCAAGAAGGTCGTCGTCAGGTTGCGAACCACACACACACACACAGCGATGATATTTTCTTCCCCGGTTTTGCGAAGCAGGAGGACAAACGCAGCCAGGGCTGAAAGGAAGGAGCAAAACATAAAACTGGCTGCAGCTTTAGCTCGGCCTGAGAAAGAAATCCACCGAAGGGGTTAAAAAAAAAGTCTTAAAACTTCCCCATAAAGCTTCGTGGGCCCACCTTACCAAGTCTCGCGAGCTTTGGTCAAGCAGCCTTTGGTTACGCGGTAGATTTTGAACTGATATGCTTGGAACGCGTTGCCGTTGCAAAAGATAAAGCAAAGCTCTGCCCATTGGTCACAAATTGTTATTGCTCCGATGCAATCAAGGCCGCCCTCGCAAGACTCGGGACGTTTGAAACGCCTTTCATGTGAGGCTCACCACCGCAGCGTTGCGCAAGAATATGAACCTTAAGGCGTCCCATAGCGATAAATCTCCCCCGCCGGTGGAAATATTTGCTTAAAGCACCAGCGACATTATTTCAGCAGGTTGAATCCATCAACTCCCAAAACTTTTCTTGGCTTTAGCATCACATCTCTTAGGTGGAGATATCACTGCAAATTCCTTCTATTGTCCTTCCCCATTTTACTGACTTACTGCTTTTCTTTAATTCACCAGCAAAGTAAACCTATACATCAATACTCATAAATAAGATAGAGGATTGCAGCCGTACTTGTTTATTTGCTGATTTGTATTATTATTTAGCAAAAGAAACACAAATTGAAGGCATGTGCCAGATTTTAAAAGAGGGAATGGAAATGAACCCCTTACCTCTCAAGTACGGGTTGATCCCTACTTCCTAAATGATAGTGCTTTCTATCTAGCTCTTAATGAAATCCACGTCCCACTTTTGATTTATTAGTTAAACCATGGCTCCCTGTAGCCCTCTAAAAACAGCAGCTGAGGGAGCCATCTCAAAAGGTAAGGAGGATGGCCTGCAATTGCTCTCCTGATATTTGAGCTCTGGCATTGGATACAGAGATATGGAAAATCTAAAGCAGAAATTGCTGCTCAGTCATGAAGCTGAAGCTAACCTTAATGCTTGGGCAAGTTTATATTAGAGGAGGCAGTTTGTAAGGTAACCTTGTCCCAGAAAAATACAGGGCTTTAAGTGCTGGTGCCAACACTTTGAAATGAGCTCCAAAACAAACTAGTTGGAATGAAAATGGCTTAATCCAAGGAGTAATATAATCTGACCAGGTTGGCCCATATAATATCTAGAGGTTGGACTTTGAATCAGTTGGGCTTCCAAGCCATCTTCAAACATAGTCCCATATAGAAATCATTACTGTAATTCAGTCTAGCTCTGATAAGTGAACAAGGCTAGGTCCATTTTCTCTAGGGAGGATTGCCGCTGGCATACCATCCAAAGCTGATAAAGATCCCTCTGGCTCCAAGAGCAGGGCATCCAAGAGCAGGGCATGATTGAGAAGGTCCCTCAAGTTGTGTGCTTGCTTCTTAAATGAAAGGGCAATCCCCATCCAATACATGCTGAACTCCCAACCATTAGTAACTTTCAGTTTGTTTACTCCCACCCCCACACAACCCCAATGCCAAACACCAGTTCAGGATTTCCGGAGATTAGCCGATGTCAACAAGAGAGAGAACTGGGTTCCATCTGCATATTGATAAGTGTCAAGGCCAAATCTCCAGATGACTTCATCCAATGGTTCTAGTCCACAGACTACACGGGTTGCAAGCTGCTTCCTAAAGTGATTTCATAGAGTGTTAACTTGAAACATTTTGCTGCCTCAGGCCACTACAAGATCTGAGAAGAACATGCTAGGATCCTTTACAAAGTTGTAGAAGTTGCCGAAGTACAAACACTTGTATTATCTGTTGTATGTTGTGCAAAGTGGTTTGACCATCTGTCCATCTGTTCTTTATAAGTTTGGACACCTCTTGAGACATTGTCACTAAACTCAGCATGAGGGTTCCTGAGGTGGGGTGGAGGTTTTTGTCAAAGTTGGGATGTTGGTTTCCATTTTGAATCAAGATGGCAAACCTGAATGTGACTTCAGTGTGATGGGTCCAAACTGTACTGATTTGGACACCTCTGAAGATATCATTGCTCAACTTGGTACAAGTATTCCTGAGGTGGAGGTGATGTCTTCATCTATGGTTGGATGCCAGGCACCATGTGGAATCAAGATGGTGGACCAAATAAACCTTAATTAAAGATTAGCGCCCCCACACCTAGTCATGGCCTAGTCAGGTGTTCCCTGGGTCAGGTTGGAATGTGCATGTTTGTGTGTGTGTGTGTGTGTGTGTGTGTGTGTGTGTGCACAGCCCTAAAACTCACAAATTACACCATTCATATAAAAATCACAGTATTTTTTGGTTTCTTCAAATTCCTGGGCAGCATTTGACTCTTCTTGCTAGTAGCATATCATCTACAAATTGTGCTCCAGCCACCTCTGCAAGGGATTATGCACCTCTCAGATCATGCGGTTTCATTGTTATCCATAATATCATTACTGTCCAAGTGACTGCAGTCTTGCTCGTCCAGTTGGGCCAACCTTGTTTCTGTGCAGGAATTTTGTCACAGCTGAGACAGCTCTTACTTATCAGACTACTATGGAAAGAATGGCTGTAATGTCTAGAGTGTATGAGAACAATATTGAGAAATGGGGTCAATGGGACTTAAGATTTAACAGTGTGCTTAAATCCCTTTAATTACAATGGGATTTAGGTACATCTAACTTTCCCAGGCTTGCGCCCTAAAGCTACAATCCTGAAATCACTTCTTAATTAGTGACCCTGGGATTTCAGTGGATTTCCTCTGGGATAAATGATTTGAGATCTACAAACAAATGCTCCTGTGAAGAAGGAAGAAAGGACCTACATATAATATCAGAAGGTAGGTTTTTGAGCCACCTATCCCTGGTGACTTCAAATGATGGCAGGGAGAACCTACCTACCAGCAGGGAGATCTCATTGGGAGAAGTTTGGGGTTTGTGACAAGTGATGGGTTAAATTTATTTGGTGGTGGAATGCAGTGAAAGATCCAGAGGCTGCTCTGAAGTTTGAAATGACAGTCCAGAGAGTGGAGCTGCAAAGCCACCTGTGTCCTCTCTGCCACTCAGATTTATAGAGTGCCACATTTTAATAAAAAACACACACACTTTCCCACTTTGGTGCATTAAGAGATTTCTAGCAAGACACAGTAATGTTGCTATAAATTTCTTTCCCAGCACCCTTGCAAGTAATAACTCAAACTCAGTATTTTGGATTAATGTTTATTTTGATGGCTGCATTCCAGGAAGGAAAGGGAAGGGAAGGGTGCCTCCCCACCCACCCCCAGATTGCTATTAGCCTGATGTTTTCAATAAAGACAAGCACAAACTGGGGAACAAACACTTGAGGAAAGAAGGAGGAAATCTAAAATGTCTACCAGTGGGCACCTGAGCAAATAACAAGCATATGGAGACTGGCTTAGTAAAATTATTGTTGAAGTCACCTCTCAGTGGATTGGACATCATCAGATCATGGACATTGACAGAAGCAGTACTTATGTCTGGATACCAGAGAATCTACAGACACAATAGCACTCAGGAATCTTTAACCTTAATACAAATATGACCTATAGTAACGCATAAAAACTCTTGAGTGATAGTCTGGAACAACAGGTTTAGGCAATCTAGCCATGCAAAGGATGCAGCACTGGTCATCTATTGGAAATCCTGCAATCCTTAAAGAGTTGTCCCTGAACAGTTTCTCTAGACCTTAAATAGTGGACACCTGACCTTTCCCTTACACAGTTCTGAGCCTGTCTTGTGTTGACCACTTTGTGCTAACTCAGGGACTAGAAGTCAGCAGACTGAACTATTAACACTTGTGCTGATCTAGGGTGCAAGACTGGTCTAAGTGGTGATCTCATCAGTGCTGACAAGAAGTTGTCTCATTAGAAGTATTATGTGTTCAAGAAGTAGTTTGATATCTTGTTCATCACTTTGAGCAGGAATAAGGAATTGATGGTCCCTCAGGGTTCGCTTGACGGGACGCGGGTGGCACTGTGGGTAAAACCTCAGTGCCTAGGACTTGCCGATCGTATGGTCAGTGGTTTGAATCCCCGCAGCGGGGTGAGCTCCCGTCTTTCGGTCCCAGCTCCTGCCCACCTAGCAGTTCAAAAGCACCCTTAAGTGCAAGTAGATAAATAGGTACCGCTTTATAGCGGGAAGGTAAACGGTTTCCATGTGCTGCACTGGTGCTGGCTCACCAGAGCAGCTTCGTCACGCTGGCCACGTGACCCGGAAGTGTCTGCGGACAGCGCTGGCCCCCGGCCTCTTAAGTGAGATGGCCGCACAACCCTAGAGTCAGACACGACTGGCCCGTACGGGCAGGGGTACCTTTACCTTTACAGGGTTCGCTTATAACTCCCATCATCTCTGACCATTGGTCATGCTCGCTGAGGCTGATGGAATTTTGAGTCCAAGCACATAAGGAGGGCCACAGGTTTGTCATTCCTGATTAAGAGGATATGAGACTTGGGATAGGTTTGTTTGTCTTAAATTAAGTCATCCATTCATCTGTTTGAATTATCATGCAAATTCAACCAGTAGACTGGGGCAAATAGCCACTGAAAATACACTGCACATTTCACTCCAATAACTTGTGGAGTTCTTCCTATGCTAAAGTCAACTCTGATCATAAACTTTCATCACCAGTGGTATTGAATGTATTGATATAGGGGAATAAAACAATTAAAAACAAACAAACGGTGCTATATTTTCTGACATCATTGATGATTCATTTGACAATTGATTCCTCACAAGTGAGGTACCGGCGTCAGTGGTGACTGGTGCTCATTGAAAGTGGTGGAGCAGATACAGGGAGCCCAACAGTAGCTGGAATGAAAGTCAGTAACAGCTAACTCTAGTTTTGTCCACATCCTCCAATTGGATAAGACAAAGGGGATTTTAACTGTGGATGAAAACTTTATATATGCTCACACATTCTGAGCCATTAAATAAGCACAGGAAAAGTTTATAGATCAGCCTTCCTGCTGTTGCTTCTGTGTAAATTCTCCCCCCGCCCCATGCAGTGCACTCTTCCTAGCCATGTACAATCTCTTCTGGTCATCTTTCATAAGTGCATGTCTTGTCACTGTCTGACACATCCTTAGACTTCCAGTTAAATTTGTGATGCTATAGGAAAGCCAGACTGATGCAAGACCTCTCTCTCTCTCTCTCTCTCTCTCTCATTCCCTCCCTTATCCCAGTCTTTTTGCTGCTCTGTGTCAAGGTAGTGGTGGTTACACCACAAATGGAAAAAAACTGGCTTAAACAAACAGTGTTCCAGTTGCGTATCAAATAATCTCTGTGTGTTTCCTTGGCTAAAGAAACGCCACTGACGTAGAATATGTCAGATCGGCCTTCTCATGGACAATATTGATCAACGTGTTGGTATGTGGTACCCGAGGCATTGCTGTAGGAGAGATGAGATACCACCAGCCAGTTGCGCAGTATTATAGGTTAAATGGGGGCAAGTTCACTTGTAGCTTGTATCATGTTCCATAGTATATTTGGCTCTAAATTAAACTACATTATAAGAGCTTGGCATTGTTAACTATCCTGGTGGAGTATTGAAGTACATATGTTGTTGCAACTAGCAAGCCAAGAGAGCAGGAAAAATCTACCATCGACAATGGTAAAATGAAGCAGAACAAAGCACCAATGACAGTTTCCTCACTGCAGCAAATAGCAGGTTCAGAGGCCAATTCTATTGGGACTATGGCATTATGGGAAAGTTTTAACCTGCTCTGCCCCATGGTCCTGATCAGACTCCCTTCAACAGCGGCTTTAAAAATTTTTTTAAACAGCTATGTGAAATGCAGTCAATCAATGCATTTCACAGGTTAGGTTGCATTTCTTAGGTTATTATTCTCATTATCCTCAAATGTCACGTTAATTTTTTTGGAAGCTCAGCATGTCAGCATACTCTTGGAATCAAGGTCTTCAAGGAAGAGAATACTTCATATATTAAGTTCTGACAATGGCACTCAGTTTGCTTGGCATGGCCAGGGACATGGCCTATAATCAAACTGCTTAGTAGAGAATGGGCAAAGCTGAAAACCACAGATTCAAGCAGAGATCCATATCTGGCTAGGCTGAAATTACCTGAAATATTGTTTCACAGGAAATTTGGCTGCCAAATTTAGTACATATGGCTCAGAAAGAAGAAAAAGGATTTGGAGGCATCTGAAAGTCGGGTAAAATAAATAAATACAATAACAGTAGTAAGAAAATGAGCCACAAGGATTGCCATTCATGAAATCTAAAGATAAAATATTTAGGCACAAAGATACATGCTGTGATGGATGGTATGAATGGATGGATGCAGCCGCAGTCATATGAAGCTGTCAAATATTCAACTGCAGCAAAAGTCACCTTCAAATTATTCTAGAAGAGGAAGAAATGGAAGACTTAAGAGTCTAGGTCAGGACTGCCCTCCAGACACTGTTGGACTACCAGTCCTGACCATTGGCCATGCTGGCAGGAGCTGATGGAGAGCACCACATTGGTTATTTCATATATATGAGTCTAGATAATAGTGGGAGTGGAGTTCAAAGCAACATGATCATGATGATGTTGATGATGAACAAGCTTTTTTGAATACTTCAAGTGGTCAGCTCAGTCCAGAATATGTTCCTTATCCAGTTCAGATTCCTGTGCCTGTTTTGTGCTGAAAATCTGCAATTTATCCCCCCCAAAGAAGGGAGAAATAACAGCAAAGCAGGGGTTGAGGGTTGGACGGCAAACTGGTGTGGGGCTTTGGTCTGGACTTGAAGCATAATTTCAATCAGTTTTATGTGACAAGATTTTTTATTTTTATTTTATCATATTGTGTCATTTGGTGCTTAGCCCATAGATCAGCCAGGAAAACAGACTATAACATGAGCTGCTACAAGATTAACCAGTGCTGAGTCTAAGTGTGTAAATTCTATGCATTTCAACTCAGAACTTAGCTCCATTGAGATCTAGGGGGTTTATGTCCTGATTTATAGGGCTAATTTATAGAGACCATTCAGACTACGAAAAGATGAATCTATAATTCAGTAATAGTTTTCCCCAGTGATATACCATATCAAAAAAGGAGATGTTGGGAAAGGGAAGTAGCCCCTTAAGAAGGACATTTTATGTTGTTGTTGTTGCTGCTGTTGATTAAATTTGAATACCACCCTTCATCCACAGATCTTGAGACAGTTACCTCTGGCTACTAGTAGCTGGCAGAGTTATGAAAAAAGACCAAGTTAGTGTCAGAGCAGACTGTGGTGTTCTGCTATGTTGTACTGCCTCCAGCTGAATCACTTTGAGTGAAGCAGAATGCAAGAATCTGCAGACCAAAAGCAGCAGCAGCAGCAGCAGGAGTGAGCAACATGTATATATGCATATATTTAAATTCCTCTGGACTAATTCTTCTGTAATTGGCTAAAAATAAATTTAAAAAATGCAAAGCCTATTCACAAGGCAGAGAAACAAACAAAACGCTTCCTGGTTCATCAGTACCATTCTACAATGCGATTAGATATCTCCATGAGATTCAAGTTTCAAATGAGGTTAAAAGCTTTATGATTTGTTTAATCAATCCATGTAAACCCAAGGGGCTATTTTTGACCCACAGGGTATTTGTGGCACACAAAGGGAAGATATCTGTAAACAGACAGTTATATGGTCTCCTCTGTTATATTGGTTGGTAGACGCTAAATGGTTCTGGAATTAACTGGTCGGGGAACATGTTTTCTAATGGATGTCATGTGAAGGGTGTCATCAGCGTTGCATTTGGGCAGAGACCAGCACTGAGATGCATTTTGAAGATAAAAATTTCCACAGAACCATGTGCATGCACCGTTCATGGTAATAATGTAATACACCAATTACAATTAACTAAACAGGCACTATTCTTTGTGTAATGATATAACATTATCGTTATGTGGAAAGACTAAAAAATACCACTTTGTTGAAACGTGTAGGGAAAGAGAATCCAACACAGTTCCCTTCTTGTTGGTACGCCAGCTCCCATCAGCCCCAGACAATATGGCTATGGCCCAAGAACACCAGCAGGCACTACAATGGCTACAATAATAGAGGGAGTAGCTGTGCTAACTGTTGCTGGCATCTGTATGCCCATAGCTCAGTCCGAGAGTCCACAGATTACATGCAGAAAGTCCCAGGTTCAGGCATTTTTAGAATAATATTTGCTAGCAAACCTGGAAAATGCCTCTGTCTCAGTTTTTAGAGAGCTATTGCCAGCCAGGGTAAACAATTCAGGGCTAGATGAACCAGTAATCTGACTCAGTATAAGGCAGCTTCATTTTCCCACATTTGTTCTTCAGTCTTTGCATTCAGGCTTAAGGCATATGGCAGCAGAGCTGCTCTACAGTTCTATGATTATTCCATATGAAGTGTACCAGTTGCCAGGCATGCACAATTTTGAACTTTGAGATTTAGTTAGTTACGGGTGCTGAGGGTTGTTAGGAAACCACCATACTGAAATTCCCATAGTCCCCTGGGAACTAAACCAGTATGGGAACAGACTCCTAAACCCTCTCCACATCTTTAACAACCTACAGCTCCCAGGATTCTCTGAGGGGAAGCCATGGCTGCTTAAAGTGCTATATTACTGCTTTAATTGTACAGTGGTACCTCAGGTTACATATGCTTCAGGTTACATACGCTTCAGGTTACAGACTCCGTTAACCCAGAAATATTGCTTCAGGTTAAGAACTTTGCTTCAGGATGAGAACAGAAATTGTGCTCCGGCAGCAGCAGGAGGCCCCATTAGCTAAAGTGGTGCTTCAGGTTAAGAACAGTTTCAGGTTAAGTACAGACCTCAGGAACGAATTAAGTACTTAACCCGAGGTACCACTGTATAGTGCATATAGCAGAGCTTTCCAAGCATTTCATGTTGGTGACACACTTTTTAGACACGCAGTAATTCAGTTTTACTAGTTAAACTAACCCCTTTCCAGACGCAGGGGGAGCTTTCGCGCAACACACCTACACACTGCAGCCGACACACTAATGTGTTGCGACACACAGTTTGGAAAGCTCTGACATATACAGTCATCGTTGCTGTGGGTGGGGCTAGTTGAAGCTTAGCACACATTTACCATAACTCTTGTGGTATGTCCTATTTTTTTAATCCATTTTTTAATTAGCACTAAAACATTTTCCTGGCTTAAAAAAAAATAATTAAAGAGATAAAGCCCTATAATACAACAATGCTATACTGTTATATTTTTAAATACTGACAAAAATACATTTTTTCCAGTCACTATTTTTAGCAACATTTTTAAAAATGGTGACCAGAAAAGCTTTTTTTAAGCAAACCATTTCCAAAAGATTACCGTCTTTTTCTGTCTATAAGACGACCCCATGTATAAGACAACCCCTATTTTTGGGGACTCTGATTTAAGAAAATGGGGGGATATGGCCCCCATGTATAAGCTGCCCCCAAATTTGGGACATTATTTTTTAGGAAGAAAACCTAGTCTTATACACAGAAAAATACGGTAATATTGTAGCATTATATATTATGGCACAAGACCTCTCTTTTCCTTAAGTGGGAGCTTAATACAGATGGGAGCTTAGTACTGTAAACAGGCCATTCAGGTATCACAAATGGATTATTGGCAACAGTCTTAACAAGAAAACAACTTTCTTGGCTTTTTCTCTGGAAATGGTAAATCTGGATTCCATGGGGGAAAAACATGGGCTGGCATTTTAATGCTCTCGATGCCATATGGAGCCTGCGAAAAACTTGTATGCATGAGTAGCACCCATGTTAAAATAAACACCCATCTAGAAGCACCTGGCACCTTTCCTGTTGCATGGCAGATGGGGATGAAACTCATTCGAATTTGTCACTGGAGCATAAGCAGCAGGAGAAATGACTGCACAGACATGTCCTTCATCTGCTGTGGGATGAACTGGTAGAAAAAGCTGTGGGACAGACTGTATAGGAACAACCTGGCAACCCTCCTCTGATAGAACTGTGACCAACCTTGTGATTGCCCTCTCCTGACCACAGATGGATGCATGGCATAGGGAGCTTCACCAAGGCCAGATGGACACCTGGGCACACATGAAGCTCAAGCAACCTCATAAGAAATTACCAAATGTGTGAAATGCTGTCTAGATTTTTGAAAAAAACTCGAGAAACAATGAGAACTAGCTTGGTTCTAAGAAAAAAAGACTTTGCCTTGCTATATAGATGCCATGCTCCTGAAGCTCACTGGTCATTTGGGAGTTTTTGTTTTATAGTTAGGGGGATAATGCCTTTAATACTCATTTTTTCTTTTCCACCACTCCTGACTGCAGTTGCAAAGCCGTGGTGAGGATAAAAGTGAGCCAAGAGGCCATAAATCAGCCAGATTCAAGTTCCTTAACCTTTCATATTAACCTTTCACATTGATTTGCACGACTGTGCTATGCTTTGCAGCTGTGAATCGTTCTGCAATAAATTTATCAGCTTCTGCTCTGTGAAGTGTGCACCCTTTATTGGCACTCGTTTTCTTGGCGACTCAGGAAAAAAAAATCATTCAGGAGAAACTTACTGATTGGGATATGGGACCATGAACCAAATGATCAGTCACTCTCCAAAGGGATCTGACAGGAAAGCTGTATGTTTGTGAGTGGGGATACCTGAAGAAGTGTGCATGCACACGAAAGCTCATACCAATAACAAACTTAGTTGGTCTCTAAGATGCTACTGGAAGGATTTTTTTTATTTTGTTTCGACTACGGCAGACCAACACGGCTACCTACCTGTAACTAGAAGTGAGGAAAGGAGTTCAGTTAATGCTAACATACAAAGGAAAACCTAATTCAATTAGTTCTTTCCTGGAGGGAAAAGGGAGCCAGGAGTTAAATCCATCTGAGGGTTTAAAATAACATACCCACTTATACATGTACAATCAGAACCTTATTCCAGCAACACTCTGACAAGCATCTCTCTTGCTCTCTTTAAAAATTGGTTTGTTTAATGGGAACCATTATATGAACATCAGAAAAGTCCTGCTTGATAAGACCAAAGGTCCAATGAATCCAGAATCTTGTTCTTCATAGCAGCCAGTCAGATTCCACCAGGAAGCCTACAAGCAGCACATTGAAGGCAGTAACCCTTCCTGTTTTTGCTCCCCAGCAACTAGCTATCAGAGATATATAATGTCTCTGATGATCTTTCCTTTTGTTTAGCCAGATGGTATGAAACTATGAACGGTACTCTGATCTCTCTTACACAGCAGTAATTCCACTGGTGAAGGAAGTTATGCCCATGTCAAAAGGGCACGAGGGATGGATGGTATATTCAGGCCCTAAGAGTCATTTGAATGGCCAATTCCTTCTCACTTACTAAGCAACTCTAGTAATTTGTCCTTAAGTGCTTAGAGACACTGTTGTGTTGTCCTGTTCTCCACCCTGGGGATTGCCAAGGGAATATTTAAATAGATTTTGGGGTCAATGCAAGGTGATTCACACTCCCCACTCCTGTTTAACTTGGCATTTGAAGAAAGTCATCAGAACCAGATTAGAACTTTTGATGTTGGTGTTCATCTGAATGGCAGCCACAAGCCTCTTGCAGATGCTGATATAAATTTAACAGCAGAACATTCGAACACATTTGAGGAACTGCTTCAAAGATGGACTTGCACAACAACAAAAATAGGTTTGAAAAATATTGGGAGCACATCCCAGTTCTCAGTAATTAGTGGAATCTGGACGCTAAGAAGCAACACAACACATGGTCAGTCCTAGCTTCGTACTTTGCATCTTTACAATGACTGCTAGGGATGGAAGGATCTGTCACTTTTGGTTCTTTCAGTTTCTCACTTTTCCAATCTTAAATTAAATTCTCCCCACTTCTACAGCAATTTGTATTGCCCCCCAATAACCATTAGGAAAATCCATTATTTTCATGTGTATTTTTCCTAATGCACACATTTTTGTATGCAGTTTTGATTAAGGCACACATTTTTGCAAGCAATTTCTCCTGATATAATGCACCTTTGTATGCAGTTTTCACTTATTTATTTTTATTTATGCTTTCCCCTAATATATGCATTATTGGAAACATTGGTTGGAGAGCTGCATCACAAACTTTGGATAAGTGCACATTTCAAAGGATGGCTGTTTTTCAGTTCTCATGTTGTTTCAGAAAGTGCGAATTTGAGAAATTTGGCCTTAAATGTGAACTGAATTTCTTCCCCTTCCCTAGTGCAACATTCTATCCCAGACAAAGAGAGCAAGACCAATCTGTTTTACCTAATAAGAGGTACTCATTCTCTCTTCTACCCAGCTTCTTACTTTGACCTGGGGCTGATTCAGACTCCACAGACAATAGGAAGTGCTGGACTTTGTGGAGAATCACACCAGAACTTTATAGTATTTTTAAAATTAAAACCAAGCTGCTTAGGAATCTAAATCCTATACAGTGGTACCTCGGGTTAAGTACTTAATTCGTTCCGGAGGTCTGTTCTTAACCTGAAACTGTTCTTATCCTGAAGCACCACTTTAGCTAATGGGGCCTCCTGCTGCTGCCGCACCACCGGAGCACGATTTCTGTTCTCATCCTGAAGCAAAGTTCTTAACCTGAAGCAATATTTCTGGGTTAGCGGAGTCTGTAACCTGAAGCGTATGTAACCTGAAGTGTATGTAACCCGAGGTACCACCGTATACAAAAGTGGAGTCACAGGTACCTAATGTGATGTTTGCTTATGTGAGGATGGTGAAAATGAGGCAGGGCAAAAATAGTGAGAGATATTTAGTAAAGGAACTATTCAAGGCATCAATAACCCAACAGTCTTCGTTCATAGTAGTCCTGGTGTGCAAATTGGTCATCCAACATGAGTATGGGGTGGAAGACTAATCAAACCATTCAATAGATGGTTTCCTTTGAAGTTTCCCTCAGGGTAGCTGGCACTTGTTAACCAAACCCTCCTACAGTTTTATCTAGCAAAGCAAACAATGAGAGGTCTTAGCGCTGAAACAATCTCAATCTATTTTCAAATGGACTGAAATGGACAAGAAGCCCTGCTTGCTGGTGAAGGGGCTGGCCAGGCCTTCATAGTAGATCCTGCTTGTATCTCATACTTTCATCATGTGTAAAAGGAAATTTATACTAGGCCTCTGTAGTGGTTTGTAGTGGAATGTAACATCTCACCACTCTGTGCAGGAAACACAAATCATGCACATGGTGGTGCCCAGATATGAGCAACTTGTTATGGGCAGGGAGCCAATGCAACATAAAAAGGCAATGCTCAACTCAGTGACCAACGCAAATGCAATCTTCAAATCAGGGATGGAATCCTCTGCTGCCAATTTTCTTGCGTTATAGCAGGCATTCCCAAACTTAGCCCTCCAGATGTTTTGGGACTTCAACTCCCATCATCCCTAGCTAACAGGACCAGTGGTCAGGGATGATGGGAATTGTAGCCTCAAAACATCTGGAGGGCCGAGTTTGGGGATGCCTGTGTTATAGCTTTTGATCCAGTGGAGGAATTTCCTAACAGAAGAGAAGAGGCTACACTGGAAGATTGGGAGAGGTGTCTGTGTGTGTGTGTGTGTGTGTGTGTGTGTGCACGCCTCTTATGTCAGTGCCTCCTTTCCTGACCCGAAACCCTCCAGATATTTTAGACTTTGACTCCCATCAGTCCCAGTCACACAACATGGCTGTGAGGCTGAGGCTGATGGGAGTTGTAGTCCAAAACATCTGGAGGGCCCCAGGCTGACGTAGGCTGCTGTAGATCAAAAGCCATTCCACATGTGGAACAGCAGCATTGGATTTCAGCCATACTCTTATTCTTGATCCTGCTTTTTAGAGCATTACAATAAATTATACACTTTGTATCTTATTTTAAAAGTTTAATATGCTTTTGCTGTTGTTGTTGCATCTGGAAGCCAGAATATACACAGTGGTTTCAAGGAGACAGCAGCAGCTGCCATAGAGTCAGGGGTTGTGAAAATGGGTCCCGGAGGCGTGGGCGTGATTTCACTGATGTCAGCAGTTCCACTGGAAACTGCGAGATTGCCCATGGCTAAAGTTGAGTGGGCTCATAAATGCTTGTGGAACGCTAAAGAATAACTTCCACAGCACATTTAAACAGTGCTCTTAAAAGTTCCCAACGTGAAACCAAAGCCTGGTCCACATTTGTTGAGCAAAACTGTGACATAAGAATTTAATTCCACTGAAGTAGCACTGGCACTTGGCAACATCAGCCCACCACCATATACCTGCAGCACTATATTGTTACCAGAGCAATGAGACAAGTGTGAAGCAATTTACAGGGCTTTACAGAATAATGGGACCATAGGCAGGTTGTTCAACTTTTGACAGAACCGGAAGTTTCTCTGGTCCCTCAAGGTTGCATGAAATAAGCAATGTTTACAGAGCGCAGCTTCGCCATTCATTTGAATGGCAGGTATAGTTGCAAAGGGCACGGAGAGATTTTCTGGGGCAAACGCTAACTGTAAGAAGTAGTTTAATAGCAACTATGAACAGGGTACTTGAGGCCGGTGTGAGTAGCAACTCGTAAATCTGGAACTGATTCTCTGAGGTGCTGTTGAATACTTTCAGCTCCCACTGAAGCCATTGGAATCTAGCATTTGGCACTTCATGAGTTTGGTTCAGCATCCTCACCAGAATAATTTCATATATTGTAGTAGATGGAACTGATTTGGCTGGGACTAATTAAATTTGATTCCAAAATGGTCATTGTCATCTGACTTAATATGGAATGCAAACATGACTGAACGGTACAAATTAAAAAAGGGAGCAATAAGAAGATTCATTTGTCTACAACTCTAGCAAAAAAAATAAATAAATCTAAATTTAAGAATCTTAAGGCAATGATTATTTCTTTGTTGGCGCTAATGTTCGCACGATCACATTCACTTAAAATATGTCATCTGGGAAGGGTTGAAGCTCACTGGCACAGCATCTGATTTGTATGCAGAAGGTCCCAGGAGCAGTTTCTGACATCTATAGGTAGGCCTGGGAATGTCCCCTGTCTGAAACCCCAAAGAGATGTATCCATTCAGTGTCAACAATACTTAGATGGACCAATGGTCTGATTTTGTATAAAGTAGCTTCCTATGGGAGGAATTCAGTGCCACTCTATGGTGATCGCAAGCGCAAGTATTTTGGTTTCTTCCCCACACTGTTCTGGGGGTTGTCCCAACTCTCCAACTCAATTCTGGGTGTGTGGGGGTGGGGTGGGAGAGGAGAGCTCAGAAAGCCCCATTTTGTAAGCAGAAATCCTTGTGCAGTGCATCTGCTGATGAGTCTCCCTGCTTGAATCTTCCCCTGTTTTCCTATGTTCTTCCTTACAAGACATGAAAGCTCCTTTTGTTTTGGAGCAGTTAAATAACAAACACATCTTAAATCTGTAGGCCGGCCATTTTAATTCTGGATACCATGGAGACAAAATTGGGGAATGGAAATTTTTATTCTTATCATTGATTCTGAAACAAGAACCAGGGTGTCGTATTTGTTCCAGTTACAGGTAGGTAGCCATGTTGGTCTGTCGTAGTCGAAACAAAATAAAAAAATTCCTTCCAGTAGCACCTTAGAGACCAACTAAGTTTGTTATTGGTATGAATTTTTTTATTTTGTATTTGTTCCAGATTAACCTATTGTGTAGTGTTTGATCCAGAGAAGTTGTGATGCACCTTAGTTCTGTGGATTTGGGATGCAGCAGACATATATTTTTATATTTCTTATCTGAGCACTACAGTCATATCAGTAACAATAGCTACTTAATGGATGACTGGTGAAAATTCTTGAGTCAGTTGTACACTTGGTGCAACTGGTGATCTATGTAATTTTTTCTGTTACAAGCAACTGAGATTCTTTCTGCTATCACAGACTTCATGCTTGTACTCTGGAAGCTCCTATACTGATGCTTGCTTTTCCTAGGTGAATCTGCCTATTTCAGTTTCTCCCAGTGTTTCTCCTTATGACAATCTTAACTTCAGTTCTCTACTGTCCCATATCAGTTTGCAATATTTTTTTTAACGTCCTAATGAAAATTCAGCTGTGAATTTCCTCTAATATGCACAGGCTTGCACATGATTTTGCCTTGCATACACATTTCTGCAAAGCAACTCACCCAGATAGAATGCATTTTAAAGGTTGTTCGCTCCAATAAAAGCATTTTAATGCACACCTGATCCTAGTATACACATTCTTGTGCTCATAACTTTGATGGAAAACGGCACTACAAAATTCAGAGAAGTGTGAAGGATGGTTGTGTTTTGGTCTGTGTTTTGTTTTGGAAAGCCCAAATTAAGTAGATTCACCTTTAAGTGAGAACCAAATCAACTTTCTCCCCCACCCGTATATGATGCTAAACCCCAAATGCAAGAAATGAATGAAACTATACCTTTTTTTAAAAAAAGGTACCTTTTTTGCAGGTTCATTGTATGACTCTTCTAATACCCGTTACATGATGGTCCCAGAAAGAGTGGACTAGCATGAGGTGTGTGTCTGTGGATGTCTGTGAATGGCAGAGATTTGATTACATTGGGTGCATGTTCATTTCCTTTAAAACTACTCTGCTCCATAATCTAGCTTTGTGCTTTTATCTACAGGGTGTATAACCAGCTTTATGCCAAGGATTTGTTAAATGTGTTAAAACCAATAAAATAAATTAATAACCCTGACAAATATTAAAACCCTAGCCCTTAATACCACTGTATCTCTGGTTATCAAAAGCCAGCAAAACGATGGGGAAAGTTAACTTTCATTAGCAAATTAGAATTCTTGCGATCAGTTTTGCATAATCACATCTAGGTTTCTTTTGACTCTCCATGGTGAAAGGAGCTGCTATGCCTTTCTTTATTAAGAACCACACTTTCTGCGCGCACACACACACAGAGCTTTGCACATTTACCTTTCTACAGGAGGGGAATTGCCACACAAAGACAGAAGACAACGCAGTGAGTGCTAGCATCATTGATTTCCTGCTACTTACATGAATAAGGAGTAGCTAATGAGTGACAATAAGTAAAACAGTAGCTTTGTGTTCTACCTAAGCTAAAATTAATCAACGTAGTATTTGCAAATACGAAAAGACTTATTTGGCTTATATCACTGTTCAGCCCCTCAGATCTTGTTTCTTCACCAGTTGAGTCAAGCTGCAGTGACTATTTTTCAAGTGGAAGCAGCCGAAACACCAAATTAGGCCTGGCCAGTTTGAATAAATGCTCTGTGCTCTGTAGGAGAAGGCACACAGCTTTGCTTCCCATGATTCCTCAATGCAAGCAAATGGCTGTTCCTGACTCAGTAGATTTGATACTTAGTAAACCTCAGCTAGGGTATTCTCAGTAAGAGGCTTGCATGGGACCTTTGTTCTTCTGATTAAGACCGCAGTGCAGCTGTTTCATGCATGCTATGGCAAAGGGCACTGAAGCAGCATTTGAAAGGAGATATCCAGAAAAAAAGGAGAGGTTCATGAGATTTATAAAGGAAATTGGGATTTAAGTAATACTTTTGTTCTTGAGGCATTTAATTTGGGATTTAGGATGTGTAATGAAGACCGAACATATTTATGACATTTCTCCATCATCATCATTGTTATTACATTATCTTCACCATTACCACCGAGTTTTCTTATTTTGTCGCTGAAGCTTCAAGGCCAATTTATGGACAGGGATATTCATGAACAGCAAGATTTTTGTAAGAATCAAGCCTGTGTTCATATTCATCCTCGTCGTGTGAATAAAAACAGGTTCCCCCCTGAGGATGTGGGGAATGTCACCCTTGTGAAATCCATATTGCCACTTAGAAGTCAGCTGGGGGAACAACTGAGCTAGTAAGCTCTATTTGGTGTTGTGTTTGCTGCTGGAGAATCAAACCACGTGTTTGGAAATTGCACGGAGTAAACCAGTCTGTGTTGACCCATTCAACCATGTTCTATCACCATAGCGGTGAAGCAATGTCATTTCTACCATGCAGATATCATGGAACCTTTGGGTGCATCCAGAGGGAGGTTTTGAATAGGGGCAGATGTATATTTGGAGCACACCCATCTCTTACAGTTCGTACACTTTTGTGCCTTCGACCATAGTAGTCCCTGGCCTATCCATCTGCCCTGTGAGGCATGGTGAGCATACAGTGAGTGGCGCCCACCTAGTCAACACGCATGTAGTGCCATTGTAACAAAGAGAGAGGGGAAGTACATACATTATCCAAGTATCTACTTTCCTAGATGTTTGTGCTTGTGCTTTAGTGTACAGTTGTCAAATGCACTACCAGCAAGCACTGTACTCCTAACCACATTTATTTGAAACCAAATGCCACTTATTTCAATGGCATTTACTTTGATTGAAGAGTGCTTAGGATCACACTCATAGGACATGACTGAAATTGAATTTACCTGGTATCCACTACACTCCTGTTTTGGCTTCGAACTGTTGAGAATGGAAGCACAATAAAGAATGGGTGGAATCCAACGTAGGGTATGTGTACACCTATGAATGAAGTATGTGTGCATAGAATGAGGTCTGCTTGAGCAACTAGACTTCCCCCCCCTCACCTTCCCCTGTGTGCCCCCTCTGCTCACCCCCTAAACATGCATACCCTCCAACATTTCTCCGATGAAAATAGGGACGTCCCATTGCATAATGATAATTTTACTATTTATACACCACACATCTTAGTGGGTTGTCCCAGCCACTCTGGGCAGCTTCCTACATAAATAAAAACATAATTAAGCATTAAACATTTAGAAAACTTCCCTCTACAGGATTGTCTTCAGGCAGCTTGGGGGGGGGGGGTCAGATACCTGCATACCCTCCAACATTTCTCCAATGAAAATAGGGACATGCTAAGGAAAAGTGGGACATTCCGGGATCAAATCAGAAACCAGGATGGCTTCTCTAAATCAGGGGCATCCCTGGAAAATAGGGACACTTGGAGGGTCTGAACCTGTTCTGGGTATTCACTAAACCCCTCAGAGAAGATTTAGGTGGTATTGGGGGGGTGCGTCCAGAGGGAGGAGAGAGAGGAAAAGTGGAATCTTGCCTAATGCCTTCAAAGCTAAGAATATGATGGGTGGGGGGACTCTATTTTGGTAATGCTCCTCTCAAAGAGAAGACCTCAGGAGGACCAGCACAGGGTAATGCTGAGGGCAGCACAATCATGGGGATTAAATATAATATAACTGGAGCACTCTCAATGCAGTTTTGACCTCTAATTTGTCAGTGGCATTATTTGGCAATTGAAATGCTCAAAATATACCACAAAGGTCTGTATGTGTATGTGAAGCTTTCTTGAACTTTGATCTGCTTTAGGTCAAACAATATGAGGTCAAACATTACAACACAGGTGGCAATGTGAAGTAAATGTGAATATTCTGTGAAGCTTTGCAGGGCATCATGGTCTTCTTCAGAAATGCAGTTCTCTGAAATGGGAAGCCATGCTTAGGAAGCAACAATGTCTCCCGATATATGGCAAGCCCAAATATGGCTTCTGGGTGAGGAGTGAAATACTATGATGCTGAGAATCAGCATTTTCATAACTGAGAAAACACTTTCTGGATCTCCAGATATTTTAATTAAAGAAATGCAAGCTGCCCACACCCAGGCTATTTTAGCAGTCTGCAGGAAAATCATGCCCCACCCCAATTAAACAGGCCTCTACAGCTGTCCTCTAGTGACTGAACAAGACTTGTGTCCCTAGTTGAAAAGGGTACCCCATCTATCAGAAAGGAGAAGATGATTTTAAAATACATTTGAATGGCAGATTTAAGGAACAAACTATGTAGAGTCCAGAACCATAATTTTAATAAAACACTTTACTTTGAATTTTTTTAAATTCTGTTCTAAATTCCAGCAATTCATTTTAGGACTAGACTGAAAGATAGCAGAAGCTGCCATTATCCAATTTTATAGTTAAGGCAGGAGGATCTTGCAAATTAAAGTTGGGGGCATTAGAATATCTGAAACTCTAATTGGGGAAAGCCAGTGGATCATCATCCCCCCCAATTTTTTTTGAGGGTTCACAACTTGCATCTCAGTTCTGCTTCAGCTTCACTGGCTTTTCCATAAAGCTATAAATCCAGATTCACTTGTAATTCCTGGTGTCCTAGATTAAATATTAACTTCTATTCAATGGTGATCTTGAAATTAAGTCATGAAGTTATGATTTCAATTTTCAGTTCTTCCAATATACCTGAAGGAGTGTCTCCACCCCCATAATTCTACCTGGACACTGAGGTCCAGCTCCGAGGGCCTTCTGGCAGTTCCTTCACTGCGAGAAGCCAAGTTACAGGGAACCAGGCAGAGGGCCTTCTTGGTAGTGGTGCCCGCCCTGTGGAATGACCTCCCACCAGATGTCAAAGAGAACAACAACTACCAGACTTTTAGAAGATATCTGAAGGCAGCCCTGTTTAGGGAAGCTTTTAATGTTTGATGGACTACTGTATTTTACTATTTTGTTGGAAGCTGCCCAGAGCGGCTGGGGAAACCCAGCCAGATGGGCAGGGTACACATTATATATATATATATATATATATATATATATATATATATATATATATATATATTTACTACATTTACAAAATGAATCACACCACTCACAAACCAATCCAATGCTCATTCCTGAGCACAATGATTTGGATTTAAGTAATGCTCCGGCGGGAAGGTAAATGACATTTCTGTGTGCTGCTCTGGTTCGCCAGAAGCAGCTTAGTCATGCTGGCCACATGACCTGGAAGCTGTACACTGGCTCCCTTGGCCAGTAAAGCAAGATGCATGCCACAACCCAGAGTCGTCCGCGACTGGACCTAACGGTCAGGGGTCCCTTTACCTTTACCTTTGATGCTTTGGTACTGAAATAATTGAAACCCACTTGGAGCTGGACATTCTCCCCCCTCAAATTTCTATGTTTTTGAGCCAGGAACTTTAGACTGAGATCAAAAGATTTACTTTCAGGTGCACCAGGCTGCTCAGTGGTTGTTTTAAAAACAGTAGATCCCCATCCCATGTCACAAAGTTGCTTTGGGGAGTCTTTTCCATTTTAAATGCAGTTTGCCATGTGGCATGATGACTACTGCTTTTAAAAATACAAGCCTAAAGTACCCATAGAGGTGCAGAGAATTCGACAGTTATTTGAATCCTGCCCTTAGACATTTTGCTGCCTGAGGTAGAGCAGAAAATAGCCCTCCCTGTGCTGCCAAGTCAAGGTGCATAATAGCCAAGGCCAGTCAACTTTTTTTTGGCACACAAAATGGGCAATCCTACATGCACATTCCCCCTCCCCGGCAGCAAAAATACCGTAATAGCAGACTACAAGCACAAGCCTAACCATGTCTACCCAGACAAAAGTCCTATTGAATTAAATTGGACTAACTTCTAGGTAAATTGGCTTAGGATTACAACCTAAGTAACTAATAATTTGCTGCTGAAAGCCTGAATCTGCAGCCTGATGTGGTTGCCTCATTTTGCTTAATGGTAGGATTGGCCCTGCCTGATCCCAGCATTAATTTTATTCAGGATTTTATCAGGGACCTAGGAAGTTGCTATACATTGAGCCAGGCCGGTGGTCTCTCAAGCTCAATTCACTGACTTGCAGCAGCTCTTCTGGGTTTCAGAAAGGCACCCCACCCAAGCCCTATTTGGAAATGTCACAGGCTGCACCTGAAATCTTATGTGCGCAACATCTGAACTCTACCACTGAACTATGAGATAGGAAAATGGGAGTGGTTTTTGTTTTGTTTTGTTTAACTTCAGAACCATAACTACATACCGTGCACAGATTATGTGTAATAAAATCCCAAAGGGCTGATTTTCCCTAGGGTAAGCAATGTCAGAATTTGAAGCTGGGAGAGAGTAAGGGGAAGAGAATGCTTAACCTGTTTCCTTGCCTGTTGCTTCATCACTCTGGGTAACCTGTCAAAGCCATTCCAGCCACTCACCATCTCCCAGTCAGAGCACAATATGTGGATTTGACTCTCAAAAGACTCATATGAAACTCTACTGGGGAGGAAGTGGCTGGGTGTGAAGCATCAACTTGGACTGGAGATACTGGAGAAACAGCAAGTGGGGAAGGGTTAAGTCTCTCTCTCCCTCCCCCCCCCCGACACAGTGTTACCATTCCAAATCTCCCTCTGAAGCTGCAAGTAGCCATTGGCTTTTGACACATGCATATGCATACAGCACGTACTTCTGTCCTCAGAAAGATACAGAGAACATGGAGGTGATTCACACAGTTCCCATCAGCTGTTGTTTCATGGCTAAACCCATGACTGCCTCTCATTTTTGTGAAGGTTTGAAAGTCTTTGTAAGAATAAGGGCTTCAAATCCTAGGACGGCCCACACAATCTGCACACTGAATCATCTATGGAACCAGGAAACATATGCGTAGCTGATGTGAAACTACTGAAAATGTGGAATGGTATTGGGGAGAATTATACAGTAAGCCCACAATTTATTCAGAAGTTACATTCCAGGAATCTCGCCTAAAGCCAAAACCGTGTATAGTCAAAACCCATTGGGTTCAACGGCGGGCGGGATTGCCAAAGTCATTTTCCTCAGACCCCCTCCTCCTGCCCCCTTTATTTATTTATTTATTTACAATTTTTGCTGCGCACCTAAGCCTGAATGCACACAAGTTAAATGTGCGCAAGTTTCAGGCTTACTGTGTTCAATTCCAGTCCATCCTCCAGCTTTCTTTCTTTGGATGACTTTTAGTTGGCTAGAAAGAATACAGAGAACTGCTGCTTGACTCCCCCTTCTTCATCAAAAAACCCCAAAGCAAACCACCAAGTTGTTCAGCACCTGGGGTTCATAGAGAAGTCCCTTATCTCATCCGCCCTCCCATCATCTGCATCTGAAGATCCAACTTTCCCACACTCCCTGTTGCACATTTCTATCCTAAAGAGACTCGACTTAAAGTTGATTTAGGAGAACAAATCCATCTTAAGAGAACAATACTCTATTAATATTCCAAATGGTTTCAGCTTAGCAGTTTTGCAGCTATTGCATTTAAATATTCCATTGGGATTAAGCAGCCACAACCTAGAATAGAGCTCACCTCTCATGTCTCTCCGCCACAGAAAAAAACAAAGAAAAAAGCAAGCAAGCAGGAAAAAAACGGTTTCTTTCTTTTTTCCTGCACAATATGGAAAATGTCTACGAAATAAAAAAGCAAAAGACACAACACACAGAGGCCCTGACTCTACTGCCCTGATAATTCAGGAGGATATTTCAAGTTACAAGTTTGTTTACCTTCTAGAAAAGTTAATTAGATTCTTTTGATCTCACAAGGGAAACCACAAAGTAAATTTTCTTAGAGTCGTAGTGAAGCCAAAGCTGAAGTTACTCTCCTGACTTTGGATATTCATTAAAACAATTCAATTTGATTTTTAATTTAAAGAAAACATTTTACAATTTTCCCTTTGCTTATTATTAAGAACCCCCTTTGTCCTTAGGCTTGGATATAAAAGCTTTCTTTTCCTTCCTAGAAGCCAACACTAGCAGTTTAATAACCTGTCTTAAGGCTGTGTTAACTACACGTACAAACAAGCTTATGCAATGACAACAAATTTATACTCCTAAAAATATTATGACGAATTAAACTTCTTTGTGTTCTATGTACTAATGATGCCTGAATCAAGCTTACATTTGCATCTTCAAAACATATATTACAACTTCCAAAGAAATCCACTATTTCAAACTCAAAACCATTAAATTAGATTTTTAAAGCAGGAAAGTGGCAAAAGTTATTCTCCTTAGGAGGGAGAGCAAATAATTACTTTTTTTTTAACATGTGGAATTCACACTGTTCAGAGACTAATTTTGATAATACTTGCTACAAGATTTTGGGCACCAAGACATGAATGCTTTGCATACATAGAGAAAAGACATTGATAAAGGCTCTTTCATTGTTAAAAATGGACAAAACGTAAAAAATAGACAGCAGAGAAACAGAAATAGGAATACCAAATAAAGTGAGAGGAATGATAACA
Source organism: Podarcis filfolensis (assembly GCF_964270895.1). NCBI lineage: Eukaryota > Metazoa > Chordata > Lepidosauria > Squamata > Lacertidae > Podarcis > Podarcis filfolensis. The sequence goes on from NC_139604.1 coordinate 84,234,139, forward strand.
ACAAAAAAACATTGTTTTTAATATAAGGTGTAAATTACTCTGACCTACATAAAAATCAAAAGAGGAAAAAGATGAACAATAAATGCAAAACAGTATGTGAATTTTCACAATTATTTATGTAGACTTCATTGCAACGCAATAGATATGCATGCACGTATTTATATCCAAACCATAAGTAACATATACAACTACTCAGATGCTCCCACACAAAACTGGCAAACAAGAATGAATGATTAATAAGTGATAATACATAAGCACCAGCATAAATTTATGTTGATGGATAATATCTTAGTGTATATACTTAGAATGTTATTATTTTTAATTATATCAAGTGTGAGGTTTTTTGTGTGCATGTGCAGAGGGTTAATTAGATGAGTAACACGTATTCTTCATTGTTGCCAATTTTTAATCAGCAAAATGGGCCACACGAAAGAAAGCCAAATATTTGTCTTGGTGGTTAAACACTGACTATTTGAATCTTGAACCCTTGCTCCTATTAGCAATGAGACTGGGAAACCACTCTGTGCCTTGTAAACCATTCTATTTACATATTTTTCCATACATTGTATTTTTAATTCCACAATCTTGTTTAAAGATAAGTGGCCCTGAAAATACCCAAATGTTAGTCAGCTTTTAAAGAATCGTACTCTATCCCTAAATAATTAAAAATGCTTTGAATTGCATTTAATTATTATTTCAATTGCACCGATGTCTTGATCGGTTCAGATCAAAAGGCAAGCGAAACAGATGGTGTATTAGACTCCCTTGTCTTCCCTGCAAATATTATTTTGAATAGTGATCTTCCCCCACATGATTATTCACTAGTCAGAGAAAAAGCCGTCAAATTATTAAGTTAGCTTTAAAAGGCGGGGGAGAGGAAACCATAAACACCACCATAAAAACAAAATCACTGTCATTTGATCTTTTTAACAAATGAAAGAAATCAGAGAGAAAGTTACATACAACCTACAGTGCGGAAAAGATGACCAAAATGAACAGTATGCCTCGTCTCCACTGCAGTTCCATCTTAAAAGACAATGAACTTACCCAGGAAAGAAAGCAAAGTATCAGACCCTACCTTTGGTAGATGAAAAGGAACGGGGGGACTGTGTTCCAAAAGTGTATATGACTTAGACTGCCAATATGGTTTGCCTTACCTTAAAATCTATACATTTCTAACCAAAACAGCTTGGAGCAATTCACATAAAACAGACCCAAATGTTGTCCATTCATGTACAAAGATCAGGTTTCTGTCTCAGCTCAGCCTGTGATATCAGGGTGGGTTTTTTCTTTTTTTGGGGGGTAAAATATATATATATGTATTCTTATGTTTCTAGTCCTTCCAACATACTTTTTTCATCTTAGGAAAAAGGACTCTTTTTCTGGTGTGTGGAAAAGGTTTCAGACTTGTCAGGACGCTGGTCTTTTCAGTACAATTTAGCTTTCACTTGATCATTTGCAAGGCTCGAACGATTTGCTGTGGTCACCGGCTCTTGATTATGAATATTGTTGCAGATACATAAAGTTTACTACAAGCAGTAAATATGTCAGGTTTTGCCATGAGGTTTACTAATAAGGAACGGTTACATGGGGATTATTAATGGCAAAGATAATCTTTTCAATAAGGGCTCTTGCTCTCTCGTTCTCTCTCCCTCTCTCTCCCTCTCCCCAGGAAAAGCTTAGTTCAGGGGCATTCCTTAACAAGGAAAATGCAAGCATTTGACTCTTGGAAAAGTTTGCTTCAGGCGATGCAAGGAATGTTGGGCATAGGACTTCTGTTCTTGGCTCCCTTCTGACTTAATGTGACTCTGTCTTTCAGCACTATTTGAAATGCCTTTTTAGTTTTATTAATACGTTTGGTTTAATACAGCTTTTTTCTAAGAGTCTTTGACTGTACAAAATTGATGGATTGCCAGGGGACACTTCCCAGTTATTTGCTTAGGTGTTTCCTTGGGTCAAAGTAATGGATAATGTGGATGTTGTTAACTGGTACGCTTTCCCTTTTCATCTGAAGGATTTTGTGTTTTGTTTTGTTTTTTAAAAAGGGTCTGTGCACAATCCATCCAAAGTCAGGCACTTTTAAGTCCCATTAATTTCAGCGGGGAGGGATTTAAGCAGGTTGAAATAAATGGACCTTAAGACTGCTGCATGTTGGCAGGATCATACCCGCAGCTAGGAAGTAAGTGAGCAGATTTTTCGCCCTTGTTTTAGTTAGGATGCTGCACTATAGCATGCAATCACTTTCTTGTGACAACTCAACAATTTTTATTTGCTTTGGTATTCATTACAGTGACAATAAACATGTTGACCTCATCTGGTGTTAATGTGGTTATCATATGGTTGGTTGCCCGGAGAATTCTATGCACATTTAACATTAATTAAATGCATCATTATACACTGGGTATGCATGGAAGGGGAGGAAAGACTCATGGAAAAAGCCTTTCCTGGACTTAAATCCTCGTTTAAATTTATTTCCAGAAACTTACTGAAGGTGTTCAGGAGGATAGACAGGCTTGAGTCACTTGAACCATTTCTCGGAAACCAATATTGAAAATTCAGTTCTTTCTTTAAAAAAAAGAAAGAATGGGAAATTATTATTTAAATAGTTTAGAGTGGCCAGGAGGCAGCTCTCAGTGATTTGATGTAGATCAGCAAAGATTTCTGAGACTCAGTTTTTTAAGAAAGGCAGCAACAAAATAAATTTCCATTAAATTATACTTCTGAAATAAAGAAAGATCTCTCTGTGTGGTATCTGGAACAGATTTGTGTGTGGAAGGACAGTGAGCTTGGTTCAGTTTTTGTATGCTCAAAACAAATTCCTGGGCTATCGATTTTTAATGGGAAGTGTGTATCTCTGGTTGGTAGCTCCACAAGATTCAAGTCTGTGCACCTCTGCTGTTCTGCATGAAGTGACTAACCAGTGGAGTGCTGCTGAATTAGTTCATCATGGCTTTGAAGGCTATTAATACTCTAATAATATTTTAATTAGGCATTATTCTCATGCATTTTCTTGCTAGCTGAATGGTTCTTAAAAACCACCCAGCCAACTGCAGAATCACAGGAAATCCCTACCTTTGCTATATTTGATTTTGCTGTGGTTCTGTGCCTTTTCAACAGAAGCGCAATAGGCAGAACAGAGGTATCTTCCAGCGATCACATTCATATAAGTCTTCTTTTACAGGACTTGGTTGGAGAGTGGTCTGTGCATTGCTTTTTGGGGTATTGTATGGGTTGTTCTGATACCTACAATTCACATGGGTGGCTGTTCATTATTGTTATTATTTATTACCTTTATATACCACCTTTACCTTCCAAGGATCTCTAGGGGATGTACATGGTTCTCCTCCTCATTTCATTCTCACAACATCCTCACAACCTACCTCCTGTGAGGTAGGTTAAGCTAAGTGATGGTGACTGGCCAGCGAGGTTCATGGCTGAGTGGGGATTTTTTTTTTGTATTTTTATTAAAGATTTTCTTGATTTAATGTCTCTCTCTTGTATTTTTTCCATGTAACATTTTTACAAATCAGTTTCATTTGTTGAGACATTAGGAAGAAAAGGGGGAGAGGGGTGGAGGGTGGGGTTGGGTGGCGATGTTTCTATTTTGCTTAATGTATGTAGGGTTCGGTGTCAGCGTTGCTTGTGCAGGTTCTCTGCTGTTCACTTGTGTTCCTTTGGTGGTGAGAGGGGTTGGGGTTGGCCTTATTTGTTTGTGATTGGCTGTGGTGATCTTTGTTTTCATGTGTGAGTGGGGTGTGTGTGTGTTTTGGGCTGAGTGGGGATTTGAGCCTTGCTCTCCCAGGTCCTGGTCCAGCACTCTAACCATTACACCACACTGGCTCATGCCAACCATGCCCCAAATGAGGAACATGCTGTTTATCTGTGGCAGACATCTTAACCCTAACCAAATTCTCTAGACAAATGGGTTACAATTCCTGCACAGGTCTGTCATAATGCAGACATAGACCAGATTGGTTCCCCCCACTGAGAGATTCTGTGATTTTTGAAGGCTGGTTCTCAGCACACACACATGTCCGTTATTTGATTTCGCATCACTTGCTTTCACAGTACAGTGGTACCTCAGGTTAAGAACTTAATTTGTTCTTGAGGTCTGTTCTTAACCTGAGGTACCACTTTAGCTAACGAGGCCTTCTGCTGCCACTGTGCGCCGGAGCACAATTACTGTTCTCATCCTGAAGCAAAGTTCTTAACCTGAGGTGCTATTTTTGGGTTAGCGGAGTCTGTAACCTGAAGCATCTGTAACCTGAAGCGTCTGTAACCCGAGGTACCACTGTACTTGAAGACTGACAATGTCAATTGTCAACAAAACTGAAGGTTAGAAGATTCAGCACAGACAAAAGAAAGTATTTCTTTACAAAGCACATAGTTAAACTATGGAACTCAATTCCTCATGGCCACCAAGTTGAATGGCTTCAAAAGAGGGTTAGACAAATTCATGGAGGATAAGGCTTCCAATGGTTACTAGCCATGGTGACTATATTCTGCCACTACTGTTGGAGGTAGTACTGCTTCTGAATACTGGTTGTTGGAAACTGCATGAGAGGAGAGTGCTGTTGTGCTCAGGTCCTCCTTATGGGCTTCTGATAGGCATCTGGTCAGCTACTGTAAGAACAGGATGCTGGACCAGATGGACTCTGTTTCCTTAAAAAAATTCAATTCCTCTCAATCATCCTCACACTTCAGCCAGTGTTATGTAGGGGGGTGTGTGCATATGGAAATCCAAATTCAAATCTTTCCTTAGTTAACACAGTGTCCTGTGGCACAAGTCACTTGCAATCAGACTCATTTCAGTAGCAAGGATCCTGTACGTGGAGGAGTTATGGTACCCTCTTGGAAGATAACTGTCTTCCTGCACAACAAGGGCAGGTTTAATTTGTGCCAGAGGTAACCAGGGCTCCATCCTGGCAACTGCTTCAGTGCCAGTACAAGAAGAAGAAGAAGAGTTTGGATTTGATATCCCGCTTTATCACTACCTGAAGGAGTCTCAAAGCGGCTAACAATCTCCTTTTCCCTTGCTCCCCTACAACAAACATTCTGTGAGGTGAGTTGGGCTGAGAGACTTCAAAGAAGTGTGACTGGCCCAAGGTCACCCAGCAGCTGCATGTGGAGGAGCAGGGAAGCGAACCCGGTTCACCAGATTACGAGACTACAGCTCTTAACCACTACACCACACTGGCTCTCTACAACATGCTGGGACAAATGAAGGAAGGAAAGTCAAAATCTGAAAAGGTGCAAAACGTGCTACAGAGAATCCACACACATCATGGATTAGGAATCCACCAAGCAGCACAGGACAGGGGGAAGTGTCCTAAGGAATGTGGCATGGGCCAGAGAGATTATAAAAAGAAAATACGCAAACTAGATAGAAATTAAGCATCACCTTCCAGATAAAGTCTATGAGGGTGTTAGTCTTGAATGTATAGATCCAGATATCTCTAGAAGCAGGAAAGGTTTTTCAGCCTGAGGGACACAATTCCCCTCAGGGGCCACATGTCAGTGGTGGGTGGGGCCAGAGGCAAAAGTGAGCAGGACAATGGAATGGGCAACAGGCTACATTCCAGCCAAACAGAAATAAAGGGTCTGTACACACAATCCCATCCATGTAAGCATGAGGCATGATCACACTTCCAGCAAGGCAAGAGCACTATTCAGTGTCATGGATTCCCACAGAAATAGTCCTGGGAACTGTAGCTTGTTAAAGCCACTGGCAGTTGTTAAGAGACCCCCTATTACCTTCAAAGTGCTACAATTCCCAGAGTTCCCTGGGAAGAGGATGGGAATAGGGATTCTTGCAGGAACTCTCAGCACCCTTAACTAACTATAGTTCAGGATGATTTCAGGGAAGCAACAGCTGTTAATGTGTTATAATAGTGCTTTAAATTTATAGTGTGGATGCAGCTTTAGCTTTTAAGGTATCATAAGGCTTTTTGTTGGTTTTGTTACAACAGATTAAGGTGTCTAGAAACTATAGGGGGGGAATCCACCTGCATCAATGTGGATCTTAAGGTGAGTGCTGGCTGGAGTTTTCATTTAAACCAGCTTATCCAAAAGAGCTTTCCTACCCATTGTGTCAAAGGCAGCCCTCATAGCTAAATATAGTGAATGCACAAGGAGAATGCAGAGTCCCCTGAGGGAGAGGCCTGACATCATGACATGAGATAAACAGATCTGAATGATACCAATTAATTTCAGAGGAAAGAGTTTTCTTAAGGACACTGCTCCTCTATGTCCCAATTGATGTCTTTATGTACATATATCTCTATCTAAAAGAGAATTAGGCATGGCGAGTCTTTCCTGTGTCCCTTCCTCTTCAGCTTCCGCCCTTCCTTCCTTTCTGCCCGTCTTTCATTCAGTCACATTCTCTGCTGGGCTCTTTCTAACCTTCCGAACTTTATAAAAAAAACTTCAATCATGGGGTAAAGGCAGCCCCACATCCTGAGCATTGGCTTCATAAAGAGTCCTCACACAGGTCATGCCCTATCCCCTCCAGCGTTCCTTGTGGCCCAAAAGCTTTGTTTTCCAAAGGGGTGGGGGAGAGTGAGGGAAGGCAAGAGGTAAAGAGGGAGCAAAAGAGAAAAAAGAGCTTACAGCATGGTTAAACAATGCCAAATTTTGCCAGTAACAAATACAACATGTTCACTGTTTTGACTCTGCAGATTTATCCTGCAGGGGATAGTGGGTGTGGAAGTGATAGAAGGGGGGAATGGAATGATAAATTCACTTTGAAAGTAGGCTAAGCCTACTTTCTTTCTTTTTCTAGAGAGGGAAAGAAGGCTTGCTGAACAACCCCCCCGCCAATAAATGCTGGGGGCGGGATTCATAGTTACGAGGAGTAGGACACAAGGAATTATACTGTTGCAGAACTCAAGATCTGTAAATTGAGAAAGCGACATCAGGAGGATGTCCTTCACAACAGGTTGAGCAAACTTTTGCAAGAGAGATAGAGAGAAGACTGTAGAGGCCAGCTCTGTAGTGCCCCACAATATAAGAATTCTCCCCAAAATCTGTTTTTTAATACCCAAGGCCCCCTTGCCCCTTTCTCCTCATCAGGTGCAGTGCCTCCTTTAATGGGAGAACCACAGAAGAGTATCTCTTTTACCTGAGAGGTAAGCACAGGTGAAGGTGACTAATCTCTACTACCCCCACATAAAGCCTAGGTTTAAATTTCCAAACTTTAAAGAAGAGCAAACAAGGTGTAGAAAGCATTCAGAGGTGTGTTGCTAGAGGTAGAACACAGCTGTCACGGCTAGCCTTCTTCCCCAAACCATGAAGTCTAGGTAGTAGACAGTAGTAGACAGTATTAAGCTAGATCTCTAGGAACATATGCCTGAGATTAGTTTAATTGAAGTCGGAACATAGGAATGTAGGAACCTGCCTTATACTGTGTCAGACCATTGGGCTATCTAGCTCAGTCTATACTGACTGGCAGTAGTTCTCCAGGATGTTAGTCTCTCCCAACCCCACCTGGAGATGCTGGGGATTGAACCTGGGACCTTCTGCTTTGCAAGGCAAACACTCTGCCACTGTCCTATGGCCCTTCCTGCAGCTTTGTACTACAAGACACATCCATTGTAATCAGTGTAAAACCTTATCCATGAAAGGCAATTGCTTTGAACAGCGAGGAACTCAGGGTGAACTGTATGTAAGTGTCCTCAGTTCCCCTCCACCACCACCACCACCACCACCTTCTTCTTCTTCTTCTTCTTCTTCTTCTTCTTCTTCTTCTTCTTCTTCTTCTCTAATAAAAGCCAGCTAGTGAATTCACAAGGTCTTAACATCTCTACAGAACAACAGCTCAGTGACAAAGTTCCCAAAGTCACCTTCCAGTAGCTGAGCAGGGCAGAGAGAAACAGCGTGTAATACATATGACAGCAAGCAGAGCATGTGCTGGGCACTTTCCTTATATTGTTACACTCCTGGAAACTCTTGAAACACATTGTAAAGGAAGAAAGCCTCCTGGGCTTGGACTCACCATTAGTCTCATCAAACAAGCCAAGCTTTGATGAAAACAACTCATTACCCAAAGTAGGGAAGAAACTTGTCTGATGTTGTTTACCATTGAGATCGCTCCATTGCTTCTTCCAAGCCGCCTGCGGATATCAGCAAAGAGGGGGAATAAAAGCCACCATTATAAACTTTCTGTCCTTAAGGTGAGGAGTTTTTTTCCTCTCTCCTTTATTTGGTTTTGGTTGTGGAAAACAAGTTTTTCCCAAACACTGACTAATTCAGCACTCTGGGTCAGCTCCAAAGTATGAAGTGGCTTGTGAACAGAGTGCCTCCAATGCTCAGCCTTGCGCCCCCACAACCTTTTTTTAATATATACATGACATTTGTTTTCCTGTGTCTCTTGGCTCATGGACTGGTGGTGGAGCCTGTAAAACAAATAAGTGGATACATAATGACTCTCATGCCACAACGGCATCTCATTTTCCCCAACACCATCAGCACGGTTTAGCTGCGACATTGACGCCTCCTGCGTTAGAGATGTTGTGTTGTATTGTTCAATGACCCTCTTCAAATCTTTGAAAGTACGGAGCTGAAATGTTCCTAAAAAGTTGCTGGGCCTAATTAGAATGTAATGTAATCAGTGGCATGAGTTACACAAGGCATGTGAGCTGATTCAAAACAAGGGTGAGTGAAAAGGCTGCTGTCTTAAGCACATCTACTTGAGATTATGTTCTGCTAAAATCATTTGGCTACACTTCCAAAAACTGTGTTTAGGACTTGCACAAATTGTATAATAAGATACATGAGTTTCTCTGAGTACATCTACTGAAAGCAATTCATCCCTAGAATCAGGTTTTGACAAGATTCATCACTTGGCAAGATGAATCACTTATGACAAGATTCATATGGAGGAGGAACTCCTTTGTGATAAGTAAATAGCTTGCATTTGTGCCTTGTATATTACTGAGGTTGAATGCCTTCGTGAAATTCCCAAGAAGGTATGTTCTAGGTTGCCCTTGAAAACTCTGAATGACTGGGTAAAAAAAGAACTTTCATGTCCATAGGCAGTTTATGTTGGATCAATCCATCAGCTACTGATGGATGATTTAGAAGGATTGGGTTCGGCATCACATTTGCTGTGTGTCAGTATCCGTACTCAGCAGTTACATCTTATTGCAACTCCTTCCTTGGAAGCATCTTTGGGGTTGAAGGTACACAAAGTAGGCAATCAACACTCATGGATGCCATAAAGATTCAGTCAGGTGTAGAGGTTTACTTAACAGGAATAAAAGCATATTGGTAGCAAATATATACAGACATTCACCACTGCTGTGGTCAAGGCATGCTTAGAGTCCAACAAGAGCTGAATACTGTCTCTCTGCTTCTTTCACCACAAGACGCAAGCAAGAGACTCACAACAAGTTACAACAAGTTACACAGAACCATTGTTAGCAGCACTTCCTGTCACACTGCACATGTCCAAAGAAAAGTTCCCACCGAAAATGGGACAAAACAAGCATAGACAAAACAACCTCAGCCTTCTGCTGCTTCTTGAATCTTCTTCTCTGTTCTCTGTTTCTGGAACAAAGGATTCTCTCACAAACAGAGAGAATACCCCACACCCCCTCTCATTTTTACAGAAACAGTAGGAACCATGACCATGTACAGAGTGCTTACACATCACGCACTACAAACCCCAACATTTTAACCAGTGATGGTGATAGCTATACCCAGCTCCTGGTAGTCAGAAGTATTAACTTCAACAGTTTACTCATGCTTCTGACTACCAGGAGCTGGGCATAGCTATCACCTCTGGCTGGCCAGCTCTGGACTAGAGGGATCTTGGATCATCACTATCACTCCATACCCTACTAATAACTTTTATGTAGTTGCCTCTGGATCTGTGCCTTCCATATAGCAAGGCATGGCAAAGGCTTGCAGAGATACATTCTCTGTCCATCATACTACCAGAACCCAGAGTCTTAAAATGGTAGCTGAGAGGTACCAGAACTGAGTTCCAGTGAGTTCCAGATGAAAAAAAGCACTGAGATTAATTATGATCAAATCAGACCCCTGGAGCTGCGACACTGGAACTGGCATCCTGTCTTTAACAGATGATCAGATTTTTTTAAAGAAAACTTTTTATTTCATCCCATCCTAGGGCATGGGATACTGACTGCTTCAGGCTGCTTCATGGGAATGCCAACATTGATGAAAATACAATACGTTTTGGTTTGCGTAAGTATGGTGGCGCCTATTTAGCCTTATGCTGTCAACCAAGACTGGTGAACCTCTGTCATTCTGAAAGGTCTGAGAGTCCTATGTCGTGAGGGTGAAGGAGTACACCGGCCCATCATTTCCCCATTCCTAACCCAACTGTGCCAGTCACTCTGTATCTATACTTTTGTGGTTAAAAATAAAAGTATTATTTGAGCTGCTATCTGTCCTCCACACAGCGCTCTCAGTGATTTTTACTCTAGCTGGCCAATAATGAGGTGCAGGATATTAAAAAAAACCAAAACCCTCCTTGCCTGCAATAACTACTGTATATTTGCTCATAAGGCAGAATGGATCTTGATGAACAATGTGGTTCTAATATCTGCCCCAATGAAATCAAAGGGGGATATTTTCCCTTTCTTTTTCTTCATCTTCTGCTTCTTTCTCTCTCTTTTTAAAGTTTTATAAAAGGAGTTAACTTAATTTCAAGAGCCGGTGTGTTTTTCATTAGCAACGCAGCCTTTTGAAATCTGTCTGAAGAATGCCCAGCAGAAAAACAGAAATTGATATACAGTAAAAGGGTTTGCCTGGAGATGTCCCCTGTACCATGTTACCTTTTGCAGTGCAGTGGCTTGGAGGGAAGAGGGATACAAGGGGAGAGGCAAGCCAGATCGCTTCTCTGCAGTCTCAGTGTCTTCTCAGGAGGAGGAGCTCAAGCATGATCAGGCCTTAGGACTGAAAAATCTGCAAATCCTCTTGTCGGTATTTTTTTTTTTTTTTTGATGGAGAGAGAAGGAATGGGCAAATCTGTCAATTCTGATTTCTCATTTTCCTGATTGTAAGTTCAGTTCTTCCACATTTCTGCATCAGATGGTGATATTTTAAAAAATGTTCTCATGAAAATAATTTGAATTTCTTCCAATATGGACAATTCTGCCTCTCATGCATCTTTTTGCAAGATACTAATGTTTGCATCTTCATGCATGCTTTACCCTAGTAAATGCATTGCATGGCTGGAGAACTGCATTGCCAAATTCAGAGAAGTGCAAATTTCAAAGGATGGTTGTGGTTCGGTTTGAATATTGTTTCAGAAAGTGTGAATTTAGTCGGTTCACCTTTTATTGCGAGCTGAATCAAAATTCTCCCCCATTCCTAGGAGACAGCAAATCCAGTGGGGACTCTGCAGACTTTGCTTGTTATTACTCAACTGTAAGAGAAATGTAATAGTTGAGCTTGGATGGAAACAAAATGATGTTCTTCCAGAAGGCCTTAGCTACTGCCTTCAACAAGTCATCTATTTGGATTAGAGCTTTTTTGGAGGTGGGAGAGGGATGGGGGGAAGGAAAGACAGGACAGGGCTATCATGATATACATCTAGCAAAGCACATGCTTCACAAAGAGAGGGCAGAATTCAATGAATGAGAGTCCCATCAGTAGCAGCCCTGCACAAGGACTCCTGCTTGTGCAATGGGGCTGTCCCCATCTCCTTCCCTTGTGGTCCCCGAATCGGTGTTTTTTTGAGGGGGGGGGGTGTCAGGAAATCCCTGGAACAGCACATGGTGGGAGGTGGGAGGAGAATGGGGGGTTGTTGTGATGGAAAATATATTTGTGTGAGGCTTCCTGCTACTGGATGAACAAATAGTCAGATTTGGTGCAAGAAGGCAGTTTCCTTTGTCTTCAGTGAATGCATGACCTGATATGATGTGTGTGATCCCTCTGCTAGTGTACATATCTCCCCCAGCAATGGCTTAAGAACTGATAGAGACACTAATCTGAGACTCAGCTGCAAACACATATGAAAGGCAACAAACACATATGAAAGGCAACAAACAAAGGCCTTTCAGATGTTGGACCTTCATCCACCCAAACAACAAGGAAGTGTGTGTGTGAATGGAGAGAAATCTTGGTGTTTTCCTCTCCTACTTTCCCCTCCCTATCTTTTTGCTTCACCTTACAAAGCACACTGAGGATCTGATGGATGCTTTGATATAACACACATTTTTGTGCTGCAAATACCATCATGCTCTAAATTATTTAATGCCTGTATGAAGCTGCTGGAAGGAGTCAGATGGAGATTTGGAGCACAGTGTTATCAGTATGCTGAAATAACTAAATAAATCATCAGCAACAGCAACAGGAGCAGCAACCCCAGTCAGCAAAGCAAGGGTGATGGAAGTGATAGTTCAACAACATCTGGATGGCACTAGGTTGGGGAACGATGCTATGGAGACACTAATAGTTGGCTGGACAAACCTAAGTCAATAGTTTGCAGTAGGGTTGATATAAACTGATAGGGATGGATGACAAGAAGTTCTGGAATTCAAACATCCAAAAGTCCTAGCAGTATGCAGTAATGATCCACAGAGAACTTCTGTTACCTCTTGCTCTTTAGGCTCACTCCTACAATCATTCACAAAAACTGAATCTCTGATACAATGCAGTTGATTGCTTTCTGAAGTATTCCGGTGGAGCCAAAAGGAAAATCTGAGTTTATCTCAGCTTCCTTTGGTGGTCACATGAAGCCAATTAATGGCTCCATTAATTCAGTATGGGAATAATGCCATGGTTTGTAGAGTTAAGGAGATGTCAGTGGTTTTGATTATTATTGAACTTCCTCTCACATAATTGATAATTACACAGTGGACGTGTCCCTTTTTTGTTGTGAATTACAGTGAACAAGAAAGAAAATAAATAAAATAGTTCTGTGGTCTTCTTAAATTCTGTGGGCATCCCGAGGATCATGGAAGGGAGAAAGAGGGAGAAGAGACCAGAATAGCTGTCATGGAATAGTTGACCTTTCTGGCCTTCTGATCCTCCACTAACTTAGCTACTGCAAAACCAGCTGTGGAACTAGAAACTACTTTGACGTCATGCCTGTAAGTTCCTAATTAGTTAATTTCCCAAACAATATGGGCCTCAAGTGGCTTAGCTTCACCTTTTGCCCTGGGCCAACTCACCCAATTTAGTGGTTCAAGGTTCAATCTTATGTCAAGGAAAGACACTTCTTTTCACCTCATTGTATCCTTATGAATCGGCCACATTATGTCATTTATTCCTGTCCTGTGTTAACTTTAAACTGGTGTGCTACCTGGAGTCAACCACATGCTCAATGACCGTAATTACCAAGGACTTACAGGTAGCCACATATTTAGCAGTTCACTTTAACCTCCTGGTTAGGGCAAGCAGATCTGCATACTCTTTAAGAGGCTGCAACAGGTGTAGGACTTAGTGTAATTACAGAGATGCCTTTTCTTCCATTTTTTCATTGGTGCACTGTAGAACAACAGGGTGATGCAGAAATTGTGAATTCTGGACATACAATTTAATACAATGTTTCTAATGCTCTGTTCACATGTCATTCTAATTGTTTCCTTTGGATCAGTCTGTTAGCTCAGTTGTTGAAGCCAATGTCTATTTATGAAACGTTAAACCTTGGTTATCAAAAATATTCTTTATTTGCTCTGCCTTTTTTCCTGCTTTTATGAATAAAAAGTAATGAACAAGAGAGAAACTTTACTTGCAGTGTTGCTAATTTTCAATTTTATCTTTCACTTTTCTATGACAATAGAGATTATTTGATCATGTTTTATGCTTTGGTGTAGAAAGGCAGCATAGAAATAATTAAAATAAGGATGACATTTTTAAAGGAAAAAAATAAATTAATGATATTAGTTATTTATGAACCATAATGAATCTTTGCAGCATTCTTGATGCAAGCTGTGATTTGTTCATGGACCCTGGTATTGTTTAGGTAAGAAAATAAGCATCCCAGATGGTTCTACTTCAACAATAGTAATTTGCCAATGGACATTTGCTGCTGATATTTTTAATAGCACTTGAATTGCCAAATATAAGCCTTGAAAATATCTTCATCTTCTTTTTAGTGACAGAAATGCAGTATTTAAGAGCACTGGAACTATCATACTGGATAGGCCAATGTCCAACAGTGGGCAGGGCCCACTCCTAGATGTCACTAGGAGGCATTGTGTGATGGTGACTGTCACCCCTCCATAGCTGGCTCAGAATGTGTTAATCGGAGGGGTGTAACTCTGCTACTGCTCTTTATAATAAATTGGTAGATCTATCTTCCTAAGTGCTGCCAAGCCTTCCCCAATACGTCAGTTAAAAATGTCCTGTACAGATATCTTTATTTTACAAATAGCAGTTGGGTTCCACAATAATTCAAGTACAGCCCACATGTTCCTTTTGTCCCCCCATGGTTCCAGCAATTACTACAGCTGTACCAGTCACCCCAACACTGCTTTGCAAATTTAGACTCTGTAACATTTCCTGTTGAGTTGAACCGAACAAGTGGAAGATATATCAGTTCTGAAAATGCTACCTTAGAAGCCTCAAGGACCTAAATTTGAGGGCAAAGCTAGATGTCTTGGAAGACACTGAGCTGCAGTCATAGATGGCAGTCCTCCTCTTCCTCCTCTTTCCTGTAATGCCAAGTGAGGCACCATCAGGCTACAAGTTATCTCACCCCTGCTTCACACCCTCTGCTTTCATTGGTGGGAGTAGGGAAAGTCATGAAGTCATAAAGGTCACATCATGTGGGGAGATGTGGCGAGAGCAACATAATACCAGACTACACCCTGATTTGGGCACAGATGGGCATGTTTTGGATGACTTATCTATTGTCTGCAGCAGCTTGGAAGTCTGGAAATAAGGCATGAAACAAAGTGGCCATACGCTTGGAAGAAATAAAAAAAGAAACAGAAACAGAAACAGTTCAATACTTTGTAGACAGACTGGTGGGAAAGAATATCAATGTTCAAACATCACATTAACCCTATGGTTGTACGGCAAGATAATATGACAAGGTAAGCATGCACTTGTGGGTCATCAGACAACAAGTATATCCTGGTACCATCAGCACTGTCCATGTCATATTTTTCTAGAAACATCTTTATGTCTTGCCTTAGCTCAAACAATCCTCCAAAGAGGGTTTGAAAAGACACCATTCCAACCTTCCTCAGATGATTTTTCTTGGAATGTCCACACAGGACTCATTCTTTTCATGGTATTTTTTCTGCCATGCAAACTCAGCCAGCTATAGACAAGAGTTACTTTGTTATGCTCATTAGAGTCCTTTAATTGGATGAAGAAGAAAAAAATCGGACTCTTCTTTAAGAAGTTTCTAATTTAATAAGTGAAATGTCAAGAAAAAATCAATGAAAGTCTGTTTCCATCTTGCGCTATTATGTACAACATTAGACAGCTTTTATGTTCTGTTTATTGGTTTGCTTTCTCCTTTTTTTGTTTCCGAAGCATTTTAAAATGCGTAAATTTCAAGAGAGCCAAGTTGAGAGGCAACATTACAAGAGATTCATTTGGCTTCACTGGCAAAGGAAAAGTATCAGAAGACCGCTAACAAGACATTCATAGCTACAGACTACATGGGGGTATGGAGCTGAGGTGAAGGGGGAGCTGAACCCCTGACGTTTACTGTTTGTGATTTTTTTTCCCTGAGGTATGAAATGTTCGTAAATTGCTGCAGAACCCCTGCAGTGTTGAGAGGGACTTGATCAGCCAACCTGGAAGGAGAAAACCGCAAGCAACTTGTTAACATTATTCCCCCTACAGAGAGGGAGAAAGAATGCCTTTTCCAGTTCATAAACGCAATCTGGTTCACTGGAGAAATGCTTTCACCCGGATGTGGCAGTTTTTATAGGCGTGCGAATATGAAACAGAATACACAAAGGAAAGTATTACGGTTTAGAGCCTGATAAAATATGGTGCCACCCTGTTCTGATCTCCCTTAACCTCTGTGCATTATGCTCAGAATCAAAACAGGACCAGAAAAACGAGAAAGTTATGCTTGAAACAAGAAACTCTGAACATGCATGCTGACACTGTAATATGGAACCCAACATTTCAGGAGTGTGAATATCAGTGTACAGCTCAGGGGTTGAACAGCTGCTTTTCATGCAGGTTCAATCTCCAGCATCTCCAGGATGGGTAGAGACCCCTGCCTGAAATCCTGGAAAGCTGGATAACTTGTAGACTTCCAGATGTTGCTGGACCTCAGCAACATCTGCCCCAGCAAGGATGGTCAATGGTCGGGAATGCTTTGTAGTTCAACAGCATCTGGAGGGCCACATATTAGCCATCCGAGTTGTAGACAATGCTGAGCTAGATGGACCAGTTGTCCGATTTGGCCTAAGGCAGCTTTCTTATTTCTTATTTCTTTATTAAATTTGTTAATCACTTTATCTTGCCCAGGGCAACCCAAAGCAACTTACAAGCAAGCAAGCAAGCAAGCAAGCAAGCAAACAAAAACAACCCACATAGATACATTAAAGCCAAGGGGGAAAAGCAAACCTCACAGGTCTCAGACAAAACAAGCCTCAGTCTAAAATTGCCAGCTCCATTTCTAATGGAGGCTTTGTGCCACATATCTGGTATTCATTCAGCTGATTTGGCTGGAGTTGCATGCACTACAACAACCAAATGCACACCTACTACAGGCAATTTTTTGAGCATATTTGTTAAAGTCAGTAGGGAAAGTGGGCAGGAGTGACCAGGCAAAAGTTTATCCAATGGAAAGCAGTGGAAATGGGGCCTAGTCAGAACTAACCACATCCATTGATTTCAGTGGATTTCAGTTGTCAAGATTAACTGTGGCTGGGTTTTGCTCTGGACATGTGCATGTAGGAGCAACAATTTCTCTCACATTAACCTGTCAGATGATCTGGGAATATTTTGCTCCATGCCCCACCCTTTCTGAAGCAGAATCTGTCAGGGCACAGACTAGGGCCTTGCAACAAATCCTACATTAGGCAATAGTCTCTTTGGAGAAATCTATCGGGCTTCTTGGGTTTTCTTTTCCAAGGTTCAGTTAGCTTTCTGTTTGCCAAGGCCTTCAGTTGATTAAGCAGTTGATCACAATCTGACATTATTTTTATGTTATTTAAATGTTTGCTACTTTCATGTTACTTTCATGTTTATATCTTAATCTTTGTTTACCTGAACTTTAGTAAGAGTGCAGGGAAGGGACTGAGTGGGAAACTGGCAGGTCTGTGTTTTGTGGGAGTTTTTGGTTACTCTGGTGCTATCATTGCAGTTGACTCTAATCCTGGACTGAGTTTTGTTTAGTGTTGTGGGAGCTTTTATATTGTAATCTTATCTGCTTTGTATTGGCTGTCTGAGTTCTGAGAGAGGTTTTCAAAGGACAGGGAGCTGTGGGGCTGGGTTGGTTGCTGCCATTCAGACACAAATGGGCAAAGGGGTATTTGGGGGCAGAGGTCTGAGGTTACATTAAAGGACAAAGGCTAAGTATCTGGGACTATTCCTCCTCATAATGTTTACAACCCCCTGAAGCTGAATTGGTTAATAAAATCAGAAATCTGCCTGGATGAGTTGGCTGTGTGTGTTATCTCATCCCAGCTTTATCCTCCAGGTTTCAGAGTGAAGACTTAAAGGGAAATGAAGCAGGGTCATGTTGGTCTATTATGAGTCCCTTTCCCTGATCAGGTGCCCTGTCCAGCAGTTTCCAGGTTCTGAGTGGCAGGATTGGGATTCTGTTGATGATCTGCCAACTCTACTGCCTGAGCTTCCTGAGGTGCTTTCTGCTGTGAAAATGGATATCTCCAGAGAAGTGAATCTGGGGGGACTTCTGTCTTCACACTAAGGCCTTCTTAGTGTCAACTGACAGCTTTTGGTCGATCAAAAATGAGGGCATCCTTTTGGATTTTCTATCTCAGGCACTAAAATATCTCGAATGATCTTTACCAAGAACTGGGGCACTTGCAGACTACCTGTTTACTGAACATTATTCCTGATCTGTCTGCACAAAGTCTTCAGGGAAGTTGCCAGCTGTTTAACGAGTATTCGTTCGGAACTGTTAGCCAGGAGGTTATACAACACTGTGTCAAACAACTGTTCCAGTGCAAATTCCCCATCACTTTCCTTACCACAAACACTCCTTTAAAAAATGCTGGTTTGTTGTGCAAGAGCACCAAATCCAATTGCAGAGTTTGAAATTGCAGCAGAATCCCACCCACAAAATAGTGACAGTCTGGCTAGCTCCTTGTGCAAATGGAGAGTACACCACAGAGAGGTGGAAGCCAACACGATGCCCTGCAGATATTGTGGGTTACAATTCCTGTCATCTTCCTTCAGCATGGCCAATAAACAGGAATGATGGGAGTTATAAATTACAGCATCTGGAGGGACCTGCATTGGCCACCATTGCCTCACAGAATGTGCTCCAGAAATGAATTCTGGCCTGGTCTCCTTGTGCTCCATGCAAATGGGAAATGCACCACAGAACTCTCCCCTGTCCATCTTCCTGTCTATAGTCCTACCATAGCTGTCAACGTTTCCCTTTTTAAAAAAAGGGAAATTCCCTTATTCCGAATAGGATTCCTCACAAGAAAAGGGAAAAGTTGACAGCTATGAGTCCTACCCCTTGGCCCCACAGTGCCAACAGTGGCCCCAGGACATCCTGTCAGCAGATATCAATATCCAGAGCACCATTAATTGAAATGTCAAAGGGAACAACAACAGAGCTACATAAAACCCTAAAACTTACCAAACCACCCTGGGGGTGGTTGGGTGGGGGGAGATTTAGTTGGACAGTTTTGGAAACCGTGAAAGGAAGTGAATTAAATGATCCTCTTCTTTCTCCCTTCAGTCCCATCTCATAAGGAAAACTGTTATTTGACTGGAAATTGAATTCACATGAAGGTAATTAGAGAAGCCAGCAAACTTCTGATTACATTTTCTCAGGAAAAATGAATGAACAAATGAATAAATACAAACAAAACAAACATATAGGACATCCTGAGAAAGGAAGGGTTCGTTGTGCAACTGTTATCTGTGGTTTGTGGTGGGGGGTGGAGATAGGCATTGCATTCTGTTCCAGAACAGATTTTGCTCTTGTAATAAGGAAACATAGCCATCAGGATTAGCAGCAATTCATAGCCTTGTCCTCCATGAATTTGTTTAATCCTCTTTTAAAGCCATCCAAGATATTGGCCATCACTGACTCTGGTGGGAGTTAATTCCACAGTTTAATTAACTATGGAATAAGTTAAGTATGAATAAGTACTTTCTTTTGTCTAGTCCTGAATATTCCAATGTTCAGTTTCACTGAGTGTGCTTGAGTTCTAGTTTTATAAGAGAGGGAAGGGAGGGGAAACCCCCCCTACTTTCATTTTTTAAAAAAAGTAATATTTATTAAAATTTTGAAAAATTACAAAAATAAGAAAAAGTAATAAAACAAAAAATACAAAATACTGAAAAATTAAAACAAAAACAAATCAATTTTTCCATATCTTATCTTTCATTTGCTTGTTTCCTTGACCTCCTCACACCTCCCTTTTTTGTATTCCAGTTCAGTTAGTTAATTCAGCAAATCCTTTCCATCTTTGTTTTTATCTTAATCATTTATCTTAATATATTGTAACTTTACATTCTCACCTGTTAACAACCCATTTTTACATACTCCTTTATAACATTACTGCTAAAACCACATAAATTCATTCCGACATCATTCTAACATTCATTAATTTTGCAATATTTCTGTAGATAGTCTTTAAATTTCTTCCAATCTTCTTCCACCGACTCTTCTCCCTGGTCTCGGATTCTGCCAGTCATTTCCGCCAGTTCCATATAGTCCATCACCTTCATCTGCCATTCTTCCAGGGTGGGTAGATCTTGTGTCTTCCAATACTTTGCAATAAGTATTCTTGCTGCTGTTGTAGCATACATAAAGAAAGTTCTATCCTTCTTTGGCACCAATTGGCCGACCATGCCCAGGAGAAAGGCCTCTGGTTTCTTCAGAAAGGTATATTTAAATACCTTTTTCATTTCATTATAGATCATCTCCCAGAAAGCCTTAATCCTTGGACACGTCCACCAAAGGTGAAATAATGTACCTTCAGTTTCTTTACATTCCCAACATTTATTATCGGGCAAGTGATAAATTTTCACAAGCTTGACTGGTGTCATGTACCACTTGTATATCATTTTCATAATATTCTCTCTTATAGGCATTACATGCCATGAACTTCATACCTGTGGTCCATAACTGTTCCCAGTCAGCCATCATAATATTATGTCCAACATCTTGTGCCCATTTAATCATAGCAGATTTCACCGTTTCATCCTGAGTATTCCATTTCAACAGCAAGTTATACATCCTTGACAGAGTCTTAGTTTTGGGATCTAACAGTTCTGTTTCCAATTTTGATTTTTCCACCTGGAAGCCAATTTTCTTGTCCAAATCGTATGCCTCCATTATGCCTCCATGATAATAATGAAGCCAATCTCGCACTTTGTTTTTTAGTTTTTCAAAGCTCTGCAATTTCAATTTATCTCCCTCTTGTTCCAGAATTTCCCAATATTTCGGCCATTTGGCCTCCATATTGAGCTTTTTCTGAGCCTTCGCTTCCATCGGTGACAACCACCTTGGGGTTTTATTTTCAAGTAGGTCCTTATATCTTGTCCAGACATTATACAATGCTGTCAGAGCCGCCCGAGGTCCCAGCTCACCAAGGACCAACGCTGCTTCGTTGTTAAGTACAAAAGTCTTTATTGAAGTTCAGTTTCACTTCCAGAGCCGCAGCGTGCGGCTCTACGTCTCAACTCTCAGACCACTGATGCTCCGTCTGAGTCTCCTCCCCCCAGACACCAGTTTAAGACTCTAGCCTTACTCCACCTCTTCCTCTGTTCTTTCCGCCTCTGGTTCCGCCTGTCCGTTGGGGTCTCGCCCTTTCTAGACTCTTCTGACGCTGAATCCCCTGAGCCTTCCCCCTCCCTCCGGCGGGCTTTAGGAGCTGGTTCCCCATCCGGGTCTCCTGCTGTCCCCCGCGCCTGTACATTTGAACTTGGCGCGCGTGCCCAGCCAGCAACTTTCCTCCTGACCGTTTCACTGCTGCTGTCACTGCTTCCCCCTCTGGGGGGGCTAGCTGCAACCGACCTCCCCTCCGTTGGAGGCGTGGTCAGCCCTGACTCACTTTCTCTCCCCGCTGGAGGAGACGCTGGCCCTGACACATGTGACTCTTCCCCCCCCACTACGCTTTGGTGGGGAAACTGGTCCTGATCCCCCTCTGCTGCTTTGGGGTTCCCCGCTGGCTCCTTGTTTCTGGTGCGTCCCCCCTGGGACCCCCCTTGCCCTGACTGTCGGCGCCCCCTTCTGGAAATCTTCTGATTCGCTGGAGAAGCTCATGGAATCTCTCGGGCCACTGTCATGCTCCCCTACGCTGCCCTCGGATTCTTCCCCTTTGCTCTCCATTTCCTCTCTCCCCTGTGCTCCTGCTCCTGAGCCCCTGACAAATGCTTTCCTGACAATATGGTTTTTAAATGCTTTATGTGCTTTGACCTTATCATACCACAGATATTCATGCCACCCAAATACATTGTTGAAACCTTCTAAATCCAAAATGTCTGTGTTTTCAAGAAGCAGCCATTCTTTCAGCCAGCAAAATGCAGCTGATTCATAGTAAAGTTTAAGGTCTGGCAGGGCAAATCCACCTCTTTCTTTTGCATCAGTTAATATTTTAAATTTTATTCTGGGCTTCTTGCCCTGCCATACAAATCTAGAGATATCTCTCTTCCACTTCTTGAAACAGTCCATTTTACCCAAAATTTGCAGCGTTTGAAACAGAAACAACATTCTTGGCAATACATTCATTTTTATCACAGCAATACGGCCTAGCAATGAAAGCTTCAAATTTGACCATATTTCTAAATCCTTTTTCACTTCCATCCAACATTTTTCATAATTATCTTTGAATAAATTCACATTCTTAGCAGTCATATTAACCCCCAGGTATTTCACTTTCTTAACCAATGTTAATCCTGTCTCCTTCTGAAACCTCTCTCTCTCTCAACCTCTGTTAGATTTTTCTCTAAAACCTTAGTTTTTAGCTTGTTCAACTTAAATCCCGCAGCCTGACCAAATTCTTGAATCAGTTCCAATACTCTTTTAGTACTAGATTCTGGCTCCTGTAATGTCAATACTAGATCATCAGCAAATGCTTTCAATTTGTACTGTTTAGCTCCGACTTGTATACCTTTAACCAATTGGTCCCTTCTAATCATATTTAAGAGAACCTCCAGGACAGATATAAAAAGCAATGGGGAAATTGGGCAACCTTGTCGTGTTCCTTTCTCTATCTTAAATTCCTCTGTCACTACATTATTGACAATTAGTTTAGCCTTTTGTTCTGAATATATTGCACCTATACCATTTCCAAAACCTTGACCAACCCCCATCCCCTGTAGGTTCTTCTTCATAAAACTCCAGGAAATATTGTCAAAAGCTTTCTCTGCGTCCACAAATTTCAAAACTGCTTTGGTATTAATATTCACTTGTAATTTTTCTAAAATGTTAATTATATTTCTCGTATTATTGGACAAGTGTCTGCCCGGGAGAAAGCCTGCTTGATCTAACCCCCCCTACTTTCATGCAATGCATAATTTTATACACCTCTATGAAGCCATCTCTTACATGTCTTTCCTCTAAATCAAAAAGGCCCAAATGTTATAAGCGTCCCTCACAGCTTACATCTGAGTAGCCAAGCATAGGCTTGTCACATTATTGTGGCACAAGCTTTCATAGGCTAAAGCCCATTTCATCTGATGCAGAGGAGTATCATTTGCTATCTCTTTTGATATTTTGCTCAATAGCTCGTTGAGCAACGGGCCTTACCTGCTTCCATTCTAGTCTATTTTTGATGTTTCCAGGGCACCATACTTTTCTCTCTGCACAAACAATATTTTGTTTGTGCAACAATCTGGCTAACTTTAGAAACCAGCCCCCCATTTGCAAAACTAATTTTAAAGGGATTATAGTGAACCACTTGTAAACTATGTCCAATAATAAGAGGACTTAGAACAGGGGCTGTAAGAGGGTCTAAGTGACTGTCCTGGGGACTCAGATCATTTCCTGATGGTTAACAGCTCCTTCCCCCAACAATCAAAATGCAGTGATTGGACCTTTAGGATTCAAGCAAAGATGTGTGAAAAATTGAGAGAGGTTGATGCATACCAGGTGGCCGATTTATATTTCCTACTATTGAATGCTTTTGTTGGCTACACAGGCACAATGCATCTATGTGGCCACTTGAGTTTGCACAGTGCCATATGTATAGTTCAAACCTGTATATTTGCTGATACCCACACCTATGGGAAATCAAATGCTACCAATAAATAGCTGAATTCTCTGTATTTCCCCAAAACTACAAGGAGTCTGGTGCTATCACCAGTTCACTGTAGCTTCAATGACTGTAACTAACTGCACAGCAAAACGCAGCTTCTGGAAATCCTCTAGAAGCAGCAGAGCAGAAAACATCCTGTTATTAATATCATCTGGATAGCTGTGCTTGGAAAAGGGATCTCCGTGGCACAGATTGAAAATGTTCAGAAGTGAGTGAGGCAGAGAGGTACAATGAAAATTAAACACAAAGAATTCCAAGGGATATTTCACATTTTATGGCCACCTCATAGAGGCCTTGGGGTGTCACTCTGCTTGGTGGCTCATAATGAGCTAATTCATGTGCTACATGGACTGAGAACACAAATTGCTCCCCAACCTACAGTGAACAGATTGAACCACACACCCCAGAAATGAAAGGTGGACATCCTTCAACTGAGTTCATTGAAGTTGGTTGAGGGCACTTTTGGAAGATATACTAGGTGTGGAAGCTTCAATCTCTGTGCCTTGAAGGCCACAGAAAAAGTATGAAGCAGGAAAATAATCTTACACAACACCTACGTTCCATCTTTTCTGTTTTTGCTCCCAGGATACGTTTTTTTTTATTTTAAAGCAGGGTGAGATTTTCATATTCTTCCTCTCATTGGTCCCAAAGTGTGGCCATGGACTTTTTTAACCATTTGAATCTGAGACATGAGATCCTAGTAAAATCAGAATTTGATGTAAGTTGCAGGGGTTTTGTACATCTTGCTTCAGGAAATGGGATGCAAAAGGTCATGCCAGAAATGGGACAAGCTACAGTTTTGAGAATTATGAGTGTAGGAAAGAACACAGGTAAGAGCAGCAGTCAACTACTCCATCTAAAAAACTTCTTTCACGTCAAAATAGCAGGCTCAACCCAGCCTCCCTGTAACATTCTTTTCCCCCTATGGGTATGGAGATAGTTGCTTTGCTTATTTTAATAAGAGAGCATTCAAACATGACATTCCCCCCAAGTGAAATGGGACAGTACAGGGAAATGAGGTGCCCTCACCATTGCCTCAGGCGGCAAATATCATGGGAGTAGGAAGTGGTGGAAATCCAGCCTTGTGCTCCCTAAGCTCGTCTCTTATCCTCAGATATGGCAGAAGCAGTCACAGTTAAAGCAAGATTCAGCCGTCAGCCTGGTTGGCTTCTGTGGTTTGATTTGGCTGGGGTGCAGAGGGTGCCATTTTGTCCTCAGGCAGCAAAACACCTTCTTCCAGCCCTATCAAGGGAGGCATTATCAACAGATTCTGCTGCATGTATAAACTGACCCTGATCCTATGATTCAACTTTTGTGCAGTAAGAGCCAAATCTCTGACTAGCATACACTTCTAATGGCTGCCGGCCAAACCCATACATGTCGCCATCTTCTTTCCTGGTTCAAACGAAACTAATAAAAAGTAGCTGATAAAATAAGCAGGGCCGGATTTTAGTACATTGCACGTCATCAGTATTTTCACTGGCAGCTCATTACTAAAGGTGCGGAAAGCACAGAAAGTAGAAAGTGATAAATAACCCATATCAAAAAGTTGCTTGCTTGTGGATTGTGGGTTGCATGATTTGTGCCTGGAGAGCAGCAGTGTAAATGGCACTTGTTTGAGCCTGTTTTAGTACCATTTTAACAGTATTTCCAGTACTTTCTAGTGATGTATTGGCTAGTCTTTGTAGGATTTGGACAGTACTCCCAGGGGTATTTTTGAATAGGTCCTTTCCTTTCCTTGATCCCCAAGGCCTCAGCAAGAAAGGCTCCCTTTGCCCCTACTCATGGACTATGTGCTGAGCACTGGAACGCTGTGTCCATTTCTTTCAGCTTTAGATCTAGCAGTCAAATTGTTTGGATTCATAGGCAAATGTATGGTGCTGTTGCTGTTTTCTTTTACTTAGCTCAATAACACTTGTGCCCCTCCATATGAAATATTGCCTCCTCTAGAGTAGCTGGACTTTGCACAGCAGAAACAATTTGGAGGAGAAATCTGATGTTCAGAGTAAGATGTTCTTAGCTCCAATTCTATTAGTTGAAAAGTTGGTGTCTTTGGATGCAATTCTCTGTGCACTTACGTGGGGGTAATCTTAAGTGAACACACTGGGGCATGCTTCTGAGTGTTATTATCAGTAGTAGCACTGTACTACTACTATTATTTCCCAAAGGAGCCCACGAAGGCAAGCACATTATTTTTTTTTTTAAATACATTTTAAAAGCAGTTAAAGAAATTCTCTTAAACAGTGATTTCAAAGTTGCCAGAAACAGTATCTTTTAGTCATCAAATGACCAGGTAAACAGGAATGTTTTTAAATCCTCCTGAAAGTCACTAATGCGGGAGAGAGATGCATCTCACCAGGTGGAGGATTCCAGAAATGGGAAACCACCACTGAAAAGGCCCTGTCATGGGTCAATGCCAACCAGGCAGCCCCCTCCCCACACTGTGTTGTTAATATCTTGACTCACGACTCAAAGTTGTAGCTGCTTTAACTACTTTTAACTACTGACTTTTTATGTTTCTGCATTACTGTGATAACTTTTGAACAACTGTGATAACTAGGATATAATATATATATATTTAATTATTGCCACCAATAAATAGGGTTGTGGAGGTTTCCAGAAAGATGTGTGTGTGTCTGAAAGAGAGAGAGAAAGAAAGAGAGCACTAGCAGGGGCAGAACAGTAATGCATATAGGTCATTTATTTAAGCCCTGGGGCCAGTCTAGCACAAGTGCAGCTGAGTACCAATGATATGGCATGTGCGTTTGCCAAACATACAGAAGTCACGTGGAAGGAAGTTTGACTCATGGAAACCAAACTCAAATCTCATCCAGAGAGTTCCAAACAGAGCTTGTTGCATATTTGGCAACACACACAATGCAAATCTTTCCCATGTTGTGGTATCAATTTGAGCCACATAAAATACAAACTGGTTTTCCTGAATGAACCACTGAGCCTCCCCAAAGGGGGACTTGTATGATGCTGTATTTTTCTGCCCTTATAATTTATCAGGTATTATCTGTTAAGCCTCACGTGATATATGTTCCCTTTTTTTAATTGATTTTAATTCGTTTTGCTACATCAAACATTAAAACATACAAAAAAACCATACATAACACATACATACAAAAAAAAGTACATAAAAAAAGAAATAATAATAATAATAAAAAAGAAAAAACATCTCCTAACATAAGACACCAACAAATTAACTTCCATTAACTAAATAACTAAATAACACACAACATTAATTGACTTCCCTTCATCTCGGTTTCAGAATATATTATATGATTTTATATATAATAATTATATATAATATATATAATAATTATATTATATATGTGATGTGATGTGATGTGATGTGTGTGTGTGTGTATGTATGTATGTATGTGTGTGTGGGAGGGTACACGTATACACACACATGCATCAAAGGTCAACATCAATGTGGTTTCTGAGTAATTTTGCCCCATTAAAATGTTACCAAAGGCAGATGTTCCAGCAGGGCCCACAGGATTTATAGAGTCACTCTCCAAAGAACATATTAGCAAATATGACTGTTCTCCTGCTGAACTGTTTGCACTCTGCTTTTTCAAAAGCCTCAGTGCCCACCCCAGATTAAAGCAGCATGTTGAGCCTCCAATGAAGATGCCTTTCAACGATGCAAAACCACTAATGAGAAAACATAGACAAAAGGACAGCCAGCTTCCTAAGGCCCCATTCCTCAATTCTGAAATACCACCCTGAGTCTTTGGTCGCATTGACCTGATAGACTGGGTGTTTTCCATAGCCCCGATATCTCCTACATTTATAGCAGAGAGACAACAGGAAGAAAGAGAGAGGAACTGGAGAGCAAATTGCTCATTTTTTTGGTGTCAAGCTAGGGAGACCTCATCTTCCAAATGTTCCAGTAATTAGCCTCACTTTCTTGGCTGGTGTTAATTTGTTCCAAGTATTTGGGCTTTAGATCTAACCATGGGAACCTTGCTTCCCTGCAAAAGCCTTGCCAACTGTTACTAGACGTTGTAC
This sequence comes from Podarcis filfolensis, assembly GCF_964270895.1. Taxonomy (NCBI): domain Eukaryota; kingdom Metazoa; phylum Chordata; class Lepidosauria; order Squamata; family Lacertidae; genus Podarcis; species Podarcis filfolensis. The sequence goes on from NC_139604.1 coordinate 84,261,519, forward strand.
CACACACATGCAGGCCAAAAAAAGCACAGCTAATGACAGTGTTTGCTTTACAATGTGAAATGTATTTGTTATGAGTTCAGTGTCTCCTAATGAAGGAGGGGGAGGAGAAAGTGAAGGAAACTTGTGCATGTGTATGATGTGTTTGACCCTGCACAGCAGGGCTATTACTAAATCCAATTCACAAAATCAAACCTACCTAAAACGAACCAACTTCTTTGATATTTGATTCCAAATACTCTTGATCCCTCAGCTGTGGACATGCCTCAATTCCTCTGTTTTCAAAACATGTCTAAATAGGAAGGATGATCAAGATTTTGCCTGCTGTGACTGTTGGGTCAGACTCTCCTCCAAGGTTGAAGCCAGGGATTCACAGTGGGAGAGAGAATTGCTCTCATGGCCAGCCTCAGAAGAACCTTGCCAACTCAACGAAGGCTCTTATTTAAGCTCTTATTTAAGGCTCAGCCTGAAGATGACTGCTGCTGTAGCAACCTCTAACTCTGGTCTCATGAAGTCTCCAGCCTGAGCCCTGCATGGAGCTGTCCAGGGTAGTCTTGCCTCTGCTGAGGTCAGTGCTCACAGCAGATCAATGTCCTTCATAGTATTTTGTTGTTGTTGTTGATTTTTAAAAAAAAATCTTTGAGGACTACTTGCTGCTGTTAACATTCATTTCATGAAAACAATTTACTCACTAGAGTGTTGCTAATGATAAGAGTCTCCAGTCACAAGGTTTATGTTAGATTCACAAACATCAGAGCCAGTTAGGCCCTGAACCAAGAACATTCAGACTGGCACATTGACAATACACTTGAGAATGTAAAGAGGATGAAAAGTAGTGGTATTATCCAATCAAGGCTTCTGCAGGACTCAACTCCCAGACAGCCCACTTTCATATTGACCGTAACTGGCTAGAAAATGAAATACTTCAAGTCATGTCTGAATCTCTGGTAGGGCAACAGTTAGTCTTGGTCATGATACTGTTTTCGTGCACCCATCTTCTTCCCTTTTTTATTGATTACATGAAGAAATGAATAATACATAAAACTCGTATTTTGCTTTTGAATGTATGATGTGCTTCACACACATTTTCTTGTAATTCTTACAACATCAACTGCAGATAGGAAGCTGATGCTAAGACAGGTTGTGGGTTGCCCAAGGCCATTTAGCGAACTCACAACAGAACCAGTATTTGAACCAGGACTTCCAATTCACAACTCAGAATGCTATTACAAACTATTTATCAAATATTGTTACTGCATGACAAATGCTGGTTACTATTATATTTCTGGAATGATGGGTGAAATCCACCCATTTCATCTGGAAATGAACTGGGATTGTCTCTGAGTTTATTTGGAAATGCTAATTTTTTTTCTGAGAACTCTCCAAAGCTGGGAACTATCTAGGCTGGGAATCCCCTCCACCATCTCCAGCTTCTTCCTTTTCCAGTTTCCTTCCCATTTCCTACACCTTTCATCTGCTGCTAGGGAGGAGGCAGGAAAGAGGTACAATGACAACAGAGAGGATTAACAAAAGGGCTTTCTTTAAATGCCCGACACTTTACAAGCTACTGAGTATGCTTGGCCATACCATCGCTGATGGGAACTCTGAAAACTGTAGTTCTGTACTCCTCCTCCTCAATGTCAGCAGAATATCACAAAAGCTGTAAGAATTGCCCTGCTGGATCAGACCAGAGTCTTGTGTAATCCAGCATTTTGACCAACAGTGGTGAGCCAGTAAATGAAAATGAAGTTCCCTTTGGCATTCAGAGGTTCATTGTTTTAATTCATGGAGAATCCTTTGAGGGATCATGGTTAAGAGCTGTTCATGGGTATCCTCCCCCTTCAATTGTCTAAAAAGCAATCACATGGTGCAGAGATGGTGAGTTTTATAGCCAAGGATGTTCTGTTAAAGCAAGCTTTCCCCCTCTCAGCCCTTAAGGTATTATATATTTCTATTCCATCTATTTCAGATCCGTACATAACAGTAGAGATTAAATATGGCAGTGACACAGAGACTGTGTATTTTGTCTTATGGGAAATAGTAGCTTGCAATGTCTTTTACCCAAGACTATTTGACAGGGTTCTAATGTTGCTGCTTCTAGCCTTTCAACTTGGTTTAGTATGAACTTGACAGCGAATCTGAGCCATAGGTGTTGCTGTCCTTCACCTTGTTTCCAGCTTATTTTATAAGCAGGATGCACACCAGTCTTATTTAATCTCACCGGCGGAGAACGGATTTTCTGAAAATGTCTATTTATGGTGTTTTTTCATATTTTCTGTAGCCTTGTAATGGCATTTAAAGCTAAGTGTGGTTATGGTCCCGGCACGGTGCCCCACCACAGAAACCACCTCTTGCAACTTTGCTCTTGGTCTGAAAGGGTTTAGTTGTAAGCCGGCAGCATTCAGGCGAAATTATCTTGCGGTGTCTTGGAAGCAAAAGGAGAGATGAGGCAGACCATGGAAAAGTGGATTGAGGGTGACCTTTCTATGTAAGGCTCCATCACAGGAAAATATTTGACTGTTACCTGGCCACAGAATTATAATTACCTGCCCTCTGAAATACATAAACAGCAGATGACATGGCCCAAAGAGATGATGAGCAGTCAGGATAGAGGGATTTTGCATATTCCTTAAACATAAAAGAGATCTCATCTTAGCAACAGAAGATTGCTCTTGACAAGCAGCTTTTGGACAGCCTTTCTTCTCGCATTCAAATGAAAAGAATCTCTGCCCCCACCACATGGCCAAGAAGTACAGGAAACAGTTCTCTGTTCTATTTAGGCCCAAGGATTTTCTATTTTGTTTTCAAAATTTAGTATGTGCCAGGCGCTGAGAACAAGATGGCATTTTACACAGGCACAACGAAGGACAGCACTTCTGTGATAAATGGGACATGCAGCAAAATACTGTAGTGTGAACCAAATGCTCCTGTTCAGGGTGCATGCCAGCCAGCCAGCCAGCCAGACCCTTTCCAGGACACTCCATTCTGTTCTTTCTCTTCAACCGTTTTCTGTTCCCTGCCCCAGCAAATAATAAGTACTCTGTGGCTGAGTTCTTTTTGGCCTGGTTTTTTTTTGAGGGGGGTGTCCTTCCTTAACTCCCCTTAAAACAAAACATGTTTGCAAGTGGTGGGAGGCTGAAACCTTCCTCTTTTGCATGGATAGTGCTGTTTTGGCAAAATAAGTAGTATATTAAATGTGGGAAAGGGCCATAGCGCAGTGAGAGAGCATTTGCTTTGCATGCAGAAGGCCCCAGATTTAATCCCTAGCCTCTCCAGGTTGGGCTGGAAGAGTACTTTCTTTGCAATCCTGCAAAGTCATTGACAGTCAGGGTAGACACTAGTGAGCTAGATGCACCAATGCTCGGTATAAGGCAGCTTCCTGTGTTCCTATGATTCCACCGCTCTCTGGTTTTTCAAAATTAATTTCACAATTTGGACATTGACATGTTTGGGTTGATGGGCAGCAACCTCCCCTTTCTTCCAACTAGAAGTCATAGAGAGCCAAAGGTCCATCTTCAAATGTATAGATCTAATATTGGTCACTGTGTTGTTATTTTTTTAAAATATAAATAAATAAATAAATAAATTGCATGGATTCCTGGGAGATCTCATTTCCCCCTCTGATGAGCTCCTGTTGCAAGTTGCATGAACAGATCTCACATACAGTGCGGACATGATGTACCGCCTTCCCTTTGGCGCCAACATCCAGCAGAAGAAAAGGCAGGAAAAGATCAAACATGGAAAGAACAGAAGACAGCCGAGTTGCTGCTGCTGTCTGTGCCTAGGAGAGACAAATGAGCATGAGGGAAGGAACGAGGTAGAGGATAATTACTTTCATCCCAGTTTTATTTTTATTCCCACAAATCCCAACCGCTTTTGAAGCCAATTTTCCTTTAATAAAATACACTATTAATGACTCGGAGTGGAAGCCCTTTGTTCAAAACAATACCCAATTCTCCAGATGGAATTGTTTTGCATTCTGGGCAATATACATATATGTATATTTATGAGCATGGCCCCCATTACTCTATTTTGTAAATCAAGTGAGTTATTTAAAAATATGTTGAACATGCTTTCTTCCTTTGAAATTAATTCTTCCTTGGTTCTCTCCCCCCCCCCAGCCTCCCCTCTCTTTTAAAGAGAAACTGATGCCAAAGAGAAACAAGAGTGATGGCTTTCCCCATTGTTTCTGGAAGCCATTCATTTGGTATTTCTGTTCATCAGCACTTCGTAGTGAAAGACTATAAAGAGCTACTTGATGCCTCCTGCCACTTAGCACAGATATATACGCACATTTGAAACACTTGGCAAAAGGTTCGCTTTGGTTTAACAGCTTGTGAGAAACGTTGGCTACACATCTCATCCTGTGAACAGATAGACTGTAGAACTCACTGAGGGGAGGCAGAGTCAAGCTACCTGCAGGAGAGCTCACGTCCACAGCACTGCAATTTCCCCCAACACTCCTAGGTTACAGCCCTGCTGTGTCCGGAGAGCAGGGTGTATAGCAGCTCCCAGAAGGGGCGCCATCTTTTCCTCAGGATTGTGGGTGCCCTTACGCAATGTGGACGTGTGACACCACACACACCTGCACATAGTGTATGTGAGGTCACATGCACAATGTGCAGGTGTGTTCATGTGACGTTGCATGTCCGTGTTGCGGCGGATGGCAGCAGTGACTCCTCTTCCTTCTCCTCTCTGCAGCCAGTGAGGCACCCTTTTCCATGGGGAAGGGCTCAGAGAGACTGCCTCCATGTCTGAGTCCCTCACCGAGCCCCTCACTCGCTGGCTGGTTGCGGTTGGCGGAGCTGAACTACTTCTCTCTCAGAGGCAGCACAGCTGCCGCTTGCTGGCTTTTTTCATTGACTTTGTGGGTGCTTGGCTCCCACAATTATATTATTGTGCATGCCCAAACACCCATGGCCCCCTGGAGTTGGCTCCTATGGCTCCCAGAGAGGTCCATTATTATCAAATCATATCCTGCTCTCTTAAGCTGCTCCTGTTGTGACAAATGTACTGCAATGTGTTAGGCTGTGGGTTCTTAACCTTTCTAACTCCAAGGCACAGTTGGGAAAGCTGAAAATTATTTGGGCCCAACAGCCACAAAAGGGTAGTGCAACCTAAAAACTTCCTTTGCATTCCCCATTTGTTGTATATCTTCTTCTTCTTCTTCTTCTTCTTCTTCTTCTTCTTCTTCTTCTTCTTCTTCTTCTTCTCTCTCTCTCTCTAATTTCCTTCAGCACCTTCTCCAGAGGAGGGAAGATTCTCTTTCCTTGCTTTCTCCTCCACAGTACAGTGGTACCTTGGGTTAAGGGCTTAATTCGTTCTGGAGGTCCGTTCTTAACCTGAAACTGTTCTTAACCTGAGGTACCACTTTAGCTAATGGGGCCTCCTGCTGCTTCCACGCGATTTCTGTTCACATCATGAAGTAAAGTTCTTAACCTGAGGTACTATTTCTGGGTTAGCAGAGTCTGTAACCTGAAGCGTCTGTAACCTGAAGCATCTGTAACCCGAGGTACCACTGTAAACTCTTGTCTCTCATTTTCAGCATGTAGGGGCTGCTGGCCTGCTACTGGTCCAACGAAAAGGCTATGTCATAGCTGAGTGAGGTTAGTGAGGAGGCCCTGAGGGAGATATGGCACTAAGGCCTCACTGAAATTGGACAAAGGCCCCAGCCCACCGTTGGAGCAGCACTGTGCTAGGCTGTTCATGTCAAGTGAAATTTCTCCCATCCTTTACCTAGGTCCTAGGAGCACCCAAAAGGTCATTCTTTCTCAACCCCTTACCTGTCCTGTTGTGGTTCTAGTCCTGAAGAAGGACAAGCTTTCCAAGGGAGAGACATAAGGGAAAGTCCCTGCATGCCTTGAATTGCGCACCCCCTTTTTTTGAATAACAAATACCGTTAGATACGAAGGATGGCCATGTGTCAGGCTTCACATTCCGCCATTTGAAGGTGTCCTCCTTTTGAAGGGCTGCCTGGTCCAGTTGCAGTTTAATGATAAAGAACCATAAGAAGGGAGAGCAGCGGTTTTGAAGCTGCCCATCAACAGTCAGCATATGGACAACAGATTGAGGAGGCACACTGGTGACCTGGTCACAGCGTTCCCCAGTGTAGTAAGACATACTATATTTCTATTTAAATTCCAGCAATTATTTCTCTGTGTGCATCTATACATACAAATGAGCACGCACACATTTTGTTGGTGGCATTTCCACTTCTGATGATGATATATAAGTAACCACCCCATCTGCAAGGGTGCATTTGAAACTGTTTAAGAAGCAGAAGCCCAAAGGCCATTAAAAATATATATATATTCTGGTCCGCATCTTTTGAAAACAAAGGACCATCTATGAATAATGGGAAGGTGATGGGTAACATTAAAAACAGCTATTATTGTAGCAGTTATGATAAGGCAATTATAATTAGAAAATGGAAATCCTGGACATTAGTTTTTCAGCAATAATGCTGAAAACTCACAGTACAATATGGTTATTTTTAGGGAAGAGGAAGGAAGGAGAGAAGCAATGAAGACACAAGAGACAGTAGTTCTCTTGCAGAAAATGCTCCAGTTGAGAAGAAAATGAGAAAAATAATTCCTTTCCCTGTTAAAATAAAGTTATCCGCTCAATTCATAATAGCTCAGGTCAACATGCTAGGTTTCCTCTCATGATGAAATATTTGTACTTGGAACACAGTATTATAGCCCAGGAGAAAGTAATGCAACCAGTTACAGCAAAACAAAACATATGAACAATAAACAGAGCATGCCTTGATGTGAGCAAAAATGCATACAGGGTTAGAAGGAGGGCATGACTCTAGGTAGAATACTGTTAACACTACTGGAACCTGGCATGGATCCCACTTTGTGAAACTTCATGCCATGTTTGGTGATGATATCTTGAGAGGCATTCAAAACTATGGAGAAAAAAATGGATAAGCCACTTCCCAAAATATATAGTAGATAGAGAGACTGAGTCTAGATGGGGGCCTATAGCTTAACACTCTAAAGTCCATTGCTCCAATATCAGATCTGCTAAGTGAGCAGCTTGTACCCAAGCTTGGTTCTGTTCTCCCTCTGTCTCCGCGCCCAGTGACTATGTCTACACACCCACCCCATGATAATACAATTCCCAGTCCAAAGAGGGGGGAATAAAGACACACCCCTTTCTCCAAATTGGGTTTGGAGTTTGTTTTATGTTAAGAGTAAGACTTCAGCCCTTCAGCGGAGGTGCTTCCAGTCTCTTATTATTTTCAGGTGGGATCTAATCACATATCAGGAAATTCAGATTGCACAATTAAAGCTGAGCAGTGCTCTGGCATAATGAACCCACTCCTCCTCAGAATAGGACTTTCTGCGTAAGGTAAGTGATGGTCAAATGCACTGGAAAGTGTGGGATAACAGTGGCTCAACTCAACATCATATAACCTCACTGCAAACAAATCAGAATGAATGCTCAATAAACTGCTCAATTTGTTTAACTTCCCCACAAACTCGGCGCAAATGAATCAGGATGAATGTTCAATAAGCAGGATGTCTTCCAAATAAACTTGGTTAGGTTTACTGGGATATAAGAATCGAAACTTTGAGACATTGGGATTTAAGAATCGCAACCATTAGTCACTTCAACAGCTCACCTAAGAAGAACAAGTAACTGACAAACATAAAACCTAGGACAAACTAATGGAATTGCATTCCACCCACAATGAAGGTCTCATGGGTTTGAGTCTGTCAGGAAGGAAATCTAGTATCTGCTCTATGAGCACTGAAATGCTATCTTCTTTTATACACTTTTAAGAATGGAAATGCTTTTCTGGAGATCTGAACAACCTTCGCAAACCTAAGGAGGGGGTGGGGGAAGCAACACCCTAAATGAGAAATATTTCAGCTTCATCCCATTGAAATTAAGAGTTTTCCTTTGAGGCTGCCTGAAGGACCCAGCCTTAGCTTCACTAGATGTGCCCTCAGAGAGGTTATCTTGGAATCAAAAATCCTCTGTTGCGTGACTATCCATTGTTTATAGATTCGTCTAACTGACTTCATATGTATCTGGTCTGGGGAAACTGATGTTATTAAAACACAACACTGAGACATTGAGCTCTGATAGCAGTTCAACGTGAACAAATAAAGCAAGAGTTTTCCCTAAAGTAAAGCCAAGCAAGGATCCCGGCCTTCGCATGAACTGCTGGGATGAAAGGAGGATGTGATACCATCATCTGAACATTGACCTTTGCAATGTTGTTTCTTTTTCCAACCCGGAGCCCATTCCTGTGTGTGTGTGTGTGTGTGTGTGTGTGCTTGCTTCTCTTTCTCTCTCCCCCTTTCATCCCCTCTGGCCAACTTTCACAAATACACAGAGCAGGTAGACTACAAGCAGTAAAGCTTTTCTGAAATGTTTTGGCTCGATTTGTTGCCCTTATGTCCCAATAAGAGAGGAATGTGGATTGTTACCTGACCTCTGTCCAAAACAAAAATCAATTGTGTTTTCTGGAAACATACCTCCTCCCAATTTCCCCCCTAATAAACTGCATTAAAGATCACTTGCAAGCCAGAGGTGGAAATTGTAACTGAAAGCTAACGTATCACCAGTAGCTTATGTATAAGGATTTTCTGTCTGTTTTGCACAAAATCAAGTTGAAAGTGCAATCCTCAACACGTCTGCTCGGAAGTGAGTCAACAGAACTTTCTCCCAAGTAAGTGTGCTTAGGATTGCAGCCTAAAGAATTTGATCCTCTTAAATAAGTGTAAAATTTCTACAAGTTACGAATTCTAGTATGTTGTGCAATCCCACACATGCACCTCTGGGGTTTCCCTAGAGACATTAAAGCACTCATTTTTATTTTAAATTTTAATCACCCCTTCAATGAATTCAATCCCAGGTGGAGTACAAGAACAATAATATAATGCACTTAAAACAAAAAATTCCTATGGGCCCTTTTGTCTTGGGGATGGTGAGAGAGGGAACCTGCTTGCCGCACTGATTCCAATCACCAGGTGGTACCTTGGTCAACCTTTGCCAACCTGCTGTCCCTCTGAATGTCTTTGACTACAACTCCCATCAGCCCTGGCTAGCCCAGCGTGACTGTTGCTCCATTTTACCTTTTTACATGGCTTTTTAATGTACTGTGGCATTTTATGTATTCTGAGGTGGCTGTTATTGTAGAGTTGGAAAGACTCCAAGGGTCATCTAGATTCTAGGCCAACCCCTGCAGGAATCACAACCAAAGGATCCATGATAGATGACCATCCAGCATCTGCTTAAAAACCTCCAATGAAGAAGTGTCCACCACCTTCCAAGGAAGTCTGTTCCAATCTCAAATAGCTCTTAGCATCAAAAAGTTCTTCTTAATGTTTAGTCAGAATCTTCTTTCTTGATGAGCTGTGTGTAGCAGCTTTGTGGAATGATCATAGAGTTCTGGTCCTTCCCAGTTTCTAGTCTTGTAGCAGGAAGAACCTAACAAAGGACAGACTTCCTCCGGGTTGGAGGTCAATCTAGATTCTCCTTTGGATGATGGTAGTATGTGCCTCTTTCAGTGATTACCTTGCGTTTTACTTGTGACATGAACCAATATTTCCCAGAGATCCTGTGGGTTAAAGGTAGTCTGCCAGGGTGACTCAGATCAGGCTAGACAGATATTTGCACCAAACTGTATTAATTCCAGAGCTTTCCAATGCCTACAAATATTAGATACCTGCTCTAGGCGATCCCATCTGGGCAGAACAGTGGGTGGTAAACGAAAACCAGAAATTTTAACATTAAAATAGTATAGCAAGCACTTTTCTATAAACCAGGCATCCCTTCTCTCTTTTTCAATTGCTTTTGTCAGTCAAACCATTTTTCTTTCTTTCCCCCTTAATATTTGTGCTCTTGGCCCATTAGCCTAGTTACTTTGGCACTCTTGTCAAAGATACTTGCCAAGGTAACCAAGTCAAATCCACGAATCAATGCACCCTTCCGAATAGAAGTGTCAAGCTGCAGAAAGGAAGAAAGAAAAACTGAGAAGGATATTTACTGAATATTGACTTAAAATATACTTTTGAAAACAGTATTTAATTAAAGCAAACAAACCCTAAGAAGAACGCAGGCCTTGAGGCAGCGGCTATTTTCTGATAGACACACACATGGACACAGATGCTAGACTACTCAACTAGGATCTCTCTGTGGCGTCATTCTACTAAGAGGGAATGCCGCTGAAACAGTGCCTGCAATTTTCCAAACATTACCGCTGTGTAACATCCATTCATTTACTTGGGTTTCTGCAGCAGGCCTTCTGATGTTTGACTGGAATGAATAAAGGCTGTACAGCAACATGCTTAGGATGAGGGTATTCGCCATCCACCAGGGTGCCTGAATGCTGTACAGAACTATTCAGGATTTATAACAGTCTGAGCTCCTCATAAAGAATGGACATTAGGAAGAACATTTAGCCATAGGATTTTCATAATCAGGATTCAGTATTGTATTGTGAAAACTTAGTGCATGTGCACACATAAAAGAAAGTACTTTTACACCCAGTGCTCAGTAAAGCTATGGAATCCACTGTCACCAGTGGAAGTGATGTTTGCCGTTTTGCCTAGCTAACGCATTTTCCTAATGCAATTTCCCCATATACAATGCATTCTTGTATGTTATGTTCACAAATATATGCATTTATGCACACTTTACCCTGGCACTGTATATGCATTTTTGCTCACATTACTTGGCTGCAGAAATGCACTGAAAGATTAGGAGATGTGTGGGTTCCAAAGGCTGACTGTGCTTCAGTCTGCATATTGCAAATTAGATAGCTTCATTTTACATGCAAACTTAATCAAATCTCTCCCCCATCCCTAGGTCTGACAAGGCCACCACTGACTACATACGTTTCTCCAGAGTCCCCGCTCCCCCCATCTTTGCTACCTCATTCAGGTTCTTAGATTGAGTTGCTGGGAACTGAACCTGGGATCTCAGGCATGCAAAGAATGAGATCAACTGCTAAACTACAGCCCGTTCTACAGTGAAGCCTCAGCTAATTCTGCCTTGGGCTAGCATTGCCTTTGCTAACCTTCCTTTCCCATCCTATCTGTCTCTCATCTTCTACATGTGTAAATAAACAGATTTTCACAAAGGACTTCAGGACTGTCTTTTCTACAGGAGGCTGACCGAAACCTCCCACAACTCACAAAGGAACAAGGGCGGGGGGAAAGAACAATAGTGACTGAGGAAATAAAATCTAAAAATTGTTACAAGGAAGACAGAAGTGTTTACTCTGCTCAGTATTATTCTAAGAGAGAAAGCCTAGTGAATTTACTTGCGTGAATATTTCAGTATCAATGATAATAATAACAATAACAATAATTTATTATTTATACCCCGCCCATCTGGCTGGGTTTCCCCAGCTACTCTGGGCGGCTCCCAACAGAATTAAAAGCACAATAAAACATCAAACATTAAAAACCTCCCTAAACAAGGCTGCCTTCAGATGTCTTCTAAAAGTCAGATAGTTGCTTATTTCCTTGACATCTGATGCGAGAGCGTTCTACAGGGCAGACACAGTGAGGGAACCGCCAGAAGGAGGAGGACCTCAGTGTTCTGGCTGAACGATGTGGGTGGAGATGCTCCTTCAGGTATACTGGACTGAGGCTGTTTAGTGCTTAAAAAGTCAGTACCAACATTTTGTGCTTGGAAACGTACTGGGAGCCAATGTAGGTCTTTCAGGACCGGTTTGAACGTTTGCTTGATCCAATCAAAATACAGAAACAAGATACAGTGGTACCTCAGGTTAAGTACTTATATCGTTCCGGAGGTCCGTATTTAACCTGAAACTGTTCTTAACCTGAAGCACCACTTTAGCTAATGGGGCCTCCCGCTGCTGCCGCGCCGCTGGAGCACGATTTCTGTTCTCATCCTGAAGCAAAGTTCTTAACCTGAGGTAATATTTCTGGGTTAGCGGAGTCTGTAACCTGAAGCGTATGTAACCTGAAGCGTATGTAACCCAAGGTACCACTGTATTCCTGAGTTTAACATGTCTCAGCAAATTACATTTCTAAACAGAAAAGCTCAGTGCATTTTTCCAAGATTTGGAGCATTTTAAAATGCACATGTGACATGCAGCGATCTATTTGCATACAGCATCCCTGAGCATTGGCCACACTGGCTGGTGCTGATGGGAGTTGAAGCCCATCATCATTTGGAGGGTCATAGTCTCTCCATCCCAGTGCCTAGCATTGCATGCCCAACAGCATGTATTTCCAGACTACCAAAACATGATTAGGGCTTTTAAAAAATCGTGCATGGAATGCATACATGGGTTGGTGTTTTACTTGTAGCCCATGCTAGACCTTTTCAGTCTAAAGAGAGAAAGAGAAAGACAAACACAGAGAAAATAAACTTTAAGCAGAAGGACAGGAGAAGAGAAAGAAAGATTATTAAACTAAACGTTACACTTTTGAGAAAATGAGTATGTTTTTATTAGTGCAAATAAGCACAAGAAAACATGGACATTCTTCCAGATATACAGAGTTTGTCAAGAATGCAATTTTAAAAACTAGAAATAAACACAAAAGTGTGGAGCAAATGGAAACAGAAATAAACTGAAGACACCCCTGCTTCCAGACTTGCATGTTAATAAGCTAGCTATTACGTGGAGACTCTGTGGTGATGGCTAAATTGTCAAAGTTTTTTTTTTAGTTTTTTAAAAAATCTTGTAAATCTTTAACCAGTGTGACTTGAAATGATTATGTGGGTTTTAAAATAGCAACTTGGCAGTAAATTTTTATAGCATATATAAATAGTATTCCATTTAATTTCTATATGAAGTTGCATTAAAGGCCCAATACATGATCTGCCAAAAAGGCAGTCTCCAAGAAGTATGCAGGCTGGCAACAACATCAATGGAGAAGCCACCAAGGAGTCCTAAAATGAGAGGTGGACCTTGACACGGATGGCAGTCATCATTCTTGTTTTTCTGTGTTGTGTTATATAGCTTTAGTAAATGGTAATATCCTACTTCTGTTCCCTACCTAAAGCTTCCATACCCAGTTAGCAGGTTGCTTTAGGCTGGAAAAGGGAACCTTTTTTCAGCCTGAGGGCTATAATCCCTCTCGAGGAACCTTCCAGATCCTGCATGTCAGCTGTGGGTGGAGCCAAAGACAAAAGTGAACAGAGCAGTACCATGTTCCACCTACTGTCAACTGCCTGGGAAAAAACAGGACATCCAGTTTTTTACCTGCAAAAACATGGCAGCCATTTTGGGTGCCATGCTCTCGTGTGATTTCGGGCTGAGATCTTGCTCCCCCCCCCAGTGTTTTGGGGTGCTGTGCACGAAAAAGTGCTTTTACCGGGTCTTGCGCAGGTCATGTGACTCGCACGGGATTTCAGACCTGGAAGATGGTGTCCCAGATTTGGGCAACATGGGGTATGTTTTCAAACCACACAAGAACCACAGGCTTTTACTCATGCACGCACACCCTCTCTCCATCTTTCATGCAGGCAAGAAAGAGGCATCATCGTAGTTCAGAGACAGATTCCAGCCACCTGAAAGTTCTTGAGGGCATGGCCAATGAGGAGCATGCACTGGGGAGAGGCACCCAAGACTGGCGGGGGGGGGCGTGCCACATGCACACGACATCATGTGCACACTGCATGTGTGTGACTCCTGGTGCATGCAATGTCACCTCGTTGGGAGGAGGCTGAGCGCTGAGTCCATCGCGGCGCGGCATGACTTTCTCTCTCGCCCTCAGAAGGAGCCAGCCATTGAATGATGCCATGCTCAGCCTCCTCAGCCCCTCAACATTGCAGGGGGCCTGCCCCCTGCCAGCAAATATTGAGAGGTCTGAGGACCCCCACCCCACCCCTGGGAGTTGGTGCACCTGGGAGTTGGTGCACCTGGGGAGAGGAGTATGGTTTGAGGAAACAGGAAGTTCCAGGGGCCTGCTAGCTCTCACTCTGGAGGACCACTTTCAGCCCCCAGGCCTGAGACAGCTCACCTCTGTCTTAGGCCATTGGTCCACATAGCTCAGTGTTTTCTGTAGTTGGTTTCTACAGTGTTGTATGAAGTGGCACAAGCCCTACCATGGACAGCACAACCCACATTATGGCCCAAGTAGGCCTGTGGCTCTTTTTGGACAAGAAAACTCTATGATTAGTAGAGCTATGTGCACAAGCAGAAGGGAGTTTGCCTCAGCACATCCTCCAAGGATTGGAAAAATCCTTGTCTGAACGCTGGTTAGATTAAGCTATGGTTTGTTCAAACAAGTCCAAATCAAGCTGTAGTTATGATCCTGGCTTGTTAAGAAATCATAGTTTAACTATTCACTGTTCTCCCGAGTTCGGCTGTAAGAAGAAAGTTTGGGTAGTTTAATCGTGGATGTTTATGTGCTGGGAGCTTTCTGCTGTGTCAGAGGAGGAGAGAGTAGGAGGCTGCTGTTCATGCTGTCAACAGTAAACCATGGTTTACTGTTTAGTGTTACATGTGAACTGAACTTGCATGGACTGTAAACCGAGGCTGCAATATATATAACTCAATATAACAATACAACAAAGATTGCAACAGAATATTAAAAGCTCTTTGCTTTTGTGTTCCTTAAATTTACACATACGCCAGTTTCTATGATCAGCACCCTGTAGACCCACAGTGCTTTGGGGCCTCCAGTCTGTGTACAGCATTGCTATATCTTTCTCTATTTGTTCAGCAGAGGCAGAAATGTTCCCACACACTGCCTTTCCTCCTGTCCTTGAAACATAAAGCTCACACTTGTCATGTTCAGAGGAATGGATTTATGGCTGAAGCTGTCTCTCTTTCCCGCACAGACCTCAGTGGAACTGGCATCCAGATGGGCCCATATTATGTAGGAAGCTCTGCGTAGGCCTTCCACCAAAACACAATTTGTTCCCAAGAATATTCTGTCTCAAGTGACTATAGGAGTTGGTGGGCTGGTTTGCAAACATATCTCTTTTTATTCTTTCAGTGTGTTTATGATTTATATACTATAAAAAGCATTGTATATCTTTCTTGTCCCAGGGCTAAGCAGTATGTGCACGTCTGTGAGAAAAATCAAAGTTTATTGTTTGCTGTCGAATGTGTGGTTGAGAAGCATCCTTTCCGTAATAATACAGAACCTTTAGACTTGAATTTTGGAGCTGTTGGGGTGGGAAAGGGGAAACAATCCCCTCAGCAAATTTCAGGTGTGGACCAGTGTAGCCACATCAGCTAAAGGCCAGATGAGGGAGCAAAGTTCTTCATTAAAAAAGAAACCTACTCCCTTCTTCACTGTGTGCAGCTGTGCACCTACATTTTGGGGGCCCTAAAACTTGATTTATCATGGGGGCCCCTTTGCAACTAGCAATGAAGTCTGGGCAACCAATGTCTAGGGAGGCCTCAGAATAGAAACTAGAAAACACACAAACAAACACTGTTCTTTCTCAGAGCATGCCCTATTCATTCCTTTCCCATAGATTTAAACAAAATGCCAAATATTTAAGGGCTGCTTAGGGGTTTCATAGTTACCTGGGAATGTGAAAGTCTCTTCACAAAATCTTCATCCCCCCACTCAAAATATTGCCTTTTCTGAGCACCACCTCCCATCAGATGAGCACAGACAATTCCTTTTAAGGACCCCCTCACAAAATGTAAAGCAGAGTGGTGGTTCTGTGTGTTTAAGGACCAAGAGACTGAAACAAAGAACAATAGTATATAGAGGTGCCTGTTATAAGGTCTGCACACTAGAGGCCCTGATTCCCTCCTTCACAAGGTGGGCGGAAGGCCAACCGGTGCTGCTTTTTTTTTTTTTGCCTTAGGGGTATAAGACACAGCGTGTCCATCACAGTTTGTGTGAGTCAACAATCTTGCAGAGTAGGTCTCCAGAGAGTGCCTGGCCATTCCACTTTTAATAGACAGCCGCGTCCTGCTGCTGAGGGATCAGTCCCCAAATAAATGTTTCTTATTTATCCAGCTTTCCCTGTGCCCTGAACTTTGTCTGTATCTTTGGCTAAAAGGGCAGCTACCCCAGGTCAGAGCACTGCCTTGGGCTACTAGAGGGAGTCAGCTTTCAGTTTCTGCAGTGACTTTCTTTCCCTTTCTCCCTCCGCCCTCATTCTCTTATCCCTCCAGCCATCGCAAAATAATTCCCATCCCTATTAGCTTACGCTTCTCCTCCCCCCCTTTCCCCCTTCCCTTCTCCTTTGAAATCCCCCCTCCATTCCCTGGGACTGGGTGGGGAGAAAATGTCTGCAGAATTCCTGCTGATATTACACAAAAGCCTCATGTATCCCAATGTCAACCCCAGAGGGCAGCTGAATAATTCAATTAAAACAAGGGGGGATTGCCCCCCCATTTTATTATTTCATTTTTTAAAAAACCTTTTTAAAAAATATGAGTGAAATAAATTAGATAGCAACTCAGAAGAGGATGAAGGCTGCACACAGACCATATATTTACAGTACAGTGGTACCTCGGGTTAAGTACTTAATTTGTTCCGGAGGTCTGTTCTTAACCTGAAACTGTTCTTAACCTTAAGCACCACTTTAGCTAATGGGGCCTCCTGCTGCCGCCATGCTGCCGGAGCACAATTTCTGTTCTCATCCTGAAGCAAAGTTCTTAACCCGAGGTACTATTTCTGGGTTAGCAGAGTCTGTAACCTGAAGCGTCTGTAACCTGAAGCGTATGTAACCTGAGGTACCACTGTACCGATTTGCCCCCCGAATCCTGGGAACTGAAGTTTCTTAAAGGTGCTAGAAAGTGTAGCCCCACCATGAGTGGCAAACTACAGTTCCCAGAATTCTTTTGGGGTGTGTGTGTGTGGTTAAATGTTCTTTGTATGTATGTTGTACATGCAGCTAAAGTTTATTTCTGTGTTCAGACTGTTGCTAAAGGAACACCAATGGGAAGAGACAGGTTTCTCTTGTCTCTCCTTTGCCCCAGGCCTGCTGGAAGGTCATCCTGGTTTCTTAGAATTAAAAGTAAACCCCCATGTGGCGAAAAAACCAACAACATTCTTTCCATTCCTCCCTGCCCCCCCTTACCTCCCCCTTCCTCTCAGGTCTACTTCCTTCTGCCAGCGGTGGCATCAGAGGAGGATTTTGGGGCAGATGTCCAGGGCTCCTCTTAGGAGACTGGCCAGACACACCCCACCAGTAAGAAAAGTACGGTAATGCACATTACCACCCAAAGAGGGTCCTTGCATAGCAGATGGGGCCCTAAATGCAGCAGGGCTGCTTTACCACATTTTGAAGGTGATAAGGGCCCCCCTCTTCTACCATCTAAAGAGCTCTCCCCCCACATAAGACCATTAAATCCAGAAGTGACCTCACTGCATCATTGCCTCCTGCATTTATAAAGGGTCCCAGTCCAACTTAAGACAGTGGTGACGAAGGAGTGCAATAGTACTAGTGACTGACTTGTTCCATGGGTTTTTCATGCTGCTTAATCACAATTAACTTGGGCTGGTTTCTGATGTTTGATTGTTTTCTTGCTTGCTTATTACCTGCCTTTCACTATAAGGCCCCAGGGTAGGTTACAGCATGAAAAAAAAAAGCTCACAGTCATAAAAACGTTTCTTTGCACCCTTTGTGAATGTCTATATATGTTGTTGTTGTTGTTGCTAGATTCTTTTCAGAGTGTTGAAGATGGCATGAGGTGGTGACCTGTAGTACACACATAAAACTCACCCCTCCATTGTGGTTTATATGCAGGTTTTGCAGGCTTTGTGGTGTTGCAGAAACAAACAAAAAATGTTCGCCCAGAGACAATAGTGAGACATTAAGAGTGGATATGCCTCTATGATACTACATTCAACACCCCCCCACAGCAAAACACTATTGTTTCCAGCATTATTATCCCCCAGTCACTATCTCAAGTTTTCCTTCCCTAAGTTTATTTCAATTTTATTTTTCTTGCCTATTTTGTCCCCTTTTCTTATCCCCTTCCCCCCCAAATTACACTTTTTCAGATTCCTGACTCCCACCTTTCATTTTCTAAATTTTAACACAAATGCATTCTTTCAGCCTGGATGGGCTGAATCTATACCTAATAATTAACATCTTTGTTCTTCAACATGAAGTAAACACTCTTCCTTATAAGTATTCACTGAGAAGCACATAAAAAGCACTTGATGATTACCTCAAGAATATCAATAGCTCCCTTTTTACAATAACGTTGTAGTGATCCATGGCAATCTGCTATCACATGCTTTTGGAGGAGGATCTCTGGTCTTAAAGCTAAGGAGTGAGATTCACTCTGCCATCTTAAAGTGCCTGGGGAGGAGAACAACCACCCCACTCAACATATGTTTAGGCTCCTAAGCTGGGTTCCATTAGTTGCTCTGTACAAATCTATTGCCTCTTAGATACACCCAGACCTTCAGTTCTGCTTATGATGCCTTTCAGCTTTATGTACACTTTAGCACATCATAGATTACGTCTATAGGGCTACACGGGCAAATTTGTAGGCATAGCTGAATTATATTATTATATGTTCAGAAGACTAGGAATTCTGGGATCGTATGCTTCCAGGCTTCAGACAGCTGTACCACAGCAGACTGTATGCCAAAGTTGAAAAGTGATGCTAAAATAAAATAAAAACCACCTTCAGTGGAATTTCTTGCAGATATAGCAGCTCTTGCCCAATAAATGCCAGACAGCATCAGGATCCAAAGGCCACGGGGGCTTTTTAGATCATTTACTAACACAGACCCCAGCACCATACTCTGAAAGTTGTGGCGTCTCAAGAGCAGTTGTGGAGTTCCATGAGAACTGCAGAAGTATTTCAGGAAGGAAAAGCTGGCAAGACCCCCACCAAAGTTCTCTCTAGATCTCAACCAATATCAGGGTTAAATGATACACCTTGTCACCTACTGACAGTGCAATCCTAACCATGTCTACTAAGAAGCAATTGTCCTATTGGCTACATTGGGACTTGCTCCCAAGTAAGTGGGTTAGGATTGTAGCCTTTCTTAGTACTCTCTTGCTTTGATATCACCAAGCTTAATTCTTTTCTGTGTGTGGGTGTGTAGAGAAGAGGGGGATTTGGTGAGGGGAGACTAATTCTGACCTCCTCAGGTCAGATCACCCCCCCCCCCCTGGAATTAGGTTTGGGGGGAAAGCAAAAACACTTATTTCAAGCCCAATTGGTTGAAAAGGAGAGTGAACATGTATGTAGGTCAGATTGTGGTGTGTACACAGGTATGACAGCTGTGCATGTGTGCGTGGTTCTGGTCAGTGGTGGTCTCCATGGCAGGACAGTGGTGCCTACATGACCTCCCATTAATGGCATCGCCACTGCTCACTGGGAGGGAGGGGCAAGGCAGCAGTGAGGTTGGTGTGGTGCAAACACACCAGCAGAACAAGTCCATCAGTCCCGCTGCTGAATTTACCCTGTGCCAAACTTGCCTCTGCATTGCTTCTCTCCCATCTCCCTCCTGGTAGGCTGTAGCAATACTGGTGATGGGAAGTCAGGAAAGCCCTGTCTCTCCATCCCACTGACCTTTACACACTGCTGACCTCTAGAGTGTGTGTTGCTACTCACAGCATCTACAGTTGGGAGCCTCTGGTCTAGGAAAGTGAATGCAGTGATTTTTGTGAAGGCTGCAATTCCACTGACTCAGTGAGGTTTGAAGCTGCCATGTGGAGGGTGGGGTAGCGGCCATGGAAGGTGGAACTAGGGTGGTGTTTCTGGTGGAACCAGCAAAGGGCTTGTCATCACCACCTGACAACATCTGACTCTGAGTCCTAACCAATCAGCTAGAAGCACTAGTGCTGTAACACAATGATGTACTTGAGCCTACCAATCCTATAGTGATGTTTTGCACATGTCCTTGGTCCAGGATACAGACTGCAGAGCCTGAGGCTCTTTCTTGAAGGGCATTAAACCTCCTCATTAAGTTTTGATTTTGGTGAGTAGCTGCCACTGACTCAAATTTCCTTCTTGTAGCTGCAACTTGACTCCTCACTTGTAATTTCTAGTATTCAAAATTCCACGCTTTTACACCATCCAGCCTACTAATAATGGATCAAATTTTCATAGGGCATACATGAAGTTATTAACCCTAAAAAAAACCTCATTGTGTGTATCACATGCTCAGTACTAAAAGGCACAACAATCATTTTACGAATTTGGGGCAAGATCTGCAAAGGGACTGTACTACACGTTACTTGGACAATTGCTTCTTTGTTCCTCCCTTTTTCCATTTAAAAAAGTGAATTGTGGTCAAGCTAGATTTTGATCATTTTAGTTACATCGACTCAGGAGATTTCTTCCTGCTTAGTTTATTTTCAGGGTCTTGGCTTATTTTTAGCACATAATCTTTCTGAACTCTTCACCCACTTCCATGCTTCCCCACTCCCTCACCTCTTAAGCCATGAGTAAACTTCAGGGACATTTCCCACTTGACGTTTCTGCCCCAAATGGACAGCAGAGGTTAACACAACAAGTGAGAACTTCACGTAATTCCATTCACCTTTGTGCTGGGACTTTGCTTAGCCATTTTTTGAATCCTGTGTCTGCACAGGCTCCACTTATTAAAGAGGACACATTGACCAATTAGTTGTTATATAATAGCTCTCGATGGCCAGGCAAAAGATTCAAGGGCAGTTGTTCAAATTAATGGGGTCTGGGATTGATTTACGTCAAGGGAAAAACTTGTCAGCGTCAGGCTGCAGTGGCCCTCTGGTGTCTCTCCATCTTGCCAGAGAGAGTTTCGAGAGATGCTATTAGTGTAAAACCATCTGCTACCTAAGCATATAGGTGTCGGATATCAGAAATACACTGGCACTTGAGCCCTGTGTTTCTCACTTGTGGATTTTTCTCTCTTTGATTTACATCTAATCTGCAAGATTTTATTTTTTAAAGGAAAATGCACACATACACCTTTTTTTAAAAAAGAACATTCTGAATATCAATGATACGGTCTGATTTTTTAAAATATATATTCATATCCCAACCTTCCCCCAGAGAACTCAGACTTCTTCCCTGCCACTTTTACTCTCACAGCAACTAGGAATTGGGAAGAAATTTGGGTTTAAATGTGAGCTGATCTGATTTCCCAAAACGCCAACTAAACACAACTATCCTTCAAAATCCAAAAACTATTCTACACAGTTCTCCAACCAAAAACCATGTACAAAAATACATATATTAGGGGGCACATGCACAAAAATGTGTGTATTAGTGAAAATAACGTACCAAAAAATGCTCTATCAAATCATTTCTCTACATATTTCGTATGTGCTAAGAATTAAGTATATTTTATGTGTTTACTGGCTCCCCTCAGATTGCTTTCCATGGCCCATCCCATAGTCCACCTCACGGCTCCAAACCATGACCCACTTGCTAATGGCGGCTGGTGATGGAGGAATGGCTCTGGTTGCAGGTCTTTCTGAAGGATGAGTAATGGGACGACCTCACACCAACATTACTCATTTTGCAAGATCCAGTTGCAATGCAGAGGGGGACAGGGCACACAATGACATGGAAATTCTACTCAATATTGATCCAGAGTAGAACTCCAATGTATAGTTAGCAGAGCAACAACTTAAACACGTTGCAGGATTCGCCCCAAAATTTACCAGAGGCAATTGTTTTTCATCCAGCAGAGCTTTACTGCTACAGAAGGCAAATGAGCACAATGGTCACAAATCCAATACATTTAGGATTGGCACTGTCCTTAAGAAATTCAGTTGCAGCAGACTTAACTTAAACTTACAATAACTTATACAGTCGTACCTTGGATCTTGAACACCTTGGCTCCCAAACACATTGGCTCTTGAACGATCGAAACCTGGAAGTGAGTGTTCCGGTTTTCGAACAGTCTTTTGGAAGCCGGACGTCTGACAGGGCTTCCACGACTTCCGATTGGCTGCAGAAGCATCCTGCAGCCAATCAGAAGCCACACTTTAGTTTTTGAACATTTTGGAAGTTGAACGGACATCTGGAACAGATTCCGTTCAACTTCCAAGGTACGACTGTAATAAGACTAAACTTAACACAAAGTATACTATATACAGAACACCATACCAGAAGGAAAAGAAATAGAAAGAGAAAGTGAAACCCAGGTTCCTTCTGGCCTTACTTTTATAATCAGCATTACCTTGACAAAAAAAGATAAGAGAACCAGTTTAAAACTGCTGTTCTCAGCTTCTCTGAAGGAATAACCCAAACATCATGAACCTTCTGCTTGCTTCTTTCACACAGAGAAGCTTCCAGAACCCTCTTGAATTAAGTAGAATAGGAAATATCTCTACACACCAGACCAATACTTTCTGCACTAAGAAATGCAAACTGACACACAACAGAGATTTTGAAGGTCGGAATAGACTACTGGGAAATGTACAGTGCAGATTACAGCCTTAGTGCCCTTTTGCATGATATTTGTACATCTCAGGCATTCACACAACATGCCATTCTGTGTCCATTCTATCTCACTAATACTAACCATTTCGCAGGATTGTTGTAAAGACTGCAATTGGAGTGTGCATGTGAAGTGCTTTGAACATTTGAAAGCACTATATGAATACAAAGTAGTAATATTATTATTAATGCCTCAGACTGTGGCGAGAGAGAAGCTCTGCTTGTTTTCAACAAACTGAAAGACTTGGCTTGCCAGTATTACCACTGCTGGTGCCACTGCTACACCACAGACTTCAGAGTTGATGGGGGGATTATAAGACAGGGTGTGTGTGTACATCTCGGAGTTTGGGTTGGAACATTGACTGTGGGAAAGTAAAGAGCTGACAGTCAAAACTAAACCTTCTGACACATATGCTGTGAAATGCAGTTTTCTATCCAAAACTACTTTGTAGAGGGATAGGGTAAGATGAGTACACCCTTCATTATGGGAGGAGATGAGATGTATGGGAAAATTTTTACATCCCATTCCTCCTTTTCCTACAGAAGAGTGTATGATGATCTATGGGATCACAAGATTAGGACTACCTTGTGAAAATGGTCTTAAGTAGGAATAAGAGGTGAAATATTTATGAGAAGAGTTTAGACAGCAAACATCCTTGTCGTCATTTCATATACCTTGGCTGTTAAATACAGGGGTAGTAAATATATGTTGAAATAGGACATGCGAATGCTTTATATTCTGCAAAATGCAAGCTAACAGTAATTACAGTGCAATTCTATACTCCAATTTATGTCAAGGTAAAGGAACATGCCAACTGGCACAACACAAGGCCAGTGCTAACAAGTCACTGGCACAATGGACCATTGGATTGTTCTGCCTCCCTTTCTTTTTGAAGTGCTTATTCAGGAATGTCCTTCGGGATCCTAGTGTTGCTGCATTGTGGCATAAATTGAAGCATTGACTTTCATCGATCAGGGATGGCAGCATCAAATATTGACATGTCTGTTTGACACAGTCATCAAAGACCAAAGACTACGACAGCAGCCAATATGCGGGAGCAGCATTGTTCTCTGCATGTGTCAACAGAACAGTGATCCATGTGCAGGAATCTATTCTTTTGTACACCCCCCCCCCCTTTGCTTTAGGTGATGGTAACTATTTAGACCATCATTCATAAAATTACACCCTTCATATCACGCCACAATATAGGCATAGGAAATGCTGACACAGGAAATGCAGCTCTTAAAAGTTAGAATTTCCCCTGCTAGGGTTGTATCTTGCTTTTGATTACTTGGAGTGCTTTTGTAAGGAATGAGTAACGAGGAGAGGAGAGGAACAGTAAAATACCACATGGTGACATTGTTCCTGAAAGCTGATCACATAAACTCACCTGGAGTTTTTCATTGATGAAATAAGCAAATTACAAAAGATGGAGACTGGCTGTTCTCCAGCACCATTTTTACAGTGGGCTGTGAAACCGTTTCCAGCTATCAGATATTGCCCTGTAAATGGAATCTGTGGAAAGTTGGGTGCAGGAAATTGCACAAAGGGCAAAGGTGGGAAGATGTTGCATGTTAACTATCTCACAGGTGCTATGAATGTCAATTCCCTGGGTAGTAGTTCTCCACGATTGCTTTGAGACGCAGCCACTTATAAATCCCTCTGGGGGCATTTTCTGATCCTAGAAACAGCCTGGTAGAGATAGTGTTCTCCAAGCCATGTTTACCCCTCTCAAGTTCCACATGTTTTCCTGAAGTTCCATTTAGTAGCCCTTTGGCTTCAACGCTCAGCCTATTATTAGGGAAACAAGAGCTTAGTATTAAGTGATGGTTATACAATTTATTTTGACAGGGAAAAAGTGAAAAGGGGAAATTGACATTTGTGAGTTCACTTGTGTGCTGACAACCCTAATTAATCTTAATTCTGGCAATGAGAATGATAAATGGATGTGATGGGAAAGCTTCATTTTCATTCGCTGCTGCCTGTGGAAAAAAACAGACCCTGAGCTGGGGCAATAAGTCAGTAGCTAAAAAAGAAAGGTGGGGATTGAGAAATGTTATTTCTTAGAATTAAGGTAGGCCGGAGAGACAAAGAGAGAGAATAAACACTGAGAAACAAAAAGTTAAATTCACCACATGGATAAAATCTTTGCTCCACTTGAATCAGTCAGAGTTCGTTGTACATTCATTATGTGCATATCACCCACATTATGCCAAGGGTCTCATTAGATACCTCACTTCCTGTGAGGCAGTTCCAACCCATTCCTAATTTTTACGGACTGTTTATATTTCTAGAACTCAATCTACAAAACTATAAAACTTAGTTTGTTTACAGATTTTATGCACTGATTTCTTTTGTCTCTTCCGAGTTCCCCCCCTCATAGTGTCATTTAGGAAGGCAGGATCGTGTGCCCCATCAGTCAGTCCTATTGTCTGTTTCAAAAGCATGTGTTTCAAATGCAAGACATCCATTTGTCTGCCATCACCCCCACTTTAAAATTAGAAATGACGGCACCGCAGGGGTGGGCAAACATGTCACCATCAAGGACTGCATTTCCTAAAGTGAAAATGTTTGGGAAGTAGGGGCACATACTGGTGGTGGCAGGTCAAACCAGTATCAGGTGGGGTCACATCCAAAAGCAGGTGGGGACACCTTTCTCTCACTGTTTCTCTCTTATACACACACAATAATGGAAGAAGAACCTGCTGGATCAGACCAATGGCCCAGCATCCTGTTCTCACACTGGCCATCCACCTGCCAATGAGAATCTTCTCCCCAGCAACTAGTATTCAGAGGCACATTGCTTCCAACAGTGGAAGTAGAGCATATTCATCCTGGTTTGTAGCCACTGATAGTCTTATCCTCCACAGGGTTGCCATACATCCAGAATTTCCCAGAAATATCTGGAATACTGCAGTCGGAGGCAGTGTCTGTGTGGAAAAATGTCAGGAAAATCCGGATGTATGGCAACCCACGTCAACAGTGTTGTTTTTGCTGATTTTCCATAAAAATAGCTCAAAAGCACCAAATTTTTGTGTGTGCTTTTGCCAAAAAAGCTCTATAAAGTAAACTAGTTTGGGCAAAACTAGAAAAAGATTTTCACTTTTTGAAATATGGCAACCCTAATCCTCCATGAATTTGTCAAATCCTATAAGGAGAGTAGGACAGACACACAGGCTTCCAGAATTTCCTGGAAAGAGGGGCTGATTATTAAATCACTCTGGGAATTGAAGCTCCAGACAACTCTCAGCACCCTTAACAAGCCACAGTTCCCGGGATTCTTCAGAGGGAAACTGTGAGTGTTTAAAGTGGTATAATACTGCTTTAAATATATCATGCAGAGGAACCTGAGAAGAGCTTAAGGGTCTCTGTACCTCCTGTACTGTATAAAAGAGGCTTGAGAAGCATATAGGATTCAGTAAAGATAGAGAGATCAACAAGAAAACAAGACTGATTATATCTAAATAGAAATGAGTGTGTAGAAATCAGGAACATGGAATAGTTCAGGTGGGACATGTTTGTGTATGTGTGAAGTTCAGAATACATCCGAAGAAGATTCCCTCATGAACAGCTGTGTATTTAACTTTTCTTTTCAAAATAAATGAATCCTTCTGATACTCTGTTCCTACTTTGTTCAACTCAGCAAATGAAACATCTGACAGAAAACAACAAAAATCTGAAAACAGCCTCTTGTTCATTTCAAGAATATTATTTTTTTTAAAAGGTATTGCTCTTTACATTTTAATTTTGTTTTGAATAAATGTGATGTGAGCGAAGCAGCACAGCTGGGTTTAGCATGCCTCTCAGAAGAAAAATAAAGAGAAAACCCAAGATGAATATGAAACTGCAGGGGAAAGTGAATAAAGAACAAGGAAGGCATGCAACCTTGACCACATTACGCGTTTTCATCGAGATGCTTGAGTTGGCAAATGGAAAAGAAAAGCTAGACTCAAGGCCGCATATGCAGCATTATGCAAGAACTCTCCGTGATTCTGTCAGAAAACACGATACTGTTTGGCTTTAGAATTTCCTGGAAAATTTTCATGGGAGGTTTTGAATATTTGGGTCTGGACACCGAGTTCATGAGAGATCCATTCTGCTTCGACACTGGGAGCTTTCAAAAATTAGCGGAACTAATCTCATAGACAGACAAGGTTTGGAGGTGGAGTGGTTGGTGCAGCAAAGTAGAAATCTGACTAAGGCAAAAACGATGAGAAATGTCTTGATGGAGGGGGAGTATCTGATTTTGTGCATGGCTGCTGCCAAGCAACTTTCCATGTCTGGCTCAGACTGGTTGTTCAAGCCAACATAGTATTCTTCCCACTGCTGGATGCAAACCAAGGAGCTATACTGGTTGCAAGAAATCTATGCCACAATCCCAAATACTGATGACTGATTAGACTTCCTCTCCCCTTTTGGACAGAAACTCAATGTTTACTGAAAGGTGTTTACTTAGGATACTTCCCACACATCAGAATAGTGGCTCCAGATCATTATGAGAAGTGTGCGGGGGCGGCGGGGGGAGAGAGTTGGAGGTAGCAGTGTATATTCAGGAACCACTTGGCAACGAGATGAGAGGCTTGCACCAGATTTTTGCAGAATAAGCTTAAGAATTTGCCCATTATCCAGTCACTTGTTGTGTACTTGCTGAACAAGCAAGTCAGCCTCTGATGTCCATTTCTATTATTGGAAAATATACATTAAAGCTACATTGCTGCCACCCAGGGTGGCAAAAAACAAAACAATACAGGTTGTTGTGTCGTTGTTTTTTTGAAACCAGCCAAATGTTCTCAAAACAAATATTTCAAGTTTGCTAGAAATAATCTTCAGCCCCCAGAGGCTTGGTTGAGTGCTTTAAATTCTGCTTAAATATGAATAATGAGGGAGGGAAGACACACTTCACTGGGGATGGGAGCACTCCCTGTGTGGGAAAACAGTCACTACCAAGAAGGCCATGTCATGAGTCAACACCACCAGTGGTGACTACTGGGAAAGGCAATCTTTTAGGTACTTGGGTCCCAGGCTGTTTAGGGCTCTGTATGTTATGACTTACACCTTGAATTGGGCCAGGTAGCTCACTGCTACCCAGTGCAGTACTTTCAGGCTGCCTCCCTCACCAACCTGGTTCTGTGCTAGCTGCAGCTTCCATACCTCCTTCAAAAGGCAGGCATTGCAGTAGTCCAGATGGGAGGTCACTAAAGCACTACTACCATCACCTCTTCCCTCCACTCTCCCTCTTGGTAGCCAGCAGTGACTCTGGTATTGGGAAATCACGTAAACAGCACAGTTCCCCTCCCCGCAACCTTGCCGACTGCTACTGCTTCATAGTTTCTCATGATTCAAATGGAATGGAGAAATAGAACTGTGTGCCATCGGAATACCGATGTTCCAAATCCCAAGGTGACAGCTGTCAAGGCTTTCTTACAGAGACATCAGGCAATCTATATCCCCAACAAAGGAACTGACCACTCTATCATAACAATATCATTCCGACATTAGAGGGTGGTGCTCTGATGCACTGTATAAAATCAAGGAGTCATGTTTAAGGCCAGTCAATCATTTCCATTTGAGGGCACTAATTCCACAGCTTAGTGGTAGAGTTGGCATGCAGGAGGTCCCATGTTCCATCTCTAACATCTCGAGGTAGGGCTGGGAAGTCCTTTTGCCCCCTTATTGGGTGGGTGGCTTTGCAGGCGGGCCCTGGGCCTCCCTGGGAAACTAGCCTATCGCAGGCTGAGTCATCTTCCTGCTGCCAAATGAACCAATGGCGGCAAGAGTTAGGGGCGTTCCCATGGGCATGGGACCAACTGACCAATTGCAGCCCTTGGTGCTGCGCCCAGGGGAAGTTTAAATGTCCGGCCTGCTGGGCCTTTTGGCCTCTCTGTCGCTGCGTTGGTTCTACCTAAAACACCTCTACCTGAAACTTGGAAGAGCCAATGCCAATCAGTGTTGATAATACTGAGCTAGATGGACCAATAGCCTGGGAGAGTATAAGGCAGCTTATTATGTTTGTAAAATACATATACTGGTACAATCTGCAATTCACATTCCTATCCAGCAATAGATTCATAAATCATGGGTCAACCTAATAACTAGATAGGGGTTGGAATTAACCACAGTGAAAACCAATACGTTTTCAGGGATATTTTCCATTTACTTTTCAGTATTTTTACACATCTTCAGGTTTGCTTTAATAGCAAAGTGCTAGTGTCTTGGACTCCCCCCCCCCCCCCACTTCTATTAAATGCTGGGACTCTGAAGTGACTTGAATGCTTCCCAGCTTAAGGAAAAAAGCACCAGCTAATACAATACTCACAACAAAAAATATTCCCTGTGAGATTTCATTGTAGAGGATCAGTGACAGGAGTATTGGTTTGTTCTTGTCTGTTTCCTTCTGCAAGTTACAAGATACGAAAAGGAAATTAAAAGGAACCACCTCAGCCCCCATCACATCCATCCTCTTCAGCCAGATGTGCCACTGAAAGTAAAAGTGAAGGCAACAGCAAAGGCTACCCAAAGATGAGAGCAGAAATCTCACCTAATCAAGGAGAAAGAGCAGGTTTATTGGGATAGCATTTCGCTTACAGGAAAAAGGGCATTTTGCAAATTTGATGTTACACTGAGCCAAAGAACAGCCAGATTGGTGAACATATGGAATCCTACAGGGCCCAATCCTGTGAGGAACATCAGGGCCTCACTTAGCCAGATTGCTAATGAAAGATTATGCTCACTGACTATTGGAATTTATCAGAACTTGTTGAAAGAGCTTGGTGGTACTAATGTGCAAGATTTCTTCCATTAGCTCAGGATGAGTGAACCCAACCGCACAGCAGCAAAGCGTGGTGTTGGTGTTGGTAGGGAGACTGTGTGAAAATGGAAACACTGAAGCGTGGACAGACTTTGCTCATGAGATCATGGACATTTGGAACATTGTTAGCTTTGGATTAGTGGCTTAATGGAGTTGCCTTCTGTAGGCGGGACAGTGCCATGAAAGCAACACATACCATACATATTTCACACATGGATGTGTGGATATGTTCCCATGATGTTTCAAAGAACTGTGTTAATACGGTGGCACTAAAATTGCTCTCCTTCCACCATTCAAACAAGTTTTTGAAATTCTCTGCAGCAAATCTGGCTTTGATAGCACATTGACCTATGGAAGATTCCAGGGATAAGCAAAGTCATGTGGGATATAGAATGACATTTAGAATATGATAAAGTCCAAAGGTGATCAAACATCAATTTGTGATTATCTGTCTGTCTTCACTGAAAATGGTACTTTCAACAAGTATAATGCAGGCGAACCATTCAAAGTTTCAATGTTTATGTGTGTTTTCATATTCAGGACTCTTTTGCTAAACAGAGGTTCTCTAATGAAAAACTTCAAGTCTTTTGAATATTTTTCTCCTTTCTTTCCTTAGTAACTAGCAAAACAGATGGCATTTTAGAGAATGGGAAGTAACTATGCAATCCTTTCCCTGTAGAGACAAAATTGGTGTTTGCTTGCTGCCCATTGCTCTTTCAGGTGTTATTTAATATTACTAACACTAATAACATTCCATTCATGGGAAATGTATGCCCCGTAAAGCCTTTGGGCAACCTGAACAAAAATAAATACAAAATATTTCTACATTAAACTGGAAAAGTGCCCAACTATGTCACAGAGCTGGGAAAGCGTAACAGGGCAGTAAGCAAACTCACACACAAGCCAAGCAGCAGTCCCCTCAACAGCCAGTGATATAAAGTATACTCACTCCATAGCTGTGCCACAGATGTTTTGGGCCTACAGAGTCAACTCAAAGCTTCTACCTTCGGCTGTGTGAAAAATACCAACACCTTCCAATGTGTATGTGAGTGGGTGGCCCAATTCTAGGCTATATACATACCATACATTTATACAGTAGAAGTATCTCAAAGTATCTTGGGAACCATAGTTTTCCCCTCACAGAGCTACAATTCCCAACACCCTTAACAAACTTCAGTGTAGGTTAGACTGAATCATCCAGTTGATTCATCCAACTTGTGGAGCAATTTCCCATTTCTATAACTGGTGGGTAGTTTTCAATCCTGCTGCATATATTGTCCAGTGAAGAGAAGAAAATATTTGTTTGTTTTCCAAATGCCCATGTTGTGCCAACGGAAAACAGACCTACAAGGATTATGTGCTCACACAACACTGGCCTTGCTCCATGTACGCAGCCAGCCAACAAATGACAACATTTCAAAAGACACTAGAAGAAAAAGAAAACATGGTATGTAACACTTCAGCAGCTGTGATATATGGAAGAAAAATATCCCTAATTGTTTCTCTAGGGCAATTCTGAAAATCTCCCTGCTACTTGGTAGCACAGTAGAACACAGTTTTAAAATGAAAGCTGAGATTAGCAGCAGGATTTGAAAAAACGACCGATTTCTGGGCTAGAAAGCAAAAGAGAGTGTGATCACAACATAAATATTTCTCAAAACCTTCTCTTTCCTCCTCCTCTACAGATTTATGCTATTCCCATGACTTCACTTACATTTGTTACAATTCAGCTTCTGATTCCTGCCCACTTTTCAACGATCATTCGCAGAAGCACAAGCACAGTAGGCCAAGATATGAAATCTTGTGCTGACATACACACCACTGGAGACTGCTTTGCAATAAAAGGAAACTTTAAGACATTTGCATGTATTTCCCGGATTCGGACCATAAACTACCAATGCAGTGGCAACCCGACATTACACTTAGTTTACGCTCTTTGGCCAAAGATAGGTGAAGCCAGTAGCATCGTCCAGATTTGGAGTAATCTCCATGGATTAAGGCATTTTCTGCCATTCTGTGTAATTCCAAGGAGCTGTTTTTACCTAATTCAAATGACTAAAGCAATTTTTAAAAAATAGGTAGGAACTTCTAAGAAGACTTTTTGTCATTGCTATCTCCTCTGTTTAGACACCTGGTATGATGATGATGTTTAGACATCTGGTGTGAAATGGCCAAGGATGAAGCCAATAAATTAACACTATCGCATACTAATTCATACTTGGACTAACTGAATTTGGAGAAGAAGCAGGAAGGATGTAAAAGCCTGAAAGGAAATAATCTACTTTACCAACAAGTACTTCCTAAAGGAGAAAGGACGGACATGTTGCTTTTCTATCTCCCCCTACTGGTTCATGTAACTTACTGCTAATATTGTTCTTTCACTCCCCAACACTGGAATTATTCATTTGCCCTGCCCCATCTGTTGCAAGCTGCATTATTGTTGTTATTTTGCTTGAATTTTGTATTTGCACGGCTTGGGGGCCGTTTTGGCTGTTACCAAGCATCATCACCAAGTTGATACAAGGAGGGTTTTTGGACAAACACAGCAGTAATTAAACTAAGCCTCAAGTCATTAGTTTTGCTGAGAGGGAACAAGCTAATGAAGTGTCACTAAAGGGAACATTTTTCTACCTTTGCTGTCTATCAGAAAGATAGGAGTAGGAGAGAAGGGGGAGCCCAAATCAACCCTCCCTTCTCATGGAGTGTCTTAACACCAGCAAAATCCCTCTCACATCGGGTCAACCAGATTGTCTTTCAGAGGCTGATTCTCCTGGCCAATGGGATTTTGAGGCAGCAGCTGAAAGGCGCTGAACATGAGGAACAGGTGCAGAACAGTTGTGGCGCTGGGCAGATCCAAATCACCTATCCAAACAAGAGAAAATTAGAAAAGGGAGAACGAACTGCCACGGTGCCAGGGACAATCATGTGTAAAAGAATGTGTGATGCGCTAGGATATTACAATGCACAACTGAAATGCATTCACAAGTTTACTTGGAGGAAAGCAGTATAGGGGTGTGTGAGATTTTGTTCCGTTACTCAATTCGTCGTCATTATTAAAGACCACAGTGGTCTTAATTCACTCTTAAAAATCACACTCATTCAATTATTCATTTGTTTAAATATTTTTAAAGGGTTTTTTGGTCTTTTTTCTTATTTGTACATTTGTGCGTGTGGTGATTTTGAAAGCCACTCCTGGGTGGCACCATTTTATTTTCCCATAATGCCTCACATACTGCTTTGTTCTCCACCGTTTTGGTGGTGGTGCGAGGGAGAGAAATGTACTTACCCAACTGATTTTATTAATAAGTTGAAAGGCATAAGACAAATGGATAAAGGTCCTAGAGCTTGGGCTTACATATGAACTAGATAAAATACAAATGTCTAATAATTTTCTTTTTTAGTTAGAGGGCAAATGAATGCAGATGACTTCCCAGCAGCCTGAACAAAATTTCTCTCATCACATTCCAGCACATTGGCTTTTACTGAAGTGTGCCGTGATGATATGAACAGCGATGTGGGAACTGCAGATATTTCAACTGATTTTAATCTTTGCATATTAGATTGTCTGTTTTGATGAGGGAAAGAGGAAGAGACATGGAAATGAAATATACAAACGAAATCTAACATGTCTCAGTCTTGGAGGATGGATTTCCCGCTGCTCTGCATTTGATAATCTCCCTAGGCCTGACATGAACCACTCTGGTTTGGAGCCTGGAAGGGGAAATCCCTGAAGATCACATATCAAACCAGACCCAATGTTCCTGAGCCAGCCAGAGAATTGCCTGGTGTGTGGAGCGATCATGGCTTCCTGTTTTGTTTTGAGCACAGAGACACTAACCAGGCCCAAGAACAAGCTCACGGCCTAGTTTTTCCCTCCCGCAGGGTGTGCCAAACAATTTCCCCCAGCCCATAATAGCCTTTCGAAAAGCCAGAAAAGTAAGAAGAACTTTTCATTTTGGTTTATTTGCACCAAACAATTTTGAAGAAATGCATACATTATGATATTATTGGTCATGTATGAGGTTTCTTCTGGAATAGAAGCTCCTGGTCTGTTTCCTTCAAATGCAGTGGCTTCATCTAGGTGAGTTTTCAAAGTGGATTCCCATAGGCAAGCTAAGTGCAGACAGAGGTAATATGTCAGAAACAAGGAAGGGTCTCATCCATGGTGCATATTTAATAGCCATGGCTTCCCTTAAATAATCCTGGGAACTATAGTTTGTTAAGGCTACTGAGACTTATTAGGAGTTCGCAGAGCTGCTATTCCCAGATGGGGTGGATCAGGGTAGCGGCAAGAGCGACGGGAGCACTTGGTCAGCTGTGACAGTAAGCCTAACTGCACACCTCCTGTGCTGCAATTGAGGACAGACCCCTGGAGAGGATTTGTAGAATGACAGAGAAAGTGTCTCAGGAAAACCCATTATTCCTCTCGTGGTTCCTCATCACCTCTTCTATTTCAAAAGCACAATCACAAAAGCTCTCAACCGCTTTGAAAGCATGATAAGCATGACAGAAGCCCACACTTCACCCATGATCATTTCTCCGAAATTTAATTTCATTTCCTAATTCCCAAATGCAATTTACTTTCTCATAACTTGGTTAAGAAATGTTTTTTTAAAGCAAGAAAATTTATATACACCCAACTATAAATCACCCCAGCTCTACATGGCATAGAAGTGATAGACGGCAGTATTTGTTGTATGTAATGTCTGTGCAACAATCAGCAGACAGACAGAAAATTGCCCTCTTAGATAAATGTACTATTCTGCTTCCTCTCTAGGAAGTGGCTTGCCCCTCGTAATTAGTTTATATGGAGACCCTTCCCCTAGCAGAGCACTCAAGGCATAATATTTGCCTTAAGAATGCAATTGCAGGATGCTGTTTATGTAACACTGAAGCGGATCTCCACGTTTTATACGGGAAAGGGATGTGAAGCAGAATTGATTTGCTCTAGCTATACATTTTCACGCTCTGCAGATGAACAGGGATAGGATTGTCTGAGCAACAGTGCTTCAGTTTTGATTCAGTTCCTTCCAGGCACCACACAGGGCTTTCTTTTTGTTAATCTATGTCTAGCGAGAGAAAAGGAAGATTGAATGAATGTCACTCAATCTATCTTCTTTAGATCTTCTTAAAATTTCATCTTGACTTCCTTGCTGTTTCTTAATGGAGAAAGATAGTTTAAAATCCATTGATACTGTTATGGGATTCTAGGGGGCAAGGATCCCCTAAAATTCCTGAGTGCCGGGTTATCCCCATAATTTCTGAAATCAGTAAATGGGGGGTTTGAAGTCAAGCTGAACTTAGAGAGATACCATCCAAGAACAAGGCAAGTGATAGCAAAGCCATTACCCTGACAAAAGGTGAGACATTCAGCATCAGACAAGGAAGGGAGAGGCCACCAATATTACAGGCAGTGCTTTTTTGGGGGGGGAGGGGGGTATGCATACCCCTAAACATTTTGTGAATTTTTGTACTTTTGTTCATTTACTGTATTTATTTTTCCCAATTTGAACTATAAAATGGTGATTTTCTTGAGTCAAAATGAGAGTACCTAAACATTTTTTTAGAAAAAAGCACTAATTACAGAGGGCATGATGTCACCACAGAAAAAAGGAGGAAGCTTTTGAAATGGAGGTTGCCATGGTGACAGGGGGGATGCTAGAAGTGGAAGGGGAGGAATTGTTTTCTGCAAAGGCTGCTGGGAAAAAGGAAGTAGATAGGAGCTGCACTCAGAAATCAGGGGCCACGATTGGCTGTTGTGTTGGACCCAAGCTTGCTGAAGCTACAAGAGGAGCAACGAGAGATACTCTTTGGGTGTAATGTTGTGCACTCCCTCCATTGAAGAATTTAGATGTAAATATGTGTGAATATACCATATTTCTCAGACACTGCAGACTCTGCTGTTTAACCACCAGTTTGATCACTCTGTAACTTCTGCTTACATTCCTGCTAGGCTTACTCTTGAGTTTTTGAACCACAGGCCACATCTACCTGTACGCCATCATCAAATTGGTCTTCCCTTCCCTTTGTTTCTAAGGAAATTGTTACTTCTTCTGGTCTCTGCATGCCACTGTAAAAGCTCTCCTCCTCACCTGATGATCCTTTGAAGATGTGCATTCATTTTCTTTGGATCTTGATGAACTTGGGGGGAAATGTCTGCAAACTTTTCCGTATGTGCGGTGAACAATTTTGTGTATGTGGCTCCCCAGTGCTGCCTATGCTTACACTTCTAGCAGCCTGTTTGCTATATGCGCCTCTCTGAGGAAAGTCTGGCTCATGCTGACACATTGCTTCTACGCATGCCCAGTTTCTCATTCTGCTTCTCCCATATCCTTCTCAAGAGATGTGTTTAGCTGCCCTCTTGGGGCTTCTGCCTCTCCTTTAATATAGGGGTAACAAATATGGCGCCCTTCATGTGTTGTTGGCTTCCAACTCCCTTCAGGCCCAGTTGGCATGAGAGATGGTGGGAACTTGAGGGCCCCCCCAAACAAAAATCCTGGCTACACCCATGAGGGCACCATATTGGCTACTCCTGCCTTAGGGCATCACTTGAAGCACATGCAGTTCCCCATTCTAGCACTAGCGTTCTAGCTTCCCTGTAGCGTGCTAGGATACCGGGAACTTATTTCAGCTTGAGCTTCAAGAAAAACTTTGCATGGGCCCAGAAAAGAAGAAAGTTTTCTAAAGTTTTCTAAAGTTTTTCATCAGTAACTGGCAGCAACACACGGCACTGGGATGCCAGGAAAGGCATTTAGCCTCACCTACACCACTGTGCTAGTGACTGTTACCTCCACCAAGATACCTTGACACATAAGGGACAAAAATGGGGGAGATATGAAGTAGGTTGATCAAACCAATGAGGGAATTGCATTATCTTACCAAGGAAAGAAAGTGATCTGAATAGCAAAGGCTTTGAGAAAGCTAAACTGAAGGAATGTAGAAGCAGAGTGCAGAAGAGCAATGGGGAAGAGTGATAACCAAGAAAGGTATACATGACACAGGCATCCTGGCTCATCCTTTTCTAAACAGTCCTGGGCTTCCCTCACTTGGACTGTACCTGAGGGCACATTTCCTGTGGAGGAAGTGCCTGCCACTCCACATCTGGTCCTGATTTCTTTAGAGTGCCTCCACTGTGTGCTCTTAGAAAGGATGCACCTGTGAACATCTCTGAGATCAGCCTCGTAGGGTATGGATGCAATTAATATGACAGGGTGTCCATAGTTGGAAAGGAGAGTAAGGGCCTTTCTGATACACTTCCCCATTACACTCATATTGCCAAGTATATCTGCAACCAGACATTAGACAGAAGTTTCTGAGGATACTGCAGAGAGCTTATCTCCCCACCCTGCACCATGCCACATTTTATGGGCTGCGCATGAAGATCTGCAAATATGTCTTAAATGCAAAGGCATTTGCATATGTGTTTACTACCATAAGCAATGGGATGGAGAAAAACATATCAGGACCCAGCCAGTCTGGCCAATAGACCTGATTCTACAGGCACGAGGTATATAAAGAGAGCAACATATCACCGTGGTTGAAGCTGATGAGCTGTGGTTAATTATTCTTTCTGATCTTGTTGGGTTTCCCACACCAGTAAGAATTATCACACAATTATGTTGCTTCCTTTCTACCCTGAAGTTTCTCACATGATGGGCTCTCATTCACTCCAGCTACTTTGTCACAGGAGCTGCCAGTATCTGTCCACAGCTGCCCCATGTCGTGATCCACTGAAACCGCAGGTAGCAACTTCTCCTTGAAGTACCCTCAGGCTTTGGACTGCCCTGTCTACGAAGGCTAGCAGCTAGGCAGAAAGGAGTACAAGGGGCCTTGAGCAAAAAGGGCTTCCTGAGCTCTGGTGTGTTTCTGTATCCTTGGTTGTCCTGTAGTCCTGGTTTGTCCTTTAGTTCTCACTTATTCTTCAGTCCTCATGACTGGTTCTGACAGGTTAGTAGTCCATGGGGAGCACTGTATTGATTTCTTTAAGAACAAAATGTCACGTAATTACAAAACTGACATTTACAACACACAGCCAATGCACCACATTCAGATGCACACACAGAGAGACAATTTGTGGAATTCAGTATAGTGGGGTACATGTACATTGAATGAGGTCTCCCCATGTGACTTCCCATGGCCCCCACAAACCTTTTCTGGGCTTTCCTTCAACTCACCAAAGCTGATTTAGGAAGGGGGGGGAGTCCTGTTGTGTGAGCAGACTTCATTCCATGCAACAACAACTTAGTCAATCCTGCCCAGCACTCCCTAGAGAGACAGGGAGAGAGAGAGAGAGAGAGAGGTCATTGTCTTTACTCCCTAAGTGTTGCAGTGCATGAGGTGGTATTGCTGCCACTGAGCTGCCCTTCTGGTGGCAGTAGTACCGCCACTTGCCAGGACTAGGATAGGCAGGGGAAGCACGGGCTTGGCAGTCAACTGTCTTGAATCTGTACCACTCAGACAAACTGATGGATAGGAATGCAGCTCTCCATGGTATTCCACATTTCTTTGAATGTTGTACACAGTTCTTGGCTAAATCAATATAGAAAACAAAATAAAAACGTATGAGTTAAAATGCAGTTTTTAAGGGAAACTATATCCCAAAACAAGTATTTAAATTTGGGTATTTAATAATGGCATATTAATCCAGAAACAGATGGAACGGGCATATGGGTGAACACATGCACACTGATCCATCCAGCTACACTCTAGAATTGGGATCTGTGTGGGACCCCCCCCTCATCCCCAGCTGCACCCACAGAACCACATGCCCACACATACCCATCAAATGTGAGAATTTTTTTTGTAATGCAGATAGGAATACCGAGGAAACAGAAATGAAAACAAAGGACGCCTGTGGCGCATATGCAATATTTCAACTCACTAATAGGGGCATGTAATGCTCCTGCTAACCTATAGTCTCCCCGCGCATCTCCCAAGCAGTATCTAGGAAACAAAATGTGTGATGTGACATTATCCTATTCAGAATTCTCACCCACGGTCCAATTCATTGGCTGCAGCTTTGCAGAGCTGATGGTGATGGTATCATGATATTTTACTAGATGTTACCAGGGAGACATGTGGAAAGAGAGATGGGTTGCTGGCAGCCACATGTCCTTCCTAGCCTCCAGTCAGACCCTTGCGCATGTGTGTGCTTTGCCCAACTCTGAAAAAATGAAGAAATAAATTGTTCCGTTTTGTTTCATAAACGTCTCTCATCTTTCCTGAAAGTCAGTGTCCAGAGTTTGGAGTGTTTCCTTCCCTCTCCATGTGATTTTGATTCCGCTCATTATAGTTAATCTGATAAAAGAAAGGAACTGCAACAAATGAGAGCAAAAAGGCAAGTGAGTAAGGGTCACTCTTCCTGACAGAAATAGAGAGTTTTGTGCCCATAGACTAGTTTGCTGCAGGGCACAAAGGTTACAAAAAAGCATCTCCAGCTGCTTCATCCGTTCAGCCAACGGGGGTCATCCTGAGCCGTAAGGCCACCCTATCTGCCCATCTTGACCTTTGCACTGTCCTCCTCCAGCACAGCCAACACACCCAAGGTGGTATTGTGATGAAAGGCAGCAGGAAAACATATGAGTCTGTCCCTGAGAATCACATTCAGCCAAGGGATGGAAGAGGATTTTGTTTGATACACATTTTTAAAAATCTACTTCACACCTACTGGGCGAATGCATGGATTGGAACATAATTATATTTCAGATTCTGCACTTTCCCAAATGTTACGATGCAGTTCTTTCCTAATAAAAAGTACCATAATAGGTGAAAAATTGCATATTTTGATAAAAACACATAGAGATAAAATATGTATTTAAATATGGATTTTTGTACAGTTTTTTAAATAAATCTCAGATTGATGTGAAAACAGGATTGACTTATGAATGAGCACATGCAAAACTGAAATCTGAAGTGCTGTCTCTGTACAGTAGCAGTGGGTTTAAGTAAGGTCCAATGATTAAGCAAAAATCCAGTTAAGCTGCAAAATAGCATCAGATTTTAAGAGCAATTGTTGCAGTTAGTTTCTCCTTTTTAATTATTCTCAAAAAACTTTAGCAGTCTTCTCAATACAACAAACAGGTGCTACCTCCTGTTTTTATTTCATTCATTCATTTTATTTGTATTCTGCTTTTCCACCAAAAAAAATATATCACACTCAAATTGGCTTACAACAAAGAAACTGGAATGCATTTCAAAAACAAACACTACAAAAACAATTTCATGTGAGCATGGCAAAATAATAGAAAATATAATAACATGCAAAAAACAACAACACCCCCACACATTTCAATACTATAAATAGGGCAAGATTACTTAAGCAGCATGCAGCATCCAGTAGCAGAACTAACAAGGGAGCTTCACAGTTTCACCTTAGTCCTAGAAACACCTCTCCCATGATTTTTCTCACAGCCTCTTTCCTGCAGCCACATACCCATCAAATGTGAGAATTTTTTTTGGAAAAGTGCAGAATCTGAAATATAATTATGTTCCAATCCATGCATTCACCCAGTAGGTGTGAAGTAGATTTTTAAAAATGTGTGTCGAACAAAATCCTCTTCCATCCCTTGGCTGAATGTGATTCTCAGGGACAGACACATGGGGTAGCTGGACCCCCCCCCTTTGATGTTACTTCACTGTATTTTAAGCAAAAGGATTTCTGCTGTTAAAACGTATGTTGTATAAAACCGGGGGGGGGGGGGGTGAGAGGCAGAGGTAACAATTCTCCCTTTGTAGCCCTGCATGGATTTGCAGCTGAGTGACATTCTGCTGTAATTACAAAAGAAAAGAAAAAATTCTACCCCCTACCCGTGCTCTGCTGTATTTATAGAAACAACCCACTAGATGTATTTTTTCTATATGATTTCCCTTCAGATGAGCTGCAGCTCCCTGGCAGACATCTTGTTGAATGCTGGCAACGTTTTTGGCCTTGGCAGAATACCAGTGAATACCAGCAATAGCTGAGGATTACAGCATCAGGTAGATTGGAAACAACGAAGGTTTAGCGGAGAATTTGGAGGAGGGGAAGATGTGGACAGAATGCGCTTGCCTCAGGGATGGAATGTGACTATTTAACAGTGTGCCGCCCGCAATGGATGAACTTCCCTGATTGCACCAGAATCTCCCCAATGAGTTCTCCAGTGTCAAGGGCTGCTTTGCTTCAGTTGTTCTGTCAGGCTCCGTTTGTGATCCCTCACCAGCTCAGCCACTCTAATGTGGCCGCCCTGACAGCAGCTGCCATTTTTTTTAATGCTACAGGAAATCAGTAGTTCTGTTTTGTCTCATCAGAGGGAAGAAGCTTACTCTGAGTCATAGAATTGTAGAGTTGGAAGGGACACCAAGGGTTATCTAGTCCAACCCTCTACAATGCAGGAAACTCAACACATGGTCCCCCATCCAATTTGAAACCATGTCAGACCCTGCTTAGCTTTGCAAATGTGCTATCAATTTCATTGCTGCAGTTGTTGTTTCATCCTACCTTATGGCAGGAATCACAACCTCTTGGGGTTGCCCCCACCCTCCAGAGATATCAAGGAATGCAGAGAGAGCAGGAAAAGTCTCAACATACCCAGCTCCTTCAAGCGCTTCTCATAAGGCTTCGTTCTCAGACCCTTGATCATCTTGGTAGCCCTCCTCTGCACACGTTCCAGCTCGTCAACATCATTTGTGGTGCCCAGAACTGGACACAGTATTCCAAGTATGGTCTGACTAAGAGTGACTGACTAGAGTGGTACTATTACTTCCCTTGATCTGGACACTGTACTTTTCTTGATGCAGCCTAGAATAGCAATAGCTTTTTTTTTTTTTTTGCTGCTGCACCACACTGTTGACTCATGTTAAGCTTGTGGTCCACCAAGACCCTTAGATCCTTTTCACATGTACTGCTAGTAAGCCAGGTGTCCCCCATCCTATATCTGTGCATCTGGTTCTTCCTGTCTAAGTGCAGAACCTTGCATTTGTCCCTATTGAAATTCATTTTGTTAGCAGGACACCTTCAAATAAAGGACTGGGCCGCCAACAGCCATTCAAATAGAGGAATGCCCTCTGTAAAGCAGGAGACCTGGCCCACTTTAGGAGGCATTTCATTATTTTTAACATGGGTGCTCTCTATACATCCCACAAAGACTTAAGATTATAATAAACACAAAGCGACCTTCATCGTTCTTTCCTGCTTCTTCTTCCTATGGAGGGAAGCATAGTTCTAGAATTCAAGTGAAGTTCAATCACTTCCCCTTGATGAATTGTCATTGATGCTGGGCAGTGTAATGTTCTGAGAAAGTCAAAGCGACTGCAGCGGCAGGCACAGAAAGTCCAGCTGCGATAGGATCAGGGATATGACACCCCCTCCTCTCTTCTGCTAGTTAGTGCAGGCTCTTACAGCTCCATGCAGCAGGTGAACAATTATCACTTGCCCTCCGACTTAATGTTTTACAAGGGATGCGGGCTGTTTCCAATTAGCCCCAGGATACAATGAAAATTAACTCGTTTGTGTCACCTTGAAAAGGCTGGGGGCCCACATCTGACTTACATTTGCCCTGTTGCCATTGGAAAACATGCATCCATGTGAGTCTGGCAGCAGCATCCTGCGCATGCTTACTCAGAAGTAAGCAGCACAGGGTCCAATCGAATTCTCTCACTTGGATTTGCCTCAATTCATTCTTTACTTTGGTGAGGGTTAAAAGAAAGGATGGAACGGCAGGTAATGCAACATTGTCCAGAGGTCTGGTTCCCAGCCTCAATCTGCCATGGATTCCTTGGGTGGAACTTTATTTCAGCTTCAGTTTTCCCCTCCCTTGTGGGAATAATGTTAGCTCTTTTCACAAGGTGCCCTTCATACATAAGTGCAGAACTGCACCTCCTGGCTGCACCCTTGATGTCACGCATCCCTGGGCCCCACCCTGTTCACACACTTAGTGTGAGTCATGACCTCTCAAAAGAAGGGCCTATCCATGTGGGCTTCCCATTCATAAG
The DNA here is from genome assembly GCF_964270895.1 of Podarcis filfolensis. NCBI lineage: Eukaryota > Metazoa > Chordata > Lepidosauria > Squamata > Lacertidae > Podarcis > Podarcis filfolensis. The sequence goes on from NC_139604.1 coordinate 84,303,612, forward strand.
ATGTATTGGACCATCATCCTGTTAACCATAGTGGCCAACCAGACGCCTGCAAGCTTGGTGTGTATGAGGATATGCATTAGTTGGGTCTGCAGATTGGGGAGGGGGAGGGCACCGGGCTGCCACCCCTTTACTATGAGAGGAAAAATGAGGTGGAATTGTAGATCAAAGCAACCAACCACATTTATTTTACATCCTGCTCAGTATGAAAATATGATACTAGAGCCCGAGAAACTGGGCAAGACTCCTACATATCTAATTCACAGAGAAGTTTCCTTGTGAAAGTATCAGATCAGTAAAAAAAAAAAAACCTTTAAGTTTCCTTTGGAAATGAATGTGAACTATCCCCACTGACCTTACAAAATGAGATTTACACAAGCAACAACAAAAACAACAACTTAAAGCCTACCAACTGCAACTAATTTTCAGTGAAAGTATGCATAACCCCATGGATTTTTTTTGCATACTACTGGTGACTCTGTTAGAAGCTGAAAGCAGTTTCGGTAAATTAGCACTCATCAAAAACTGCAGTGTATAGGATTAAGAACAGCTAAGCCACCTTTGTCCATCCAGTGTGACTGTGCATGAGAAATTTACTTTTGGGAAATAATTTATGATTTTGCAATGAAAAAGGAGAGAGAAAAAAGAAAGCTTCAAAGTGAATCAGTTTATTTACAAAATGTTTGCAGCTGCATTGGAACACTAGAATAAAACATCAACAGAATAATACCTTAATTAGGACCAAAACAAGTTACAGAATTGCCAACAAGCTTTGTGAACCTCTTATTCTGGCTGAATGTTATGTTAAGCAAAAATAGCGAAAAGGGAGGTGTTTCAGAGTACGGTACAAAGCCCCTGTGTAGGCAATGGTCTAAGTTCAGAAATGTAGAAGATGTACAGAATTAACATAGAAACTTTTCTTTCATGACTCAATAGGAATCACAGTGTGTATGTGGGAGTTGGTCTGTGTACTGGGTTGCACTGGGCCCAAAAAATGATGTTTTGGGATCCGAGTACTATTCATAGCCTTATCCCTAACGAATTTGTCCAATCTCTCCTTTTAAAGCCATCCAAGTTGGTGCCCATCATTACATCCTGCATTAGCAAATTCGCATAGTTCAGCTATGTGCTGTGTAAATAAGGACTTCCTTTTATCTGTCCTGAATCTTCCAATATTCAGTTTCATTGGATGGCCACATTTCCAGTATTATGAGGGACAAGGAAGAACTTTGCTCTAGCCATTCTGTGCCATGCTTAATTTTATACACCTCTATGATGTCTCCCCCACCCCGTTACTTGCCATTCCCCCCTAAACTAAAAAGTCCCAAATGTAATTTTTCATCATAGGGGAGTTGTTCCAGCCCTTGATTATTTTGGTTGCCCTTTTCTGTACCATTATGCAATCGCGGAATCATGGAAGGGACCCAAGGGTCATCTAATCCAAGCCCTTGCAATTCAGGAATCTTAACTAGATCATCCATGACAGACGGCCATCCAACCTCTGCTTAAAAACCCCAAGGAAGGAGATGCCACCACTTCTCCTGTGAGTCTGTTCCACTGTTGAACAGCTCTTGCTGTTCTTCCTGGTGTTTAGTCGGAATCTCCTTTCTTGTAACTTGAAGTCTTTGGTCCAGGGCCTACCCTTCGGAGTGGGAGAAAACAAGCTTGCTCCATCTTCCATGTGATAACCCTTTAGATAGTTGAAGATCGCTCTCATATCTCCTCTTATCCAAGCTAAACATATGCAGTTCTCTCAATTGTTCCTCATAGGGCTTGTTTTCCAGACCCTTGATCATCTTGGTTGCCCTCCTCTGCACACATTCCAGCTTGTGAAGTCAATATTCTTCTTAAGTTGCGGTACTCAAAACGGGACACGGTATCTGGAAAACAAGCAAGGTCCCAACTAAAGAAGAATGGCAACTTAAGCTGATGGAATATGCACAGCTTGCAGACTTAACATATAGAATAAGAGAAGAAGAAGAACATACGTTTAGAGAAGATTGGAAAGAGAAGAAGGGAAGTCATTGATATTTGAAGGATGTTTAAATGAGTATTCTAAATTGTAAAACATAAAATTTAATAAAAAAATTATTTATATATAATTTATATATATATGTGAGAGAACTGGACACAGTATCCTTGTTGAGATCAGAACTGTGCACAGTATTCCAAGTGTGGGCCCATCATATATTTGCACAGCAGCATTATGATATTGACAATTTTATTTTTAGTCCCTTTTCTCATGATCTCTAACATGAAATTCACCTTTTCCCCATAGCTGCCCCACTCTGGGCCAACATTTTCATTGAGCTACCCACCATAATCCCAATATCTCTTTCCTGAGAAGTGACTGCTAGTACAGACCACATGTTTCACTCTCATCATACGAATGCTGGGAATCAGATGGGTTTAAGACAGTGGGGATGAAGCCCCTATGCACTGACTGAGGGTAACTTCTGAAAACAACAATAGCCATGATCAGCTTTGAGGGCAAGCATGATCTACATTAGAGGGACACTTATAGGCAATAGACTGAAGAACTGACTTATCCATGGAATGCCGAAGGTAGCTGGTTGTTAACCCTTGCAGAGACTTTCCTCAGCTCTCTCGGTCCATTATTAGGGGTTGTACGCTATTTCCTGATCTAGAGCAGGGATCAAGTGCAGATTAAAGATTTGTAAGCAAGCTGTGGATTGGTGCATTTCTTTTTTTGTGAGGTTTCATTCATACCCAATTAAGCATTTTTTTCTGCACTGATACTTTTGGCAACTCTCTGAGCATGAATCAAACATGGAAATAACAGAGTGATACGCATTCCTTGTTACATGTTTTAATTTATGCTTATTTACAAATCTTCCTCACAGATACCAAAGGCAGAAGGAGCTACAGTGTGGGACAGGCAGAGCCTGGGTAGACAAAGCTATTTGGGAAGGCATACTGAGTGTGGAGCTTAGGGGAAGAGTGGAGGTTTGAACTGACATATATTAAAGTAATAAACAAGTAATTTTTTTTTTAAAAAAAGTCAAATGGAGGAATAGGTTTCTGGAGCTTTTGGGAATGCACCAGATGAAGAAGAAGAAGAAGAAGAAGAAGAAGAAGAAGAAGAAGAAGAAGAAGAAGAAGAAGAAGAAGAGTTTGGATTTGATATCCCGCCTTTCACTCCCTTTAAGGAGTCTCAAAGCGGCTAACATTCTCCTTTCCCTTCCTCCCCCACAACAAACACTCTGTGAGGTGAGTGAGGCTGAGAGACTTCAGAGAAGTGTGACTGGCCCAATGTCACCCAGCAGCTGCATATGGAGGAGCAGAGACACGAACCCGGTTCCCCAGATTACGAGACTACCACTCTTAACCACTACACCACACTGTCACTGATTTGTTGAGTTTATAGAAATTCTTTGTTCATTTATCTGATACCAAGCCGCTTCTAAGAAATAATGCACATACAGATTTCAATACTTGGAACTTATTCCATCTGGTATAAAAGGAGGGCAGTGTGTATAGCAGCCTTTATCATTGCTAGGACTTTTTGTTTCCTTTTTTAAAGATTCTGGAGCAGTACACACTGTAGATTAACTAAATAATCACCCCCAAGCTAGACAGAGGAAATCAACTCAATTTGCTTTTTAAGGAAATGTTAAAAGATACAATGTTGCAAGTGACTCACATTTGCCAATAGAATAAACACACAGACACCTCATAGATACAGTGGTATCTCGGGTTAAGAACTTAATTCGTTCCGGAGATCTGTTCTTAACCTGAAACTATTTTTAACCTGAGGTACCACTTTAGCTAATGGGGCCTCCTGCTGCTGCCACGCCGCCAGAGCACGATTTCTGTTCTCATCCTGAAGCAAAGTTCTTAACCCGAGGTACTATTGCTGGGTTAGCGGAGTCTGTAACCTAAAACGTCTGTCACCTGAAGTGTCTGTAATCCGAGGTACCACTGTACTCACTAGGGGCTCAGTCTCCTCTGTTGCTTCACACGTAGCCAAGTGAGTGCCAGGCTGTCTCCTGAGGCCTGTCGCTTTTGAAGATGGGCGAACCCCTTCCACTATGATTGGCCACTATGACCACTAGCCCAGGGCCAGTCGCACAAGGCAAAAATATTGTGATTTAGGATCCAAACGCCACTGATTATACTGCAGTGGTTTATTCTGAAAGTTGGGCCCCCACCCACAGTATCTCTACCTCACATTACTTACCAGAGGCCGAGGACCTGCTGGTAGAACCCAATTTACAGCACAGTGCAGAGGCCTCATGTTTCACGGAGAGGCATTTGATAGTTCTGTGTGATCAGCATTCAGAAAAGCTAGGGGTAATGGATTAAACCTATCTAGGAAAGATCTCACACCTGCAAGAAATATGGCCATAAATCTCCCATGGTACTAGCTATCCAACCAGCAAAGGACAGAGGGGTGCCTTTTCTTTTTCTTGTTTTAAAATTGTATTTATGATGTTCAGGTTTATAGATTTCAATAATTTTACAGTCATTTTAACATTTCAAAACTTCATTTCCCCTCTTTCTGCAGTTCCTTTAATTTATTTTCAATATCTTCTGCATATCCAAATTAACTTAATTTGTTCATTTATTCATCTATCTAAATATATACTCTTATGAAACTGCAGGTTATTATGATAATCCTGCCAATGTTCTTATCTGTTTACAGTTTATGTGTAAATATTCAATAAACCATTTCCATTCTTTTATTAAAAAAAAGTTTGTTATCTTGATTTCTCATCAGAGGGGTGCTTTTTCTGATGGTAGCATTTTCATTGGCAGTGCAGTACATTTCCTCTTACTGAATCTGACCATTGGTCCCTCTACCTCAGTATTTTGTACAATGACTGGCAGCTTCTCTCCAGATCTTCAGACAGGAGTCTGTCCTAGGTGTACCTGGAGATGCAAGGGGTTGAACCTGAGACCTTCTGTCTGGGAAGCAGATTATTTACCACTAACTTATGGTCCTTCACCTTTGAAAGGATACCATCTGCTGATCACTGCTGTAGTACAAATGAACCCAACTCCCCCACAATTCCTGGTCAGATCATTAATCACAGGACTTATCTCACATAAATACAATCCAGCCATGGTAGAAGACATCGAAATTCACAGTTATTTTACAGCTATCCATCAAGTACTCTCCTATACCTTAGATAAGGGGATATCATTTTGGTTCTCTATGCTAATGAAATAATTGTTTGATAAAGGATGTTGATCATGTTTCTTGAATTAAATTCTGCTTTAGTATTTTAGAGCTTATATTGATTTAATTACCAAAACGTGCCTGTGGACAAGTTATGTGTATGAAAAAACACACAATAACAGTACTAAATTTTATTGCAGCAATTAGATATAACAGCAACACAGAACTTGCGCTCTTTGCACTGCAGTGATGTAATTAGCAGTCATAATGACAAAATGGAGCTTGTGAAATTTACAACAACCGGGAACAAAGAGAGCGGGGGGATTCACTGGGACTGGGTTTTGGCTTGGGGGTGTAACAAATAACAAGCCACATTTCCTTTGCTCAAATCCAGCTGAAGAAATCAAGTGTCTTTGTAAGAGAAACTGACCTTAGCCAAACATGAATCTGAACCATGCAGCGTTTGGGTGTGGAACAGAAATATGCAGCTTGGGACCTTCTCCAATTTGTGTATAACAATTATATTGTGCTACTTTATTCTGTGTTGTACAGGAAATGACTAAGGGCCATAAGAACTGCAAAGAAATCAGCAAATTTGAAATCTGGGGAGAGATGTAACCATTAATTCCTGGATCAGTGCCCTCCTAATTTTTTCTCTGAAACACAGCTACTCCAGTACATCTGCCCCCTCTCTGCTTTATTTCTTATGCCCTTGGATAGGCTTTCTTCAGCTCTATCAGGTCATTTTGTTAAACCTGGTGCACACAGAAAAATTGCTGGTGCCCATTCCTCCACAATCTAGCCCCAGGACAATTACCCGATCCATTTAGTGGGTGATCGAGCTTGTCAAAATGTCTGTGATTTACATCACAGTAGTGTACAATAACTTCAGCTGCAATACTCCACAGGCATACTTAGAAGAAAGTTCCATTGAAGTTATTTCCTAGAAAATACTTTAGCAGTGGGGAGGTATGTTCTCACCCCCCACCCCACCCCCTGCCAGGGAATCAGCAACACATCTTGCCCAATTTAATGTATAAGTGCCACTCTTTGGGGACAAGCAGTATTCTAAAATTACAGGAAGCTCACAAATCGTTAAGAAGATGAACTAGTGTTTCAGTTTCCAAGTAAACACAGAGTAGAATGTAAATGAATGCTGGATTATTTGTTGGAGAGATTTGGTGATTCTTGAAATGTAGGGGTAAATGTCAGAAATAATGTTATCCTGAGTTTTGGTGTGAATATTTACTAACATGCCTTGGTAAATATTCTCCTTTAAAATGCATTGGCTAAAGGAAGTTGGCTAGCCTTGAGATTTTCAGATGTGGAGAGTAGGCAGGGTGCTGAAGTTTGTTAAAAGTGAGCAAAAGAGTGAGCTTCATCAAAGCGCTCTCTCTCTCTCTCTCTCTCTCTCTCTCTCACACACACACACACAAACAAGTGTCATGCTTCACAAGTGAGAGCTTGTGAGCACTTTTTACTACCAGTCTTCAGATGTGCATTTCATCTCCCATCACTGTTTTCAATCTCTGAGCTTAAGCTCTCAGTTCAGCTCAACTCAACTCAACTCACTGTCATTGTTTTTGTGGTTCCCACCAGATCTGAGGTGATGGCAATTTGTACTGGAAACTGTGTGATCCATCTATTTACTTGGTTTTAATGTACAAGATTTGCTTTAGAGTTGACACTATTGCAGATATTAATATTGTGCAGCTCGAAGCAATTGGATGCATAAAAACTGACTCCTTTGGGAATAAAAATTGTCCAGACCTATAAATATTATTCAAAGCTATACTAACCAGAACTTCTTCAAAACAGGTACAAAAACAATCAACGATGCATCCAAATAGTTCCATAAGACGTGTTTGTCAAAGCATAGGCTCAGCATTTTCTTAGGAATATTATAGAACTCCAAACATGCCTAGATTCAAATGCCTCTCTCTCCACACAAAGACTCCATTAGCTGGCATTCCAGCCTGCATTCATGAAGAGACTTCATAAGCACATCCTTCTCTGACTGTGCCTAGGAACAAAAACCCTTCAAAATGGAGATTTGCAACTGAATACCTTACTCATATGAGTTAAACACTCACATGAAAGAGCAGAGAACATCAACAGTTAATTGTTAACCCAGCTAGAAGCTTAGAAAGCTCTCTTCTAGCTTTAGTATACCACAATGGAATTTTCCAGTGTTAGACCCTTCAAAAATATACATACAGGCATTCTCCATTTCAGTGTGCAATTAACTGAAACAACATTTTTGAATGACAGTTTAACATTTTTGACTCAATGGTCTAAATCTCAACAACGGTAGAAAGGAATGATACACATTAGAACCAATGAGGAGGAACAGGAATAGCAGCAGCAACCATCAGCACTAAGAGTGGTTGAGTCCCACTGAGGGAAAGGACCATAGAGGGAACTGGTGATAGTAGTGAAGAGAGGTACTCAAGCAGGTAGTCAAACAGCAGACTGAGCCCCTATTATCCAGAAGCAATTTCAGGAGTTCTGGTCTTTCTGGGCCCTTAGCCAGGTTGTGGGCCTCATCAAGCGCTGAACAATACTGACCACTGACGCCATAGTAAGCCTATCAGTTCTGATAAGTTTAATCTTATTAATAGCACCGTGAGCAAACTTCAGAGATTTGAATTCAACTCCTCCTAAATAAAAACATGTACCATACCCGAGACTACTACAGTCAGTCTTATTGTTGCCTGTTCATCTTTAGGATAGAGCTCAAAACAGCTGCAATTGTCACCTCTCACAATTTGCACAACACTGACCTTCCTGCTGCCTGGCTCCTCTCCTCTCCTGTCCTTCCCAAGAAGTAGCAGAGACCAACCTGCTGGGAAGCTAGTGTAGTGACTCTACTCCCACCCCACCCCACAGCTACTTCTGCCCTTTCCTATCTGCCATGAACCATGTAGGGGTTTCTCTGCTGCACTGAAGGCATCATAGGGGATGCCTCTTACACTAATATTTGCATCTATAAGCACTCTTCTGTGTTTACTTAAAAACACAATTTAAGTAAATATGCATTTCTGTGATATGCCTAATTTACTCCAGTCATAAATTTGGGAACTTTTTTTGAACAAAATTACAGTTTCCTGGGATCTTTTTTTTTTTGAACAAAATTGCTGTTTCTTGAGCATCAAAGAGAACAAAAGTAAAGCGCAGCAAAACCCATCACGTTTATTTTGTGTGAAGTTCGTTATACTTCTCCAGATCACCTTTCGGAGCTGACTGCTCTAAGCTGAAGTTCTGCAACTGAATAATATCATTTTGATAGCCTGAGAGGCACCGCGTCTCCTTTTGTTAGGCTAGCAGGGGTCAATTTACCATTTGCTGGTCTTCTGGAAAAAAAATCTTAAGAGATGCAATTTGGGACTATCAAAGTGAATGACTATAGCTTTTAAGGAGCTGGGTTTAAGAGAGATTGCTTCCAGGTGACTCTTGGCTGGCTCAGGATTCTGTCTGTTGCCGTGCAAATCAATCTGGTGGGGTTTGAAGGAATAAGATTAAAGCGGTGGACCACTGTCTCGTGTTAGTACTGGACTACAGACCAAGTAGCTTAGCAGGAATCTATGGCATAACTGGAACAATTATCTCCCTCTCCTCCCTCGCTCTTTCATTCATGTAACAGGAATGCCACTGGGAAGTTTGTACCCAGCAACAGTGACACTTTCTGGAAATGATGCATTAAGAAGCCATTTCAAGGAATCTCCTGCATGATAGCAAACCATATTCGATGGGTATGTGGAACAAGGAAGAATTTAATGGCACCTTAAAAGCTAAGAAGTTAATCTCCAATGAGCCTCTCCTAAAAGGCTATTTACTGCTTTACAGACTAATGTGGCTATCTCATATTCTTAAAGTTTGGCATTTGTAGTAGACAGGAAGATATGACATCTTGATAGGAGAGTTTGGGACAGATAGGCTGGAGGCTTGTTGGCATTCCAAATCTCTGCAGAGATAGTATGAGGAAAATCTGTATCCAGAAACTAGTGGGTCCAGAAGGGTTCCTTGTGGCTTTAGTGGAATTTCCTGCGGCCCACAACTCTCTGTGAAGCCTGGCCAACCTCTGGCATAGAAGAATTGAATGAGTGGTGAAATAATTGCTTCTAAGAAGGCTTCTCCAACTTCTTTGAACTTAGTCAAATCCATAGTTTTCTGTGGAACTGAAAGTGCTGAAATTGCATGGATGATGACTAGATCCAACTAGACTAGAGCACACATTAAGGTTTTACTCTGGGGCAGATAAGAAGTTGTACTCTTTTACCACAATTGCACCTGTGAAATGCTGCCCAGGGGAGCTGTTCCAAATAGTGAGAGGCCTTTTACCTTCTACATCTGAAGGAGTAGTAGGAGAGACCTAGAATGCCTGCAATGAGTAGACACTTTGCAGACAAAATTGATCACACTTATTTTGAGTTGACCTGCAGTCAGTTTTGGGTGAAATCATAGATCCATCTTGTCAGATTCATACAAGTACTTTTCAACTAGTGCAGTCTGTAGACAGGTTCTTTGGAGGGTTAAAAATCACCACTTGTTTGCTTGCTGCCTGTTCTTCCTGGCTGATTAAAGTGACCAGCAAGAAGTTGGCTAATTTGGCGATAGAAGTGTTAAAGCATATTTGTGAGAAGCCAATTGTATGTGTGTGTAGGGAGAGAGGTGGGTTAAATTGTTTTTATATATGCGAATGCTTTGGGTATTTATATATGCAATAGTTCTGCATGTGTTTATTATATCATGAATTTGGGATGCCTCATAGAAAGAGATTCAGAAAAGAGAGGCAGACAGAGAGAGAGAGAGAGAGAGAGAGAGAGAGAGAAGCAGCTCAACATTTTCATACATATTAAAATAGATATTTTGATATTTTTTTGAAAAAAATAAGATAATTGTAGAAATGGAATGGAATTCTAGGTAAAAATATGCGAAAGTGATGCAGAATGGAAAACATGTAGCTTCATCCATCAACTCTAATCAAATGGGTTATAGTAACTAGGTACAACCACTGTAAGTGAGAGCCAGCCTGGTGTGGTATTTAGACTAGGCCTGGGCAGAACTAGGTTCAAATCCTCACTCAGCCATGAAGCCCATTGGGTTACCTTTGGCCAGTCCCTATATTTAAGCCTAACCTACCTCACAGGGTTGTTGTGAGCATAAAATGGGGGAGGGGTATGTGTAAGAGAGCAGAACCATATAGTCCTCCATGAATTCCTTGGAGGAAAGGGGGATATCAATATATTTTTAGAAAGAAATTGTGTATTAGTTAACATTGTTCAATTTTACATTTAAAATACAGAATTGGAAAGCTGGCAATTGATACCCTGCCCCTTATGTACTGCAAATTATTTCAGTCTTCAGAATACCAGTGCTGGACATTCCCATCTCTGCAGAGTAACTTACTTTTATCACTTCTTTTTTTAAAAAAAGCATAGCGATGGTCTGCAGGTGTGTTCTGTAGGCAACAAAAGCTCGTAATTCAAGACAGCCACTGATTAAAGTATGATCAGATACACGATTCTGCCTTCACAGGAACTATGGACAAGCTCTGTTCACAATGGGTTTCCTAATTATTATGGACAGAGGTCCCGACATAAGAACAGCCCATAAAAACCATAAGCAGGTGGCAACTGCAGCCCAGATTTTGGCAGAAACATGCTTTGCTGGAAACTGCTTTTGTGTGCCTCTCACATTTTCTCATATTCAATGGATTTTGGCCTATGCCTGCACTGTTGTTATCTTGATTTTCATCAAATGTTCTTGTAGAGCCTATAGCTTGTTGCATCTCAAGCAAAGATTCCAGAAACTGAAGATTAAGCATTACCTGTAAGGGAAATCCCCACTGACATTTTACCTGTATGAATGATTTTTGCATCTCTTTGCACTGAAGCCCACACTTTGACCTTGAAAGACGTTCTACCCTTTATGCCCTTTGCACATTCTTTTGTGTGCTCATTCATCTCTAGACTGGAGCAATTAAGCTGCCTAAGACCCATGTGAGCTTCAAGAGCTGAGTTCTTGCTAGACTTTAAAATTCAGATTTAAGCCCTATGCATAAAAGATGAGCTTTCTCTCCCCTTGCCTCCTGCACCCGCATTTAAATTGTATAAGCCAAAGGGAGGACACTCTCCTCCAAATACAGAGGGGGAGAGAGAAGTGTGAGGCCGATTTTGCTGTGTCACAAACTGATCTTTCACAGATGCTGAAAAGCTAGGAAGTGCAATTATGGGGAAATTGCAGTAAGGCAAACAAGTACATGCCAAGGACTGCCATTCCCCATTACTCACCTGAGCCTACTGATTGTGGCAGACACACAACATCTGTATGTGCTTTATGGCGGGAGGGGGAAATATTCTTAAGAATGGCAATTGAATGGGGAAAAGAGGAGAGGAAGAGCCTGAGTCACTCCTAGAAACAGACGACATTCGTGTCATAGGCTAGACCATCACAAGCTTGCCAGCTATCTGTTATGGTCTTCCAGGTGCTTGACAAGATATCTGAGTGTGGTCCCCACCCCCACCCCCAGTCCTGGGTTGTGTACATGCCCATTCATAAAGTGCATTTGCAGTCTTTAGCAGAAACCTTTTTTGGTTATTGTACACACATTATTATCTCCACATGGTTGGTATATGTTGTTTGGAAAGCGCATTTCGGTAGAGCAGTTCTAAGGCATCTCACACATTCGGAAGCACCTCTTGCCTTGTGTGGAAACTGAGATTGTCTTCTCTGGGGAGGGTCTTATGATGTTGCTGAGTTGCACTTCTGTAGCTCCCCCACCACCACAGATTAACCTCAGAGCCATCTAAGCTACTCCATTTTCCAGATTACCTCAGAGATAATCAAGTCAGTTTTTGTAAAATATTTTTTCTCATGTCTGTTAATATACTGGACATTTCAATTTTTGGAGAGTCACAGAGTTTTCACTAATGTTTCACTCTTTAAAAGGAAGGGCAGAAACTGCCTCCATTAAGTGTTTATGCTTTTAAAAATAAGGGTGGAAAAAGCAGCCATGAACCCTTTCTCCACTGTACTCGAACATAATTGGAAAGGTGCTGGCTTCCACCACAGGATTATTTTGCATTGCTATTTAAGTAATCTCTCCAGTTTATCAAAATCCCAAAGCTTTGATCATCTTAAGGACTCAATCACTATAAACTTGTTTACACCACTGTGTGATGTTCCCTGATGCCTGATTCCAGGGCGGGGAGACTCTGAGCATACCATATTATGAGTGCTTTGCAATGACATGTTGCTGTTGTTTAGTCGTTTAGTCATGTCCCCATGGACCAGAGCACGTCAGGCACTACTATCTTCCACTGCCTCCCGCAGTTTGGTCAAACAAATGCTGGTAGCTTCGAGAACACTGTCCAACCTTCTCGTCCTCTGTCGTCCCCTTCTCCTTGTGTCCTCCATCTTTCCCATGAGGTGGCCAAAGTATTGGAGCCTCAGCTTCAGGATCTGTCCTTCCAGTGAGCACTCAGGGCTGATTTCCTTCAGAATGGATAGGTTTGATCTTCTTGCAGTCCATAGGACTCTCAAGTGTCTCCTCCAGCACCAGAATTCCAAAGCATCTATTCTTCAGCGACCAGCTGTCAGTAACTACCCGTGTCTAGTGCTGGAAGACGCAGCCTCTGAGGCAGCCTCTGAGCACACTCGAAGTGCCAGAATAAAAGAGATAGGGAGTCATAAAGTTGCCTGCATGGTACAAGGGAAGGAAGCCTTTGGACACACAGAGAGGGTTGTATCAAAAGTAGGTCATACTCCGAGAATTAACAGACATGGCTAACTCAGGACCATTCATTTCAGTGGGTCTAATCTGAGTAGATGCTACTTGGATACAACCCAGAGTGCCTTGCCCCTCCCACTGCAAGGAGAAATGTAGTCATGAAGTTGCCCACATGGTGCAAGGGAAGGAAGCCTCTGGGTGTAATATAGCTAACAGCCTGTACAGCCTGTGCTACTGGACTTCCAGTATATCAATAAATTTGCAGGAATTTTTTTAAAGCAGTGCAATGGACATTGAATGAAAGGGAGCAAAGTAAGGAGTGTATGCTAGCCACAGATAACACACCTTCTGGGTGTACAGATGGCAATGATTTAACAACTGATTTGCATAGTGTGCAGGTATGGACACTTGCAAAGCAATGCCTACAAAAGTGTTTTAAGAAAACTCCAAACTACAGCACTTCGAAGGTTGAAGTGTGTACACAGCCCCAGGCAGGCAGCACAAAGAGGAGGTTCCTCAAGTCTCTAGTGGGCCTGACAGGTGATCTGTGTTTAGCTTGGTGGGTCATGAGTTGCACTCCTATTTGATAGTAGCAATAACAACAGCAGCCTGATTTGGTTTTGTCAGAGGTCACATGGTGCCGCCTCAGAGCAACTCTGATATCACACAGTAATCAGTAAGCTTTGGGTCTCTAAAGAAATCCATGTTACAGGAACGTTATTTTCCTGTAGTGGCATTGAAGGACATTAGTGTTTTCTATTTGGACCTGAAACAACCCAGGATCAGTCACATTTCATGTGTGTGTTGGACAGAGTACATCTGCTTCTTATCCCAGATGGATGGCAAAAGTCAATCACTGACAGAAAATAAACAATAACCAGGAAGACTTGGGAAAGGAAAACGCTACAGAAATTAAGCTGGTCCGTGAAAAGTGCTCAACCAAAGAAGACCTTCATTGCCAGAGTGTCCTCCCTTTCTCGAGTTCAGAATCGTTTTAGGCTGGTGATTGAGATTTATTGGTTGCGCAGAATTAAACAGATTGTAAATATATTCACAAATCAATGGTTATTTGGAAAGTTATTTCAATACTGCAGCGCTTTAAAATGGTGCTGTTACACTTACCCCAAGGGGTACAGCATTTCCTCAGATCTGGTTTCCTTTGCAAGTACATCACAGGAGGCTAGGGATGGGTGAATTTGTCCATTTCTCATTTTCCCCAGCCTTAAGTTGTTTGCCCCATTTCCTCATCGATTTATAAATTCTTCATTCAAAAGCCAGAATGAAAATTAATAAGCATTTCACATTAATTCTCCCAATATATGCATTTTTGTAAATAAGTTTGCCTTTTATGCAGACTTTTGCAAGCAATTTTGCCTAATCTAACGTAGCTTTGTATCTTGTTTTGACCAATGTCTGCATTTTTGCGCATACTTTCAGCTGGACAACCTCATCATAAAATCTGGAGGTGCAAATTTCAAAGGTTATCTGTGTTTCAGTTCATTTGTTGGTCGGGGAAGTAAGAATTAGGTCAGTTTGCATTAAAATGTGAACTGGACTAATTTCTTCCCCATCCCTAGATGAGGCTTATGGCTTTTAGTAACATTTGAGTTAATTTACAGGTTGTGCACTGCTGGAGCACTCCAACAGACAGCCAACAAGTCCACTGCTACGAAAACAGATTTCTGGAGAAACAGCCAGCGCCCCAAAACACTGCAAGCCTATAGAGTAAAAAAAGAAACACCAGTGCCTCTCATCAGGTACTGATGTATGAGGCTACACCTCCTGCCATGCCTGACCATTGGCCACAAGAGCTGGGGCAGATGGGAGTTGTAGACCAAGCCATCTGGAAGACACTGAATTGGGGAAGGCTGCAGTATGATATCACTGCCCTTATATGCAGATACTATAGTCTGTAACACTGTTAAGGGTGCTATGCCTATAATGTGTGTTCGGAAAGATTCCCAGGGCATCATGGGATCTATCTCAAGGGCATAGTTAAGTAGCTCAGTAAAAGGTAAAGGGACCCCTGACCATTAGGTCCAGTAGTGACCAACTCTGGGATTGTGGCGCTCATCTCACTTTATTGGCCGAGGGAGCCAGCGTACAGCTTCCGGGTCATGTGGCCAGCATGACTAAGCTGCTTCTGGTGAACCAGAGCAGTGCACGGAAATGCCATTTACCTTCCCGACGTGCTTTCAAACTGCTAGGTTGGCAGGAGCTGGGACCAAGCAATGGGAGCTCACCCCGTCGCGGGGATTCAAACCGCCGACCTTCTGATCGGCAAGTCCTAGGCTCTGTGGTTTAACCCACAGCGCCACCCGCATCCCCAAAGTAGCTCAGTAGTTATCCTTAAAAAGGTAAAGGGGCCCCTGACCCGTTAAGTCCAGTCGCGGACGACTCTCGGGTGTGGTGCTCATCTCGCTTTACTGTCTGAGGGAGCTGGCGTTTGTCCACAGACAGTTTCCTTACCTTGCTTTCAAACTTACTCTCAGGCACGAGAGGAAATGCAGGGAAAGAAATACAGAGAATCGGAATGGTGGAGGAGCAGGGTCAGTCTCTCCAGTTATTGATTATGAAATTCAGAAGTCAAACTGGCAAACTGATCAGGTCTTAGGAATGTTTAGCCAAGCTGTTAAGTCCACAACTTACTACCTCTGTGTGAGCATTTGGCAGGCCATTTAAACAGCCTTTATGTCTTCTTATGTGCAGGGGTGATATGCTTTTAACAAGTGCATAATAGCAAGAAACAACCAAAATCCATAGGTGGAGCTTTTTCAGGAAAAAAAGTCCCACCTGTTGATTTGTCTGTTTTGCAGCTGCCAAATTGTGCCCACAAAAAGAGGTGGCACCCCACTTTTCATTACACTAAAAAATAAAATAAAAATCAAATTCTGCTGACATTATTATGCAGCTAACTACAATGAGAGAGATAGCAACTCTACAGTTCTATGATTCTATGAAATGAGAATGGTAAGAGATAGGAAACACCAACTATCTGGATCACACGCTGCCTGTCTTTTGTCGGCTGCACTTTTGACCTGTAGCAGCCTCCCTGTGAAGAGGCAGGTTTTGTTCCTTAGTTGGGCTCAGCTCTCGTAAGGCCTCCATCAAAACTGTCAAAGTCTCTGCCTTTGCCTGAAGGACTAAGTGTTGCTTTCCAGCAAGGCCTGGTGCTCTCCAAGTGGATTGGAAGTGACATTGACTCCTTGGTGAACGAAGCAGGAAACAAACAGCATATTGAGCCCAGAGTGTTGTCGCATTCCCCTCCTGCCAGTGCAGACTGTCATCAGAGATACCCCCAGGGTAAGCACAGACGGCAGACATCTGTACTGGGTAATTTCAGAGCATGATCTTATGCAAAGCTTTGTTTACCAAAAAAGTCGCTACATCTCTCCTGATTGTGCTTCATATCCATATTGAATTCTTTTCAAAAAATGCTAATATGTCAAAGGATTGTGTCTGCTATGAATGCATATCTGATGACATCCCAAGGCACCTAAACCTTAGGAGATTGCTCACATTGTGTGTGCTTTAAATCCATGAAAGATCAAGATTCAGCCTAGAATCTTTGATAGCTTGACTCTGCTGGTTATATTTTTTGAGGAGTTTAGCCAAAAACGTACCTTTGGTTCACTAATAAGTTTTGTGAATGAGAAACTGTCAAGCAAACTTTGGATTCACATTCTGAATGAGATCATTTTAAATTATAATTCAAATCTGAAATATTTTAGAATGATTGGCACACCTCAGTGGTTTTGATTTTGGAACTTTTAAATATAAAATATCACAAGCAGTCAATAGTTCAGTAGTCATTAAATTACTAAATCTGATTCAAAACAGGGGGCTGATTTTTGCAATCATTTTTGAAGCACCTAATAAATCCCCTCATTTGGGATGATTTTTACAGGGGGCATGCAGGAATATAACAATCAGTGGGTGATATCCAGCTAATTATATGGAGAGTAGAGTCAGGGGCAATCTGCACTGTAAATTAAAAGCAGTATCATGCCAAACAGTCATGGCTTCCCCCCAAAGCATTCTGGGAAATGTTGCTTATTTCAAGAGTTCCCTGGGAAGAAGGACTGATTGTGAGGAGAATAGGAGTCTCCTCCTTAGGGGGAGGAATCTCAGGATTTGGGGGGTGGGCATGACTACTTGTGGTGGTATGATACTGTTTTAAATGTACAGTCATACCTCGGGATGAATATGCTTCAGGTTAAGCATTTTGGGTTGCGCTCCGTGGCGACCCAGAAGTAATGGAGCGTGTTACTTCCGGGTTTCGCCATGCGCGCATGCGCAGACTGTCAAAATGACGTCATGCGCATGCGCAGAAGCGCAGAAAGGCAGAAGCGTGAAGGCATGACCCGCACATGCACAGACGCACGGACACGGGTTACGTTCGCTTCGGGATGTGAACGGGGCTCCGGAACGGATCCCGTTCGCATCCCCAGTTACCATTGTATAATGCAGATGGGCCTCATTCAAATTAATTGGCTTATTACTCAAGTCCACTGATTTCAATGGATCTCCTCTGAGTATTACCAGTGTTGGACATCATTCAATGTTTGCAGCAAGAAGAAAAAGAATTATGGCATCACAGCATCACAAAGACAACCGGATTGGACCATGTGGTCACATACTTATGGCAAAGGAAGTACTTGCATCACCCTGACTCTGTGGAGCGGGGGTCATGTTGCCAAGGCAACTAAGCTGATGTGTTCAATCTTCTTTCTTCCTTTCATAGTGTTGTCAGTGCAAGGATTTCTTCGCTCTCTGTAATGTTACTACATGGTTAAATAAGGCTGACTAATAATAATACTAGTAATTTTATTATTTATACCCCTCCCATTTGAGTGGGTTTCCCCAGCCATTCTGGGAGGCCTACAGAATATTTAAAACACAATAAAGCATCAAACATTAAAACTTCCTGATACAGGGCTGCCTTCAGATGTCTTCTAAAAATTATGTAGTTCTTAACAACCTTGACATCTGAAGGGAGGGCTTTCCACAGGGAGGGTGCCACTACTGAGAAGGCCTTCTATGTGATGCTGTGATGTCATCTTGCTGGCTAAATAATCATCTGCTTTAATTGTGCAGCCTGAATTTGCTTGGATGTGACTGAGTCTTAGCTGAAAATAGTGACAGTCTGGAGGCATCAGAGATGCTAATGGAGAAAAGGAAGCCAACTAGCTTGCAATTCTGCAAAATGCAGTGGCATTCCTGTTGAAATCAACAGGACAGAAGTACATGATGAATGACCACAGATTTCCATAGGACTCAACAAGTATACCAGATAAATCTGATTTAGTCCAGATTTAAAGGCGAGCCTGCCTAATTGTGTAGAACTCTCCCAAAAGAAAGATAAAACACAGCCAACCTTTGAAATTTGCACGTCTCTGAATTTTGCAATCCTCTTCACTTGTCATGTAATGTACACTGTACTAAGTTGAAGTGCCCATATAAATGCACATATCAGTGAAAGTAGCATAAGATACATTATATGAGGGAATCCCGCTTTGCAAAACTGTGCATAGTAGAAGAATCACACTGAAATTAATTTTCAGAAGGACTTCTTTTAAAGCTCACCCCCCCATACATAACCCCTTTAGAGAATGCGCGAAGAAGGCTTTGTGCAGCAAATTTGGGATGATAGTCAATGCTAGTCCTACTTAGAGTAGGCCCATTGAATTTAATAGACATTACTTCAGTTCATTACTTTCAGTACATCTACTCTGAGTAGGGCATACTGTAGTTGAATCCTACCCTTTCTTCCTTTTTTAATTTTAATGATAGGGAATGAGAGAGGACAATTCAAATGGGTTTTAGAAAATAAAACCTCAAACATGAGGGGGAAATGTAGCCTGTTGCTTTATCCTTGATTAACCTGAACTCAGTCCCTGAAGAGCATTCATCCTCTCACAAAATTACCTCAAAATAGTTCCTCAAGAAAAATCTCAGTAGACAAGGCCTGTTAACTATACGGAATCTTCCATCGTATTCCACAGCAGCAGAAGCAGCAGCAGCTGAGAGCCATACACATTAGCAACAAAGCTGAAATGGAGAAAGGACAGATGGGTTATAGACTAACCACAGAAAATTGTCTGGTTTTAATGCTCTATTTATTCATTCCAAAAGAATGCAGCATAGGATGATGTTCAGAGTTGTTAAAATCAAGACAACATTTTGACATTTAATAGCTGTCTAGAACTGAGAATCCTGCTGCGATCCCAACAGGCAGCACAATCCAGGCCGCCAGGGTCTTCTTTCTGTTTTGCATTCGCTGCAACAAGCATGCATTTATACAAAAATATGGATTTATTTCTCAACGGTGGGAAGGCCATTTTACAAAACAACCACAATTCATCACAACTCCCTTTTATGCATTATCTTTATGCTGGTGTGATCGGGTGGGTGGTTAGAACATTTTCTGAATCTGTTATATGTTCTAATGCAGTCTTTGCCCATCTGGTGTCCTCCAGTTATTTCGGGCTATAAATCCTATAATCTTCACCATGCGGCCTGAAGCTGATGAGAATTGTTGTGGAGTATCATGTGGGGAAGGCTGCTCAGAACCTAGAACTGGATCTATGGTATAATGCAAGCAATGTGAACTCTTGAGGCCCCTAGCAGATCACAAGCCCTCTGGACAGGAATTGTGCTGCACTTTCATATTCTGTGCAGCTCTCAACCGATTGCCCTTTCTAAATGTTAGATCACATGGGTGGAGAGTGTAATGTTATGGGCTTAAAACATGCATGTCCATCACTTGGTGGTTGCAGCTTCAAGGTTTGGTTCACGTGCATGTGCATCATTTGCTGACTGAAGCATTAACTAGTTAAGATATCAGCATATGTTAATAAGTTGCCATCAATCAAGCATCAGGGATGACACCTTGATAACAAATACAATGTTTTCTAAAGGAGCCAGTTTACTTCTTCGATTGTGACCCATCAAGCAGAGAGCAAGAAATCAAGAGATGTACACAAAGGGACAAAACGTCTCCCACTATAGTGATTCCCAACCTTTCTCTCCTATGGACAACTTGAAATTTGCTGAGGGTCCTGGTGGAGCACTTAATGATATTTTCCCTGCCTGTTGTAGGCTGTTGCAACGTGCTTTGCTAGATGTGACATGATATATATTCTATTCTATTGCATTACAATTTGAATTCCATAGAAATGTATATCCATGAATTAATCTTCTTATTCTAGCCTCCCATTAACTTTGCTGCTAAGCCTCTCCACTGATTTCAAGTGCCTCCTTCCCCTGTCACTTCCAGTCTGTCCTGCTCACCTTCTGAAAGGAGACCAGGTTCTAAGAATGACAAAGCACCCACTGCACCCCTTGCTGCTGCTCTTCCTATTCTTCACAGACATGCTGCAGACCACCTATATGAAGCTCACAGACCACTGACGGTCTGCAGACCACAGCTGGGGAACCTCTGTTCTAGCATCTCTAATATTATGTTAGCCACATCTTTGAATCTAGTGATTGGGATGCTCCTCCTCTTTTTACGCTCACACGAGGGGTATGTGTGTGTGTGAATTCGTGCTGAGACTATTGTGCAAGAGGACTTGCACCATTCTGATGCTGGAATTCAGCCTCCCCCAAAGCTGCTAGTTGAATAAATTGCTGCACAAAAATCAGCTACAGGGGCAAATAGCAGTAGGGTGATTTCCAGCAGGTAAAGCCAGGACTGGCCCTACCATGAGGCAGAATGAGGCAGCTGCCTCAGGTGGCTAAAAAGACATGTCATGTGGTCATGTCTGCCCTGCAGCCCTGCAGCTAGCTTGCTGCCCTAGCATGGCTGGCACACGAATGAGGCAGTATGAAGTAACCTGCCTCAGGTAGCATATGCCACAGGGAGATCCTGATCCAGACTTGGCTTCAAGTAAACAAAAGATGCAGTCAAAAACCAAAGCTAGTGGGAGCAGTAGCAATGCCTCATGGAACACCCCCTTTCCGCCAAGACTCTCAGAGGAAAGGGGGCACACTCACAGAATGGCTGGATTGCTGCTGGTCTCCTCCCACCCTGCCAGGGCGTGGGCTTGGATCTGGGGAGTGCTGGTGGCACAGCTTACCTCAGGTGCCAAGAAGTGTTGGGCCAGCCTTGGGCACAGCCCATTGATCAAGAGCTAGCACAGTGAGGTTTTGTATCTCTCTTTTCTTAAATCTTTCAGTGGATGCAGTTTACTTACTCAGCTGTGAGCCAGAAAGTGGCATGTTTTGTAAATAATTCTAAGCAATACAAGCTTATCAATGTATTTATGAAACAATCAGAAACAGTGGCCAATTCAACAATTCTAAAGCTGACAATAGATATTGTGGTGTTTCAGAATAATGTAGCTGTGCGTCAGGCTGTGACACATGCAACACACATGTCAAAGCCAGATGCAAAAGTTTGCCTCAAAATAGCACATCATGGAACTGCAGGCATTTGGGTGTATAATTGGGACTGTCAGTGACTCTGTCCATGATTGCATTCATTTTAAATGGTTGTTAGTTACTTGTTCCAGAAAGTGCTCAAGGCAATGCAGAGTTTAAAAAAGACAATTGCATTTTTTTTAAAAGGGACAAATTACATTAAAATAAAGTTGAACAGCATCTCTTATGGCACCCAGGATCTCTAATTCCCTTTGTTTTTTAAAGTCAAGTTAAGACATTTATCTTCTATCAAGCCTATGAAGACAATGGCTTTTAAAAATTGACACCTGGCTGTGGTTGGTTAAAAAAATTATATTCATTGATTTCGTGTGATATTGCTGTGTCGTATTTTGAATTGTCTGCCTACCACTCTAGTCAGGGTGGGTGGGTTACTACTACTAGTAATTGACTACTACTGACTACTATTACTACTAGTAGTAACAGAAAAGCTGCAGCAAAGTGAGTAGGAGCCTTGGATAGTAATCTTTAAAAAACAGAATGTGTTATCTTCACAAGGCTGTCTGAAGAAAAGCATTTCTATGGTGCCACAACTGAGAAGGCCTGCTGTAAGTACTCATCCTAATATTCCTTTCTCAAAGATGGAACATGAAGCATGGTTCAGTCATTGTATCAGAGTAGAGCAGGAAAAAATAAATGAGGAGGCACTCACTAAGGCATGGCAAGGACCTGCATCTCAACCACCATATGCAACCCTCCACATTTCATGAGGATACAAAAACCTGCAGGGAAAGAAGGTGTGTTGGAGTTGGGGGAAAGCATGGGTGGCTCAGTGGAAAAAGAGGGGTAGACTTGGATCGTACCCATAGTCGTTAGGTTTCCACATCACAATCCACACCTGAGAAAACTGACTCCTCCAACAATAAGGAAGAAACAATGGTCAGTTCCACAGATGTACACACCAGTGTGATTGGGCAGCCATTGACAAGCGCCTGTGACAATTTCTGGAGCCAAGTATCACATTTCCCCATCCACAGAATGCAATCTGAGACACCACTGAGGAACTAAGGATATTTTGCTACTTGTTAATTACAATGGTAATACGAGTGAATTGAGAAAGATATCCTTGAGAATGTTTAGAGGACAGACCATAAATAATAGTGAAAGTCATCTTGAAATCTTCTTATGCTTTTCTAGGTGGAGTGGGACACTCTCTCCACAATAGCATGGACCTCCTCCCGTCCAACTTGCAATATGTTTGCGGTGACTCTCAGCAATTGCTTACACAGAAAAGCAATGTTAGGAAAGAATGTACTATATTTTTAGCTGCTTTTAATGCAATTAAGCAGCTGGAAACAGGGAACAAAGCCAACACCATGTGATCTCACAGCTTTCCAAGGACCACCAGTAAATACCTCACAGACCTACGAAGAAGTGGCAGTAGAAAGACTTATCATAAAGCTGGTCCTTGGAATTGGAACCTCTAAAGGTTATCTAAAATGAAGCCTGCTCACTGAAGGACTTTTAAAGTAGTCTTTGGAAGCAAAGAAGGAAATAGAAGTCAGTAACTAATGTTGGTGTGGATTTCAACCTTCATACCTGACTTGAGTTACAGAAAATAAATAAGGCTGTTACTTAGTAGTGTGTTTCTGAAGCAGAAGAACCACTGCATGTCTTTTATTACATTATCTTGTCCCCAAGGCAGACAAAGGGTCTTCAAGATATCTCTTGCCCCCAGTGCTTCTTTTGGTGCATCCTTTAGCTATGGTGGTGGAGATGGTTGGTGATGCAGTAGCACTGATACCACAAGCATCTACAAAGGGCAAGGGGGGCAGTGGCTCATCCCTGGATGAACCATAATGCACATATTCCCAGCTTTCATTTTTAAAAAGGAAAGAGTTTACAGCATTTGTCGAACCTGAGATACGAGGGGATATGCATTTGTTTTTCCCTTGTTTAGTGAGATACTTACCTACTCCAGCAAACATTAGTTTGTTTGTTTGTTGATTTATTCATTTATTTGGAGTATTTACTTTGCCCCCTCCCACACTGGAAAAGTCCTGCAGATGGCCATGCGTGACATACACTGCTCCATGTGTATCTGAATGAACTCTCCCTCTTCTCTGTCCCTGGCATTTGCCAGCCTTTTAATGAGACAGGCCAGTAATGGAAATCTAGCAGACAATGTAAAATATTTGCCATGTCCCAAAAAAATCCTAAATACAAAAGCAGCAGACTGCATGGATTTTTTACCCATGAATATGGCCAAGATGAAAGGGAAGGTTAAGGCAAAAGTTTCGGCCTTTGCTTACCATTTCTTGCCACTTCTTTGCAATGGCTTCTTTCCCTGATCTGCACACTGAGTACCATTTAAAAAATAATACTCAGGGACACCTCCCCAAGGCAGCCCGAAGTGGTAGGGACCAAGTACTTGATATGATGATGTCACATTGTTACAAAAGCCAGTCGGCACAATAATAGAATGAAGCCAAATCAGAGTGAGAGCAATGCTTTGTGCCCTAATTGTGAATGGGTGGATATCCCCCCCCTTTCTGCAGGACTCTTACCCACACAATTACTGAAACAAGAATTGTGTTTTTCATGAAATGTGCTGTTGATTTTGGCTCGACCCTATTTAGATGCACAGACCAGGCTGGGAGAATCGTGGCTGTGAGGAGGAGGAGGAGGAGGAGGCTATTCCCTAAACTGCACCATGTGGCTGACAGACCAGAAAGAGAGAGAGAAAATATTTATCATTCTGAAGTTGGGAGAATGAATGAATTAAAGAAAGGGAAAGAGGGGGCTTCACCCTCTGGCTATTTTATTATTTCAAGGGAGAAGTCATGGTGGCCTTTCAAAAATACAGAATGTGTTATTTAAATTATGGACAGGAATTCCAGCCAACTAATAATTCTTGAAAATGCTGGAATAGAATATTCTGCCAAGGCTCATGTCCCCTAAGGAAAGCTATTGTTCCCTTAAGAAAGTAGCCCCTGTGAAGTTTCCTGTAAATCAAAATGCTGTATTAAAAGTAAATCACGAGAGAGAGAGAGAGCGAGAGAGAGAGAGAGAGAGAGAGAGAGAGAGAAACTCCTCCCCCCAAAATATAAAAACTGAGGATAGTAAAAAATTAATATTAAAAACAGGTATGTTTAGCCTGGATAAGAGGAGACTGAGAGGAGATATGGTAGCTGTCTTCAGATATCTCAAGGACTGTCATATGGAAGATGGAGCAAACTTGTTTTCTCCTGCTCTGGAGGGTAGGAGCTGAACCAATGGCTTCAAGTTACAAGAAAGGAGATTCCGACTGAACATCAGGAAGAACTTTCTGACAGTAAGAGCTGTTTGACAGTGAAATGGACTCCCTTCATTGGATGTTTTTAAGTAGAGGTTGGATGGCCCTCTGTCTTGGATGCTTTAGTTGAGATTCCTGCATTTTAAAGTAGGGATGGAGGAGGAATTTGATTTCGTTCATATTTCAACAATTCTCATTTCTTGAACCAACATTCAAACTAAAACGCAGATACCCTTCGAAGTTCAGATTTACTTTTACCCAATTGCCACTTTGATTTCTATATGATTAGGTGTTGTGCTAGTGCACTATATAAAGAGTAGGCACTAGGCAGTGATATACAGTGCTTTTTTCTAAAAAAAATGTTTAGGGGTACTCTCATTTTCCTACTCATATTGAAATACTGCCCCTCAATGAGGCTAAAGTTAGATCCACAAAGTGTTTAGGGGTATGCGTACACCTGCATCCCCCCCAGAAAAAAAGCACTGGTGATATAACTAAGGATTGTATTCAGTGCTGTGGTCACATTCAAACAACAGACTTCCATGTGTGCGGCTGAATTTTGCCTTCTTCACCTGTTCCCTATACACCTTCCAAATTTGCTCCAGAGGGCTGGGGAACATTCTGGGTTGATTTTGAGTGGGAGGAGAAGAAGGGAAAGTCCTGTTGTGTGAGCACAGGATACAACCGTAAACATGTACCTCACTAGTGGTTAATTAGGTTGCTTGCAAAGCCTCCCCCCGCCATACTCTTCCATCACTCTTAGGGGTCAGCTGTTCACCATCCTTGGCCACTAGTTGTAGCCATAACCTTGAGCTGGAGAGGACCTACTAATATCCGAGGTTATATTAGACTTCTCTTTTAGACTCCGTCTATTGCCTTAAGTATGGGAGTCATAAAGGCATTAGCCTGCCAGAGTATAGAAAGGAACATTTACCACCCTTGAGATATGTCTCGCTGACAATACCAAAGAGCTCTGAGATTATGGGAAGTTACATTGAATTTTCCTTCAAAGGGGACAGACTATGTAAGCCCCGGGTGAGATTCTAGGTACTGTAGTGATAACGGCCTGCAGCGCCTGGCCTCCTGTTTATCGTGCCTTTGATGCTAAAGCAGAACTAATTCAAGGAGTCCGTGATCTGAGCACAGCTGAGTCTCATTAAAGCCCCATTTCCTTCCCTGGGAGGGCACGGTGGGCTGCAAGGTAGCACAATACACATGCCACAGGCAGAGCTGCTGCAAAAAGGATAACTGCATTCCCTTCTTAACAGGGAAAAGGTAATGTGGGCTCTGTCTAGCAGGGGTGCAGCAGGGCTGGAAGATAGCAGAGATTTAACTCTATATAAAAGAGTGTGGCACACCAGATGCTATGATCAGATTGAGGAACATCTGTGGCCTTTCAGATGTTGTCGGACTCCAACTCCCATCAGCTCTAGGCAGCATGGCCAATGGCCAAAGATACCTGGGAGTTGTAGTCCAACAATATCTGGACAGCTACAGGTTCCCCATCCCCATCATCCATTTTCTTATATGAATTCTTACATGAGGCCGTAGTAGCCAGCAGTTCTTGGTGAAGTTGGTCCCCTTGGGTGGTAGTCAATTAAATTTTACTCAGAGTTGACCTGTTGAAATGAATGGACCTCCCTTAGTCATGTTCATTCATTTTAGTCAGTCTCCTCTGCGTAAAACAGTTGAATAGCAGCCAAAGTCATACCCGCCCCAGTGCCATCCACTGGCTTTAAGAACATTTGGCATGGCAAAGTAATATTTTTTTAAAAATTATTATTATTATTATTATTTAGATTTATATACTGCCCTTCATCATAAGATCTCAGGGCAGTTCACAGAATAAAATAGAAGACAGACAAGAAGCTCTTCACACCTAAAGCACTTCCCAATTCACTGCCATAAAGGAGACACTTTTGTGTAAACATCTGGAGCTTATGTCTCCTATGAAGTGAATGGGGAAACCTGTATATGTAAAGTGTGTGTGTGTGTGTGTGTGGTGTGTGTCTCATGGCGACTGTGGGGCCCTATAGAACCGTAAGTGTGTTCAACATATACTCAAAATGGAAGAAGTATAAAGTAGAAACTCTGACAGACTAGAATTTATATAAGAAAGTATGGCAGAGAGAAGGGAAGCAAAAGAGGAAAGCTATACAGTCACTCCCCTAACACTCAATAAGATAGTGGAGAGACAACGGATATCTCTCTAAGTGGGACAATTTAGAACAGCTCCCCTCTTTTTTCTATGTACAGTCGTACCTTGGATCCCAAACACCTTGCAAGTCGAACGTTTTGGCTCCTGAATGCCGGAAACCCTGAAGTGAGTGTTTGCGAATGTTCTTGCAAATGTCTGACACAGCTTCCACAGTTTCTGATTGGCTGCAGGAGCTTCCTGCAGCCAATCGGAAGCCGTGCCTTGGTTTCCAAATGTTTTGGAAGTCGAACGGATTTCCGGAATGGATTCCGTTCGACTTCCAAGGTACGACTGTACATAAGAAGCTGCCTTATATGGAGTCATTCCATTGATCTGTCTAGTGCGATATCATCTGCACTAATTGACCACCACTCTCCAGGGTTTTAGGCAGTGTTCTCTTCCAGCTCTACCTGGAGATGTGGGAATTGAACCTGGGACCTTCTGCATGTAAGGCAGCTGCTCTGCCACTGAGCTATGGCCTTTCCCTAATGTCTTCCTGCCAGAAAGCCTACATACCTATGTTGCCTGAGCAAAATCCCTTCCCCCTCTTCCTTGGCTTAAGTTACTGTAGTTTAATGACTCCTATCTGTGGAACAAAAGCAATAAAGATGTTGAAGTAAGACATGGAAGCGCATTCTCTCTCAGAGGTACCAAAGTGCACGGCACCTCATAAAGCAGTGGGAACTGGAGCATGGAAAGTTATTGGAATCAGGTCTTTCATCTCCTGTCATTAAAGCATTAACATCACTAAGCCTAATATTCAGCTCTTAATGCCAGATGCGCAGACTAGAACATCGTGCCTGCAGGAGTGCATCGAAGTCTGGATGGAAGAAGGCAGGTGGGATGCTTATTCTTTCATCCCAAATAAAAGAGGTGCTTGGGGACCACTGAGTTACCAACTCGCATTAAATCTTCCAGAGATGGGCTCAGATCATGCAGATGCCACTAAAAAGAAACGAAACATTACGCCATGAGTTCCCTAGCTTAAAATGTTTACAAAAAGTAACAAATTGGTGGGAACCTATGGGTTGCTTGGTCTGGGAGCTAGTTGCTGCATGATACTGTAGAAGTTTACTCTAGGTAGAATGAGGACCAGAGATTTTTTTCAGCTGGAACTATAAGAGAACAAGGGATGCATTTGTGGTGAGTTCTGGCACCTCTTTTTCTAGAAATAGAACACTGATGAGGACCTAACGATAGGTGACACTAATTGAGTTGCTTCCAAGCACTATGTGTCTGTCTGTCTATCTGTCTGTCTTTATTTAATTACAGGCATTGAAGTGGGGGTGTTAATTAGGAAAACATTGTATAGAGAGAGAAGGTTTAACCCTTTCCCTTGCCATTTTTGCAATGGAAATACTGCAATTAGGCTTGGAGGAAAGGGAGGGTTCCCATTTTCACCCTAAACCTAATTGCAGCAGAGAGGATTTCCACTGCGATCACAGTGGGGGAAAGATTAAAGTCCCCCCCCCCCCCCATGCACTGCATTCCCAGTTAGAATCCCCCCATGTCTGTAAGTAAAAAAAAACATAACACAAGTGATTGCAAGTAACTAGGGGTGTAAGGAGGCAGTGATTTCCATCCTGTCCTGTGTTTGTTGTCATAATCTCTGTTTCCATTCCACTGCAGTTCAACTTCTGCTAAAACCTACATTGTTCATCTTGCTATCACTAGGGTTGAAATTTATTTAATTCATTATGTGATTCATTTCAATGCATTTTGATGGAAGAGAAACAGCAAAACCCCATCATAATTATTTTTAAAACACAGGTACACTCCTCCATTGCCTCTCAAGAGAGGCAGGTGCCAACCAATTTGCAGACTAAAAAAACTATAGCTAATGCCACTCATATTCATTTGCATGTTTTCTGTTCCTGACCTATGATAAACATGTACGATGCGGCAATTGATCGTGCTCTTTTCTGTTTCCGTTGGAGTTCTGCAACATCCCTACAAGCAACACATTTGGAATCAGCATAATTATATGTTAGAAACCTCCTTCGAGCGATTTTGATCCCAAAAGGTGGTCTAAAAACATATTAAATTAATAAGAAGTAGCATCACTTGCTAAAACATCCTGTGAGCAATTAAACCACAAGTTTGCCTGTGGGAATTTTATCCAAGACGAGGAAGATTTGCTGGTGATGGGGGGGGGGGCGAGGACTACACCAAGATAACAGAGCCAGTGATTCTAGTGAGATTACACAGCTGATTCTTCTCAACCTTTGAATACCCTCTGAAAGATAAAATGTGAACATACACTCAAAAAAGTTGTAGCAGTGTGCTACAAGCCTTAGTCTCTTCCAGTAGGACAAAAGTTTCATTTTTCTTTCCTTTAGGAAAAATGGCCAGAACAAGCATGAGGACATATACAAAGAGCTTTGTTATACTGTGTTCCCTGATTGTTTGGGGGTGGTTGTTTTTTTGATGTCAGCTTGGCTGAATCAAGGCATCAGATATCCACAAGTCATTGGGATTGTGCTAAGCCCTGTACCGATGCCTGAAAGTCCAAATTGCAGAGCTCAGGAAAGCAGCAAAACCTTGCACACTAGTCCACCTAATGTATGCAAGAAGTTCTTACTAGCTGCTATCAGAAGAAGAAGAAGGAGGAGGAGGAGGAGAAGAAGAGTTTGGATTTGGTATCCCGCTTTATCACTACCCAAAAGAGTCTCAAAGCGGCTAACATTCTCCTTTCCCTTCCTCCCCCACAACAAACACTCTGTGAGGTGAGTGGGGCTGAGAGACTTCAGAGAAGTGTGACTAGCCCAAGGTCACCCAGCAGCTGCATGTGGAGGAGCGGAGACGCGAACCCGGTTCACCAAATTATGAGTCCACTGCTCTTAACCACCACACCACACTGGTTTCTTGCAAGACACCCAGTGGTCTGTCTAGTCCAGTACTGCAGCAGCTGTCAGTCTAATAATCCCCAGGGACAGAGGCTTGTCCCAGCACAGCTGCATGAGCATCTTGAACTGGGGAAGACAGCAGCAGAAGCTGGAAGATTTTGCAGGCAAACTGTATGCTGTACCAGCGAGGTATGTTGCCTCCCTTTCATGAAAGTTTATGGCATTATTATATTTTATTAATATTATTTATTTTTTAACCAACATAGATATTAAAATCCATAATGATGCAAAATTTCTGAGTCATTCCATTGGTTTATCCGCCATAAGCTAAAAGGAAATTAATAAAAAAAAACCCAAATAAATGAAAGAGGAAATAAATACAAGCTGCTCGGTTTTGTTATAGCTCTGGGAGTCGGTTTCTCCATGATAAGTAACTAGCAAGGCAACATTTGAAGGGTGCACCTTCTGTTTATAGAGTGATGAGTTCCAAAACAATCAATTCATAAGCAAGTTATTAAAACGTTACAATCTATAGCACAAGGGAGAGATGAGGATTCAGGAAACCAATGGCGACTGGGCCTGTGTGCACTGGAATCGGTCTTCATAGTGAAACAAAAGGCAACAGCACATTAAATTTTATGACACTTTTAAGAGCACAATAGTTTTGCCAAAGCTCTCATTAAACAGCTCGACACACTTAGCTTTAACTGCCTCTCTGTGTTTCATAACGCCTGATAAACGTCCGGTTTTGTAATAGTAGCCTTACTGGGAGGCCAAAAAATGCTTAGCAGAGGATATTAAAGGGAAAATGGGGGCTTGTTTGAGAAATGTCAAGGGTCGAAAAATGGCCAAAGTGGGTGGATGGCACAGCTGAAACAAGCTGTCTGTCATATTGCTATGCCCAACACCTCTGTGTGCACACGTGTGTGCACATGTCAGTGCTCCAGTGCATATCCACTGATCATTTTAAGCCAAATACATGTATAGGGTATGCGGATGTCACATTATTTGTCCTTCAGTTTGGGCTGGATATTAAGCCACATGGAAGACCATGACTGAAGGCTGCATAACGGGAAATGAGAGCGCCAAAATCCATTTGGAGGCTGTGGATGGTTTTCTATAGTGCCGGTTTATATGTGTGTGTGCTGCACATGGTGTGCTATGGGTAGGCCACCTTATCCTTGCTATGTGGCTGTACCAAACAGCCAACAAGAGCACAATCAACTGTCATAATTTGTGTGGTGCGGATTCCAGGGCTGGTGGTGAGCTAGTGGCTGCAAACCTGTATGTCAGGATATTCACTGATGAGAAACTTGTCTCAAACTTGTAGTCATACTTGTATGCAAAATGTGTATATTAAGAGAAATTCACACCAAGTTGCTGATAAATTGTAATACATATATTACAGAAATGTGGAGAACTGAATTCAAGATTGGAAAAATCAAAAAATGAGAGAACTGAAATAGATAGATGCATCCATCCCTACACCTAGCAGGTATGGGGCAACTTCTGCAGATGGGACCTAGAGTAAGCCCAGCTGCATACTCAGGGCTTCACCAAGGCTCAGGTTTGAGCTGGCCATTCAAGAAGCAAATGTAGCAGGGGCAGCCAGGCTAGTGAGCAAGAGCTGCCACATGTTCATTGATTTAAAGGGAAAAAATATATAATACCTCTAAATACTTAATAGAGTTGTGGTGGCCGAGTTTCACTCCATTACTTTCACTTTCATTAGTGCACATAGACTCATTATACATTTATACATCCCACATATACCTTTAGCTCTGCCGAGCTTCGGACTTCCCTCCATCCCTTCGGTAAGTATCATATAGTTTTTACATCGCGTATTCTATTAACCTTTATTGAACATTCTTACTGATTTGTTTGCGCCAAGTTTGCAGGGAGATAACACTGTGTTGCGTGAATGAAGCATCATCACACACTTTCCAGTGTGCTTTCCTGTCACCAGGGAGCAGGTTTGTTTTGTTTTGCAAGAGGTCCAAATCAACTTAATCTGTGCAACCTGAATTTGCAGGTATGTGACTGAACTCCAGCTAAAGATAGTCACAGTCTGGAAGCACCCCAGTTCACCTGGTTTCCACTTCTTTCTTGCCAGTCACAAAGCAGTGCTATTATAATGTTCATGCTTTAATGCCACTAATATGAAATGCACAAAATATTATACTGGAACTGGTGTCACTGACACCAGTTCCAGTATAATATTTTGTGCATTTCATATTGGTGATATTAGATTCAGGTAGGTAGCTGTGTTGGTCTGACGCAGTCGAAATAAATTAAAAATAATAAAAAAATTGTCCAGTAGCACCTTAGAGACCAACTAAGTTTGTTATGGGTATAAGCTTTTGTGTGCATGCACACTTCTTCAGATACCAATTAGTGATATTGGTGTTATTCAAATTAACACATCCTCTCTGATTGTTTCACTGAAGTCTTTGTCTCTTCCCTCATCTCCCATCACCGCTATTTCCTTTGGGCTTTTTTTTCTGCTTCTCCCAGTGACTGTCTTGGCTTCCATGTTTTCTTATTAGACCCATTATGGTCAAATTTAATGATTAACAAGAGCAATCTGGAAGGACGAACTCCAAACCAGCAAACAATAGTACAGAAAAACAAAGCCACAGGTACACAGACCCTATACCTTTTAAGCATGGCTGTTCATCAGAAGCAAACAGTATAATATTTTGTGAAAGGCACTTATTTTTTATTTTTATTTTTGGAATAAATGCTTTGTGAGTACCTGTGGCTTTATTCTTTCATGAAAGAATAATAAGTAATAATTGTGGTCTCTAAATGTTAAAAGAAAGGCGGGCATTTTTTACATTGCACATGCCTGCATATGTGTAGCATCACGAGGAAACCTAACAGCCAAAACATGTGTGCCACTAACCACCAACCTGAGAACAATGGATCATGCATTCCAGATGTCAGAGGAAA
Source organism: Podarcis filfolensis (assembly GCF_964270895.1). Taxonomy (NCBI): domain Eukaryota; kingdom Metazoa; phylum Chordata; class Lepidosauria; order Squamata; family Lacertidae; genus Podarcis; species Podarcis filfolensis. The sequence goes on from NC_139604.1 coordinate 84,336,156, forward strand.
AGACCTAAGGGACAATATTGAACCAGCTCACTTTGAAACATTGATCAAGAGAGGAAGAGGAGTCACTGAAAGCCCATATATACATCACAAAACAAATGTTCTCCACACAGCAAGGGGACACAGAGTGTTTGAACAAGTACAACCAATAATATATATATATTTATATATAATAGATCTCTCAGGCGCAGCCCATAAACTAATAGTAATTTTCATTGATATCATAGTTTCGAATGGACTCCAAATAAAACTATGTAATAAAATATAGTATTTAGAGTGTATATACTGTAGAGCAGCCTTCCCCAGGTGTGCTGGCTGGGGCTTATGGGAGTTGTAGTCCAAAACATCTGGATGGTACCAGTTTGGGGAAGCCTGCTGCAGAGCATAGTATAGCTGCTTCATAAGGATGCTATCCAGCATCACAGATGTTATATTGATTACAAGATGAATTCTAGCTACTTAAGGGTACATGGATTATCCAGACCCTCCAAGTGTCCTTATTTTCCAGGGCCAGTCCCAGATTTACTGAAGCCATCCCAGTTTCTGATTGGATTCTACTTTTCCTTAGGACACCCCTGTTTTCATCAGAGGAATGTTGGAGGGTATGGAGTTATCTGGCCCCCTAGCCAAGGGGACATCTGAAGGCAGCCCTGTATAGGGAAGATTTTTTTTAATGTTTAATGTTTTATTATGTTTTTATATATGTTGGAAGCCACCCAGAGTGACTGGGGTTATAATAATAATCTGTGCATTTTTCTGGGGGGACGCAGGGGTAAACATACCCCTAAACATTTTGTGAATCTTTCTACTTTTGTCCATTTACTAACTATAAAATGGTGATTTTCTTGAGTCAAAATGAGAGTACCCCCTAAACATTTTTAAAGAAAAAAGCACTAATAATAATAATAATATTAATAATAATAATAACAACAATAATAGTGTTATTCAAGGTAACAAATCCCACACACCCTCCCTGATAGTTTCACTGAAGTCTTAATAATAATAATAATAATAATAATAATAATAATAATAATAATTGAATAGAAAGTCCCTATTTTCATTGGAGAAATATTGGAGGGTATGGATTATCTGGTTAGAATATCTTGCTATATAGAATTGCTTTCCTTCAGAGGGATCTCTCTCCCCGCCCCCCCCCCCGTCCATCCATATGCCATAAGCTCTGCCTGAGTCAGACCTCTGCTTTCTCGTTCCCCCTTCAGTCATGCTATAACATAAGAGGGAATTTTATGGTGATAGGGAAGGATAACAAGGCAGGCCTGAAGCAGGTTGCTAGACTCCAAAAGCTACAAGGAAAGGCTGGAGGCACAGGAGACTCTGAAGAAAAATCTAATCCTCTTCAGATGAGAATCTTTAACCTCGTTGACCCAAGAGCCATGAATCACCCATTAACAGCCTGTCCCCTCTGCATGCTTTGCTTTATTATCGATTTAGCAGTGCAGAGAAAATATTCTTTCTACGTTTGCTTCAGAGGCATTGCATCTGCCCAGGCAGCAGCAGAGGTATAGCCCTAGACCGAAGCAGTGCGAGCTCCTCCCTGTGGTGAAAAGGGGGAATGTCAAGTTGCGAAGGTTGCTTGGATGACGTGTGGGATGCCGTGCAAAATGTTGTTGCGCCCTCCCGCAACAACACTTCTCTATGAAAGTAAAAAATATTTTTCTACATATGCAAACTGTTCTCAAGGCCATCTCCCATAACTGGAAATTACAGGAGTTCTAGTTCAACAGGATATAAGTAGAGATTGAAGTAAAGTTAGGTTTCTCAGAAAGGGTTACCAGTGTTTTCTATCCCAGTTGAGTTTATTAATATATACTGTGCTTTACTGGGTCTTTCAGTATCATAGAAATTGGCGGCTTGATTCCTTAGTTAGCCCTTCTTGCAGAAAGTAAGATATTCATTACATTGTTTTAAGCAAACAATTAGCCACTGCTTTTCTTGCAATGTGTCAGTGTTGAGGATGCTACAGATTGCCATGATTTCACATGATGTAGCAGCACATCAGTAAAGACAGGCCAGGTATAGGAACCACTAGCAAAGCAAAATGCAGTGGAGGAATCTAAAGCAAGTGGGATTTGCAACTAAACATTGCAGTATGGAGTCTTCTCTTCAGGATTCCAGCCAACCAATCATGCTCTTTTTCAAGAATACTCCATTCTCTCTACTCTACTCAGTTTCCACCCCCAACAGTTAATCGGCATTTGGGGTCCACCGAGCATGCTCAGTCCTCAATGGGATATTGATTTACTACCCTTTAAAAAAAATGTATTTTGTCCTTTTGCAAACTTTGAGGTTTCTCCCAAGCCGGCTGCTACTTCCCTCTGGTGGCTGGATGGCTGTTTTGGCTGTATACCTTTTGTCCCTTGGAGAATGAAATATTAAAATATATGATGAATTTCCCCAAAGGTATTGCTACTTCAACAAAGTTTATTTGCTGTGGTTCATGACTTATTTGGAAGAGTCTTACCCCTGAGAGCAAATTAAGTTCTGCTGTCTCAACCACTAAATTAGATCCCATCTTTGTTCTGGAGTTTTCCTTTCTGATAATCTGATAGAACTCAAAGAATATTAGAGAGTATATATATGAGCTACATTTTAGAAATAACAGTAACTGGGGAGGAGGGCGTTTATGTTTTGCTGAAATGACTTTTAAGGACTTGTGATAGTCTCAAATTGTAGAATTATAAAGCTCTGAGAAATACTCTGGTCACTGGTCCAGTCCTCACACTGTCCTCTTCCTCTATATGTATACCTGTTTCAAACCCTGTTCCCATATTTATTTTGTTTAGCTTACAAGAGTGCAATAGATAAAATGGTGACTGCAAACTCTGATTTGCACGCCATTAATTTCACTGGGATGCCCTGTCAGCCTTCCACTGTTGGCAACTTTTGCAGTTTCCATCCAAATTGCACGACATTTTCAGGCACCCTATCATTATTTCAAGGCGTCAGATCTGCCAAATATCAAACAGGTTGGGGGAATTAAAAAATTAGAGGGCAACCTGTCAACTTCCCATTGCTTTCAGTGAGAAACTCAGCTGCTTTTCTCACGCTAGTAACCTTTGTGCTTGTGATCTTATTGGGAAAAAAAATCAGTCATTCTGAACTATCACAGAGGATTTCTATTATATAGTAAGAAATGACAAAGGGTTCCTATTTTACAGCAATGTAAAAGGCACAAAGACTAACTGCTATCTAAACTAAACAGAACTATCAAGAGTAAGCAGGCCGGCCGGTGAGTGCCTGTCTTAAGCAGCCTCAGAGTGTGGCAGGCGGAGGGGCTGAGCAGGGGGCAGGCTTACAGTGCAATTCTGCACATGTCTACTGAGAAATAAACACCATTGCATTAATTGAATGCATACGTAAGTGTGTATAGCACTGCACCCTTAGGTGACAGCAGCAGGAGCAGCAGCAAAACTGACTTGCTTTTGTACAATAAGCAGAAACAGGACATTAAACCCTCATCAATCAACAGCTGCATTCTTTAGTTGCCTTCGTCTAGTCCCTCTTTAAATATTGGGGGCGGGGAATAAAACTTAGAAGAGACATGAGAGAAAACTACATTTACAGGACATTAGATAAGTCAAAACAGGTGCATTAACTAATTGAGATACTGTGGTTCCATTCAAAGAAGACAGCAGGCACAAGACCTGCTGGGCCTCAAACTGTATGCTAATGAATGCAATTTTGAAATAAGAAGAGCGTTAGTATTTATCAGAGCAAAAATATTTCCAGAGCCTCACCAAGAATATTGTGCTATTTCTTTATGTTGCGACTCTTTGGCATTGGAAAGGTGTCAACTAGGAACAGGGTTACTGTCGGTGCAGAAATGGACCCAGTTACATTTCCTTTGAAGGATGGGAACCTGGGTTTCGGGAATAAATTTTCCCTCAGGCCAGAAATCTGAGTGAAAGAGGTTGTCCTTTTCTGAGGAATGTGCTCTTGGTCAGTGTCTAAGGCTGCAATCCTAATGCCACTTACCTGGAAGTAAGCCCCTCTGAATTCAGTATTACCGGTACTTATGTTTGCATAGGCGTAGTTAGGATTGTGCTATAGGTCTTTTCAAGATGTTTGCTCCCTCAGAATCTTTCTGCAGTCTTTCTCCTCTTTGCTTGTGACAGACAATAACCAATTCATGGACTGAGGTTGCTGGTGGACAGATAATCCTGCTATAGGGGAAAAGTTGTGGATGAGAAAGGCTTATGTTCTTGTGTTCTTTCTCTTTTTTTCTATTGCTCTGATTCTGTGAAGCACAGTGGTACCTTGGGTTACAAACACCTCGGATTACAAACATTTCGGGTTACAGACTCCGCTAACTCAGAAGTAGTACCTCAGATTAAGAACTTTACCTCAGAATGAGAACAGAAATCGTGTGGCGGCGGCGTGGCAGCAGCTGGAGGCCCCTTTAGCTAAAGTGGTACCTCAGGTTAAGAACAGTTTCAGGTTAAGAACAGACCTCCAGAACAAATTAAGTTCATAACCTGAGGTACCACTGTACCATGATCTGGAGATGGATTGCCTTTGCCTTTGAACAGAGGCGGTTTCAGGGAATCACAACCAGTTAGGCCACACTGGGCACTGCACTGCAGAGGGTGCCACAACAATGCTGTATAATGGAGCGGGACACGGGTGGCGCTGTGGTCTAAACCACCAAGCCTCTTGAGCTTGCTCATCCTAAGGTCGGCAGTTTGAATCCACACGAGAGGGTGAGCGCCTGTTGCTTTTGTCCCAGCTCCTGACAACCTCACAATTCGAAACCACACCAGTGCAAGTAGATAAATAAGCACTGCTTCGGTGGGAAGGTAAACAGCGTTTCCGTGCGCTCTGGCTTCTGTCACGGTGTTCTGTTGCGCCAGAAGCGGTTTAGTCATGCTGGCCACATGACCCAGAAAGCTGTCTGCAGACAAACGCCGGCTCCCTCAGCCTGAACCATGATGAGCGCCGCACCCCATAGTTGCCTTTGACTGGACTTAACTGTCCAGGGGTCCTTTACCTTTACCTTACCTAGAAAGGAGCATGAGAGGCAGTGGGGCACTGAATTTTAGTGTCACACAGGGTGCCGGTGAAATTTGACAGCCCAATGTCTGCCACTGCTTTGATGCCCACAAGCCATACAGAGCAGCTCTGGGGTTTTTTTTCCTGAGTCACAAGAATGGCTGAAGGGCTGAGGCAATAGAGTGTGGTCAAAAGAGCGGCCCTGGGTGCTGTTGGGTCCATTGCCTTTGAGCAGCCTTCCTTGACCCCAGTGTCCTGCAGAAGTTTTGGACTACAGCTCCCATCAGCCCCAGCCAGAGTGGCAAAGGGTCAGAGACTGTGAGAGTTGCAGTCCTAAACTTCTGGAGGGCACCAGCCTGGGGGAAGGCTGCCTTAAGGAATGAAAGATGGCTGCAGTATCTCAGCCTGAACTCCCCCTTAGCTGGAGGATGCTCATATCACAGCATTTGCCTCAGGCCAATCCTGGGCTGTCAGTGCCAACAACGCAAAGGCAAGCCGTCTGAGGCACACAGGTGCTTGGCTGCATTTAAATAATGAAACACATCTTAATGGACCACCACTTTTCATTGAAGCAGGGGTCAGTGCTGCACCGTGTCTTATTCGTAGAAGGGGGTGGGGAGATAAAAGAAAGGACCCAACATTTAGGCAGCAAAAACAGCTTCCCCAGCACAATAAAGACGTGTTTCATTACACAAAGTGACTGACGATTTGTGTGCGTCTTCCAGGTCTGGGTTTTGACACTTGCTTTTCTGACCAGAACCACATTGGTGCAGCTGGCTTTGTTAAAAAGAAAGAAAGAAAAAGCAGGCAGCCAGCAACTGGAAATTGAATAACACACATGCTTTGAGGTCCTTTGGGCAAGCTCCATGCACATAGCACTTAGGAGTCCTCCTAGATCTCTTCTCCTGGGGCCACAATACTTAGCATGGAAGGTATCTGTTAAATGTTGGACTGAATGGCTGCTTCCTGTGTGACTGCCAATGTTCTGCACATGACCAGGAAAAGTAGGAAAATGTCCCTCTCTTGGGACAGCATTGTATATCAGCAGCTGACATTTTGTTTAGTACAGTGCATTCTTATAGTAAAATTACTACTACCCTCTTTTGGCTGCCTTGTGTTGATCCTTCACACGATTATATGCAGATTGGTTAAGAATGATATCTTCTGACTATCCAAGGAAAATGTCAGTGAGCAGACATGATCAAACCACCCAGATCTTTGCTGGATCTGAGGAGAGCAGCAAACAATTGCACTGTTAATTGCATATAGTTGCTTCATCTTTTCAAGATTTTCATCTTTGTGAGACAGGCACTGATAATATAACACCAAGAGGGTTATGTTATAGATAGCAAGGGTAGGTGGAGGTAGATAGAGAAACGCTCACAATTAAAAAAAGATACTGAAATATCTTAAGTAGGCAATGAACAACAACTACGAAAGAAAACACTAACACCAAAACTTTAAAAAGGTGTAATAGTTGACATGGAAATGGATGTCCTACACAGAATTAGTTCAAAACCTACTTATGTTCAATAGGATATAATCCAGGATACTACCTGGCTTTCACATCTGTAGAGTCTTATAAATGAATTTTGCTCCTATGACCATAAGAAATACTTACATGGGTGGGTCAAAATATTAAATGTATGTATCATTTTTTTAAAAAAAGATGCCTTTAATTTTACACTTGATTAGCATAAAGAAAGTGTATAAGAAATCTTCTGAAAGATCTAGCTAATGCTGTGGAAACTTTAGAGAAACTTTATTTTAGATTAGTGGAAGTGCAAAAGGATTCTGGAATTTGGGAATCAGGAGTTTCTCAAATATATCATATAATTTTCCTCATGTCCTTCTACATGTCGTCTGGGCTTACTGATGGATATTGTGACATGGGCATTGCTGGGAATATGTTACCACCAATTCAAGAACATCAATTTAGTTTTTCCACTAACATGGAATTGTGCATTGGAAATGCTGGTGCTGATGTGTGTGTGTGTGTGTGTGTGTGTGTGTGTGTGTGTGTGTAACTAGGAACGATCCTGTCCAGTAGATATAAATAAGGGGTAACTGCGTACTAAGACTTTGAATAGAATGCATATCACTCTGCCCCAACCTGCTTCCCAGGTGTTTCGGACTACAATTCCTATCAACCCCAGCCAGCCCGGCCAATTGTCAGAATTGAAATGGAAGTAGTAGTGCAAAACATCTGGAAAGCACTAGGTTGTGGGAGACTCATGCATGCAAATAAATCAACCAGTCATGGGGGCTGGGGGAGAGGTTTCCATACACCTTTTTATTTTAAAAAAGAACATGTTAGCACTTGCTTAAATACTATTATTATATGTGTGTTCGCTGTATGGTGCCAACATTTATGCTTTCTGTTAATCAGCAGTACAAGTCAATGTCTTTAAATCCCTTATTTGTTAATATGCTGAACAGAAAATTCTTGAGAGAGTACAGTGGTACCTCAGGTTAAGAACTTAATTCGTTCTGGAGGTCTGTTCTTAACCTGAAACTGTTCTTAACCTGAAGCACCACTTTAGCTAATGGGGCCTCCCACTGCCGCTGTGCCGCCGCCGCACAGTTTCTGTTCTCATCCTGAAGCAAAGTTCTTAACCCAAGGTACTATTTCTGGGTTAGCGGAGTCTGTAACCTGAAGTATCTGTAACCCGAGGTACCACTGTATGAACATAAGAAGAGTCATGCTGAATCAGACCAAAGACCCGTCCAGTTCAGCCACTATGGCAAGCCCTCAAACAGGATCTGAGAGCAACAGCACTCACCCAACATGTAATTCATAGCAACTGGTGTAGAAGCACATACAGCGTCGGACATGGTTCCCTCCACTCATAAGAAGTAGATTATGAATGTTCACCAACAAGTTGCCTGGAATCGTTTGGAAAGTGGTCTTCTTTTTGTTTCCTGGTCAGATTTACTTGGACGTGTTTTTATACAATACACAAGCCAGCTATCAGTCACCTCTGGCACTTTTGGATTGGAGGCACTTTATTCCTTCTCCATTATTTAGTAAATGGCCAGTGAAAATGTGACATGCCAGCCATTTGACATCATTAAATTGCAGTTGCTCTGCAGATCATGTAGCGATAAGCTGGGCAGGGGAAGGCAGAAGGGGGAGATTTGTGATGCAGAGCCCAGGTCAGCCGTGGTTTATTAAGTCCCATTAACCATATGGTCATGATTATAATAAAAGCTTGAGTTATAGCTAGTGACAAGTATAACTCCCCAAACCACGATATATATGTGATAGATGTAGATGGGTGTCAATTCAATAGTACTGATGCAGGCTTATACTATAGCAATCATGTTCATACCAGTCCCAAAGACAAGGAGGAAAGTTACGTGAAATCCCCACTATAGGAAACCATATGAAAAGCACAACTTCTTCTTTTTACTTTTAAAAGTTCTCTCCCTGTCTGCCTTCTCTCAGCTGAGCTTTCATTTCTGCAACAAAGATCTGGTCATCACTAGATCTTTGCTACAGATAAGATTGTGTGGTGGCAGTATATTACATGGTGTTTCATCTTTATGAGCTTTTACTGCAGTGTGTTAATTTGTGGTGCTCAATGCAATGCACATGCGCGGAGATCTCCATCTTACATGGAACACACTACAGTGTGAGTCTACCCAGTGTAGAAGGGATGGAAAGCAATCATGAACCACCACTTATTTCACAGAGGGATTGATGGCATCATCTCCTGAGGTGCTATTTGCCAATCCTTTGCATGGCACCAAATAAGCGAAACAGAGAAAGAGGTTGCCAACAGAGGTTCCATGCAGGGCTAAGGGCTATAGTGGCAATGTCCTTTTGAAAAAATCCTTTCTTATCACCAACCAAAACATCACAAAATAGAGAGCAAGCTTTTGGGCCCACCAGAATGTTAAAAATTCTTCATGGGGTGGCAATTTGCTGCCCCTCACACCCACCACCTGAGGCAATTGTCTCATTCCACATCATGAATTGTGCAATGATTAATGTATTTTAGAATCTATCTGGAATTTATTTAAGTCACTAAAACTTTGCCTTTCTGTTTTGCAAAACAAAAAAACTTTCAAAGTGGCTAAGAAAAATGAATAAATATGTAGAATCCAACACAAACAAACTTAAATGTGCATACACAAACAGCAGCATCAAGGGTAAACCATGTGTTTTTGTATTCCCCATATCCCCGTGTAACATCGGAAAAGTGTCCTTGGGCATCTTACCTAACAATAATACGCTCCCAGTATGCTTCTGAGGACAATTTGAAGTGTTGGTGCTGACCTGTAAAGCCCTAAACGGCCTCTGTCCTGTATACCTGAAGGAGCATCTTCACCCCTATTGTTCAGCTCGGAGACTGAGGTCCAGTGCCAAGGGCCTTCTGGTGGTTCCCTTGCTGTGAGAAGTGAGGTTACAGGGAACCCGGCAGAGGGCCTTCTTGGTAGTGGCACCTGCCCTGTGGAATGTCCTCCCAGCTGATGTCAAGGCAATAAGCAACTATTTTACTTTTAAAAAACAACTGAAGGTGGCCCTGTTTAGGGAAGTTTTTAAAGTTTGATGCTGTATTGTTTTTAATATTTGGTTGGAAGCCACCCAGAGTGTCTGGGAAAACCCAGCCAGATGGGCTGGGCATAAATAATAATAAATTATTATTATTATTATTATTATTATTATTATTATTATTATTATTATTTACTGAGCTCACGTAAGAGAAACACTTGAATTACTTCACACATGCTGTATAAAGGTTGGGTATTTTTATTATCATACCATATGGTTCCTGCCCCCCTAAGTGGCACTATTGAAGCTCTTTCCCTTTATCTGATGATAAACACTGATGTTTCTTCCTTTCCTTCAACAGGATTTCTGTTTTATTTAACTTTAACAAAGCATTAAGTCCCAGGTGTGAGTCTTACCCACCTGTATCCTCTCACAACATCTGTCTGAATCAGTTCCTCCTCTTACTGTGTTATTTATCCCCATACAATGGAGCTTGGTGGTATAGCAGCTGCCTTGCATGCAAAAGGTACCAGGTTTGATTCATAGCATTTGTAGGTTGGGCTGGGAGAGCCACTGCCAGGTAGTGTGGACCAGGGATGTACAGTACATCCTTAGAGCCAGGGAGATCAAATGTGGACCTCTCGGCCTATCTGGCCCTCTCCTGGGCCACACGCCTAATCAGCCCTGTTTCATACCCTCCTTGATTATATTTTACCCAGCTGAAATGTGTCCTCAAACTCTGATTGTGCCTCTTCCTTGCCCTGGATGGAGGGCAGAGAAGGGCCTCACTGGATAAATGTAAACTATATTTGTTGGTCTACTGTTTTTGCCCATGGCCCCACTCACTACTGGCTTGTGGTCCTCAGAAGGTTGCTTAGATATGGCACTGGGCCGAAGAAAGCTTCACCATCCTTGGTGTAGACAGTATGGACACAGCTAGCACTTTGGAGACTCATGATCACTTTGTTGATGTTGCCAAGCCTACTACTTCCAGGTTTACCCAGAAAAGGACGAGAGCTGCATAGGCTACCCACCACTGCATATAGCACCCCAAAATATTAAAGAATGGCTGCTTACTTCTTCTTCAAATGTAGACATATATAGTGCCTCTAAGCAGTGCCTTCTCCAATATTACTTTGTTTTAAAGAAGTTAATATCAAAGTGCCCATGAACATGCACAAAATGTTTCTTCTCTTTGCTAAAGGTGGCAGTGTCTGGTTTTTTAATAACTGGACCTGAGGACACAGTGCCATAGAGCATATGAGGAATGCCTCTGGGGATGGGAAGCAGCCTTTTGCAGTAAATAAGATTAGCCAGAGGTATGATCACATAATACTCCCATTTGCCCTCTCCAAACACAGGCACGGTACTTGCTCACGTTTGGACACATTTGCCACCCAGGTCCTCAGAATCCTGACCCTTCTTTTGCCATTGCGATATTCTCACCCTTCTGCAGCAATAAGAGGCTCAAACTTAGGAGGGCCTCTCGAAACTTCGGAAGCCTTTCTTGGGCTTCTCTTCCACCATCTTCTATCTGGAAGCTATAACGCTGGGATCTTGGGGGTATAAATAAGAGTAATTTGGTAAAGACAGCATTGGGAAATGCCCGGCAAGCCCCCCTCCCCCCCATATGACCTAAAAGGCAAGCACTGAAGATAAATAAGAACAGTTCGTGTAACCCATGTGCTCATCTTAACAATAAACAGAATGACTGCGGAGCAGGGACTTTAAAAGGTTTCTCCTCCGCAAAGATGAATGGTTTGCTGGAGCTGCCTTGGATTCCGTTCTAGGGGGTTAAGTATGAATAATTGGGTGTTAGAAGTGCTTGCTCAGAATGAGGGCTTGTGCGCACCAGCTCCAGGGGGAAGAGAGCATGTAATGATGGCTTTTGAGTAATTTATTGTTTCGTTTGCTTATTAGCTTGGCATCACCATAAGTCTTCGGTCGCTGCATGTGATGCCTTTGAACTGGAGCCCCGGGTGTGGTACACACTGTGACACAGAGTTTTGATGTGTGCCCCGCAGCTCCCGTAGGATTTCCGCTCTTTGCTCCGTGCAGCTGAGCTGTCCAGAGAGGGATAAATCATCCTCCGTTCCTCAGAGCAAGGCTGGGTTTTATGGGTATTATCTATCATTGTAGGTTCTTCATCTGGACATGCATAAGCTTACCATCTCTCAACATTCAGAGCAGGATTTCACTAGGTTGATAGGATTGAAACATGGAGAGCAGTGGCCCTGTGGGCCTCCCTTGCGTTTGCGCCTGGGCCAGAGAATGTGGAATTGGAGGCCGATTGTATGCAATGAATAAACAAAGCCTGGCCTGGGCTACTCTTACAACGATAAGGCAGATCATTCAAGAAGACAAATTCCTAGACTACGGCTCTTGCCAGTGTGATAGCAAACTTCACTTTGGTTGTTTGAGCAGGGGGACAAGTTCTTGCTAGAATATCAGTTTCTGCCAAGGGCCAGTGTGATCCAATGAAGTATGATTATGATTATTTATAAACTTATAAATTATATACTGCCCTTCATCCGAAGATCACAGGGTGGCTTATAATATAAAAATGTGATGGCTTTGAACATGAGAGATTAGAGCTCTACTGTTGTTTGCATCTATCTGTCCGAGAGATGGTGGAATGCACCTCCAGAGGGTGAAGTCAACTGATGGAGAGTCACAGCACCTGCTGTAGCTGCAGAGACCAATAACTCATAACTGCTGCTTCCTGAGGATATTTCACCCCTCCCATTGCAAGAATCTGCTGATGTTTCAGAAAGGAGGGGGCGGATTTTGCTCATTACTTATTCCGCTCCAGCCTGACTTCAAAGGGGAAGTCTGAGTGTTATCTGTGTATAGATAAGGTCGCTGCTCATGCAGCTGTAACACTCAGTGCAGTCCAGTGTCTCCATTTAGTCTGTAGTTAGTTTGTATAGTAGCTGTAGAGAATAAAAGAAGTTATTCTACAGAAGCTGTCGTTTGTGTGGTTCATGCTCTGCTGTGCTCTGCTGACTACTGGAAGTGAGTTTGGTGCTCACAGCTCTGAGTTGTGAGTCCACAGCACTTAGACCTGCTTCCTGTGTGGAAGGTCTCTGGAAGTGCTTTACAGCTCGCCTGGCCCAGTCGGGGCTGAAGAGGTTGAGCCCAGTCGGTGGCACTGGCTCAAAGGCAAAGCTGACACTTCCTGTGTTGTTTTTGCTGTTAGCAGCACTGAAGTGAACTCCCCAGGGCACAAGTGTGTATGGAGATCTTGGACTATCTAGGCAACAAGAGGGTTCTTGGCCTTGCTAATGGAAAGCAGAGCAATAAATTTGGCTGCAGGAATTGCTCAAAAGTGGCAAGCAGGGTGCAGTCCAACCATCTTAAGGACTCCACTACATATTTGTGCAGGGTTAACTCCTTAGTTAAATCCTTAGGGATTTTTCCTTGGGGTTTACTCCTGAAGCTTTTCTCACGAATGAGTATAGCCACAAGGCAGCAGAGGTTTAGGATCAGAGTTTACCTTCTTCTACATGGGCTACCTCTGCAAGTCAATGAGCCCCATCTGACCCTCATTTCCCTCAACAGCACATGCAGTAGCCACCTTCTTGACTGTTGATCCTGCCATTGGTATTGTCTGCTCAATCTGACAGAGCCTGCCTTCTCATGCAGCTGAAGTCCCTTACTCACCGAGGGTTTGAGACCCATGGACTACCCTCACCTGGGTTAGCCAGACAATTGGAGCCGTTTCCCAGGGTGTGGCTGCTGTTGCATGTTGACAGCTTCTAGGAGCCACAGGTGAGAGCTGAGTACAGGATGGAGACCAAGGGTGGACAAACTACCCCCGAAGGAGCATGACTGTCCCCCACCAGAGGTGCTACTCCTCCCCTAATACCCCATATTCCCTATCAATAGTTACATGGCCTTGGGAAGTTTTCAAAGTTACCATTCCTGTTATAAAATGGCCTAGTTTAATAATTTTCAAATTGTGTTCTGAAATGCTGGCTTTCTTCCATTAGAATATCAATAGTGTTATATAACCTGCCCTGAATAGCTAGCTTAGCAACTACAGCCAATTATCCTCTGTAGTTAAGATCTGCAGGGGAGTGCTAGATGTGTTACCAACACACCACAATGTGTTCATATAAGGTCATGGTGAGACCAAAAAAGCTTGGATAAAGCCTCTCCTCCTTACAGAGGGGAGGAGTTGTGAGCAGGAGCCGTTTCCGGCGTTGGCAGGGGGCGTTCCAGCCCCTGCCCAGCAGGCCTGGCTGCTGCGCCACGCACCCAGGTAGCCAACCAATCAGGTAGCTACTCAAATGCAGCCGCGGCAGCCAGTGGCGTAGCGTGGGGGGTGCAGGGGGGCCCGGCCGCACCGGGCGCAACATCTGGGGTTAGGGCAAATCCACGGGTTAGGGGGCGCAAATCCACGGGTTAGGGGGCGCAAATTACTTGCCTTGCCCCGGGTGCTGACAACCCACGCTACGCCACTGGCGGCAGCACTTCCCTTTCATTCCGCTGCTGGTTTTCGTCGGATCACCCACCCTCCCTTTAGTTCACTGCTTGGTTCTTGACATTGCTATGGACCTGTGGTTGGTCGCCTTGGTTGTCCAAGGGGCCTAGTAGGAATTTTTATCCAGCTGGCAGATTGGCACTGGCCTCTTGGTTTTTCGCCCACCTCGTAGCAAATCATCATAACTTTTAGGTATTGGTGGTTAGGCATTGGAATATGTTTGTGTATTGGAGGGCAGGGTGTGGCCATCGCCTGCTTCTCCACTTTGGGGGTATTCCGGTAAAGGAATCCGGCGGTTGTGGATCCTGTCTGACGCCCTTGCTGACGGGCTAGGGCCATGGCACGACCCCCAGTGAAATCAGGGGGAGCTTTCAGTTGTATTTGCATCAACAGGCTCCTCCCACTGGTGGTTAACCCTTGTTAGACTCACACCTCCCTGAGGGGGTGGAGTCACACTCTGTTGTTTTATCCAATGCCTAAGCCAATACCTCTCACATGCTGTAATCAATAAAGTTGTGGCCTTTTTTAGCCCATTAACCTAATATACTGTGTCCATGTGTCTTTCTTATCCCCAAGTGGGTGGCGGGTCCTTGAATCACAATGAGTATGTGCTCTAAAATATGTCGTTGACTTCACAGGGAAGAGCTGTTGTTCAGTGGGAGAGCATCTACTTATATGCAGAAGGTCCCAGGTTCCATTCCCAGCACATTCAGGTAGGACTGGGAGAGACCCTGTCTGAAATCCTGGATGGCTGCTGCCAAACAGTGTATACAGTATTGGTCTAGATGGATCATAAGGCAGATTTCTATTTTCCACAATTCTGTGAGAGATGCAGAAGAGTTAGGGTTAGGGTTGATACCATCCTCATAGGTAAAGGTAAAGGGACCCCTGACTGTTAAGTCCAGTCGTGGATGACTCTGGGGTTGCGGCGCTTATCTCACTTTACTGGCTGAGGGAGCTGGTGTTTGTCTGCAGACAGCTTCCGGGTCATGTGGCCAGCATGACTAAGCTGCTTCTGGCGATCCAGAGCAGCGCACAGAAACACCGTTTACCTTCTTGCCAGCGTGGTACCTATTTATCTACTTGTACTTTGATGTGCTTTCAAACTGCTAGGTTGGCAGGAGCAGGGACCGAACAATGGGAGCTCACCCCGTCGTGGGGATTCGAACCACCGACCTTCTGATCAGCAAGCCCTAGGCTCCGTGGTTTAGACCACAGTGCCACCTGCGTCAAAAGTGTAAAAATGTGGTCCTCTTTCATATACTTGTACAAATAATGTGATGTTCATATAATACAGTGGTACCTCGGGTTACATATGCTTCAGGTTTCGTACGCTTCAGGTTACATACGCTTCAGGTTACATACGCTTCAGGTTACATATGCTTCAGGTTACAGACTCCGCTAACCCAGAAATAGTACCTGGGGTTAAAACTTTGCTTCAGGATGAGAACAGAAATTGTGCTCCGACGGTGCGGCAGCAGCAGGAGGCCCCATTAGCTAAAGTGGTGCTTCAGGTTAAGAACAGTTTCAGGTTAAGAACAGATCTCTGGAATGAATTAAGTCCTTAACCTGAGATACCACTGTACTCTGAAATATAAAAGTGCTACTGGGAGTCTCTCTGTGTGTTTGATAACCACAAATATTTCACATGGCCAAATGCATGTGGCCATGAGATTGCTTTGGTTTGTGTCCAACACACAACTCAACCTGTATTTATTAAGTCACTGCAAAGCTACTGGATTAAGGGATCACATGTGAAATGAGTCAGGGCAAATGCTAAAGCCATATGGTTTCTTCAGTGCATCCCATACATATAGTGTATGTATGGTGCTGCATGAGTCCACTCAACTTGTTTTCAGAACATGCCAAGTTGGTTCTATGATTTGGCATCAGATGTTGGCACACATATTTTATGCCTGCTGAACCATTGTCAAATTGTCATATGCTTTGGGGTTTTTTTTTTTAATGGTCTTTCAACACATTCATAAAATTAACAGATTTTGAACTTTGTTAGATTGGAAAAGGTTAGCGGAAGCAGGAACCAATTATTTTGACTTGATTGCAACCTTCTCCATAGACAAAAGTGTCATTGACCGGATGTTTTGGGATGAAGTGCTGAAAGTAAACTCACCATTCGACTCCCGAAATGGTTCAGAAACCAAGGCGTGGTTTCCAATTGGCTACAGGAGCTTCCTGCACTCAATCGGAAGCCGCAGAAACCGCGTCTGACGTTCAGCTTCAGCAAAACTTTTGCAAAGTGGAACACTTACTTCCAGGTTTGCAGCGTTCGGAAGCCAATTTGTTCGGGAGCCAAGCCGTTTGAGTACCAAGGTACTACTGTAATAGCCACCGTTTATTGAGGAAAACCAGGAGCATCATCACTGTCATTGAGCCTAATGATAATCACATATATTGTACAATCAGCTTCTATGGCACTTTATAAAGCAATGTAAGCAAGGGGGTCCTGCCCCAAAGAGTTTATAACCTAAGCCAGTATTGTCCAACCAGGTGCCCTTCAGCTACTTCACCCTGTGACTCCCAATGGCACTAACCAGCAGGGCCTATGGTCAGGTAGAGGGGAGTTGTAGTCCAGAAATATGGGGGGGCACCAGGTGGGGGAGCCTTCATCTAAACTGAAAATTAAGGCTGCCATCTGAAACACACTTAGATAATAAGTCCCCTTGGTCACAGTGGGACTTTCTTTTGAGGAAACATGTATAAGTTTGTGCTGCAAATCTTCTCTGGTTTGAGGCAGGGATATGCTCTATCGTTTTAAGAACCACTTCCAGTGAATCTATCAGGCTGGAGCTTCTGTGGGGGTAAATTGTCTGCGACTTGCATCCTCTTTCAATCCTGGATCTGAGGCTTTCGTCTCTCCTGATTAATTCAGTATTAGCCGGGGGCTTCATTGATCAGAGCAATCATTCCCCCCTTTCGGCAAGATTCTCTGCTGTACTTAGCAATGTCATATGCCCTACACATGTGCCTGTTCCCTGGGGTTGCAGAACTGAGAGGCAGCTGTGTGGCATGCAAAGATATTCTTAGTCACCATTATGCAAAAGAGTGCATATGCCAGTTTGTACTCAATAAATGGAAGATGGTGAAGATCTCTGACGTGGACCCGAGACCCACCCGCTTTCTCTCCCAGTCAACAGCTGGCGACTGGAACTGGAAAGGCCAACTTCAAAGAATCTATCTGGTTTTCCAGGTTAGCAACCAGAGCCCTCTATTGTTCCTTTCGAGCAGGTCACACAAAGCACTTAAAAAAAAAAATTTAATACCCGGGTAACCTAATCCCTGAAAAGGATGAAACCCCCCTTCCTCTGGAAGCCCTCCAGAATGGAACGTTCCATTAGAAAACAACCCCCCTCCCTGAGCCCAAGTGCACCTCTGTAGTGCAGAGTGACAGGCACATTAAAGGCATCTCTTTCAGCTTCTTAAAGCCAGATGCCTCCTCCTTTCTGAGCAGGGCAAAGAGTCGGCTCAGCATGGAGTTTCTCCCCTGTTTCCTAAGGATGTCAGTCAAATGCAGATGCTTGGAAGTTCAAGCGTGGCCAAAAGGAAGCAGATTTCAAAACACACCTCTCTCTCTCTCTCCCCAACCCCCGCCACCACCCTTTCCCCTTCTCTCGGTCTTTTGTCTGTTGCTTTCCCCCTCCTGCCATCAAAGAAGGAAACAACAAAAAAGAGAGAAGATTCTAGAGCCATCAAGTCATAATCTATCACTCCTCTAATATTAATCAATGCAAGGCTCACTCAGGCCAGCTCCCCCTTCTTCCCCAGGGAATAGCTAACTTTGGATGGGTATTACAGGTTCCTGAAGGGGTTGTGGAAGAATTCCTTCTTTCTCAGTAGGAGCTTTGGATGATGGTTGGGACCACTGCCAGGTTTTCAGAGACACTCAGAAGATAAATGGACCTCACCCCCTGCTGCACTGTGTGGAGAGCAGAGGAGCTGGAGCCCTCCCTTACTGCAAACCCAAAAGCTTAAAAATTGCCCATATAAACACCTGTACTCTTGTTTTCTGTTCACTGTGTTAATTATGTGATCCAGGATCCTAATCTCCACCCCATATTTTACACCATAAAAGGGTCAAAACAGCCTGAAGGAATCTTAAAGCAGCTCCCTATTAGCCATAAAACTGACATAGGCTGTGGCCAGTAGCAGTGGGCAGCGAGGTGGAAATTGATTGCTCCCCGAGGCCCCCAAGTCCTTCCCCAGTAAGTAACTACAAACGGACACATAATTTTAGTTTAGGTTTTTGGGCAAAATTTAGGCCACAACTTTATTGATTACAAAACAAATTGAGCGGTATTGGACCAGGCATTGGTCAGGGACTATAACTAACTCCTGCCTCTCTGGCTGAAAGGGTAAACACCAAACGAGGGTGCCACATTGGTGAAAATCGATTGAAGCTCACCCTGAGGTTCCTGTGGTCCTGGCATGGCCCTAGCCCCTCTAGCAGACTTCGGATGAGATCCAGGACCCCCAGATTCCTTTACCGGAATACCCTATTTCTGGAGGGGCAGGTGATGGCCACACCTCCCCTCCTGCACATTTCTATAAACCAATGCCTAACTGCCAAACCTTACAAAGTTGTGACGATTGCTAAGGGGGTAGATGAAAACCAAGTACCTAAAGCCAATCTGCCAAATGGAAAAATTCCTACCCAGCCCCTGCTCCAAAGCAGGCAACCCAATCCAAAGCAAGGCCAAAGCAGCAGCACCTAAAATAGGGAGGGAGGGCAGGTGTTCGGCAGCGTGAAGCAAGTGCCCCACCCCCATCGCGCTGCCGCATTTATAGGTCCCCAGGTTCACGCCACTCACCCCAATTGACCCAAACAGCCAAGCGTGATCCCGGGGCCCAACAGACAAAGCTTGGGCCACGCCTAGCAACAACACACCCTGTGGGGGTGGCTTAAGGGTCCTGAGTGCAACCAGGACCCTCGATTTAGGAGGATCCCATGAAGCAGTGGCGTAGCGTGGGGGGTGCAGGGGGGGCCGGCCGCACCAGGCGCAACATCTGGGGGTTAGGGTTAAGGGGCGCAAAACCACAGGTTAGGGGGCGCAAATCCACGGGTTAGGGGGCGCAAATTACTTGCCTTGCCCCGGGTGCTGACAACCCACGCTACGCCACTGCCATGAAGTGAACTCCATTCACACTGTACATTCATATTGATTTGATACCACTTTAAACAGTCTGTTTAAAGAATGATGGGAGCTGTAGTTGGTTAAGGGTGCTGAGAATTGTTAGGAGAGTCCTATTCTTCCCACAGGAGCTACAGTTCCCAGAAAGGTTGAACAATCAATCCTTCTTCTCAGGGAGTTTGAGCCCAAGAATATCGGGAAGGCGCGGTGTTGGCCTGAAGAAGCAGCATGTTCAGATCCGCATTCTTCTTTCCCAGTAGCTTTGCTATCACATTGCTAGTAAGCACATATACAGTGGTACCTCGGGTTAAGTACTTAATTCGTTCCCAAGGTCCGTTCTTAACCTGAAACTGTTCTTAACCTGAAGCACCACTTTAGCTAATGGGGCTTCCTGCTGCCGCCACGCCGTAGAAGCACGATTTCTGTTCTCATCCTGAAGCAAAGTTCTTAACCTGAAGCACTATTTCTGGGTTAGTGGAGTCTGTAACCTGAAGTGTATGTAACCTGAAGCGTCTGCAACCTGAGATACCACTGTACAGGCTTCCCAAAGCAGGACTTCTTATAGCCCTATCGGTGACTGACCAAATTAATTTCAGGTCAGCCAGAAGACAATAAGTGTGCACAATTAAATCAGGAAAACCATCCTGTGTCTCTCTAAATGTCATGGTATCTTCAGCTTGCCATTGAGAAGATCAGACAAAATGCCATGATAACCACACTTGGCTGGGTGAACCTCTGGTCTGACTCTTTAGGCAAAGCTTACATTGTCATTGTTGTGTGTGGCTTTCTGTCTAGGCTTTCTGTCAGAGAAGGCAGGCAAATTTTGAATATTCATTCTCAACCATTGATCCCCCAACACACACACACACACACACACACACACACACACACACACGTTGAGAGAGTCAGAACTTACAGGGTTAAGAAGTTCTGAGTGACGCTTCACATTCCGAGAGGTGTGTTTAGAACACGGAAGTGGGAGTGGTCAGTATCTCTGAGAGAGAAAAAGACACACACTGTGTGTGTGTTTGCTCTGTGGAGAGCAGCAGCAAGATGTGCGCTCTGTCGCCGGGAAATTTATAGCTGTTGTATTTGCTAAGGAATAAAGACTTTAAAGATAAGGAGACTGCTGCGTTTCAGCCTGAGTTATTACCACACGACAGAACGTTCCTGCTTCTGCTTCTGCTGTGTTTACTCTGCTGGAGTCAAAGGTCTTTGGGAGAGGTCAGAGCCGCGCAGGGAAGTGTGCCGGACCCCCGGACGCCATCGAAGCAACAGGTTATGGGTGATCAGCAATAAAGATAAGAAACGTTCGTGTGTGAGAGAGACTGCAGCCAGAGGCCAGCCGATGAGACGCTGGGAAGGGTGACTGCAGGCAAAGAGGCTGAGGAGCAGCCAAAGGCCAGCTAAGGAGTAGCTGGAGCCAGCCGGGAGGAGCTGTGCTGTACCGGGTGCCGGGAGGAGCTGCTACTGGTCGTAAGTAAGCTGGGCCCCGGGGAAGAAGATGGCAGACAGCCATGAGTCTTGTGCAGTCCTTTTTGAAGAGGCAGACGGGAAGGAGCCCTGGGTAGGTTGGCAGGCACTGAAGAAAGTGGGAGCCACACCAGAGGGGGCTAGACGCCAGCCTGAGGGACGCCCAGAGGGGGCCAGATGCTGCACAGAAGCTGGGGAACGCCCAGAGATTCCAGGAGGGGCTGTGGGACGCCCTGGAAGCCCAAAGTGGGCTAGAGCCGTGTCAGGAAGCTGCTGCAATGCTTTGACACGCCAACGTGACAGGCAGCCGTGTGCTGGAAAGCTGCTGAAAGCTGGGAAGAGGAAAGCAGTGGCAAGCTGTTCCTCTGGAGGCTGTGCACCTACGTTTGGGGGTGCAGGCCAGAAAGGCCAGTCCAAGGGTCTTGAGAGTGCCAAGGCTGTTTGGCAGGAGCTGGAGAAGGTTTGCAGAGAAACCACAGAGCTGGAAGCCAAAAGCCACGTCCCCAAGCCTCAAAGAGAAGCCTCGAGTAGTGCTGCTGGCAAGAGTGGGGGGGCACTGCAGTCCAAAGGCAAGTTTGAAAAGTTTTCCATTCGTTGCTGTTTTGTTTGCGGTTCTCCGGAGCACCTGCGCCGAAGCTGTCCACAGCGAGACAAAGGGCAGGAAAGTCCCAAGGACATTTCCCATGGGAACCAGCCCGGGAGAAGAGGCCAGCGTGGAAAGTCCCAGGGTCGGCCGGAAGGGGAGGAAAACGCTTATCAGCTGTCTGCGTCTATGGCAGTTTTGGACAACAACAACACCTGCAGCGAAAGCTCCAAGGTCGGGGGCAGCAGGAAGTCAGTTGCTAAGGCAACAAAGAAGGACAACTCCAGAGGGGGGAGAGTCCTACGTTGGGTTGTTGACTCGGCTGCGAATGCCCATCTGGTAACAGCGCCACCTGAAGGACAAATGTGGAACTGCAAGGCTGTTTCAACTGAGAAAACAGTTAAATTTGCTACAGGTTCACAGGGACATGTGACCCATGTTGCTAACATGTTTGTCTCTTTCTTGCAGGATGAACTGAAGGTCTATGTTCTCCCTGAGATAAAACACTGCCTGTTATCTGTACCTTGTCTTTTACAGGAGGGATATTCAGTGAGTTTTGAGAACAATGTCTGTACAATTTCCATGAGGGGGGAAGCAACTGGTACGTGTTGAGAAAAATCAGAACAATCTCTTTGTTCTGGAATCACCTCTAAAGGGAGCGGGGAACACTCATGTTTCATGTGCATGCGTGTGGCACAAGAGGATTGCACACGGGTCTTGTGATGACTTGCAGGTGTTATCAGAATGCACCAAAGGGTGCAAGGTAAGAGAATGTGGTGCAACCCTAAATTGCAGGGCTTGTAGAAAAGCCAAGAACAAGGGATGCAGTTATCCCAGAGTGGAGAGGGTAACCACAAAGCCTTTTGAGCTTGTGCACGCAGACCTGTTTGGGCCTATGCCTCAGCCAAGTCTGGGCAAAGCCAGGCATCTGCTGATTTTGATCGATGATTTTACTAGGAACTCCTGGGCTTTTTCTCTGACAACGCAGGAGGAAGCAGCGCAACTGATCAAAGATTGGGTTGCGGCGGTGGAACAGAGGTTCTCCACCAAGGTGCAAGGTTTCCAGTTTGACCGTGGTTCAGAGGTCACTGGGTCTGCTCTAAAGAGTTTCTTTCGCCAGTGGGGGATACGTCACAAGGTGACTTCGCCTCAGGAGAGTGGCGTGGCAGAGCTGAGGAGTAAGGCTCTGATCCAAGTTTCAGAGGTCCTATTGAGTGACTCTGGGTTGCCTCACAGTTTCTGGGGGGAGGCAGTAAAAACGGCCAATTTCACGATGAACAGGTGCTACAATGCAGTGGTAGGTGACACCCCATATTTCTTGCTCAACGGACAGAAGCCACAGGTGCATTTCTTCCGTTCGTTTGGTTGCAGGGCCATGGTGCCTGTACCAAAGTGGTTGCAGCAAGAGAGTGGTCCAAGATACCAGGAAATGATCTTCTGTGGGTATGAACCCGCGACCAAGGGGTGGAGATTTGCATACCCAGAAGGTGATCAGACCAAGCTTCTGGTCAGCAAGCATGCTGAGTTCAAAGAGCAGCAGGGAAATAGTTCAAGGCACAAAGTCAGCCATGACACTGTCTCAGATTGTCTGTCTGAGTCCGAATCTGAGCAGGAGGGAGAGCCAGATAATGGTGATCTGGTCGATGATCAGGATCAGGACCAGGGGGAGGCGTCTCCACAGGTTGTGAAAGGAGTGTCCAAGAGTGAGCCCTCATCTCCTGTTAGAGTGATGGAGAAAGCTCACAGACGGGTCAAGTCAGAGGGGGACTCTGATGAAGAAGACGCTCTTGCTGGCCCCAGTGGGTCAGGAGAAGAACCCCAGTTTGTGCCCAGGCGGTCTTCACGGGCAACAAAGGGAATTCCACCTGAGAGGTTTCAAGTCACAAATGCGTGGGTTGGTCTCGCACAGTGCGAACCTGAGATTTGTGAGGAGACTCAGCAGGCAGGTGGGAAGGTGCGGGACACACAGAGGTCTGTGAAGGTGTGCTCACAAGTCCTCTCAGAATGTGATGCGAGAGGGGGTGTTGAGAGAGTCAGAACTTACAGGGTTAAGAAGTTCTGAGTGACGCTTCACATTCCGAGAGGTGTGTTTAGAACACGGAAGTGGGAGTGGTCAGTATCTCTGAGAGAGAAAAAGACACACACTGTGTGCGTGTTTGCTCTGTGGAGAGCAGCAGCAAGATGTGCGCTCTGTCGCCGGGAAATTTATAGCTGTTGTATTTGCTAAGGAATAAAGACTTTAAAGATAAGGAGACTGCTGCGTTTCAGCCTGAGTTATTACCACACGACAGAACGTTCCTGCTTCTGCTTCTGCTGTGTTTACTCTGCTGGAGTCAAAGGTCTTTGGGAGAGGTCAGAGCCGCGCAGGGAAGTGTGCCGGACCCCCGGACGCCATCGAAGCAACAACACACACACACACAATTCTGAAGGTTGAGAGGTCTTTCAGAAAAGCATGGGTGGTGGTCAGGGGGCTGCAAGGGGAGGGCAGATTTGCTGAACTAATTTCCCTCTCCCTTTCACTGATGGGAACTTCCACCCGATCAAAGAGGCTTCCACCCATGGAGAGACTTCATTGGATACAGGCTATCGTATATGTCAGGAATGACAACAGTACATGTATTTTGCTTTAGAATATTTGGAAAAGCTTCTATCACTTATATTGAAGGGGCAACTTCAAAAATGCACCTGATTTTTCATGCATGCTTTGATTCCATGTCTAGGGTTTGAGATTTTCTTTTCATCCTGAAGCTTTTTCATTGTTATGTGTGACTGCAGTATAGCATCTATTATAGCTCTTTTTCTTTTCATTTTGTTCTTCTCTCAAATGTAAATCATAGCTATGAGACCAGCAGCTTTCAATGCCTCCTCTCCTCAAACTTTTCCATCATTAGAGCAACTTGTACCCAACTGGACATTAGAGCAACTTGTACCCAACTGGACATTAGAGCAACTTGTACCCAATAGCTTGATTCTGAGTTGCTTATCTCCTCCCTGCTCCCATCCATTTTCCTTTAGGTCGTGCCTTTTTAGACTGCAAGCCTGAGAGCAGGGATGGTCTTTTTGTGATTTTTGAGTCTTTTTTGTCTCAAAAAATGGAAGCAGATGGAAAATTCTTTACATAATAAACAAACAAAATATTTTTGCATTAGGTATTTACAATGTTTTCTACCATATAAAGTGTAATTATCCTAAAGAAGTGGCTGTAGGCCATGAGGCGAGGACCATTGTTGTGCCATTTCATCGTGACCCGCACAAAGACTATGTAATCTCTGCAATTTTTTTGGTACACAATAAGCTTCCAGACTTTGGGTTGAAATTTATCTTCAAGATTCCCTGCAGGTTTTTGTTTTGTTTTGTTTTTGCTAGGACATGTTTAAAAGAACAGCTCTAAATTTGAACTTGGCACCCAGTCAGTGCAAGAGTTCGAGGCTATATCTTTGATACTTTTTTGCCCTATATGGGACCCAGAGAATTCAAAGTGACTCAAAGATAGCCACGGGGCATTGAAATAATTTGTGAAAGCACCACAGAAAAGACAAAGAATAGACAGAACAAAATGTGTGTAACATGCGTGGAATGAACCTCATTTGACAGATCTTGGGTAAGGAACAAAACAACTCCCTGGGCCCCATGTTTTGGACTTTCTGCTACATATCTACCTGAGACATGATCTGAAGGTCAGGAGGGTGCTACCTTGTTCAAGTCATAGGGAGGCCAATGTTTGGATGCCTGGTATGTATGCTGCTTTGAGTTCCATGGTAGAATAAAAGTGGAATATAAATGAAAGAAAATACAATAGGTTTTTCCCATTTAGCCTGGTTTCAGAAGCAATACAACAATTAGATAATATACAATCGGGTTTTAATTTCTAGGGCAGAACATCACCAACCATGTGCCCCCCAGTGTCAACACTCAGTTTTTAATATGCCTTCAACAAAAACATTCTTTAAAAAGACAGTATAGGAAGGTTCAATAGCTCACTCTTTCAAAGTTCTGGGAATAGTGAAGAAAAGCTGTTGCCAGCATTTCCAATCTACTCCTTTTTATAGCAGAACAGCTGGCCTGACAATCTCTTCCCAGTTCTGTGGTTAGCTGGCTACAGGCATGCAGTCATTACTTTATATTAATGTGAGATGCAAACATTGTTTTGCTGGTTACAATTATTCTCTGAACGATACAATCTTAAAAATTATAGCTTTTGAGAATCTCCCTTTTCTGTAGTTCTTCCCAGGAGCCCTGGCCTGGGTCAGTTCCCAGTAACTTGATTTTCCAGGATGCTTTGGGGAGGGTGGGGAAGTTGGCTTACATAATTGTTTGTTTCTGATTTCTACTTTTTGAATACTCTGTCACTTTGAGATTCTACAGCATACTTGCTGGCGACCATCTTTGGTACAGGGAGCAGCAGCAAGGGATTCAAGTCCAAAAGTTCCCTCTTAGAAGCAAGCTGCAGGAAGAGAACTGGTGCCATCACTTTGCAGTGGGTCTCCCAACCGTCCTGTGGCAGCACTCTAGACAAGAGAGTAAGCAGTTGTGGCGTTTGTACGGAGCCCCCGGTCGTCTCAAGGACTATTGACCCGTACACCACTAATCCGCTGCCACCAACCAGGTCCTCCCTGGTAAAATCACTTCAGTCTCAGTCAGCTTTTCAATTAATAAAGAAGAGTGTATTTTATTTCAGACATAAAACAAAACTTTTACAGCATTCCAAACAGTGTTCCTCTTTACTTTCTTAATCTTATGTTCCTCTCTCTATCTCTGCTACCTCCCCACACTCAAGGACCAACAGCCCTAACTGTCTCTCTATTACCAACTGCCTTTCCCAACCAGCCAACCCATGAAACCCAACCAACTGCCCACCAACAACTCCCAACGAACTCCCCCCAGAACTCCTCTCAGAACTAGTTTTATAGACCCGCTGACTCCACCCCCCTGGGTCCTGTCTGAGCATCCTATTTAACTATTTCCCCTCCAGCACAATCTCATATATGTTAACGTCACAGCAGTTCGCATCAATAATTTGCTCATGAAACTGCAGTAATGAAAATAACAAGGCAACCAAACACAAACACCTGCTGGTTCCAGGACTGAACTGAACCACCCTGTTCCGAAAGCATTATCCCTCTGCTGATTTTCTTGGTGAGGGAAAGGAATCTGGAAAGCCAGTGTGGTATAGTGGTTACAGCATCAGACCAGGACTTAGCCATGAGGATCACTTGGGCCACTCACTGCCGCTCAGCCTAATCAACCTCATCGTGTTTTTGTGGGGATTAAATGAGAAAGGGGAGAGCCATGGCTGCCACCTTGAGCCCTTTGGAGAAACAGGTGGGATATAAACGCAATAAATGAAATTAAATAATCTGAAGTTTCCAAATAAGGTTGCTGTTTATCTTACAGGGCCTATCCTGGAAATATAGCCAGCAGGAAAATGTGGAGAGAGAGCCTTGTACTGCTTTCTACTGACTATGCTTCGTGAAATGTGATCGGTCCCAAGGCATTCCCAGAAGTGTAGTCCCTGGAATGCTGTGGAGGGAACCTTCCTTCCTTCCTTCCTTCCTTCCTTCCTTCCTTCCTTCCTTCCTTCCTTTCTTCCTTCCTGTATTTCATAAAATTTATCTGCAGAAAAATTTCAGAGGTTTACAAACCTTATGAGTGGTGCAAACCCCTTTTTCTGAATTTTGTTAGAAAACCACGAACCAGTTCTGTTCACTGTTGCTGGTTCCCCTATCTGCTGCTTCTTCTTTGGGGCCCCTCATGCAACCCTTATGGTGATTGCTTCTTTCTAGTTTAGTCACCATTAACGAGCTAATGTCATGAAGCTACTTAGCTAATAAAGAGTTGGTAACACTCGATGACATCACCAAAACCTATTGAGAGAGAAGGCTGCAAAGAGCAATGCAAACGTAGTTAGGAATAGCTGGAATATTCTTGAAAGAGGAAAGGGCTTTTCGGCATTGCCAAAAATGTTCCTGAAATACAATGTGAAAATTTGGCTCAGCCCTATTTTCAACTATTCACCTTTGTTTCAGCACACATTTAAGTTCCTCTTGTGGTTTTCCACTCTAGTTTTACCCACCCCTTTTCTTCACTCTGCTCCGGGAACAATTCAAACAAGCGGTGGGAGGGAGGAAATGGGGCGCCATTCATGAGCACGAGAGAGGAGGCCACCCACATTAGCTTCTCTGGGCAGTTCCTTGGCAGGATTCCTCCTTTATCGGGGGGAAACGCACACAGTTGGTTCCATTAATTGGTACCAAACCTTCTATTTGAATTTTGAATGAATCTCAAGATGTAATCAATGAAGATGTACATATATATGCAAGAACTGCATGAATTTGGAAGTTTTGTTGTGTCTTTACATAGTTATTGTGGGAAGCAAAGTACCTCCATGGCTAGAGATAAAATAGTGAGGAAAGCTTCAATTTTTGTGCACCAGGCAGCTGTTAAGAGGAGAAGCAGTTCAAAAGAGGGAAATGCCAAATACATCCCCTCAGTTTCACAGTCATTCTTGCACCCAATCTAGTGCAGTGCAGTGCAGTGCAGATAGGACAAGTGACAGGAACTCGTCCACTTCTCCAGTGGTGATGAGAAGGATGGAGAACTGGGGCCCTCAGATAAGTAGGCCGGGATGGGAGAGAAATTTGATTTGGTTTCCGTAATAATAATAATAATAAGAATAAGAATACATAATTTGCACTTCTTGTCACAACAGAAAAAAACTGAAACACAGCTGTCCTTCAAACTTTGCTCTTCTCTAAATGTTGCAATGCAGTTCTGCAACTAAATGATGTGTATAAAAATGCGCACAAAATTAGTGAAAACGGTGCATAAAAATTCATATATACATGAAAATAACATTCTAAAATGCATTATATTATGGGAAATTGCTTGCAACAATGCCTGATAATTAAAACTATACAAAAGTGTGTTTATTGGGAGAACTTCACTCTAAAACACTCACATTTTCATGAGGATTTTTTATATATATTATTATTATTATTTGCAAATTGTTGCAGATACATGGAGAACTGAATTCAAGTTGGGAAAAATGAGAAATGCAAATTCACAGATCTGGTCCATTCCTATAAGTGGGACAGATGAAAGGACTGCAACTTTCCCCCTTTTTCACTTCCATTTCTCCCTGTCTGTCAAACTTCAAACCTTTAGCTAGTGGCTTCATAACTATGAAACACAATCAACCCCTGAAATCATTAACAGACAATTTTCACATTTAATGTACATCTTCATTCCAAATTCTTCCTTCACATGCTGCATAGTTGCAGACAGGAAATTCAGACAACATTACAAAGAAGCATATTCCCACTCCAGATGAACACACATGCAAAAAACAACACAAACCCATAAACTTTATGACATCAAGAATTCAAACTCATCAAAATGTTAACCATCCTGACAAAACAGCAGAACGGCTCCCTCCTCCACCAGATGCATATGAATCCTCTAATAATGGAGATGTGCTTGCAAGCTGCTATTACAAGAAGTGTGCAGAATCCCATAATGATCTCCACTGTAGGAACCCATAAGATCAGTTCAGGCAGGACACAACTGGCACCTCTTTCCTTTGGCGTCTTTTCTGTTGAGTTTGGTTTAGTGCTACACTGATAAGTTGATGGTGGTGGAAGCTGCTACTAGTAAGAAGTTCCTCTCTAGATCAAACCAGAAGCTATTATATATCCAATTATAGGATTTTTCTGTCTGTTGCGTATACATCATATGAAAGTTGATGTTCCTCAGGCTGGCCTAGTCCGAAAAGTTCTGATTTGTCTCCAGACTGACTTGAACATCCCAGGTAAACATTTTAGTTCAGGTTTCCCTCATGTCCTGGGAATTAACTGCTTCTGCACCACAATTCTTTCAGTTCCTGATCCATTTTCCAGATCTTGCTTGATCCTGTTATCTCTGTATCAATATATCCCTCCTGAACTTGAACTTCTTTATAAACTTATAAGCATTCTGAGCACGGCAAATTCTTATTCCTTCAGATCAGTCCTAAAAGCCAAGACTCAGACTGCCAGATCCCATCCTCAGAACTATATCTGGGAACACTCATGATTGCTTTGAAACAAATCCAAAGATTTTGAGGGGGGTGGGGAATGGAAAGCTGGCTTTAGGAGAATGTTCTATGATTTTCAACATTGAGGTAAAGAATAAGATTAGGACAAGGTTATTGAAGAGCATTTGACTTAGTGAACTGCAAAACATGGCACTCTCAGGTCTGACAGGACATAAGTATATTTTTGTCTAGAAGCCAAGAAAATTTAGGGCTGGATTCAACTTAACATTTGTGCTGGCGGAAGCCAGTTCAACAAGCAGAATGGGGCCTCCCCTCCAATGCCCCTCCCCCAATTGTCTCTGTGGGGTCAGAAGAACCCATAGAATAGTGTGATGGGTGAGGATACAGACAAAATTTTGGATAAATCAAACCCCTGCGTCCAGTCACGCTTCCATTGCGCAGCTCTGTTCAGAAGCTGACCTGGCAGGGGAGCAGAGTCGCAGCGGTCCTGTCCGTGTGAGATGAGGGATAAATCAAGTCCAGAGACAGTTCGGTTCTTATCTCTAGAAGCGTTTATTTACAAGCCATAAATCAGTCTCCTCCATCGGAACTTGGAGGCATTCTCAGCCGTGCTTCCAAAAGCACACTCGCAGCTTCTGCTGCTCAGCGAGAAGTGAAAGGAAGTCTGGAAGCAGTCACACACTGTGAGTCACTGCTCTGCGACAAGCTCCTCCTTCTACTCCCCCTCCTCCCCCTAGATACAGGACACTTCGGAGTTCTGACCCTGTCAGTTCCAAACTCCACACCCCCTCTTGTCCTGCATCTGGGGACAATAGCCAACAATGCTTTCCCCATACACAGACCCTCACAGAACTCCTCGTGCTTCTGGAAGGTTAATGGTTTTGTGAAACCATCAGCGAGGTTCTTTGTTGAGGGACAGTATTTCAGAGCAACTAGCCCCTCATGAACGCTCTGACACACATTTCGGAAGCGTATGTCCAAATGTTTGGTCCTCGCTTTGAATTGCCCTGTCTCAGCTAATTTAAGGCATGGTTGGTTGTCTTCATGCACCACAACGGGCTGACAATCCTCTTCACAGATTTCCTCGACCAAACACACATAGAACTCCAGTTCTCTGCAAACCTCTGATAGCGCACTGAATTCAGCTTCAGTAGATGAAAGCGCTATGAGACTTTGCTTTCGGGACCTCCACCCAATCACTGAGTCCCCAAACTTCACCACTAGGCCTGACACTGATTTGCGGTCCTCAAGGTTAGCCCAATCCGAATCCACCCAGGCGGTCAGCTTGACATCACCCTCAGCTGACATCTTGAGGCAAAAGTCTTTGGTATCTTGCAGGTAACGTAGCACCCGCTTAACACCATTCCAGGCCTGCACACTAGGACTTGAAGCCTCTCTACTGAGCAGATTGACAGCAAACGCTATGTCTGGTCTGCTCCACTGTGACAGATACAACAGACTACCCAGAGCTGACTGAAAGAGTTCAGTGTTTTCGAACACCACGCGTTCTACTTGCTGACACTCCTTCACGTACCCAGTCTCCATGGGTGATCTGGCACCTGCACAATCAGACATCCTGAACTTCTCAAGCAACTGCTCAATCTTACCTTTCTGGCGAAGCAAAAAGCTTCCATCACTTGCTCTTGTGATCTCTACGCCTAGATAGGACTTGACATCTCCAAGTTGCTTCAGCTTGAACCGCTTACCGAGCTCCTTAGCAAACTTCTCCACCTGTTCACTTGTCCTTGTCATCAACAAAATGTCATCAACAAACACCTGTGCCACTTGCTGTTGCAAGCCTGAATCTCTAATGTAAAGACAACTGTCTGCAAGAGATCTCTTAAAACCTAGCTCTTCTAAGGCTTCATGTAGGCACATATTCCAATTCCTGGCAGATTGGCGTAACCCATAGATGGATTTGTGCAACCGCCACACGACGCCTGGCTCACTGACTTCGAACCCTGGAGGAGGACGCATGTACAACTCCTCCTGGAGATCTGAGTTCAGGTAGGCGACATCTACATCAAAATGGTTCACCTTCCAACCTCTCTGTGCTGCTATTGCCAAAAGCATTCTCAAAGTCGGCGAATAGACCTCTGTGAAGTGGACTCCGTGTTTCTGCGTAAATCCACGCGCCACTAACCTCGCTTTGTACTGTGGTTCTCCTGCTTCTGTGGGTTTAAGACGGTAAACCCATCTGCAGCCAACAGCTTGCTGGTTAGCCGGCAGCTGTGTGAGTGAGAACACTCCAAGAGACTCCATTGAGTTCATCTCCTTCTGCATCGCCTCATGCCATTTGCTGGCTTCTTCCCGAGGCAACTTCTGAACATCCTCAAAGGATTCAGGTTCACATCTAGCCACACCAACCCAGACACTCGTGGCTTCATACCTTTCAGGTGGCTTCCCTTTGGTTGATCTTGCTGACCTCCTCAGCGTGAATTCTGGAACTGCGCCTGATTCACCTGGATCAACCCTCCTATCCTCTATGTCAGGATCACCCCCCTCTGACCTGCTGCGCCGTTTAGGGCGAACAGCTGGTTCTGCTGGCGAGGATGATTCACTCCTTGGCTCAGACTTGACAGAGACCTGCGGAGGGGTCCTGGGACTCCCTTTTGGAGAGATACGGAGCCTCTCCCTTGGAGATCCCGGTTCTGGACTCTGTGGCTGTGGACTGTGCTCATCAGCAACAGGTTCAGCCTCACCCTCTTCCTCTTCCTCATCTGATTCTACCAGAACATCCGGATTTCCGTGAAGCCGCTTCCACCCACTCTGCTCGCAAAACTCAGCACTGCCGCTAATAAGCAGCTTGGACTGGTTGCCAGCAGGGTATGCGAAGCGCCACGCCTTTGAACCCGGCTCATAGCCTACAAAGATCATTTTCCTGGATCTTGGCTCACCTTTTCTGCGCATGGCCTTTGGAATCAGAACCCAAGCTGTAGACCCAAAAGTGCGCAGAAAATGTACTTTGGGCTTTTTCCCATGAAGCAGAAAATATGGTGTGTCTCCTACACTGGAATTGAACACTCTATTCTGCAGGAAACATGCTGTCTTATAACTCTCAGCCCAAAAGCGCTGTGGCAGACCTGAGTCTGCCAGCATAGCATTCGCTGACTCCTGTAGCGTGCGAAACTTCCTCTCTGCAACCCCATTCTGTTGCGGAGAGTGGGGGGCCGTCAGTCGATGACTGATACCCTTCTGCCTGAAGAACGATTGCAGCGCAGAACCTGTAAACTCCCCCCCACGATCGGACTGAAAGGAAACTACTTTGGTAGAGAACCGTAGCTCTACTGCTGTGATCCAATCCCTGATCAGTGCAGCTGCCTCTGACTTCTGTTGCAGAGCAAATATCCATGAATGTTTAGTAAAATCGTCAACCAGAACCAGAACCCACTTAGAACCAGCTAACGAAGGTGTCGGCATGGGTCCCGACAAATCTGCATGCACAAGTTCAAAGGGTTTACTGGTTTTCCTCTCAGACCTGGGGTATGAGCATGTTGTGACCTTTGATTGCTTACAGGCTTGACAATCTAGGTATTTGTCACATGCCTTGAACCTGCACCCAATGGTGTTGTCTGTGGCCTTCCTCACATACGACCACCCTGCGTGTCCAAACCTCCGGTGCCATAAGTGTATGCAATCATGGTGTGGTGGGACATTTGCACACTGCCCTTGGGCATCGTCAATGGACTCTCCACTAGCCCCATTTTCCACCAGCCCCATTTTCCCACCAGCCCCATCTTCAATGGGCATCTCGACCAGAAAGAGCGTGCCTCTTCTCTGGACACTGTGGATCTTCTTCCCATTCCTGTAGAAGGAACACACATTGTTAGAAAACAAAACATCAAACCCAGCAGCCATAAGGGCTGGCACACTTAAAAGAGAGTGGGCAAGCTCTGGTACCACAAAAGCTTGCAACCAATGATCTAAAAAGGAACAATAAAGAAGCCCAGTTTCAGTCAGTGGTCTTTGAGACCCATCTGCTAAAGTAACATAGCGTCCAGTTTTAACTGTCTTGCAGTTCCTCAGGAGCCCTCTAGAGGTCACAAGACAATGCGACGCTCCGGAATCTATCACGAGAGATAAAGAGTGTCTCTGGTTGTTTTCCACAGATGCCATGGCGTTTCTCACACTCCCATCGGTTGCCATGGCCACAGCCTCTCCCCGGCTAAGGCTCTTGTCTTTTCTCAGAGACGCAATCGCAGCTGTGAGATGATAAGACGCCTTGTCTTTGTTTTTCTCCTGGCCTGCTGCTTTCCCACGTCTTTGCTGGGAACCGGCCCTGGGAACCTGCTTTGTTGACATTCCACGCCGGCCAGTGTCCTTGGCAGCCTGGGCCTCTAGCGGATGCTTCCCAGCGCTGTTGGACGTCGCCTCAAAGCACAAACAACTTTCGAAGCCTTTCACTTTCTCAGAGCTCTTGGAATGGCCTGCCTGGCCTGCCCCCCCACTCGCTCTTGGGGTGCAGCCTTTGCCCTGTTCCACAGCTCTCAGCCGCTCTCCAGCACACAGTCCATCACACAGACGTGTCGAAGCAGAGAAACAGCTTCCCGGAACAGCCCCCTCTGATCTGGCTCTCCCTTCAGCCTGGGGCTTGCTCCCTTGGCCCTCGGCTTCCTCACGGCCCTTGGCTCCTGCTGAGCCTTCGCACAGGCTCCTCAGCACCTGCCACGCGGCCTGAGCCGATTTAACGCCCTCCAGGTGGGGCAACAGCAAAGCGTCCACACTTGCTTTCAGCAGGCAAAGCTCTCTCTGCTCTCTCTGCTCTCTATCTTCCAGCAAAGCAGCCTCCAAGTGTGCTGCGCCACCTTCAGTAGCAACTGGCATGGGTGGGGCCGGCTCCTTCTGGGCTATACTCCAGAGCCCTGTGGCCACAAACCACCCCCTTGCTCTTCTTGACCAGGTCTCCCAGTTGGCCCCATTCAGTCTCTCACCGGGGTAGCTCTCTTGGCTCTGCTGTGCCTGTGCAGCAGCCATTCTGCCTCCCCCCGGGGCTTCAGCGTACTCACAAGTTTGCCAGCAAGCCGGACTTCTGAAGCAGCCGTTCCTTCTGGCTCTTGGCTCCGCTCTCCGGCATCTCC
Source organism: Podarcis filfolensis (assembly GCF_964270895.1). Lineage (NCBI taxonomy): Eukaryota > Metazoa > Chordata > Lepidosauria > Squamata > Lacertidae > Podarcis > Podarcis filfolensis. The sequence continues at coordinate 84,370,460 of NC_139604.1, forward strand.
CACTGCCCTTGCCTGGCAGGAGATTTACAGCAACACGTCGCTGGCAGCCTTCTCCCTTCTCACACTTATCAGGAAACGCGATACTTCCATAACCTTTGGATAAATCAAACCCCTGCGTCCAGTCACGCTTCCATTGCGCAGCTCTGTTCAGAAGCTGACCTGGCAGGGGAGCAGAGTCGCAGCGGTCCTGTCCGTGTGAGATGAGGGATAAATCAAGTCCAGAGACAGTTCGGTTCTTATCTCTAGAAGCGTTTATTTACAAGCCATAAATCAGTCTCCTCCATCGGAACTTGGAGGCATTCTCAGCCGTGCTTCCAAAAGCACACTCGCAGCTTCTGCTGCTCAGCGAGAAGTGAAAGGAAGTCTGGAAGCAGTCACACACTGTGAGTCACTGCTCTGCGACAAGCTCCTCCTTCTACTCCCCCTCCTCCCCCTAGATACAGGACACTTCGGAGTTCTGACCCTGTCAGTCCCAAACTCCACAAATTACCTGCCCCCCCCTCCAGGGAGCTTGGAGTAGCAATGCAGAACACTGAATTTCTCTCATACACACAAATAGCAACAAAGTCAACTCAAGTGCCAAAAATTAATTCTTGGAAATATTTATGCTCTGAAGCTAGTATGTATAAATTAGAACTTTGGCTATAACACTTCATCCAGGTCAAAGTCTCAATTTCTTATTCTAGAGTAGATCAAACAATGTCTTTCCTGCCAAATAATCACAATTCCTCTATTACCGTTATTTATGAGATTTCTGATCTCCACGTAAGGGTTATAAATAATGGAACAGGACTTAGTAATTGGTCTCACCAATTATTCTGTGTTAGCAAAGTCGCTCAAATAACAAAGGAGGAAAGAAATCCTGATAAAACTATATTTCAGAAAAGCTGAACAAAAATAGTATATAATTTGGAAAGGAACAGAGAGCTGTTGTCTTTCTTCAAGTCTTGCATTTAGCAGGGAGACATTCAACCAAACATACAGGGGTGGGGAGATATCCCACAGAACTGCACAGCCAATTAGGGCATGTGCCACTTCAGCAAAGATTGCCTTCCTTTCCTCGTTGCTACTCCAACCTTGGCTAGTTGACTTAACCCTAGTGAATGAACCCTTTAATTGTGCATAGGGTGAACTTCTGCTGTTGCACTTCTGCTGTTGTGGGTGGGCTGTCCAGTTAATAGCATTGAGCGCTAGAAAGCAATGCAACAAAAAGAGGGAACAAGAAGTCCATGCCAGCCGGGTGTTGAATGAGCAGATTCAAGAAGTATTCTGCAAGAACATCCATTACCTCTCTGGTGGAGGCTGAGGGACTTTAAACAGAGAATTTGCAGCATCTACCCAGATTATAATCTGAATTCCTTAGGAAAAGCCATGACAGTTTTATAAAACCAAAAATTGTATAATATGTGTATTGGGATATTCACATGTTTCAATATGTGTATTTTGGGGTTCACATGAGCCACAGATGGGTAACCAGAGTTATAATGTTAAATCTTAGAAAATATAGGGTTAAAGAATATTCAATAGTGCCCTCCCCCCGGAGTTCTAAATCAAATAATCAGAGTCAGGGTTTAGAAAACTGCAGTTATTTTATTTCAGTTGATTTATACTTCATATTTCCTCGCAAAGGGAATCCAGGGCAGCTAACAAATCTGTAATTTTAATGATACAAAATAACAAAAAACCTTTAAATTCACTTTAAAACACCAATAAAAACACACATAACAACCATAATAAAACAGAACAAGCTAGACTCTGCTCATTTGCTTTGGGCTTGCCACTCTGAGACCTTTGTAGACAGAAGAGTGAGACCCAAAGGGCAACGGATCATCCTTATTTTTTCATGGCTGCAGTTAATGCTGCTATTTGGCAGTGCCAAGGCAAATCAAAATGACAGTGCCCTTTTGCCACAGAGAAGACGCATCCCTGTGCTTCAGAACACCTCCGTGTTAAGGGCCCTGGAGTTAATGTTTACCTGATGCTGCATACACTGCAGCAAGAGCAGCAGCAGCACACATGACACCCACATTGATGGCAGCCGAATCTCCAGCCGTCAATTTACCACACACATCATAAGTCAGGGAGACCTCCAGTGCGCTGCCCTCGGAGTGCTGGCTCCAAGCCGCATCTCTACTCGGTTTGCACCATAATCTGCATATTTAACAGTTCACTACAGAGCATAGCCAAGCCATAAATCTCTTGCTGGGAGCGGCACTAGGTTCATTTGGCATGCTGCACAGACAGCTTGAAGCACTTCTGCTGCCCCGGGCAGTTGGGAACTGCCCCTCCTTCCCATTTCCCAGTCACGTAGTTGCACATGAAGGAAGCAGACAGGCGACACTCCCTGTCCCTACTGTTTTGCTGTCACTTCTTCAGCAATTACTGCAGACCCATCATATCTGGGCCAAAGCCATCGACCACACAGCATGGCCGCCGCTTTGTTTTTGTTCCTTTTGTGTGTGCCTTCAGGCGCTGACCACGTCAGACTCTGGAACTCTTCACAACACATCTTTTTTAATCAGGAAGCACTCCTAACATCATCAGTCTGCCTTGGACCCAGACGTAGTTTCCCAGTTGCCAGAATAGTACAAGGTTTGCCATCAAATATATGGGTTCTGTATCAGTGCCTTTTAGCCAGCTGTGCTTCATGGCCTGTCTTTTGGTTAGAGGGCGAAGGGTAGGAAAGTACTTTTTATGGGGTAGTTTCAGCTGATGGCTAACAGGAATTGCTTCATCTTCCACTTTGCTCATCCCAGCTTCTCTTTGGCTCTAAGTTCGCATCAGTGCCAGTAAAAGGAAAGAGGAACGGAATACAAAAACCAGCTCAACAGCTCCAGTAGAAAACTCCTTTGCTGTGCCACAAACCCACTCAATGTCTAGCTCTGTCTTCCATGAGGCAACCCTGCTCATTCCCTACTGGTCTTTAGCTTTCCTCCTCACCCATTTATATGGCTACAGTACAGCCCTTGAGAGAAAAGCTTGGCCATATAGCAAAGAAAGAAAGAAAGAAAGAAAGAAAGAAAGAAAGAAAGAAAGAAAGAAAGAAAGAAAGTTAGTTCACGGCATGTAATGCCTTAAGAGAGAATATAATGAAAATGATATACACCAGTCAAGCTTGCGAAAATCTATCATTTGCCCGATAATAAATGTTGGAAATGTAAAGAGACTGAAGGTACATTCTTTCACCTTTGGTGGACATGCCCAAGGATCAAGGCTTTCTGGGAGATGATCTATAATGAAATGAAAAAGGTATTTAAATATACCTTTCTGAAGAAACCAGAGGCCTTTCTCCTGGGCATGGTCGGCCAATTGGTGTTAAAGAAGGACAGAACTTTCTTTATGTATGCTACAACAGCAGCAAGAATACTTATTGCAAAGCATTGGAAGACACAAGATTTACCCACTGGAAGAATGGCAGATGAAGGTGATGGACTATATGGAATTGGCGGAAATGACTGGCAGAATCCGAGACCACGGAGAAGAGTCGGTGGAGGAAGATTGGAAGAAATTCAAAGATTATTTACAGAAGCATTGTAAGATTAATGAATGTTAGAATGATGTTGGAATGAATTCATGTGATTTTAGCAGAAATGTTACAAAGATTTAGAAAAAACAGACTGTTAATTGGTGAAAGGAGGGAAAGTAAATTTATATTAATATCAAGATAAATTTACAGGACAAAAATTTGAAAAGAGGGAAAGGATTTGCTGAAATGGATAACTGACTTAGAATACAAAAAAGGGAGGTGTGAGGAGGTCAGGGAAATAAGCTAATGAAAGAAAACAAATGGGAAGATTTGCTGTATTTTTTCTTGATTTTCCTTTTTGTTTAAGGGATTTTAATTCTTTGTTCTTTCTTTTTGATCTTTCTTTTTTCTTTTTTGTATTTCATCTTTTTTTGTTTAAAATGATGTTTTTCCTTGATTCTTCTTTTTGTACCTTTAAAAACTTTAATAAATATTTTATAAAAGAAAGAAAGAAAGAAAGAAAGAAAGAGAGAAAGAAAGAAAGAAAGAAAGAAAGAAAGAAAGAAAGAAAGAAAGAAAGAAAGAAGTTAGTTTTCATTTCAGGGAAGATTTGACAAACCTTTGCTCTTGAGGTGCCCCCCAAATACTCAAATTTTCCAGATGTCAAGAGAAGTTTCTGAGAGTCTTGTCTGAACCTTCTATGCCTAGTTTTCTTATCAATGACCCAATTGTCAAAGGAACAGATGAAACTGCCTTATACTGAGTCAGATTTGGTCTGTCCAGCTCAGTATTGTCTATACTGGCAGACAGCTCTCCAGAGTTTCAGGCAGGAATCCCTCCCAGCCCTAACCTGGGGATGCTGGGGATTGAATCTGGGACCTTTAGCATGCAAAGCAGATGCTCTGCTGCTGAGCTACCACCCTTCCCCTGCTTCAGACACTATTTTGCGCAGCTTACTTGCCCATTCAATTGCTGGTAGCAAGTGTGGCAAACCTTTGGTCCTCCAAAGGTTTGCTGGACTGTTCCTATAATTCCAGACTGTTGGCCATGTTGGCTGGGTCTGATGGGAGCTTGGTAGCTAATATAGCCAATAACTGAGCAGAAGACTGGACAACCATGTGTTGTGAGGTTAACCTGGGGGTACTGTGAATTAAACACTGGCTTCCTGTGCCACTGGAGCTGCTAGTCAGAGAAAAGAACTACAAGCAGTTCCAGCAGGGACATTTAGACAGATGCCCAAATCCACCTGGTCTGGGAATCATGTGACACTAGAGGACCAACCAAAGGAAAACAAAACTGCCGGTTTCCCTCACTGTGGGTCATTTGTTGTTGATACCCAGATTCTTCCTCTGTGCCATCAGATTGTTGGTATTTGACCTGCCTGCCTCCCAAGATACCAACAATCTGGTGGCACAGAGGAAGAATCTGGGTATCAACAACAAATGCAGCGCTCAAACGATGGAGGTAGATGGGCGGGGAGCTCTAACTGCGCCCATTCCAGAGACTAGCAGAGAATTCTTTAACACTTGATTTAAACCACACACAAAAATTAAGCTCTGTGTAGATAGAAAAAAGATAAGATAGTGATGTCCCACAGGCTCACGATCTTAACAGACACACTGAAAAATAAATAGAAATAAAGAATAGGGAGGGAAGAGAAAGGAAGTATAGGAGTAGCTGTTCTTCCACTGCCTGGTGGATGGTGACAAGCTGTCCCCTCCCTGCCATGATGCAGCCCCTCAATGTCTTGTTTCCCCTGGCTGGTGGCAGAGGCCAGAGCATATTTCCCTTGAGATCTGTAGTCCCAGGACTGTGCCTTACTTACCTCCAGGCAGTACAGGACTGTAGTTGTCGCAGTCCTGTGTTTTTACTGTACAGTGGTACCTCGGGTTACAGACGCTTCAGGTTACAGACTCCGCTAACCCAGAAATAGTACCTCGGGTTAAGAACTTTGCTTCAGGATGAGAACAGAAATCATGCGGTGGTGGTGCAGCGACAGTGGGAGGCCCCATTAGCTAAAGTGGTACCTCATGTTAAGAACAGTTTCAGGTTAAGAACGGAGCTCCAGAACAAATTAAGTTCTTAACCCGAGGTACCACTGTATTTCATTTCCTTCTGAGTGTGCATTTGTGTGGAAATCTGATCCAATGTTTGTCAGCCATGAAGAACTAGATGGGGCGTAGAGGCTGAAACTTGGAAGACTCTGAAGAGAGAAGAGAGAGGTGGTGTTGGTGAGGAGGCTGTCTGATACATGTGTGCAGACCATCATGAGTGGTTTTACTCCTCTCCTAAAATACCAGATAGTAGCTTGAAGGTGCTCCTTGACCCAGCACATAGGTATTTATTATACTTTATTTGAAAATTTATAACCCGCTCTATCATAACATACACCGCAGCTCGCAACATATAAAATGTGACAAAATCAACCTATAAACATCTACAAGGTGCAGTTAAGAACACCAGTACATACTGAATGGTGAAAAGAAAAAATCATGTTATGAAGGCCCACCTAAGCAATACAGTTTTCAGAAAGATGTCTGAAAAGTGATGCTCCTCTTCTGCTGGGAGTTCCACATTTGTAAATATTTGCGTTCTTTTATCACATAGGTTCTCCATATGCTTCTTTCTTTCTTTCTTTCTTTCTTTCTTTCTTTCTTTCTTTCTGTCTGTCAGAGTCACTGCTTCAAATTGAACATCGCTGTGATGACTTGTAGGGAATTATCCCAACCAAACCATTTTTTTTCTGGCAGAAAATGCAGAATTTGTCAACAAATAACATTTCACGGGAGTGGGGGAAAGCCAGCCCCATATTTTCAACAATTCTTTTGGGTTGGCAAAAGAATCCAGTTAATTGAAACAAAATTTTAAATTGACCAAAAAGAGGGAAATTGATGAATGAAGGCGTCCTCATATGAACAATATCAGTGATTTATTGCTGAGGGGTAGAAGGGATGCTGAGCACATGTATCTTTGCTCCAGTTTAGGAAAATAACTCCTTTGTTCTCTTACATCAACGCTAATGAAAACTATTGTTAATTGTCAGATGTTTTCAAAAAGTTTAAAAATAAAATTTCGATCTGGGTGGCCTTTCAGAAGCCTTGGCAGCAATATCTAAATTGTGGCCTCTGAATTTAAAATAAAGGCCTAGGTTGTTGAGGCAAAAGGGGAGACTCCAAAAAATGCTAACAATGGAAACATATTTTCTTTAATAACTTAAAGGACTTTTGGTAACCAAAAATTGCATACATCCCAACAAAATGAATTGAGGGTGTTCAGCTGTCAAGTTTTAAATCCCCTGTAACTCAATCATAGTTATGTTACTTGGAAGTAATTTCTCTCTGCTTTCAGCTGGGTCACCAGGATGGTGAAAGTTGTGGAAACCAATCTTTATGAGGAATGGTGGAAAGAGTTGGGAGTTGGGCATGTTTAGCTTGGAGAAGAAAATGTTAAGGGGGGATATGATAGCATTCTACAAGCATCTGCATGGGTGTCATGCAGAAGACTTTTGGTCTCTGTTGCAGAGCTTGAACCAAGGAGTGGGAATGGCAGGGAAGCAGATTTGGGCTAAATATGAGCAGAAACATCAAAACAAGAAGTCCTCCTAGTGATGCACCAATAAAACTGCTAGCACATTTGTAGAGCTAAGCAGGGTCCTACATGGTTTCAAATTGGATGGGGGACCACATGTTGAGATTCCTTCAATATTCAACAGTTTTATGATTCTAATAAATAGTAAACGATGATGGAACAGACTGCCTTGGGATGGGAGGTCGGCGAAATCTCCTTTGCTGGAGGCATTTAAGCAGTCTACTGTAGTTACACGTACACATTCTTTATTACGGTCCAAAGACCCACAAAAAACATGTTTGGAAGCAAAATGCAGCGGAGATACATGGGAAAAGATTCCAAGGCAGTCACTATGTTTTATCCAGAGCATGTTGATTTCTATTTCTTATTACCTCTGAGAGAAATTTTGCCACGGCCAGGGTAATTAACATTTGGCTTATCTTCGAGAAGATACTTGAGATAGAAGGTTTCAGTTGGACACTGTATCAGAGACCTTGCTCTCTGCAGGGAGTCAGACTAGATAACTTCCAAGGTCCTTCCTTACTTTTTAATTCTATGGTTCTAAGCCTGGGTGAGGTAATACTTTTCTGAACAATTGCCCACCGATCCTGTGATGTGCAATGATCCAATATGTACCGTGGCATATTTATAGTTGGAGCAGAGCAATATCAAAGGATATATGGAAGGCTGCAGATGAATTTGCAATAATAGCAACAGTGCATTTGCTAAATAAATAAATAAATAAATAAATGTGAAATATCCACGAGGGATGCTGATGCAAAATTGCAAATTGAATATACATTGTAGTGTTAAATTGTGTGGATGTTCAGAAGTACAATAACATTAATATGCACAGAGGAGGAGGAGGAGGAGAAGAAGAAGAAGAAGAAACGTTTGATGCTGATTGCTTTATATTTATTTCTTTTATTAACTCTCACACAGAGGAAATTAGACCTCCTGTAATTCATACATCTTTGGGGCATGGTTACTTAACTAACCACGCTGCTATGATTTTCAGCCTTATACATGTTATTTTGCTTTGTAACTAATACCCATACCAATACCCATGATTTGTTGTTTGTCTTGTTTCTTCTGTTTCTTTTTAATAAAATTTATATTATTATTTTTTAACAACAACAATGTTATTTATACCCTGCCCATCTGACTGGGTTTCCCCATTCACTCTGAATTACCTCTGTTAGCTTTGTCAGTTGTTAATCTCCTTCTTTATACTCTTTAGAAAAATATAAAACTCTCAAGAATCTTTTGATATAGGATATTCTCAAGACAAAGAATTTATTTTTGTGTGTGCTTTCACCCCATTCCCCTTGTTGGGGCCTTTCCAACATTGCAGCCACAATACAAAACACAATAATTCACACACAGTGGCCTGCCTCATTCTCGACAATGTCAAGGAATGCATCTTGCACACAATCCCGTTGTATGTGTGCAGAACATTTCCTGACATTTAAGAGAAAACAGCAGTAAGCATATACGGAGCACTGCTGCTGAACTGGGTGCTTGCTAAGCGAATGCACATGAAACTGCTTAGCACAAGTCAAACCAAATAGGACTGGGGGCTGATGAACTGCTTAACATCCAGGGCCTTCTGAATAGCAGGTAGGACTGCAGAATCCGTCGTGCAAAACCACATAGCTTGCAACACCAACTCTCATATTTTCTAGCCCTAGCTAGTCCATCAAAGTGTGTGATGATGGATGGATGAATTTGTACATTTTGGTTTCCCTCAGTTTCTCATTTTTTTCCAGTCATAAGAAAACTTATTCACATTCTCACTTTTTAAAAAAAGTCCTCATGAAAATGTGACAGCAATTTAGTGTGCATTTCTTTTATGATACACATTTATACAGTATATGTAATTTTGCCTAATACAGTATGTACATTTTTGTATGCACTTCCCCTAATATATGCATGTTGCATGCTATTTTCACTAATGGATGCACAGACATTTTTGTGCATGTTGTTTTGTTGGGAAATGGCGGCAGTAAAATTGGAAAAGTGCAAATTTCAAAGGATAGGATTCCACCTTCACAGTGTTTGCGTATCCTTCTGAAAAGAGCAGATTTAGGAAGTGCACACTAAACCAAGCTATCCCTCATCCTTAGGGTTGCCATATTCCCAAAAGTGAAAATCCGGACAAAGTTGTTCAGCTCTTTTGGGGAGGGGGAATCTCTCCCCAAAAAACAAGTCTTTGGTCTTTAGTAGGATTTTAAAAACATTTTTTTTTCTTTTAAAATCACCTTAGTTGACATTTGTCTGGGTTTTCCCAGACATTTTGCCGATTTGGTGAAAATCTGCCAGGACACCATTTTGACAGTCTGATTCCCGGACATGTCAGGGAAAACCCAGACATATGGTAGCCCTACTCATTTTTATTTGTGAGGTGGATTCCTAAACATTGCAGAGAATAAATGTGCATTATTATGTTTTGTCTTGAAGTCATAGTGTTGGAAAGATCCTGAAAAGTGAGATGGATGGAAACAGCTCAAAGTATTCAATCCTACTGCACCAAAAGAACCTCTGGTCATTCACTGTCTAATCACAAAATTGGCTTTGCTGCCATTTTGTATGTACTTTCTACTAGTGTGTATCACTGACAGAGCTTTGTTGAGATTTGCAGTCCTTCAAGTGGATTTTCAAGGTCTTAGAGATGAATGGAATGGAGATGGAATGCAGTGTTCCATTCAGCTCAATCAATGGAAAGTTGCTTTGTTTTATATTGTATTATTTTTATTGTATATTGTGCTTCATATATTATAACTTCTCTTCTAGGGCCTTCTCGGTAGTGGCGCCCGCCCTGTGGAACACCCTCCCATCAAATGTCAAAGAAATAAACAACTATATGACATTTAGAAGACATCTGAAGGCAGCCCTGTTTAGGGAAGTTTTTAATGACTGATGTTTTAATGTACTTTTAATCTTTTGCTGGAAGCTGCCCAGAGTGGCTGGGGAAACCCAGCCAGATGGGTGGGGTAGAAATAATAATAATAATAATAATAATAATAATAATAATAATAATAATAAAATAATAATAATAATAATAGTTGTGAACTGCCATGAGACCTATGGGTATAGTGTGGCATACAAATTGAATAGATAATAAGGTTAGCAATGTAATGCTGAAAACACCTATTTGAGGGCTATGATGTGGACATGTCCTATTTTATTTCTGGTGAGAAATTACTATACATAACTGTGTTTTTGGCAAAATCCTTGACATTTGTGGATGTTCATTCACTCTTCATCTGAATTCCTGTGGTGTGGGGACTAATAGATGGATAACAAAAGTGGTTTCTCTGAGGCCTTATGGCAGCTAAGTGACTTATACTGCAAGGCTACAATATTCACCATCTAGCATCCAGTGGTTTGTGCACATAGCTTAGAATAATCAATTTCATTTCAAGACCTATTTGGACATTAGGGTTGCTATCTATATTAATTTATGCATTTAAATCAGGATTGATGGGCTCTTTTTATAGTTTATGTCTTCTGGAAATGGTTTTTTAAAATAATAATATAAACAAATGCATTTTCAGTTGCTTCTAGACACCCACCACAGTTGATACTGTCCAAATTTACCAAGGGTGGACAGTTCAGAGAAATCCTGCTTCTGTGATGATATAAGGTGACATAAGTCCATGGATTACAGTAGGATCAGCAGACCCTTCTCTGAAAATTGTAGCGATCGACTAGGTCTATACAGTGGAAGGCTGTCTGCCAAATATCCTGGTTCCAAGTTGTTTCAGTTCAGCAGCAAGACTCTGAACATGGCCCAGTAAGAGTGGCCAGCGCAGTTCTTTCAGCACAGGTGAAATATTTGCATCGCTGGGTGCCCCATTCAGCACCCAAACTGCTGGGTTCTGCACTAGCTGTGACGCCTAGACCCACAAAGGGTAGCCAATGTGGGGGTGAGGCTGTGCCAGACTTGGGCTTCTTACTGCATAATGTGCCAAATATCTCAGGGATAGGAAAGGAAACAGTAACTGCGTTAGTAAGACTGAAGAATGAAAACTAGGTGTGGACCTTTCTCACATGCCCCCCTGGATGTTTATATTTTGTTTTTGCATGTGATGTACCTGGTTCTCCCCCTCTGCATTTTACTTCTGTGAGGTAAATTAGGCTGAGAGACAGTGACTGTTCCAGCGTGACCCAGTTAGTTTTGTGGTGGAGTAGAGCTTTGAACCCTGGTCTCTCAGGTTCCAATCAGACACTTTAACCATCACACCAAAGCAGCTCTTCTCAGAAGGGTTAAATATGAGTCTTCTGTGCAAGTATGTCTATAGAAATAATGGGAGCGGAAGAGCAATCCAAAACACATGAAGTACATCAGCACAACTGACTCAGGAAGGGGAGAGAGCTTTGCATGTCAAAGTTTTCCACAAGGCGTCAGCTGTTCTTTAACCAGAGTGGCGCTTTCCAGGCGTCATCCTAGTTTCTTTCCCACTGTGGGAACTGAGCCTTAAAAAAAAGAAAAAAAACCTGTTTTGTCTGTAACCAAGGAATTAAGGAGATGGATGAAGGCAGCCGAAAAGTGTGACAATCTCCTAAAGACTCACAGATGGAGAGCAGGCTCTGTGAGCCGAACTACTCTGAATGTTCACTTTTGAATGAGGGCTTTCTACATGATCAATACACATTTGAAAACTCCAGATTTTACTACTATTTCCCCTTCCCTATTATGTTCTGCTCCCTTCCCCAACCTCAAAATGTTTGACTTTGGGAAAGTAAATAGTGGGTGGTTAAAGGCTCCCTTAACACACCAGAGGACCCACACAGCCTCCTCCTTAGGAGCAACTGACATGCAGAACATCTCTTCCCACAGTGAATCATGGGACTTGACTACAAGTCCCATGATCTCTGACAGGAAACAATACTCTCTGTGTTATTCCCAGCGAATGAGAGATTGCATGGTGCCTTCTCTTAGGTAGCAGTTGACATGCGGAACATCATTTCCTGTTAGAGATCATGGGGCTCATCCCAGGGATATGCGCTGAAGGCACATGAGTCAACATCTTGCTTAAAGTTAAGCAGGTGCCAGTGTGGTTGGAGCCTGGATGGGTGACCACCTGGAACCACACGTATGCCACCCAGATGCAAGGAATGTGAGATAGAGATATATAACTGTGTACAATCAAATGGTATGTAATTTTTGCTAAATAAAAAAACAAACAAACCCTGGAAGGTTCATCCAATCCATTTCTGTAGAGGAGGAACTCTGTGGCAGCTGTCCTGTGTTGAGGGAATCTGCTGTTGGCTCTCCTCTTGACCTTTCTCAAGGTGAGGCTTGAGAAGTTGAAGGAATGGCAGGGAGAGTGGACTGTGAGCTCCAATTCTCTCATAGTAATAGCATTCCTGGACATCCAATGGAGCTCAATGTTGGAAGATGCAGGACAGACAAAATAACATACTTCTTCATACAGTGCATAGCTTAACTATGGAATTCGCTCCCATGAGAGGTTGTGATGGCCCCCAACTCAAATAGCTTTAGAATATTAGACAAATTCATGGAGGGTAAGTCTTATCCATGACTAGTAGCCAAACACCCATTACTACCACCTTCACTGTTGGAGGCAGTATGCCTCTGAATACCAGTTGCTGGGAACTGAATGTTCAGAGAGTGCTGTTGTACTTAGGTCCTGCTTGCAGGCCTCCTGTAGACATCTGGTTGACCACTGTGAGAAGAGGATGCTGGACTAGATAGGCTTTTGCGCTGATCCAGCAGAGCTTAGAGGTGGGGCTGTGTCTTCCTCATACTGAAGCTGCTCAATAACAGAACATATTAGGGCCCCACCACACTTTGGGATACTCTCCAAGTACTTCCCCTCTGAATAATTGCTCTGTCCCTGGAGACCACATCTCCCATAGTTCCCAGGTCACTCAGATGAAGTATGCCTAATTACCCTGTAAGATGGGGAAAGCCTTCTTTGTGGTTACATCCCCCTCTCCCTTGAGCATTCAGCTCCAGCTGAGCAAAATGTTTGCAGATCCAGTGTTGCATGTAATAGGCCTTTTCATGCTGTTCTCCTCCTCAAGGAGCCTCTGCTGGTGGCAAGGGAGATGGGAAGGCTGCAAATTGCCTCACCACATCTAAAGCCCCTTTCTTAGCAGCCTGGGCGAGATGAGGAGAAGTTAACAACAGTTTATAATTGCTGGCATATTTGGAGTGTGTAAACACCAAGGAGGGGAGAGAGGATTGTTTAGGGTGGTCCAAGTGAGCAGAACTAGGGCAAAGGGAAGGGAAACCAAGAAGACAAACAACGCAGGCTGCATAAAGTGGACAGATTCTGCAAAGGGAGGTTGGCCATTTCAGACAATCCTTCATCACTTCTACAGCACCCAGGCACATCTGCTTTAGGCCTTTTGCAAGGAGGCTTGTGCAGATGAAGCCACCAGACAAGATACCTGGCAGCATCTATGCCAGCCTTCACTAGTCTGGTGCTGTCATGGTTTTCCAGACTACAACTCCCATCAGTCCCAGCCAGCATGGCTGTTATGTACTGAGCTGAATCCTAGAACAATAGGATCCAGAATGCAGCAGTCTGATTGGTCCGCAGGAGCCACCCAATCCAGCTCTAGGTAGAAGTGAATCAGCAACCTGATTGGCCTACAGGAGCAGCCCAGAATTAGCCAATCACGCGGGACCCATTGTTTAAATAATGCATATATAGCTAGATGTTTTGGGGAAAGTTTCATTCATTGCTACTATGAGCTGAATAAAGAGCATGAAATTCACACTCGATTCCGAGTATATTTCAATGGCCATGCTGGCAAGGGTTTCTGGGAGTTTTGGTCTAGCACATCTAGAGAACACCAGGTTGGCGAAGACTATAAAAGAGCCCTGCTGGATCAGGCCAAAGGCCCATCTAGTCCCACGTCTAGTCCAACCCCATGCCTATGGGACAGGGGTGGTACATCCCCCGTTCGCTGCTTGAGGCTCAATGGGGTTTGCTACCCTGCCACCACCAATGCAACCTACCCTGCTGCCTCTGCCGCCAGCATTGGAACCAATTTCAGGAGAGAATGTGCTGAAATTGTGTGAGATCGCACATGATCGGCAAGATCTCGTTGGTACTGGCACCACTTCTCTGCCAGTGGGGCAGGGCCACTTGTGTGCTGCCTTAGGGGCTTTTACCACCTGAGGGAACAGCCTCACTCCACGTAATGGCTGCACCAGCTCTGCTATGGGAAGCTCACAAACAAGACATGAATGCCACAGCACTCTACCTACTTGTGATTCGCAGCAACAGACATCCTGCCTCCAACATAACCATCATGGACAAAATTAGCCTCTAGAGAGGTTGACTGTGTCACCACCAAGCCTCTTGGGCTTGCCAACTGGAAGGTCGGTAGTTCGAATCCACGTGACTGAGTGAGCTCCTGTTGCTTTCTCCCAGCTCCAGCCAACCTAGCAGTTCCAAAGCATAGCAGTGCGAGTGGATAAATAGGTACCGTTGCGGCGGGAAGGTAAATGGTGTTTCCGTGCGCTCGGCACTTGTCATTGTGTTCTGTGCATTTAGTCATGCTGGCTACATGACCCAGAAAAGCTGTCTGCAGACAAACACCGGCTCCCTTGGCCTGAAAGCGGAGATGAGTGCCACACTCCATAGTCAAATTTGACTGGACATAACCGTCCAGGGGTCCTTTACCTATACCTTTAACCTTGTAAATCCCATGGTGTTATAATATGAAAGAACCACTAGATACAGCCTGAGTGGGTGGTGCTCCCTGGAAAATCCAAATAACTCATTCAAAGGCAACACCCACTGACCTGAGGAAAGAGTTCACTCACTCAGGAAAACGTAACGCAGAATTTGATACTGTAAGCAATCACATCGTCTATAAGCATAGTCTCAGCGGTTCCAGACCACAGTGCAACTCACAAGTTAAGTGTGCTTAAGACAATTGATTTCAAAGGACTAATGTGCTGAGTTGAACTGTGGGATTAGACCCCAGTTTGTCTCATGGTTGTCTAACACTGAGAGGCCTCACAGAGCATGTGCAAAGCATTTCTATTATCACTGAGTAAGCACAGCTCACATTTTGTGGAATTAGTGGGTTGGTCTTCCAAGTCAGAGATGGCTTCCAGCTTGAGCCCCGGCAGTTCTCTTTTTAGAAAAGAAATCTGCATTGTAAATTACGTGGGAGGATAGAATATACAGGCAGTGACTGATTTGCATGGGGTTTACATTCCAGACCCCCATGCACGTTGGTGGGACCCACATAGAGCCACTCTCCCTCATTCCGCCCCTGCTCCATTCTTCCCCCTTTGGTGACATTTTTAGGTCACTTTGGGGTTCAGCACAATGTGTGTGTGTGTGGCCGTGCACATATCAGTTGCATCTAAAATGGTTGCTGCCTGTAATTTAAAGCAGCTCATATGTTTGGTATTGCAATCTTGCAAGCATCCTTACCCTTTGGATAACCAGAGGTTTGGATAAACAAAGTATTTTCAAAGCATCACATTGTCATCATTGATTGTTGATGGCTTTGACTGAATATTGGATAGCTTTGATTGAATGTTGGGTAACAGAGCCGTTAACTTACTGGCCCATCTCTGCCTCGGAGCTTCTTATGCCATATTTACTCCAAAAGTTGTCAATCAACCTTGTGGTTTTCATCACCTGGATGAATGAATTGGCTCCACGGAAAATGGGGAATGAGAAAACTGCTTAGCATCTGACTGAATTTCAAATTGCCATGTCTGTTACCATTTTCCTATTCGTGGAACTTGACCTGACCAGGAACCTCTCTCATAGGTTTACAGCTGTATTGGATTGAAGCTGAGCAGCTGAATCTTGATATTTTGCAGAGTGTTATCCAACAACAGGCTTCTCCTTTCAGCAACTTCTCTATCAGCACCGGTTCTCCCTATCTGTGACTCTCTTACGTTAGACAAATGATTATTGCTGGATGAAAGGACGTGGGCAGTGTGGAAAGCAGTTCGATGGGTGGGGTACAAATAATAAAAATGTTATATTTATTTTTATTAAATAAACATGTACAGAAATGGAGTGGTATTCCTGACTGAGGTCTCTATATGCCTACAAAACATTGCGCACATAGAAACATTTTGGTTTTTCTATAGGTTATACATAGCTTGAGGAGCGTACTTTCTACCATGAGGCCTACATACATTTCTCTTACGGAGTGTGTAAAAAGGGTCCCAGAAGTATGACTCAGAAAGCTAGATGAAATATAGGAGGCCATTCTTGAGATTAAAAAATAAAAACCCCATTTCTGAAAGCCATATTTCAACAAGTGACTGTGGAATCTCATAAAGGAAAGTCAACTTAGTGGCAAGATAGTTTAAATGCTTGTTCCTCAAGGAGCTCAGTGCAGTGTTTTACATATATGCGATTCATTCTGTCCTCTGACAGAAACCATGATAGGTTATGTGTGAGAGAATATCTTGCCCAAACCCAGTCAGCTTCTCACAGGCATCTGGTTGGCTACTGTCAGAGCAGGATCCTGGACTAGATCGGCCATTGACTTGATCTAGCAGGGCTTTTCTTAGGTTGATGTTTTCTTATGACAGTGATGTTTCAGGACCTGATTCAAAAATCGGAATCAATAGCATTCACTTTGCTCCTGTTCTTCACAGAGTTAGGCCTGAACCTAACCACTTTGTGTTTATTATGTTGTTTGTTCCAATGTTTTTAACATCCCCTCCCCCCTTGTAAGTTGACTTTTGAGGGCTTGCCTGAAAAGGTACAATAGAAAGATGAAGGAGAGACTAAACCACAGAGATTTCATCTCAACATCTTAACAAGGCCTTCTTTCCTCAGATATTCTCCATTGGCAAAGTCACCGCTTCCATAGTTGCATCTGAATCATCCCTCCCCTTGCTGAGGAAGTCCCCAACTTCAGTTCCTAATTTTGGCACCACAAAAATACAGCAGTTCCTCTTGATCAGCGCAGCAAAAACTATAGTTTATACTCCAGTCACCTCCCTCATCTTCTCCACCCTCTGGCCTTCAATTATCACACCCCATTGCTCGCACAGCTATCCAGAATTTTATCACAAAAAATCATTCACCCATTTCCTATAATTCAGACCATGCAATGTCCTGCTCTCAATCTCAACACTGGCTTCCTGTCCTCCACATATTCAGTGCAGGTTCAAAACTCTTGATTAAGCTTGTGCAAAGTTTCCCCCTCTTTTTATTTTGTTTTTGGATTCCATTTGTTTATAGTGCTGAAAGTGTTGTGCATTTTGTGTTCCCCATTTGTCAAAATCCCATTTGCTGCATACAGTATTTTATTCCCTGCCATTTTGTTTTCTGTTGGTACACACTTCCATCTTTGAATTTGCCCTGAGGGGATGTCTTTCTTTTATTGCTGCTGCTGTTGTTGTTGTTGTTGTTGTTGTTGTTGTTGTTATATGGCCATAACAAAAGAAAAAGTAGTGGCAGCAGCCATTTTGGTTTTGCTAGAATGTCCCAGCCATTGCACCATATTGGGACACTGTAGTGGGGAAAACAAGCTGTCATGAAAAATAGTGTTCCCTTATTGGTGGCTGCCATTTCTCTCCAGAATGCAATCTCCAGGGACTTCTATTTCAAGCAAAAGGATGGTTGCCCAGGACAGTTGCCAATGCCATTTCCTGCTACCACTGGGGAAAAAAGAAAGCCCCCCTCATTCCAAATAATATGACACCTGTACAGGCCCATATATTCCACTCTGCATTTGTTTTGGGATGTATAGAAATTGAACTGAATGAGCCCCATTTGGATAATTTTTCCAACTATTCCTAAACAAACACATACACCTAGGTAAAAAAAAAAAAGGTAAAGGACCCCTGGACAGTTAAGTCCAGTCAAAGGAGACTATGGGGTTGCGGCGCTCATCTCACTTTCAGGCCGAGGGAGCTGGCGTTTGTCCAGACAGCTTTCCTGGTTATGTGGCCAGCATGACTAAACCGCTTCTGGCGCAACTGAACACTGTGACAGAAGCCAGAGCGCATGGAAACACCATTTACCTTCCCACCACTGCGGTACCTATTTATCTACTTGCACTGGTATGCTTTTGAACTGCTAGGTTGGCAAGAGCTGGAACAGAACAATGGGAGCTCACCCCATTGCAGGGATTCAAACTGCTGACTTTCTGATCAGCAAGCCCAAGAGGTTCAGTGGTTTAGACCACAGCACCACAGGCGTCCCTATTACCTTTACCTTACACAAGTAAACACAGGTTTAAAACACTATAAATAAGTCAGAAATTAAATCGTTACAACAAAAGAGAAAAAAAGCCTGTGTAAAAATCCATAAAAATTCCTCTTTTTTTGCTCTCTGGCACCATCTGGTGTTTCATGTTCATAACGCATACAAAACGTACTATTGTGACACATGTCACAATAGCTGAGTCCCTATCCAATATATTCCTGTCTCTGGCCTTCACTTTGCTAATTGTCCCACCTACACAACTGCCAGAAGGTCTGTTATAACCCCAGTGGCCGACTTGGGGGTCTCAAATTTCAGCAGTGCCCTTTGTGACCCCAAAATTTGCCACACACCCCTGCCTCTCACACTCCGTTCTACAGCACTGTGGTGGCACCCTCGGTGGCGCAGCACCCAGTTCTGCCACACTGGTCTCTCCACCCTAAAACCGCCTCTGATAACTCCATTGCTTCCACTTATGTACAGAATGCCCTCCAAAAGCACCTGTGCTATTCCAAATTACTTCCTTCATATCTTCCCAAGTCCACCTCTTCTGTGAATCCTTAGCCTCAAATCCTCAGTTCTCAGCTCCTACTGAAACTCTACCATTCTCCCATACATTCCCTCAGTTGTGTCCCTCTCTATCAAATTATAGATTGCAAATTCTTTGGGGCAAGAACTTCACTCCATAAAGTGCTGTCCATGTTGATGGTCCACTACCACTGCAGTAAAATATACATTTTGTGATGGTCTTGGCCTGAAGTTTCTTGTTGTGGTGGTGGTGGTTATAAATTTGAAGTTCATTCTCATCTTGGTAAGAATATCCCACAATTAGACTCAGAGCAGGATGAATTATTATAAAACTTAGAGGGTTATCTTAATACAGTAACAAAATTATTTAGCTTTCATCCAGCCAGCTGTCTTCACTAGCAAGCCATCAATTTAAAATAAAATCCGAGGCTAAAGGCTGACACCAGCTGGCCATTTGGTAGATTACACCTATTGATTTTATTTTATCTGCCAGGTTTTCCCCCTACCACAGAACAGATTTCATTTAAAGATGCTAACGTAATGAACAACAACACAGCCAGGGATCAAAACTGACAGGGAAGCCTCAGACTTTGTGCCCTGGACAATTTGGCTTGCGGTGTTAGAGATCCATAAGACACTGAAATATTGTTATATTTAGATATATGAGAGAAAATGAGAGGAAATATAAAAATTTCAGCATGGGACTGCAATATGCAGTTATTTGGCTACTTAGAGAAATGATTATTAGTACTTTCTCCTAACCTAATCTCCAGAGCTCAGTCGGTAGAGCATCATCAGACGCTTAATTTCAGGGTCAGGGGTTCAAGCCCCACACTGGGCAAAAATATTCCTGCATTCCAGGGGGTTGGACTGGATGACCCTCAGGATCCCTTCCAACTCTACAACTCTATGGCTTTATGATGTTCAGCTTAACATGCATGCAGGTTTAGATATGACCAGAAGGTGGCATATGTTTACTAACTTGAAAGAGCACAAAAACACGCTTTTCATTTATGTTGTGGCACAAACACAAGTTCATCCTGTGCCCCTCACTGGGATCCACTGAGATGAAGGATGGGCTATATATCCTCTTAATAAAATACACACATTTCCATAGCTTCCAGACAATTTCAGCAGCCAGCATTCTCTGCTGCCGCTTCTCCTCTCCCTTGCCTTGTTTTCTTCATTACCATCACTTGTTCTGCTTCCACCATCCTAGAATCATAGAACTGGCATCCAGCTGGCCATTGTGAGAACAGGATTCTGGACTAGAGATGGGCTGTGTATTTTATTTGTGTTTATTGATTTACTTATAAAAGTTTATGTAAGGCTTGGCTTCTTGTTGCTGTCAAATGATCCTCGCCGACTCAGAACGCGATCAATGGCACTCCTGAGCTTGATCGCAGTGATTGAGCTGGGATAGAATAATAGAATCCTAGAGCTGGAAGGGACCCAAGGGTCATCTAGTCCAACCCCCTGCAATGCAGGAATCTCAGCTAAAGCACCCATCCAACCTCTGTTTAAAAACCTCCAAGGAAGGAGAGCCCACCACCTGTTATGGGAGTCTGTTCCAGGTTCAGGCAGTCCCTTATTGCCTGATCCAACTGAGGATGTTTCACCCCTCCCATTGCAAGAATTTGCTGACAATGTTTCAGAAAGGAGGGGGCAGATTTTGCTCATCGCTTCTTCCGCTCCAGCCTGTGGGAGTCTGAGTGTTATCTGTATATAGATAAGGTGACTGCTCAAGCAGCTGTAACACTCATGCAGTCCAGCGTCTCCGAATAGTCTTTAGTTAGTTTATGCAGTAGCTGTAGAGAATAAAAGAAGTTATACTTCAGAGCTGTCGTTTGTGTGGTTCATACTCTGCTGTGCTCCGTTGACTTTTGGAACTGAGTTTGGTGCTCACAGCTCTAAGTTGTGAGTCTACAGCACTTAGACCTGCTCCCTGCAGTGGAAGGTCTCTGGGAGTGCTTTTCCAACTCGCCTGGCCCAGTCGGGGCTGAAGAGGTTGAGCCCAGTCATTGGCACTGGCTCAAAGGCGAAGCTGACACCAATGGGCACTTCTTATGTTTATTTTATTTACTTATTGAATTTATATACTGCCCTATACCCGACAGCGGCGTAGCTAGCTGGTTGGGTGCCAGGTGCGGGGGTGGGTCAAGCCACCCATGGGGGGGGTGCTGTGTGGAGCCTCTTCGCCGCCTCCCCCTCAGCTGTAGGGCAGACACAAGCCCTGTCAGGAGTTCAGCCTACACTCGAGTAGGACCCTAGCAGAGACACATGCCCGACTGGCATGTTCCCTCCCTCCTGGTTGATCGTTTGGGAGCTTCATAAGCTTTCTTCAGCCCGAACATCACAGCGACCGATGCCAACAGACAGTGACACACTTAGGGATCTGCAGAGTTTGCGCACCTTGCGTAACAGACCTCAGCAACTCAACATTTTGGCTAATCTACTTTATTTACATATAGACACACACGGAGCACTGCAACGTGGCTCCCTCTCTCTCTAGCATCAGACAGCAAAGAGATAAAGAACAAAGGACAATAGTCCCACATCATGGAACACAGCAACACAAACATCCTGTCTCGGTCACTTCCCACTCTGTGGAGTCAAAACATACACCACCATGTGATAGACAAAAATCCCATGACTGCAGTCATGGAGCAGGAATTCTAACAAGCCCCACGCTGCCATTTCAGGCAGCGCGGAGCCTGCAGGTGCCCAAGCCACCACGTCACTCCCAGGAGAGACTAGGGCACGCTGCAGGCGGTGTGGCGCCCAGTGCCAGCCGCGTTTCGTTACATTTGTTGACTGAACTAAAAAGTTTCATGAGCCCAATTTTTTTTAAACCCCCCCCTCATATTTTTGTCATTTTGTCACCCCCCTCAGTGTTGACACCCGGGGCAGCCCATACACACCTTCCTCCGCCACTGATATCCAGAGGTCACACGTACTCTACACTACCTGTTCTTTCTACCCATTTTTAAATCATGGTCTTGATTTTCCTTTACCATCAATTTTCTCTCCCTCTACGTTTAGTCTGCTAAGCAGCTCTAAACAAATGTTAATATCAGCCCTCATAGTTCACAGTCTCCTTCTTAGTTCAGCTTTCTTTTTGTTCAAATAACTGCACAACTTTGTAGCCTAGAACCAAATTATCAGTTTTCCGCCTTAACTCCCTCATTACCCCCTCCTTTCCCCTTATATAAAAATGTGTATGTGTGTGTGTACAGACATGCACACACACACACACACACACACACACACACACACCAAAAAAATCATGGACCAAGACTTATAATTTTAAAGGAGACTCATGAAATAAAATGCGGATTTCATACTTATACAGTCTGAGTGCAGAAACCTTGACAGCTTTTGTAATGCAAGCCATACATAAAATACTTAGTGATGGTTAGCTAAGCCAAAGAAAACAACTTGATTCCCAGTATTGTGGCTATCTTGGGATATTTTGAAACATTATCTCATTGCAGCATGGTTTTTGATAACTAGTGATAAGGCCATAATGTCAAACAATGCAAGACACAAAATGCATAGCTGTGCGTTTGTTGATTTGCTAGTCAATATCCTAAAAAGGTTTCTACATCTTTAAGAAATGGATAGGATCATGTGCAGTTTCTCCCATTATTGCAGTGGTGCAATGGGAAAGCTTACATTGCATTTTTGGAACTACAAATTCATCATCCCATGTGCAAGAATGTAAGCATAACTTAATATATCATAAAGTTTGTAACAAGAAGAGACAACCTGGCAGCTCTGTCTAGCAGATTCTCTGATGAATATGTAGCTCTTTGTTCACACTCTCTTCACATTATATCCACTTCACCTCAGCAAGCTTGGTGCCACATTGAATCATGTTCTCCACACTTGCATACTGACTGTCTCCAGCAGTGTACAATCAGAGATGCATAGAGCCTTCCTTCTTAATTTGCATCACTGGAGTCAGGGGTGGAAGTCCAGCCAATAACTGATATTGTTGGCATGCAAATAAATCTGTTGCACTTTAGACAGGAAAATCTGTCAATTTTGGTATCTCTTATTTTTCCAACCCACACATTTTTGCACCAGTTTCCTTTAAAAAAGTCTGCACAAAAATTCATCAGCATTTTAGTGCTTACCTCTTAATATGCACATTTTAAATTCTGCCTACCATGCATATTTTTGCAAGCAATCTTCCCTAGTGTAAGGCATTTTTTCAATATTATTTCCACTAATCTGCTTTTTCATTCACACTCTCCTCAAAATGTACACGTTGGTTGGAGAACTGCATTACAAAATTCAGAGAAGAGTGAATTTTGAAGGAAAGCTGTATTTTAGTTTTTGTATTGCTCAAGTGTGAATTAAGTATGAAATCAAAATCTCTCTTATTCCTAGCTGTAAATCACAATACATTACTGTAAAATGCCACATAATACAGGAGGGGGAAATTGCACCAGTAATAAATCGTGCTTTTGAAGGCCAAAGACAGCCACTGAATTAATATTAATATTTGCATCTCTTACCAGCCTATGTCAGTCCTGCCACCAAGGCTCATTGTGGGCAGCTTTTAAAGGAGACACAGAGACACATCAGAGCTAGGAACGAGACCACATAACCCCAGTCCTGAAAGACCTACATTGGCTCCCAGTATGTTTCCGGGCACAATTCAAAGTGTTGGTGTTGACCTTTAAAGCCCTAAACGGCCTTGGCCCAGTATACCTGAAGGAGCGTCTCCACCCTCATCGTTCTGCCCGGACACTGAGGTCCAGCACCGAGGGCCTTCTGGCGTTACCTCACTACAAGAAGCAAAGTTATAGGGAACTAGGCAGAGGGCCTTCTCGGTGGTGGCGACCGCCCTGTGGAACGCCCTCCCACCAGATGTCAAAGAAATAAACAACCATCAGACTTTTAGAAGACATCTGAAGGCAGACCTGTTTAGGGAAGCTTTTAATACTGGAGGAATCATTGTATTTTAATATTCTGCTGGAAGCCGCCCAGAGTGGCTGGGAAAACCAAGTCAGGTGGGCAGGGTATAAATAAATAATAATAATAATAATAATAATAATAATAATAATAATAATTATTATTATTATTATTATTATTATTATAACAAGGTCCCAGCCAATGGACAGCCTAGATAGGTGGAGCCACTCCAAAACCTGAAGATACTACCCAGAAGATGATGACATTCTAATAGACTGAAGTCTCCCAGCTCTAGCCCTGGCAGGTCCTGACACCAACTTCAATGTTCCCTCGTTTAAGGGCATGTCTTCACAGGTTTCTAACATGGGGCTCTGTGACAGATCAGAAGAGGAACTCCCCCCACCAGTTTTCAAGGGTTCTTCCAACAAGAATTGTGATCATCAGGGCTCATCTAGGCATCTTGGCACCTGGGACAAACAATGTGAAATGCATACACCCCTCAACTAACCCTGTATTTTATGATGCAGAAAAGGAACAACGATTGTAATAAAATGATAAGCATGAGTGAAGCTGTTTTGTTTTAATATAAGTTATTGAATGCCTTTGTACACGCAGACATATTTGCCCATTCTCATATCCTTGGCCTCTGGCATTTTTAATATTGATGTCATCCTGTTTTAATATGTGATTTTGTCTGCTAAACCACTACCTGTTTTCTGTATTGTTTCAATGAGCTCTGCAAAACTTTCTTCAGTTAAAATGTTTCTAGGATCAACAGGGACATAATCTGATGCATTTGTTTGTGGTGAGAAATGTCTGGAGTATAATCAAATAGCAGTGGGAAATTACCTTTTTTAATCCTAGAACTCAGCTCACCACAAACATTTCCCCCAATAATTCAAGACATTCATTTCATACTTTACGTGGCAAATAGTTTACACCCCACTTTTTATAATTTAACACATAGTTTTTAACTTCACTATCATAATGGCTAATCAGTACAATGAGATTTAGAGGAAGCCTGCGTTAGGACTGCTAAAAATCTCTATAGCCTCTAAGAGCAGAATAATGTCCAAAATAACCTTCAGAATGTGCAGTCAGTTCTCATTTTCTGTCTGAATTGCCTTTTGTAAGGAATCATAAATAACCACTTTTTCTTTTTCTTTTCCAAGTTCTTCCATTTATAAAAAAATATATTGGTGGTGTGATACATTTTCATGATCGTTAATTTGACTGAAATGCTTCTTCCAGTCATTGAAACCCTTTGACTTACCGCAAATATTTGTATATGCTTCAGAGATGTTTGTCGCAAATTTACAAGGAAAGCAAAATAATGACTTAGAATTTTATTTTTTTAATATATCATCCAGTTTTGATCAACGTATTTGCCATTAAGAAGTGTGTTTAAAAACCAGTTCCCAGAAAAATCGCAACAGTCCTGTGCTACAGATTCTGAAAATCAGCATCTTCACCTTGTTGGGGTCCATGTTCAATTATTATAAATCTTAATTTGTTCATATTGAACTGAAAGAAAGGCAAGACCCAAATCAGTGCACACAGGACTGTGAACACTGTAAGTTTACTAGGAGCAGTGTTTGTATATGCTACTGTGTGTCGGTTGGGCTTTGCTTTGGTGCAAACAGGCTCTTGCCACACACGTACTGTACATAAGAATGTAATATGAGCCTTCTGAATCAGCCCAATGCCCCATCTAGTCCAGCATCCTGTTTTTAGAGTGGCCAACTAGGTGCCTGTGGAAAACCTGCAAGAAGAACATGAGTGCAATAACACTCTGCCCACCTACATTTCCCAGTGACTGGTGTTCAGAGGCACACTGCGTTTGACAGTGGAGGCTGAACAATAGCATCAGGGCTAGTAGCCATTTTTGAGCTGTTGGTGTATACTGAGAGCAGGAGTAACTGTGGCTGTATGTCCTGCTTGCTACCCAGTTTCTGAAATCTTTGTGCAGTTACCACCCACCAAACTTTACACGTTGTTTTTGCTGCTGCTGCTGCTGTTAATTGAGTTTATATACAGTGGTACCTCGGGTTAATAACTTAATTCGTTCTGGAGGTCCGTTCTTAACCTGAAACTGTTCTTAACCTGAGGTACCACTTCAGCTAATGGGGCCTCCTGCTGCCGCCGTGCCGCCAGAGCACAATTTCTGTTCTCATCCTGAAGCAAAGTTCTTAACCCGAGGTACTATTTCCAGGTTAGCGGAGTCTGTAACCTGAAGCGTCTGTAACCCGAGGTACCACTGTACTGCCCTATACCCAGAGGTCTCAGGGCGGTTCACAGAAAAGATCACAACATATATAATCAGAATAAAAACAACAACCCAATAATACCCGTAACCCCCCCCCCTTAGAAAAGAGCCACATTTTAAGAGGGCATAGGATGTCAATCAAATCATCCAAAGGCCTGGTTAAAAGGGAATGTTTTTGCCTGGCACCTAAAGGTGTATAATGAAGGCGCCCAGCAAACTTACCTGGGGAGAGCATTCCACAGATGGGGAGCCGCTGCAGAGAAGGCCCGTTCTCATGTTGCCACCCTCCAGACCTCTTGAAGAGGAGGTATACGAAGGAGGGCCTCAGAAGTGAATCTCAGGGACCGGTTCATATGAGAAGAGGCGGTCCTTCAGGTATTGCGGTCCTGAGCTATTTAAGGCTTTTATTATTGCCGCCTCTCCCCACCATAACATTCATTACTATCCATTTCCAATGATCTCACCCCACATAGAATAAAAGTGAGCAAGTTTTGTTCTTGTAAATAATGTGTATAATGTTCGTCTTCATTTGGGTGCCCCTTGGAGTGTCTAGGCTGTCTGAATAATGGGTAGAGGTTCTAAGCTGAACATAAAAGGGCCCTTCCCTTAAGCCCAGCTCTAGGAATAATGAAGGGGTGGGGGTGGGAAGAGGGTGCTTTAGATTTACTTGACTGAAGGCTAGAGGATGTCAGATCTTACAGAAACTAGAACAGAAAGCGTATCTTAACAATCTCATGGCATGTGGGGAAGATTTCAGAGAGAAAAAAATAAGAGAAAAGCCTTTTAAAATCAATGAATCCAAATACTGAAGTATGTAGAATTTTAGTTGGGGGAAAAGGAAGGAAAGGGGAAGGCAACTCTAACACAAACAGCCTTGTGCATATATATATATATATATGTGTGTGTGTGTGTGTGTGTGTGTCATTCAGCAAAATTTCTTTTTGCTTGAACAGAGACTCGAAATTCAGAGCACATGCAGAGTTTCACACAGAAGAAAAGTTTGGAGAGAAAGAGCATCTTTGTTTTTAATTATGTTCCATATTGATAAACAGTTATATTTGTTTGCAGCTATATTTCGAATTGTTATAGGTAATGCAATTTTGTTATGCACTTTGTCATTTCTGTGGCTTATGTTCAGGAATGTGGAAAGGCAGTATATCAGTCTAAAAAGAAATTAAACCTTTGGTCAACTGGTTGGATAGTTTCCAGGGAGCCTCACATATATAGGAAACTGAGACAATTAAAAGTCAGCCTCTTTATAGACAATCAGTGCTTGGGCCAATGACAAGAAGAGCTCAATCTCGGATGTAAATGGTCTAAAAGATCAATCAAGAGGCTGCTCCCACCTCATTAATGTTTTCAGACTTGCCTTATAAAAGAAATGTTTTCACCAGAGGTGTTATTGGGGGAAAGGGGATTAAAACAGAATGTCAAATGAAGATGAAGGTGAAGATATTTGGTTACAGTATCTGGTATTCTGGGTTCACCACAAGGGTGCAAAATCACAAGACACTCAAGGGGGAGCTCTTAGCCTACATCAGGGTTCTCCACAGGCTCTCATACAAGGGCACTTGATTCCTGCAAGCTTTAAAAGTAGGGTGGCCAACGTTTAAAACCAACTTCTGTAGCTGTGTCTAAGAGTAGCCTGATGGGCAGACATTAACAGGTGTCATGGTAATCTCAATGCTGTTAGATGCTTAATCTTCTAATTTCTGTATAAGGTAAAGGTAAAGGTACCCCTGACCGTTAGGTCCAGTCGCGGACGACTCTAGGGTTGCAGCGCTCATCTCGCTTTACTGGCCAAGGGAGCTGGCATTTGTCCGCAGACAGCTTCTAGGTCATGTGGCCAGCATGACTAAGCTGCTTCTGGCAAACCAGACCAGTGCACGGAAACGCCGTTTACCTTCCTGTCGGAGTGGTACCTATTTATCTACTTGCACTTTGACGTGCTTTTGAACTGCTAGGTTGGCAGAAGCAGGTACCAAGCAACGGGAGCTCACGCTGTTGCAGGGAGTTGAACCGCCGACCTTCTGGATGGCAAGCCCTAGGCTTTGTGGTTTAGACCACAGCACCATATCAAACTGCAATTAGAAGCAAAAGAGCAGGCCAGGCCTTTTTTTCTGATCAGTTGACAACCCTAGCATCAAACAAACAATGCAGGAGTTCTTCATGCACACATATTTTTTATATTCAAACCTTAGGGGGAGATTCTATTTATATGCATTCATAGCCTGCCTTCATTATGTGGTCTCAGGACTCTGTATGGCTCTGTACAAACATGAAGGTTATGATAGTAAATAGATGTTTGCAAGTGGTAACAGGAGTTAGGACATCAAGATATCCCACCCCATCCCCCAAATGAGAGGGAGAGCCAAAATTATATTCAATGTACATGTCCTAAGGCTTTTGAAATTTCTGTGGCAAGTATTAATGCTTTACCACACATCCAGTTGGCTCTGTATATTTAATGCAAAATGTGTGGTGAAAATCAAATATGAAATGCATTTGAAGGCTTAAAATATTTTATGCAAATATTTACGGTAACTACAAGCCTCAGCAAAGGACAAATCCCACATACATTAAACACCAAGCACTTTTTATTACTACCACACCAATGCCAAGCACGTTTGTTTACAAGGGGAAGGTTTCCATTCTGCGAAATCTTTGTCTTTCATGTTAAAAGGCGACGTTGTTATTAATCCTGACATGTTCTGAACGTTCACCTTAAGGGAATTCTCACAAGTTCAAGTGAGGACGTAAACCCGTTTTCTGGATTGCAGCGTTTCAAAGTGCCACAGGTAGGAGATTAAATAGGGTATTTAAAGGAGGCGGGGAAAACTTTACCAAACAGATGATCAGTGTCTTCAGTCTATCTTCCTCCGCCAGTCTGCACAGTTCAGGGCGGATTCTCCCAACTATAAAGGTCACTACTTTTCCCCAGTACTGTACTCATAGTCCAGAGAGGGCCCAGACATTCTGGATACAGATTGCCTCATAGACAGGGCCAGCCCACCATGGGTGTAGCCAGGATCGGGGCGGGGAGGGCGGCGCGGCAGCAGGACACCCACCTGTCATCATTCTCTGTCTGGCTCTTGTCTAGCAGATATAAAATGTCTCAACAATTGTTTTAGATTACGTTATTTGGACAGAAAAACCTGTTAAAATCTTTCTATGATTTCCACTTTTAGTTAAGTATTTTTATTTATTTACTTGATTGGGGAGGGGGCAGCTGCCCCACGCCCACCCCTCTGGCTACTCTCATGAAGCCCACCCATCAGATAAGGTGAGGCGATCACCTCAGGTGTCAGGATCTTCAGTAGTTCCCAGTGTAGATCTTTTTTTGTGATGTAGATCTTCACTCACCCGCTTCTTCTGTCGTTTTGTGGTTCGTTTCAAGTGCCAAAATGTATTGGACCAGCCATGCTCATGGATACAAATAGAAAGGCGAAGAGCCTTACAGGAATTTGTATCTCTCTAAGCCAGACTTTCTGAGTGGGCTGGGACCCACCAGTAGGCCTTGGAATAGTTTAAAATGATGTCTGGAAAGTTACATTGTATGTATCCCAATCTTGTTTGTGTTTACTTGGGAAGTAAAGTTCTATTAGTCTTCAGCAGATCCTCTTCTTCCCCAGTAAGCATGTACAGGATTCTGTCTTTATTGTCCCTCTCTGTGAAAACAATCTCTGGATCCTTATGATTCCTTATGATTTACTCTGTAGTAATTCCTTTCAGGTAAATAAGCCTACTTTGGAATAAGAGATTCAAGGGCCAATGCCTTAACACCACAAGCATTAAGCATTTTTGGAGTGAGAGAAGACCAAGAGGCAACACTTAACAATGGCTTTAAAGCAGGAAATGGAATATAAGTATTACAGCCAAATAAGGAGGGAAGATGGAAAATAAAGATTTGTGTTTGAATTTGGCAAAAACATTAAGTTTGGCTTTATATCCTCTCCAAACAACTGGTTTAACTCAACTGTTTCCTCGATCTTTTTATGAGACATCCCAGACACGTATTATTAGCATTCCTGTTATAAATTTTAATAAGCAATTGACGTCCTAATAATAACCCCAGTTATATCAAAGGAGAAAGTTATGCACACATTAACTTCTCTTATATTGCATGGGATTTAAAAACACTTAAGCATTGCTGGATTGTACCAAGTTTCTGTTTGGCTGCAATAGCCAAATCATTTTTACTCCAGCATTGGGTAAGGCTTAATTAAATTTGCTCATAGGCAAGTTCTATAGTGGAGTTAAACTCTCAGGTAGGCATTGTAATCTTGCAATCTGATCGCATGATTTTTTTATTCAAATTTATTTCTATTGATTTCAATGGAGCGTACCCCCTGATAAGTATGCATAGGATCGCAGCCTTAAAAATACGGGAACAATTCTGGAGTAAATGAGGTAGATCCCTAGCTCTTATTAGAAGAAGAGTAGCAAAGAGTCCCCAGATAAAGCAGAAAAACTAGCCCATTTTAGCAGTTTCCCTCTGTTTATTAGTAGGCACACTAATACAGTGAACACAACAGGAAGTGAAGAAAATAATTAAGTAATCTTACAAACCCAAGCATTTAATCATTATAATAAACACTCAGTTAATGACAGTCATATTCAGGGCATCTTTTCAGCTGGAACTCGCCATTCAAAGAGAAAGAGTTCATAATGTTCATAGTAAGTTACAGCACCTCATTTTCTAGAAAAATAGCACTTGTTAAAAGAGGTTACCATGGCCAGGTGTGCAGAAACATTTAGGCATACAGGTTTTGCTCTTCAACAAACAAACATTCAATTCCAACATATTTCTTCCAAGCCAAATTACCCTCAATCTGAGGAATGTGCTTTGCACATCAAGCTTCAGAGCTGGAACACGCAAATTGTCTATGCCTAGAGGAAACTAAGAATACTCCCACAGGTACTGCAAAGCCATCCTTGGGGAGAAAGAAGCTTGGAGAACATGGGTTGTATCCAGTGCTGCGTGTGCAGAGTACTGTTCATGCAATGGGAGCTTTCCCTTCCTCTCCCTGGGTGCCCCCCAAATCTGCTCCAAATTGTCCCCTCCAATCCTCTCTAGGGCAGATTTTGGGGGTGTGTAGGGAAGATTCTGTTCCCAGCCACTGCATGCATCAACAGGATATGCTTATGTCCCTTCTGGTCCCTTCTGTTCTGCCACCACCCCCTTCTAGCACCCAAAACTGTGCACGTGTCAGCAGTCCTGATCTCATGCAAGTGGGGAGTTGCCTGTACTGTTCTTTATCCAAAGATCCCAGGGCAGGGTACAACATTAAGAACATAGTTTATGAAGCATAATATTAATAAATGCAATACAGAGCACAATAATATTCAGCATAATGATAAAATAATAACATTTAACAGGCCATAGATTATTTAATGGCTGAAGGCCTGGGTAACGAGGAATGCTTTTGCATGGCACCTAAAGATATGTAACAATGGTGGCAGGCAAACCTCTCTGGGGGACAGCATTACACAAGCAGGGAGCCACCACATAAAAGGCCCATTCTCATACAGTGGTACCCCGGGTTAAGAACTTTATTCGTTCCGGAGATCCATTCTTAACCTGAAACTGTTCTTAACCTGAAGCACCACTTTAGCTAATGGGGCCTCCTGCTGCCGCCGCGCCGCCACCGTGCTATTTCTGTTCTCATCCTGAAGCAAAATTCTTAACCCGAGGTACTATTTCTGGGTTAGCAGAAATAGTAACCTGAAGTGTCTGTAACCTGAGGTACCACTGTATTGTCCCTCTCCAAGCCTCTCAGGGAGTGGAGACACAAAGAGGGGCCTGATCACAGGGTCCAGTTTGGTTCTTATGTGGGGAGGTGGTCCTTAAGTTACTGTGGTTTTGAGCCATGTAAGGCTTTATAGGTCAACACCAGCACTATTGAATTGGGTATGAAAACTAACTGGCAACCAGGATTAAACCATGAAGAAACCTTGGTTAGAGCTTGTGGTTTGTTGGGAGCAAAATGAAGAGCCAGGATTTAAACACAATGTTAAACCAAACCATAGCTTAGCCTCTAGTTGCACAGCAGGGGAGAAGAGCAGTGACTATAATCTGGGAACTAGCACATTAGGCTTTTTGCATCACGTGATCATTGACTTCTATGGACCAGTGCTGGGCCACAGTATGTGCAGACCCTCCAAGTGTCCCTATTTTCCATGGACACCCCTGATTTAGAGAAGCCGTCCCAGTTTCTGATTTGATCCCGGAATGCCCCACCTTTCCTTAGGATGTCCCTATATTCATTGGAGAAATGTTGGAGGGTATGGAGTTATCCAACCCCAGAGCCATCTGGAGGCAATCCTGTATAGGGAAGTATTTTCAATGTTTTATTAGGTTATTATATATTTTGGAAGCTGCCCAGAGTGGCTGGGGCAACCCAGTAAGATGTGTGGAGTATAAATACTGCAGTAAAATTATCATTATGGAATGGGACGTCCCTATTTTCATCAGACAAATGTTGGAGGGTACGTATGTGTCCCAGCAATGTTCGCAAACCTTGTTAGGGTGGGGGCTGGGGAACACACCAAAAATTGGATTCATTTTGGAGTGTGAGGGGTGTTCATTCTAAGAAATTTGTGGGAGTGGAGGCCTTGCCACTGAATGTGAGGTGATAAATGATCTTTCTATTTTCTCACAGCCCACTGAGGGCCAGATTCCACTCAGGGGTTGTTCACATGCCGATCCCAAATGCACAGATCATCCACAATATGGGTTTGTTTGTTTGAACATGTTCCACTGCTGCTGTTTGAGGATTTGTTCTCTCTTTACTTTGCTTAATTTTGCTTTTCGTTTCTGCGAAAAGCTTGCTGTCGGTTCCCCGCCTCCGGCGCTGACTTTGCACTTCTCCTTGTACAGGACTGATGTTTGATGCGCTCCAATTCTCACACGATGCTGTTTCTTTGTGGGCTGGGTGCTGCTGGGGCTGGGGTGTGTGTGTCTCTCTGTCTCTTCCTGATTTGCTGACCCCCACCCCTAAATTCTGCTGCAGATGGACTGGTGTTTTTTTGCGGGGGGGGGGGGAGTTCCTTCCGATGTGTCTTGGGTGCCACTTGGCTTTCCTCGCTTATTTTCCTTTCCGTTGACGCGGAGATGTGGGTGATTTTGGCTTTTTCCACTGCTGCCTCTGCTGGTCTCCACTGTCCCTCGCCCACTCATTTTCCTTCCTGCATGTGCGTGTGGGGAGTTCTCCTCGCTTCCCGCATCTCGTGCTCCCTGCCTGAGCTTGCCCCGAGGCTTCGTTGTGCTGCTTGCTTTCCACCTTCTGCGACGAGCAAGCTTGCAGGTAATCGCCCTGTGTCTTGAGGAACACCCCGATACTAGATCCTGACTTTCCTTCCGCGTGCTTATTATGCGCTCCTTTGTTCTCACCCTCCTTGTGCTCAGCTCTGACTAGTCAGCACTTTCCCAGAAAGGTGCACTTGGCAACCCTGCGGCAGGAATCGGGGAGCCTGGCTCCTCTGCATGGCACGGTGCCACCCTTGCTCTCAAGGCTCCGCGCAGGCCCCTCCGGCCTCGCTCTCACCGAGGCTGCAGAAGCACATTCCCGGCGAGGTGCACCTGGCAGCCTTCCCTGTGCAAAGGCAATTGGGCAGCCTGAGCCAGTGCGACTGGCATGCTGCTCTCAGTCCTCATTCCAGCCAGCCCACCACCCACCTCCCCAGCCTTGCTGCCCCAGGAGCTTGCAGAAGGCCCGGGAAGCCCAAGGTGAAAGGAGAATTCCCTTCCTCGCAGGATGGGCGGTGCTGCTGCATCTGCCTGCTTCCCTCGGGCGAGCAGAGGGTTAAGCGTGCGAGGCGTCTCTGGGCTGCCCCAGGGGGTTGGCCGTTGCCGCCGCCGCCGCCGCTGACTCCTCCTGATCAGGAGGACTGGAAGCAGCTGGGGCGGGGAAGAGAAGCCAAGTCTCGCCGAAGCCACACCGCCTTGCATTTTCCGCGGCACGCGAGGCTGGGCAGGCGCTGCAGGTCGCTTGTTGTACGTCTCCTGTTGCAGGTAATCGGGATTCGGCTCCTGCCTGGCGGTCCTTTACGACCAAATTGCAGGAGTCTGTGAGAGGGGTGTGCGTGCGGGGCGGGGGCTGCTCTGCGGTGGGTAGCTAACGCGCTACATTGAGGAGCG
This sequence comes from Podarcis filfolensis, assembly GCF_964270895.1. NCBI lineage: Eukaryota > Metazoa > Chordata > Lepidosauria > Squamata > Lacertidae > Podarcis > Podarcis filfolensis. Next base: position 84,404,530 of record NC_139604.1, read on the forward strand.
AGGCGGGGGAGGGTCGTTGCTCCTTTCCCTCCATTATTTGGTGGAGGAAACGTCTTTCCCCCTCTTCCGGATCTTTTGCTTGTTGGGGATACTTCTCCTTAGTGTTATTCCCTTCCCTCCCCCCGCCACAGTCCTCTCGAAATATTAGTTTTTGGACACGGCGATCCCACTGGACTGATCGCTCCTCTGGGGTTCCCACGTGACGGGGTTCCTTCCCGTTTCGAGTTGTTATTAAGGGTTGATCCGCTTTGTGTGGGCACCTGAGGATAAGGTTGGCGCTATTGATTCGGGGGGCGGGAAGAGGGGCCACGTCGTCACAGCGGAGAGCCAGCTTTGAGAAGTAATATTAAAACAGGAGCCGTCCGCCTCTACGATCGCTTCATTCCCCCCCCCCCAAGTCTCCTTTGCCTTCCTCCCCTTAATTCTACGCTAATGATTAATCTTTTCTGTGCCATTTCCTGTTGGCAGTGGTAGATTTGCTGGGGGCATAAAGCAGTGGGAGGGGAAAGCTCTGGGTTGTGAGTAGATTTACTACTGATTTCTGGCAGAGTTCCTGCTCCTTTGAACGGCAGGTAGAAGTTCAATAGGTGAAGACTTCCTCCTTTCACTGAGGCAGTGCTGGGAAATGTTTCCCTTGAGAGTGAAAGGGACTTTCCACCTCAAGGCTGTGTTTTTTTGTCTAAAGCCAGCTGGTTTCAGAGCAGCCAGCACCTATCTGGAATCAAAGTTCAGAGTCTTCCGCCCACATGAAGCCAGGCTGAGTTTCTTTTCAGTCCTACAGCCCCTTTCTTGATCCGGAGTCTCATTCTGGCTGACATTGCCCTGTTAATCTGGAAGACTGAGAAGGTGGCGTGTCCAGCTGTTGTTAGAAAGCACCTCTTGCTGCATGGCATACCCCAAAATGTTGTGTTTTAGCTAGAAGGCAGAAGTTCAATATATGGCCCTACTCCTGAGATGAATGAAAAGACACCAGCTTGATGTGAGATGCGAGCAGCAGTGACGCAGCTGTGTGTCAGGCAGGAGCATGAAGTGGTGGTGTCCTTAGACCTCAGAGTGGAAGAACTAGATGTGGGCATGGAGTATGACTGGGGTGACAGCTGGCTTCATGGAAACTTTTGAGTTGTTGTTTTTTTTTTTGCAAGGGAAGTGATCTCAAAAATAGTCACTTTGGGGATTCATTGATAGAGGCTGGAGAGCAAAAGTTGACAAATCAGACTGTTTTGGAAGCAGTCAGAGCACCCCTTTTGCAAAGGCTGCCAGCAAAAGATGGACAGAGCTGCTGGTGTTGGGTGGACACAGTGATGGATTGTGTTATCTGTAAAACGATACCTTGGTCATCTATAGGCTCCCTTGAGAGCAAGCTCCTGTGGCAGTTGTGCTTAGCTTGGGTGTGTGTGTGTGTGTGTGTGTGTGTGTGTGTGCCATTTGTGTTCGGAGGGATGTGTGTGCAGGCATGACTCACCCAAGGAACTTGGGGTTTCTCGGAGTGTAATCAGAAACGTGTATTGTAAATAGAGGTGAACTGTTGAGAAGCCTTTCTGGTGTCGACTGCAGCTGTTGCATTCCAATGCGCTGCCAAGTCTTTAGCACAGAGCTGTATTCTGGGCATGTCGGCTCTGCTGTGTTGCCATTGTATCGGAGAAGGAGAGAGCTTCTGAGCCCCTCTGCTGCCAGGATGTGATTTTGACTTATTGTGTTCTACAGTGGAGGATGTCAAAGTGACAGTGCTGTGGATGGATCTGGCCAAAGTAATTGACCTGTCGGTTGGATGTTCAAGCATGATTTGCAAACATCACCCTTCCAGTTCCTTCTGAGATGGTACCATGTGTGCTGTAGCTTGGGAACTGGTATTCAGTGGTACTGGCATACTTGAGGAAATTCTCGGGCAGGGCTGGGGAAGACTATGGGCTAAGCTTGCCCTGCCAGGGGGTCTGGTAAGGGCAGGGCTTCAATGGGTAGCTTGAAATGGGCTCCCAATTGTTCCTTTGTTGGGGCAAGGAATGCTCTTGCTTCCCCTTCAGCTGATGGCCAGGAGGAGTGTGCCTTGCTGAAGGAGGAGGAAGCAGTTTTCCTTGAATGGAGACTGCTTCTCCCTCTCTCTGCTGCTCTTTGAAGCGGCCCCTTTCAACTTCCAAAACCAGGAGTCCAAAGGAGCAGCTTGCATAGGACCCAGCTTGGCACACACAGCCAACGAAAGCAGCTCATTTTGGAAGCGGTTGCATTTTGGAAGGACCGACTGTGCATGGGACTCCTCCTGCAGACAGCTGGTCCATCCAAAAGGAATTAAAAATAAATAAATCCCAGAGGCTGAAACAGGAGCAGGGGCTGCGTGGGTGTCTGAAAGCCCATTGCAAACCGCAAAATGCTTTCAAACAGCCTTGGAAGTCCTAACAATTGGGGCTTCAAAGTGCAGCATCACCTGATGTCATAGTGATGTCAGGTGATTGACAGGTGCGCAACCTGGCCAGCCACCTGTTACATTTGCCTACATAGCAGTGGGGAGACAACCAAAAATGCTCCTTGGACCCTGCCCCTGTTCTATAAATGCTTCACAAGGATTTGGGATGGCAAATGATTTTTCCGTCAAGAAGACTGATGTTTTTGAATGCTGGTTAATAATATAGGGTGGTTGCTTGCACAAGGAAATTTCTGAAGTTCAGTATGCCTCATCCCATCCTGATCTCTGCTTGAGGCATACAGCAGTCTTGATGGGGCATGAATGTGATGAGTAAAACTTGGGCATGGAAGTCTGTGTCTTGTATGAAAGGAAACATCTCCATATAAACTAAGTTTCCTAAAGGCATCTGGCTGGTCAAAGGATGCTGGACTAGATGGGTCTTTGGCCTGATCTGGCAGGGCTCCTCCTCTTCAGTTCAGGTCCCTTGAAGTCCACTGAACATCTTACTTCCTTGCTCGGTTACATACATTCTCCTAATATGTGGGATCATGTGTTTTTTGTTTTTGTTTTTAATTTCCCCAGCCCTTGTACATACCAGATTTTATCTTTCTCTTCCAGTGAACCCATGCCTTTCATTTGTGGCTGTACTCAAATCTCCATATGTTTTTTACTTGCTATGCTCTGGTGCCAGGGACTGAATTATCTCCTATGAATGTAGTGGTGGCTTGAACTGCATGATGATGAATCTTCTCTGCCTCTCATATGGTTGCTCTTGTAGTCTTGGGTGCCTCTTGGCTGAGAGGTCCAGCGTGCCACGGAAGCATAAAGCTGAAGTGGAAACTTCAGGAACTAATGGCTGGCTGCGCTGTTTTATGGACAGACTTGGGCACTGGCCAGTGCTGGATGCTTCCAAGGAAAGTAACTGCTGCATGTACATCACGCAAGGCAGAACTGTACTATAAAAGCACATGCAAGACTTCCAGACCACAGAAACTGTTACTAGATGCTGCCTGGTGAACCTGCTGTTTCAGGTGGCCTGCATGGGCTCCTGGTGTTTGATGGCATGCAGGACACTGCATTAGCAAGAGGGGTACTACATGAATAAGCACTCCTCCTTTACTCAAGCATTCCTATTGAGATACCCAGTTATTTTGGAAACATCCCACAGTCCTGTGCATACTAGTGTCAATATTTTCAGTTTGCACTGGAATAAATGGAAATGTGTTTCCTGCAATGCATGTGTCAAATAAAAGTTATAGTATTTGCTGTAATCTTGCTGAGGAGGAGCTCCAGACATCTGCACCGAATACAGTGTACCTAAACGGGACACACATACACCGTGCTTAAATTGCTTCATTCTCTTACAGCAGAATATATTACTCCTAAATGGAGGAATTGGAGCTGCACTCTGCAGCATTTTGAACTCCAAAGCTGCTGCATTTTTTAAATAAAAAAACCCGGAAGTAGCACAAAAGTGAAAAATAACGCTGCAGTGTCTTTACTGATATTAAATGTAGCCTCAAATTGATCCAGTGTCCAAATGCAAGAGAGATCCCAAGTGACTTAATCTGCAGTTTGTTTAAGCCCATCTGTTTTTGAGTAAAGAGATCCTTAGCACTTCTGCAGTGCTGTATGCTATCAAATGGAAAGCGAGTTCTCTCCAGTTCTGCTTCCCCCCATTGCAGCAGCCTGGATCTCTATGCAGGCACAGATTTGTCTGTGATGTACACTTGACCAGAGAAGGGAGGGAATAATAAACTGCCTAACTTCAAGAGTTCACATTAACATGAAGGTAGCTGAGAGATTCTGGAAAGTTTTTATATTCATCTACTGTGTACTTTACCTTTATGCCTATTGTGTGTAAGGAAATCTAGGGGGGAGGAGAGGGGGTCTGCATACCTCAAAAGGGTTTGAGATCTCACAACTTTGCTTACGAGCAATGGTGAGCTAAATTACCTGTATGAGAAATTGTGTGAACAAGTCCTTAGTAGATTTGGCATAGGTCCTAACTGCTGCCAAGTATTAGGTCTTTACAAAGCTTCAAAGTCCCAGCTGAACCCCTGGCATCCTTCTTGGTCGATTCAGCACAGCGATTGGCATTCTGATTCCAAGAGTGAGCAAGGCTGCTGCCTGTGGCCTCAGTTCCTCCCTATGTATTGTTGAAAGATTAATGGACCTTATTATATCATCTTTACCTTCTTTAGCGTGCTCTGTCCCTTCTTCCAGTCAAGGGATCCTGGAAAAGAAACAGTGAAGTACCACGACGGAGAGGTTCTGCTTAATGTTCATTCTCTTCCAGTAGGTGTTGCTTTAAATAGAATGAGAATTCTCTCATCTTTTACCAGCTGGGGTAAGCTGGTAAAAAAAGAAAAGAAAAAAAGATTTGTACTGTAGGAGGTGACAAGTGAAGAACCACAGGACTGTTGTGCAGTGCAATATTAGATTATGATGCCCAACTGGACCTTGTCAATGGGGGAAAAAACGGCTTATGCCTCTTTCCACAGCATGGCGCCCTTGATGTTGTACTAAAAATTCCACCAATTTTTCCATTGTCCATGCTAGCTTGGACTGATTGAAGTTCAAAGCATCTAGAGGACATCAGGCTGGGGAAGGTTTGCCTGCATTGCATTAGCAGCGTTCCACAGAAGAATAGTTAAATGTTTCCTCAAACTGTGTGTGTTCTTTGCCTCTCCCATTCCTGTGTTTCAAGGATGGTAAAGGTCTAACTTCCACTACATGGAAAAACTATCCTGGGAATGAAGCGAGAGATCATCTCGGCCCCTTTAGGGTCAGAGCTCAAGCTGTCTTTGGCTGTTCCCCTGACTATTGTGTGCTGAGCCCTCTGAAGGCCAGCCAAGGCCATACCTAATAAAATCTATAAACATTTCCTGTGTATGCAGTTCTCTGGCTTAAATGAGGACTGTTGGATTGACATGGGGTGGGGACATTTTATTTTGAGCAAGGTGGTTGTTGTGTAGATCTGGAAGAAGCTTTCGCTTAATCCCTTGGGCCTTATCCCTAGAGATGCAAAGGCCCTCCGTATCTAAAGATACTAAAATGATTTCTAAGCACTTGCCCCTTTCTTTGCATACCACCTGTTTAAAGGTAAATTGTGACCAGCTTGGAGCAGGGACCAGTCTTCTTGCTTACACACAAAGAATTAATTTGGATCCTGTCTTATTTCAATAATAATAAATCATACTTGAGTCAGCCTTTCCCAACCTTCCAGATGTTGTTGGACTACAACTTCCATCAGCCACTAGCAGTGGCTCTCTTAAGTTTTCAGAAAGGGGGCGTTTCCAACCCTACCTGGAAATGTCAAGGCTTAATCCCAGCTCCTTCGGTGCACATGGCATGTGCTCTGCCACTGAGCTACAGCCCTTTCCCATTGAGTTTAAAGTCTTGGCTTGCAGTAGTTCTTCAGGCTGGTGTCATTCCTATCACTTGCTTCCTGGCCTGTTTTCAACAGGAGCTGCTGGGGAGTAAACTGAGGACTGCTTGCATGTATGACTGTTTAATGCCTGCTTGTAGTCTCCTATCAACATTTTGTAAAACAGCTTAGCAGTCTTGTGGTTGGCTGTAGCCATTCCTATAATATGCTTCAAGAAAACTCAACCCTTATTTGAAACACCATGTAAACTGCAAATGGTTGAAGTTGCGGAATTATCATTCAGCTTTTGCAGAGCCTAAATTAGCATACATACATACAAAGGAGCAAGGAAGGAGATGAGATATAGCATGACCTGGGAGTGCCAATTTGAATAAAATATTGGTGGGTGGCCAGGAAAGCCCCACTCTACATAATTGATCGTATAACACAGCGCACACATGCCATTTGAATGGCAATGCCCACTAGCTTTGAGGGGACCTGGACCCCTCAAATATTTTATTGGGGCTGAAGTGACCTTGGCCCCATGGAGTTGGCTCCTATGGCATGCCCCATTCACATGTGCCTACAAGGCAATGTGGAAAGGTGTTGAAATCTGCAGGAACAGTGTCATGATCTCACCATTTGTTTACAAGAACTTGCACTGGCTGGTCCTAAACCTGACCATCAACCTGGTGCCCTCCACATGTTTTGGACACTTAACTCTCACCAGTACCATCCAGCATGACAACTAGTCAGGGATGGTGGGACTTGTGTCTTTCAGATGTTTTGGTTACCATGCTGGCTGAAATACGTTTATGCAGGAGTGTGCTGTCTGGGCCTGTATTCTGAGATTTAACATCTCCAAGCCCTTCCATACCCATCTCTTCCTTGTTAAGCCTAACCACTCATGGGAAGGCGAAGTGAATTCAGAAGTCTGTCCACTTCCCACCAGAAAACTTTTTGAGTTTTTGTGGCTATAGAACTTAAATGGAAATACAGTGGTACCTCGGGTTAAGTACTTAATTCATTCTGGAGGGCCGTTCTTAACCTGAAACTGTTCTTAACCTGAGGTACCACTTTAGCTAATGGGGCCTCCCGCTGCCACCGCGCCGCTGCTGTGCGATTTCTGTTCTCATCCTGAAGCAAAGTTCTTAACCCGAGGTACTATTTCTGGGTTAGCGGAGTCTGCAACCTGAAGCGTATGTAACCTGAAGCGTATGTAACCCGAGGTACCACTGTACAAGTGTTCAGAGCTGTGTTAAGAACTTGTCTAAGCAACTTGGATTACTTCAGAATTCAGCAATGCTAACTTAAGCCCAAAGCACCTACTGAATAAGTTTTAAAGAGAAGAATGCAATAGATCACGAGAGACGCATCAACGGATGAAGGATTTGCCCATGGATGATGAGAAACACCTGTGCATAATCTGCATGTGCTCATTTAGGAATCTTGGGTTGTTTTCTTTGTCCATAATTACTAGTATGATAGTTGGGGCTGTGGGCAAAATAGTGTTAAAGTCCTGTTATGGAAAGCTTCAGCACTTGCCGCATGCAGGGAAGGGAGCTTCATATGGCAATAATTAAAAGATGCATGTGTGAAAGACAGTTGGCTGTGCAAAACTTCCCTCTTCCCCTGCAGGGGAACAGTAAGGAACCATTTTAGCCTCCGCTAATTGTCTAATAACTCCCAGATCTTTTGGCTAGCTTGTAAATATTTTCCAAATGAGAGTTAAAGCAGCAGCAGTGAGGAACTGTAGTGAGCTATGTTGCTAATGTTGATTTTAGCAGAGACACTTAAGTCAGACAGCATTGTGAGACAACTCAGATGTCTCAAGGTAGGGTCACCACTATAATTATTAAATTCTAGATTTTGCACCCCTCCCCTCCAAAACAGGAGTGGGGTGCAGAAGATGGGGGTGGGAGAAGGCTGGAAAAGGGAAAATGCTGGAAAAAGAATTGGCCAGCACAGGAAGCCTCATTCTGCCTAGACTAAGTTGTGTAGATCATTAGCAGACGGGAGCTCTCTGAGAGTGAGCAGTGGGGCAGAAACAGGGAGGGAGAGATTTTCCTCCTGCACTATTTAGCGTGTGGGTTTTCTTCTGGGCTTCTTTCAAACTGCTGAAGAATGCAATGTCCCCTATGCCTTCCATTCTTTGCTTTAGCCCTTTGCTTCCTGCATTCACCAGTATGAATTAACAATGTATTTTAATTCAATATTAAAATTAAGCTAAATGGTTTGCAAGAATTTCTGAGAATTTGTCTTTTTTCCCCTGCCACCCCAAATCTGTTGGAGAATTCCACACCCCCCCACACCCCAGAGACTATTTGGAAGATATGCCTCTCCCTCCCCAATTTTGCTTCCTAAAAATGGAATGGATAATTTCTGGGAAGCCATTTTGGTACACACACACATGTGCGCTATAATGCTATACATATTGTATATATACCATACATTCAATATACAGCATTATTGTATAGTGTTGCATATGGATGTGTGTATAGTATTCTATACTGTGCTGTTTTGGCACCATCATAATATAGCTTTTCTTTTCCTCTGTCTCTCCCTCTCTTCCCTTTCTTGCTTCTTTCCTTCCGCACATATAGGGCTGCATGAAGAAAGGGAAAGCATGCCTCAGGCCTCCGAATAGTCCTGCCATTTTTTTCTCCCCACTCCCTGACCTGTCATCAGGAAAATTGTCTGGTGTCAAACATTACGTTATGGAGAATGCAATACTCTTTTGTCTGCACTATATACCGTCGTACTTCGGAAGTTGAACAGAATCCGTTTTGGAAGTCCGTTCGCCTTCAAAAATGTTCGGAAACCAAGGTGCAGCTTTTGATTGGCTGCAGGAAGCTCCTGCAGCCAATTGGAAGCTGCAGAATCCCCATTGGACGTTTGGGTTCAAAAAATAGTTCGCAAAGCAGAACAGTCACTTCCAGGTTTGCGGCATTCGGGGGCCAAAACGTCCAAGAACTAAGCTGTTCAAAACCAAGGTACGACTGTATTTCACAACCTTGTAATGTTGGCTATAGACTAAATTTGCTCCATCCTTTTCAAAACGTCTCTCTTAATGTGCAAGTTCAGTTGCCCGTTTCATAGCCATCTCATCTTAAGGAAACAAATTCTGAATATAGCAGCTCCTCAAGGCACTTGTTCCACTTTCATGGGGTGATGAGTGTTTCTGAGAGTGGGGATTTCTGGCAAAGTCTCAAGTGCAGGCATCCTTATAGTGCCATCAGCTGTGAGGCAGAACAGTGGTGGTGCTCTGGGCATTGAGTCTGGGGTTGGAACAGTAGCAGCCAGCAGCTAATTAATACTAGAACTGAGGGGAGGAAGGCTTGCTTGGCTGAGAGATCTTTATAAACTGGTTTGAGCTCCAAAAAACCTCCCCTCCTCCATGTTTCAAAGGGGTGCAGAGTGTTCCCTGGATGGGAGTATGCCTTTGCAATGAACCACTGCAGTTGAGTTTATATCTCCTGCCTTGTTTTGGTGTGTCCCCCATTGCTCAGTGGCAAGGGCTAGGAGCATTGACTCAAATACCAAAGTATTACCACAAATTCCTAGCAAAGGCAATTTATTTACACTGGTGATATCCTGTAGCAAAATCTGAAGAACTGATTGGATGTATAGCATTACCAAAGCTGAAAGCTAAAAAGGGACATTTATTAACTTCAGCTGTTTAAAAATACAAAACACGGACAACTACACAGAGGTGGTATTTTTTTTGCTCCCCAAAGTCCCCTTCTTACGCTGGAAAAAATATATATCATGGGTGAAAATTGATGCAGCTGTGAATATAGTTTCATTGGTATTACAACATGCTGCTTTAACAACAAATGTATTGCACAATGCTCTTATATTACTGCTGTTCAAGGTAACCTTTGCCTGCGTTAAATTCAACACTTGGAATGTTATAAAACTGCTATATCCGGCTAGCTAGTAGCTTGCTGTCTTTAATAGGGCCCATTTCATGCCTACATCTCCTAATGCAAGCCTGCTCAAATCACATGTTCTTGTCCCAGTCTTCACTCAGACCACTTCGTTTGACTGAACCGAACATGCTGGCTGAAAAGGGTTAGGTTCAGCTGCATGTAGTATGATCAGGGTCGTGTCCCAAAGCTCCCTTCGGCCCCAGACAGCATGGCCAGTGGCCAGTGTGGATGGGAGTTGGCCTCTTACATCTGGAGTGCTGCAGGTTAGCCACCCACAGCGAGACAAAGCGCCCACCATGATACTGTTTCTACTGGCCAGTTACCATGATAGTAAAGGTGTGCGCCGATTACTCTATGGCCAAATTATTTCTTTCCTCTGTCTTTGAACAATTAGAAACTTCAGTTTGCTCATAGCTGCAGTTAAGTATCACACGTTCCTTTTTGTACTTAGAGGGGAAGACCTGAGCCAGGGAGCTTGTGCAGCCTGCTTCTGAGGAGACCAGCACTCACCTGGAATGTGTTCTGTTTTGCCTTGTGTGTTTACTTGTTTTGGCTTGAGCTTAAATAGTAAACTGCCCAGAATGCCCTGGCAGAAAGACAGTAAATGCCGTTAGTAAGTAAATAGGATTGGGCTATAGACGTGTTGCCTGTAACAATTGCTCTCATTAATCCTCCCACCTGACCGCAGCACCCTGGGTGATGCTATTCCTGCTACGTTGTTGGTCCTCTGCCACACTGTCTGCTGGATGGAACTCTAAACTACAAAGTACAGTTGTACCTTGGTTGACGAACGCCTTGCGACTCAAATGTTTTGGCTCCCAAACGCCACAAATCTGGAAGTGAGTGTTCCAGTTTGCAAATGTTATTTGGAACCCGAATGTCTGACATGACTTCTGATTGGTTGCAGGAGCTTCCTGCAGCCAATCGGAAGCCGTGCCTTGGTTTCCAAATGTTTTGGAAGTCGAACGGACTTCTGGAACAGATTCCGTTCGACATCCGAGGTACCACTGTACATGGGGTCTCTGTGTGTGTGAACTTAAGCAGGGAGAAGTCAACCGCTGTGGATATGAAATAGCTTTAATGAAGTTCAGAGAACAAGAATACACGGGTTAAAAATGGAACTTGTCCCATGAGGAACATTTGACAGAAGAACATGATGCAAATTTAACAAAGGAATAAATATGAAGATACCTAACTTACCACTTTCTAGTTTGTAACGTCCCAGAACCAAAGTTAGCAGTGCCTGTCATTTGTTGGCAACAAATGCTCTGAGACTGGCACTGGGGGGCGTTGTGATGGGGTCCCCATTCTAAGTGTGACTTCTGGAGTGTCTTGCTTTCTGTATGGGTTGTTGGGATGTTCAAGACACTTATAAGGGGTATGGATAGATGGACTTTTGTGCATCCATGGAAGAAGCATATTCTCCAAGACTTCCTTGCTTGTTCATCTAACCATAAATGCACCTGAACGCCTGTAGTCTTATATCTATCTCTAGAGCCCGTGAATGATCCCTTCGACCTAACTAATTATAAATCTGGCAGGCAATTCTCTGGGTGTGGGTAAAATGATGAGCCCAGCCCTTAACTTTCCCTTGTACTTGTGCACTGAATATCTTCTTCAGAGCTTGTTGACGTTATTGTACCCTGCCCTCTGGCAAAAAGGTAATTTCTTCCCTGACCCCTGTTGAACTGGATCTAAAGTTTGTTGTGAGCCTCTCACTGAGGTTGGAGGATGTATTGGCATTCAAGTCTAAAGCTTTACAGTATATGCCTTGCCAGAAGCTTCTGTTGGGTTGAAGGAGCCAGCTCTCCTTTTCTGGATGTTGAATCAGCCCTGATTAACAGCTAGCAACACGCTTCAAGCCAATTTTTAACATGCATGTTTTCCTACACAAAGCACTGCCCACTCTGTTGTGCTGATGATCAAAATTGAAAATGGAAGCTGGGCTGAAATAGCACATGCATATATATTGCATATATATTTTTAAACCATTAATTCTGTGAGCCACCCTGAGACCTCTGGGTATAGGGCGGAATATTAAACAAATAAAAACTAGGTGATGTATTTTTATGTTTTTATATTGCTGCCCTGTGATCCTCAGTTAAAGGGTGGTATAGAAATTTAATTACAAATAAATAAATAACCAACCTAGTTATCCTATCCACAGGTATCCTAGCTCACTCTGCCACAGTTTCCTTCATCTGTCCCACTCGGCTCTGCAGTGAAGTGGATCAGGTTAGTGCAAAGGTTGGCCACTTCTCTCTCCCTGTGTCTATGCACACACCAGTGCTGATGCATTGACATAGTCTTTTCAAAAGCGACCCCTAGTTTTCCCATTATTGGTGAAACTGGCCATGTTTCTTCTCTCCATTCCACCCCTCCTGCTCCAAAGTACACTTACATGCAGGGCGAAGAGGAGTAAACAGAGTAGAACACTGAAAATGCTCTTCAGTGTTGTTCGCAAGCGTTTCAAATCCAGAAAGACTGAAAGGGGGTTGTAAAGCCCCCTTTTGGCATGGCCATCCGGTGGATTAAAAAAAATCCAATGCACAGGAATTTAATCTGCATTCAAACCTGCATCTCTCTCTCTCTTTGGCATGTGCACCAACAGTGGGGGAGAGTCTCAAAAGCATTTTAAGTGGAATTGTGGAATCTGTCTCAATGCCTTTCAAATGGCTGTGTTTCTTCGTAAATCGCTCCCTGGCTGCCTTTTCCACTTGGCTCAGTCCAAGGGGTTTTTCCTTTTCCTTACTGTACTGAGGCACCGTCCTAGATAGGGATAAGTAAAGAGGATTCCATGATGTCTAGAAGGACAACTTAATCCTTGGCAAGTAACCTCTCTTCCCCTTTCAGACAATGACAATAACAGCTTTCATTAAAAGGGGGAAGGGATTATATTTGTCGTAAAGTTTACAGCTTGAGCTTTTAGGAAGTAGCATTGCACTGTTCAAACAACCCGGCCCATCCTTCTGGCTAATATCCTAGAATGTGCAAGAGGGAGAGGTGGGATCTTTGCAAATGGCAACAATCTTGCTTTTGAGAATTCCCTTCTGTTAATGGTCTCATTCAAATCCTGCTAGAAAGCCTTCCCTTTTTCTTCAGGCATTGAATAAAATAAATGTCCTTTTCTTTGTAATAATAATGTTCCTCTTGGCCGGGATCTTGGGTTGCATTTTTCGCCTGTCATTTCTAGCGCTGTTCCTGGAAGCGGTGCTGGCGCAGAACTCGATGGCAGGCTGCAGAATGAGCGCCCCCCCCCCCCACATCCCACCCCACTTAAGATGCAAGCTGTGGTGTTTTGCAGCTCTGCAGCCTTCTTCTTTCCTGGTTCTGCTATTGCCATTAAGACCCTGAGAAACAGGCCCTGAATGGAAACTCTGGGAATCTGAGAAGCAGAGAAGAATTGGAGTTGCTGAGAACAATTGTGGTGTGAGGCAGAGTGGGTGAAGAACAAAGGAACAGCAGCTAGGAAATGCCGAGACCCTGTCCAGGCAGATCCAGCCCTCTGAAAGCAAGCCTCTGTCCTTTGGGGATCACAAAAGCAGCTTCTGCCTTCATAACAATAGTGCAGGATGCAGCCTGGAGTTGAGGTGGCTGTTAATTCGTGCATGACGGAGAGGGGGGTGGGGGAGTCAAAGGGCTCCAGCTATTCACACGGCAAAACGGTAATTCCTGGAGGGGGAAAGTTTGTGTACTCAGAGAAACTAGTGTGAAAGAGGATTGAAGGCAAAAAATATATCTCTAGAAATAAAAGAACTTTAAATCTCAAATATGTGAGCTTTGCTTCAGTCTCCTTTCCATCCCCTTTAGCTTTTAAAATGATGCTATGGAGAAATCAGGAGTAAGGGAAGGCAAACTCTGTGCTGCGGCAGATTTTAGCAGTGTTGGTGCAGATTGCGCCTACCAGTATTGGACCTAAAGTATTCACGTTTGTGGTCCTTTATGAGATCAGGTCTCAGTGCTCACAAAATGCTCAAAGGCAAGACTCGTGAAGACTCATTTTAACCTCCTTTCCAGCTAGACTCCTTGTTTCGATTTTTTTTTTACCTCCCCATTTTGTTTCCTTTGTTTTAAGTCTTAATACACATTAGGAAACCAAATGTTAATGAAAATTAACAAGGGCAAGCCTGTTGAGTTTTCTGCAGTGACTTTCTGTTCATGTGCAGGGGGTAGTTAACTGCCCTTTTAATGTGTGTTTTCAGTAGTGTTTACAAGAAAGCCGTCCCCTTATGGTATGTTAAATGGCAGCAGCAAACCCTCTAGGTAAGCCATTAAGGTTTGTGTCCTAGAGCAAACATTGGCAAAGGTGAATGCATCACTCAAGCCCTGTGGAGCAACAGCTTTGGCCCTGTCTCTGCCGACACTAGGGACAGCGGGAGTTGTATTTTTAACTTTGGGTGAAAGCCAAAAAGTGACAGGGCAGTGCAAACATTGAATGTGGTGTTCAGGAGTTTGACTCCGGCTGCTTTCTGCCTGAAAAATTGCTTATAGGTCTGTCTTATCACAAGGTAAATTGGATTACTTGCTACACTTAATATGCTTTCCCTTTATATAAGGCTCCTGGGGAATCTCACAGCTAGGCAGCTTAATACCAGAGCTACACTGGGACAAATCAAGGATGCAGGGCCTACAAGAGCTATGTTTGGGGAGAGATGAATATGGTGTGAGAATAGTCAAATTAAACATAGTTTAATTTTCAGTTTGCTTGCTGATACCCAACCATTTTGCAGAATGACTTTATTATACTGCCACCATAATGGCAAAACATCTTGGGCTGATCCTAAAGGGTGGACTGTAGAAAGCATTTCCAAATAAATAGCCGTTCATGCTCCTTCATGGCTTGTTAAATTTTGTTGCAGTAGCTACATCTTCCTGAAGCTTTTTGCAGACACCTTCCAGGTGTGATCCAATTAGTGCCCTTTCATTCACAGGCAGATCATTGATCCAGCAGAGGTGCCCCACTAGTGGAAGTGGAAGGTTGTCATGTGAAACGAAACCCCCAACTTTCTGGAGCTGATTCAGGGTCTGCTGTGATGAGGGGAAATTGGCAAAAATTGCATCCCCTTGTCTCCTGTTAGTGGATGCTTCTGCTAGTTAAAAAGCCCCTCTATCAGTGTTGGGGCAGAATTTGATTGCACCCTCTGTGTCAAACAATCTTATGTGCTTTAATTCCATGCTTGATTGCAGTCTCTTGATAGTAATTTATGCACAGCAAATTCTGAAGTCTCTGGCAAATGATGTATAAATTTGGGGAAAGGGGCTTCTGATTTGGGCCCCATGCTTCCTGTGGATATATGTTTCTTTCTTCAACAAAAAGGGGAAATTTCTTAGTGCAGATTGCAAGAGTCTCTAAAGACAGAGGTTTCTAAAGTTGTGTAGTTAACACAACTGCATAGATTTAGGCAATCCCTTTGATGCAGAAATCCCGGTGATTAATTCAGGTGCAATATTAACCTTGTCCATCCCCTTTGGATCACTATTCAAACCTGTAGGGAGGCCACACTAGGAATGCTGTGTACAGCACTGGTTGCACTGCCATCAAAAGGTTATTGTAGAGCTGGAAAGTGGTCAACATGGGGGAACCAGAATGATCACGGGGTAAGAGCAAGTTCCCTATGAGGAAAGGTTACCACATATGGTGCTTTTTGGATTAGCGAAAAGGCCCATAAGATGTGGTCAGGGGAAAGTCCCCCCCCCATTGTAATACCAGAACTTGGGTCTGTCCAATAAAGCTGAATATTGGAAGGTTCAGAACAGACAAAATGAAGTATTTCACAGAGTACTTAGTTAAATGATGGATTTTGTTTACACAAGTAGTAGTGAAAGCCACCAACTTGGATGGCTTTAAAGAAGACCAGATAGATTCATGGAGGGTAAGGATGTCAGTGACTACTAGTGAAGATGGCTGTGTTGTGCCCCTATTGTCAGAGCCCCTATGCTTTTGATTGCCGGTTACTGGCAATCACAAGTGGGAAGAGTGCTGTTGCACTGAAATTCTGCTTGCAGGCTTCTCATAGGAATCTGGCTGGCCATTGTGAGAACAGGATGCTGGACCCATGGGCATTTGGCTTGATTCAGCAGGGCTGTTAGGTTCTTACTATGTCTTTAAGGAATGGTGGTGCAGGACCTGTCAAGCAGGTAATAAGCAAGCCACATATGCTTGAAATTCCTGTTGTGTAGCTGGGGATCACTTAAGATGTGACTCTGTTGCCTTACAATGCATGTTGGCCATCCTTTTATGTTCGTAGAGATTAAATGTTATTGTGTAAAGATCCCGTTGGTTTTTTTTTTTTACAGAGTTAGGGTGGTTAATCTGATTTGGAATAAACTTGGAATAAACCCTGTATGTTTTTGTTTCCTAGAGAGTGCATATCCTTGTAAACCACTTTGAGATGCATCTTAATTAAGCATTATATAAATTGTTTAAATAAATAAAATAAAAACATAACCTTATCCATTCCTGCTGACTACATAGTCAAAGATTGCATTGAAGACCCTTCTCTGCTTCCCACTGCCCTGCCACAGAGCACAGGTTCAGTGTTTCCTTGTGCTCATTTCTCCAGACACTTTCAAATTGGTATCATCAATGCATTCTTTTGTTTTCCTAAGCACAAACCTTTTCTTAAGGCAGAACAAACCTTTTCCTTCTGCAACTTGAGCTAGATCAGCCTTTCTCAGCCTTTGGTCTCCAGATGTTCTTGAACTACAACTTACATCATCACTAGGAATGATGGGAGTTGTAGTCCAACAACATATAGGCACCCAAGGTTGAGAAAGTTTGAGCTAGAGGATGGAAAGTCTATTTCTCCAGGCATTCCATGCTTTCCCTTTGCCATCTACTGGATGGCAGCTCTTCCCTTGTAGGACTCAAGTGCTCCTCCTATTCCATAGTTTGGAGCTCCAAATAAGGGATAATACTGAAGGCACTTCTATGCCACTTGACTATGAATGGTGGAGCAGAAGAAAGCAGATTATGGACTCTTGAACTTCAGTGCAATTAGATTCTTGCTCTCTCCTCCAGAGGCTTTGACCTGCTGCCCATTTTTGCTTATTTTGAGATGAACTGCAAAAGGAGCTGAGAAATCCAGATCCTCATAGAGCTCTCTTGTTGACTAAGACAGGGACCAGTTCAAGGTAATGGGGCAGAGGATGTAAAGGTTTTGAGTGAGCCCTTGAATAGTGGCTTGCATCTTTAAGTTTCTCATAAAGGCCAGCTACTACCTGGAGTCCCGTGGATTTTGTGTGTTCTCCATGATGTTCTAAGTTCGCATACATCTTCTCCACGATGTGAGCTTGGAATGTAAAGACAACTCAGCAATTGAAAGAGGCCACCCAGCTGGCCTTTGTTTCTGGTTAACCTATTTCCAGACTTATCGGTTGCTGAAACAGACTGCCAAATGTGAAATGTGAAAGTCTGGAGACTTCGGAATCTCCTCCTGTGTTTTCTCCCCCCTCCCCCCCTGAAACAAATCCAGTTCTCTTTCCCTGTTCTTCAGCTGCCAAATTCCTGTGGAACTTATCCCATGTGTGTGTTCTCCCCCTGCCCCTAACGTGGCTTGTAGCAGCCTTGCCAGAACTCCTTCTGCACGGACTCTTCTGGTCAAAGTGATGAATTAGCTTTCTCATGGCTGTTTGATCACAGCGTGGAGAATGGGAAGGGTGGGGAGGGTGGAGTGATGCAAATAGTAAGTGGCAGGCCTCAGTGTGAGGCTTGGCAGGTCTGTAAATGACTAATGTCCTCATGTTGCTCTACTTAATTCCAGTAGAATCAGCTACCTACCTGGGAAATGTGCACAGTTTCTGCCCTTAATCCCAGGCATAGTACGAACCTGCAAAGTCTTTTATCTTGAAACAGTCTCTGCTGAAGAAAACGTCCTAAACAATTTGACTTGCCATGTCCTCATTTTGATCAAAAGAATTGAAACTTGCTATATAGTCAGAATTTGTATAGCTTTCAGCCAAGAGAACATTTTTTCTTCAGAATAACTATGGTAGGCATAATTTACACAGATTTTCCAAATATGAAGACTTTAGGCCAGAAGTTGGATTATTCCATGTATGGCAGTAAGAAACTGGAAAAATGGGTTGAGGTTAGGATGGAGAGCAGCAGAGGGTAGTTGGACAGAAGCAATAAGCAATGGATAGAACAAATTAGTTATTTCCAAAAGTCGAATGCTCTGACCACATCTAAGCCTTTAGCAGATGTTTTAAACTAACAAGGGACACTGGTGGCACTGTGATCTAAACCACTGAGCCTCTTGGGCTTGCCATTCAGAAGGTCGGTGGATTGAATCCCTGTGATAAGGTGAGCTCCTGTTGCTCTGTCCCAGCTTCTGCCAACCTAGCAGTTTGAAAGCATGCCAGTACAAGTAGATAAATAGGTACCGTTGCGGCGCGAAGGTAAACAGCATTTCCATGCACTCTGGTTTCTGTCACGGTGTTCCGTTGTGCCAGAAGCGGTTTAGTCATGCTGGCCACATGATCCGGAAAGCTGTCTGTGGACGAACATTGGCTCCCTCGGCCTGAAAACAAGATGAGCTGCACAACCCCATGGTCGCCTTTGACTGGACTTAACCGTCCAGGGGTCCTTTACCTTTTTTTTACTTTAAACTAACAGTCCTGCACTGGTCTCATGTCCTCTCAAGCCATGAAGTTAACTTGCTGAATTATCTAGACTGAATTACCTAGGCTGTGCAGGATAGAAAGTCTCCTTTACTTCTGTCCTTGGTTGGACTTAAACCTCTGTCTTCTGCAGTAGCACCTCTAGAGGTTTGTGTTGCGGTTTGTCTATTTCAGTGAAAGGACGCCAGAGTATGTGCAAATACTATAACCACATTGAGCAACTAACAGGGCTGGCATTTAATGTGCAGCTTTAAACTTTACAGTACAATTTGTGTCATGTGGAGACGCTCTGGAGCCTTGAACACTGAACTGGCGGCAGAAGCACATTGTGTACTGTTGAGGATGCCAGATGTCCCTTTTTTTAGTTTTAAAGAAGGAATAACTGGAGAAGCCAGGAGCAAATCTAGGAAAGGCTGCTCTGATTTGGCTTTTATACCGTATTGTCCATTGGTTTATAATCTCTTCTCATAAAGACATCTCAAAGCATTTTAACAATGAAAAATGCCTGCAATATTTATTATAGGTGAATCAAATCTAGAGAATATAGCATAGATAACTTTGTGGCTTGTGTTGTGGTCTGACATTTTCTGTAGAGAAGAAAGCAGGGGCTTGCATTTCTAGATTCTTATGGCTTATTTGACTCTGTTCCACTGGGCTTGCAAATCTGCCACTAGGAAAAGTGACTGTCATCAGTCAAGCTACCATATATCAAAATCTCCCCCCACTTTTTATTCTAGCCTGTCTCTTTTCTCCTCAATTATATATACCGTATTTTTCGCCCTATAGGATGCACTTTTTCCCCTCCAAAAATGAAGGGGAAATGTGTGTGCGTCCTATGGGGCGAATGCAGGCTTTCGCTGAAGCCTGGAGAGCGAGAGGGGTCGGTGTGCACCGACCCCTCTCGCTCTCCAGGCTTCAGGAGAGCCGCAGCGCCAGCCCCACAAGGTCGGGGGACAGCGGGGAGGCGGAACGCCGCCATCCCGCTGTCTCCCGATGTGGTTTGGAGGCTGACGGGGAGACGCATGCTTCTCCCCGCCGCCAGCCCCGCAAGCTCCGGGGACAGTGGGGAGACGCAGCGCGTCTTCCCGCTGTCCGCGGACCTGGTCTGCAGGCAGGCGGCGGGGAGAAGAGCGCTTCTCCCCGCTGCCTGCCACGCAAGCTCCAGGGACAGCTGGGAGGCGCAGCGTGTCTTCCCGCTGTCCCCGGACCTGTTCTGCAGGCGGGCGGTGGGGAGAAGAGCGCTTCTCCCCGCTGCCTGCCCCGCAAGCTCCGGGGACAGCTGGGAGGCGCAGCATGTCTTCCCGCTGTCCCTGGACCTTGTCTGCAGGCGGGCGGTGGGGAGAAGAGCGCTTCTCCCCGCTGCCTGCCCCACAAGCTCCGGGGACAGCTGGGAGGCGCAGCATGTCTTCCTGCTGTCCCTGGACCTTGTCTGCAGGCGGGCGGCGGGGAGAAGAGCGTTTCTCCCCGCTGCCTGCCCCGCAAGCTCTGGGGACAGTTGGGAGGCGCAGCGCATCTTCCCGCTATCCCCGGACCTGTTCTGCAGGCGGGCGGTGGGGAGAAGAGCGCTTCTCCCCGCTGCCTGCCCCGCAAGCTCCGGGGACAGCCGGCCCCACAAGCGCCTGGGGGGGAAATGATTTTTTTTTCTTTATTTTACCCCAAAAAAACTTGGTGCGTCCTATGGGCCGGTGCGTCCTATGGGGCGAAAAATACGGTATTCACTCTACACTATTCTGGAGAATTCCGCTGTGTTTGCCTCTCTTTCACATGGTCTATTTTAATATAGTGAAGCTGGCACCACCTTGTTATAACCCAATATACCATAGGGGTAGATGAGTTGTAGAGTGATATTGCCTTCCCAAAAATTGGCAGTCTGTTGTCTTTCTTTGCCAGAATGATGAGAATGAGCAGAAAGTATGAGAACACATATTCACACTATACATTTTAAGCACTATGATACCACTTCAGTCATGGCTTTCCCCCAAACAATTCTTGAAAATGTAGTTTAAGGGTTCTCAGAGTTGTTAGGAGACACCTATCCTCCCACAGCTCCAATTCCCAGGGTGACTTAGCAATCAACCCCTCTTCTTAGGGAACTCTGGGAATTGTAGTTCAGGAATGAGAATAAAGATCCTCTAACAACTCCCAGTACCATTAGCAAACTACAGCTCCCAGAATTCTTGGGTGGGTGGAAACCATGACTGATTATGTGTGGTGCTAATGTACAGTAGCTAAAGTACACATGAAGAATCACTGCTTTGATACCAAGTGAAACAGAACAACGCTTTAAGATGCCTCATTTGAAATTTGGTAGGGACACGGGGGACCAGATAAGAGTTCCTTTGGGATCTGTGCTATTTGGCTATCCCTGGTTCAATGGAAAGAAGGTTGTGGCATCTGTTGTTCAAGACTAATGGCTCTGGAATGTCTTTTTATTTGCTCTGCATATGTGTAACCAGGTGACTTGCTAGCATGCAGTGTTAGGGGATAACAGGTTTTTTGAGTGTGGGTGGATTTCAGTCTTCGGCAGGATATCTCAAGCGCGCTTGTACATAACTTCGTAAGGAGCAGGCTGGGTTGAACAAGAAGACATTTGTCTCTGCGTGGCGCTGACTTCCTTTTCCCCATTGGAGACTGAGCTGCCCTGGTGTTCTGTGATTGACGGCAGATAGCATGCTATGAAATAATTGCTCCCCCCCCCCCCGCATTCTATATTGAAACCAATTCCACCAAGATGACTTCAGTAGTATTGCTTTTATGCATGTAAACTGAGATCTGTATAAATTTATGCTGGCCCTTCTCATGATGAAACTTTCTGAAAGAATTGCTGCTGAAATGAGTAGACCACTTGGCACTTTGCCCTCCAGTCCGAACAGGAGAGAAGACTTGTAATAACCCATAAAGGCAACATTTAAGGGACCTGAACTGCAGTGCCAAAATAGATGTGAATCTATTGAATCTATATGACACTTCTGTTAGGCTGCACCTTTTCAGAAATGTGCTTCCTTTGCACTAAAAAAACATGTTCATTAATGACTATTTGGAAGTGACAGTTTTTTGAGATGTTAAAACATAGTTTCCAGTCTTGAATCCCCAATCACACTGAACTAGTTGGTGAATGTTCCTCTTAAACTGCTATCTGTATTTTGACACTTCCACATCTTTTGTTCTTAATTCAGAGACAAAAAGAAGCAAAAAAATAAAAAAGCACCTTGCAAAATTGCTGTATGCCAAAGCAGTTGTGTAACCGATTCAATTTACCTCAAGTCTGACTTTACTAGTGCCTGAAAAGGTTGCAAAGTAGAGTCTGTTAGGCTCTGGTGAGTGGCAATTTGTAAATACAATACTTGTTAAATTTAACAAACATGTTTTACTAGGTAGTGAAGCTAGTCTGTAATAACAGCATTCTGACAGCCAGTTCACACAGTTAAATCACTTTGGATTTATGCAGCCCTAGGGCTGCATGAAGAATATGTGTGAAACAAGAGGTTTACAGGTGATCGCTGTGACAGGGGAAGGTCAAAGCTATCCCAAGTTGGTTTCACCAAGAGAGGTAAACTGGGTGAATAATCCCTGAAAAGGGCCTGAGTTATGCAGTGAGATGACAAAATAAGTTTTTGTGTAAGGCTATTGGATAAATAACAAATGAGACACCCTGCAGCAGCTGCAATCTGAAATAATCCCAGGATTAACCACTTGGGCTGGTCTTTTACCTTTTCTTCTATGTATCATTAGTGCTGGCAGGAAATTCTGATTTTAGAAACTAAAACCTATTGCCCCAGTAGGTTAGTAAAAAAGCTCTCCTAGAGAAGATTTACATTCTTATTAGAAAAGTCTCCTGCTTCATAATTGTCAAGAGCTGCCTCAGTCTTTGTAGCCTTACAGTTCTGCTTTGCAGCTAACTTCGCAAGCTAGGCCTTGTTGTCCTCTTGGGTTGGTAGGTGATGAAATAACTGTGTCAGGGCACACTTTTAATTACAAAACAGCAACGTGCTGCAGCTGCATAAATCCATCGCCCTTAGATAATGTTAACATTGACCCTGCACACCCAGTTGAGTATAGGTGACAAACTTAACCTGATCGCTAGCTGGAGTCTTCACGGAAGATGGCCTCTAGGGAATGTGCTGACTGCTGTTAGTAAACAAAAGGGTCATTAATTCTGCCACTGCTCATTAGCTCCCTGCAGGTAATAGGAAGGTGTAGCATGCTTATGAAACAGAGCAGCATACCTCTCCCTCTGGTGCTTTCTCTACAGTAGTTCTTTGAAAAAAATGGCTTCCTGTTGCAGCACTTGGAGGTGAAATAGCAGTGCTAAGTCACTTAATATGCCTCAGCGCCATTAGCTGCTTCTTATTGATCCGCTTCATCTTCACCCGTGCTGCTTGCTCTTTATCTCTAGCTTACTCAAAATCAAATAGCTCCCTAGTGTAGGATCAAATTACAGTACAATCTCTAATGCCTGTTTCATGGGAGTAAGCTTCCATGAATGCAAATGGCACCTGTTCCCAAGCAAAGTGTGGATGGGACTGCAAGTCTTTATTGATGCCATTATCACTTGGCCAGGGGTCAGCAGGGGGTTGGTCCACTGTCCCTCAGACCTTGTGGGTGGCTGGACTATATATTTTTTTGGGGGGGGGGGAATATGAACAAATTCCTATGCCGCATAAGTAACCCAGAGATGCATTTTAAATAAAAGGACACATTCTACTCATGTAAAAACATGCTGATTCCTAGACCGCCCGCGGGCTGGATTTAAAAGGTGATTGGGCCGGATCTGGCCCCTGGGCCTTAGTTTGCCTACCCATGACTTGGACAATCAGCCTAAACTTGCAGTTCTTAGATGAAGTATGCATACGTTGCCACTGGCAAGTTAGATCAGGGTTATCAAGAGTTGTATTTGCTCAGGGGTAGTTTGCTAGAGCCTGAGCAAAAGGTGGAGGGGGCTCCCTCCTCTCTTTCTGCCACCCACTTTCCACAATCTGTTCCTTGCTACCTGCATGAAATTAGGCCAAGGGGTGCAGGTTGGGCACCCCTGCCTTAGAGGTACCCCCTCCTATGTAGGTGAGAGAAGGTGGTTGGGATGTCTCATCTAAAATGGTACTGCAGTTTTTATAAGCTTTTAAAAACACACCCAAACATAGATTGCTGTCTTATCTGACCTGTTGATTTGACTCAACATTTCTATTGGTTGGCTGAACAGTGTTAGAAATTAGTCAGGCACCAGATACATTTTGCAACTGGCGTGGATCCAGTTGAGACCACGTGGAGATCTCTGGGTGCCAGGTAGGTGATTGTGGAAAGTAAAGTGTCATCTAGAGAAGGATCTGAAGTATTTTCTTTGAAGCTTGAATTTGTTTAATTCTGGGTTGTTTCGTTTGATGTTTTAATGTGTTGTAAACCACTTTAAGATTTGTTTTTTAAAATATAAAGTGGTATAGAAATGAAACAAACAACAACCTCCATTGCAAAAAAAGGCATCTAGACATTCCATTTTGGCAACCATGACCCAGGTTTGAGGTGCCATTTGGCAATTAGATTAGATCGAATATCTGAGTTTCTAACACTGGTTGACTATAATAGGACACATGACTGAACAAATCTGTATTGGCTTCCTACCTCAATGGGGGAACCTCCAATGGTTTTCACCTCATTTAATCCGTTTAACCCAGGAACAAGACTTGCTCCATTAATTAAAACATATGGAACTTGCTCTGTTGGAATGAGAAAGGCATTCTGTGGTCATTCCACATACATCTATTGAACAGTTGTTGCTGGGGATCATGAGCAGGAGAATGCTATTGCACTCAAATCGGTATTTAGTTGGTCACAGTGTGTCTAGTTGGCTACTGTGAGAACAGAATGCTGGGCTAGATAGGCCTCTAGCTGATCTAGCGTGGCTTTCCTTAGGCTTTTACAAGGTGGATGTGAGGCAGAGATCTCAGTGGGGATTATCCATCAGCTTCTAACGTCTCTGGCCTCAAAGCCTGTGGGTTGGCCACCATATTGGCCACCCCTTGTTATGATGAAGTGTACCCACAAAACTGTGCCTGTGTTGGCCTGAGAGAAAGAGGGCAGTGAATGAGAGGGCACTTGAGAGACTGTTCAATTTGTTTACATGGCGGGTAAATTCTCATGGCTCCATCACCAGGTGCATAATGCTGGGACCATACATCAGCCTTTGTGACATTTTCTAGTACTGTATAGAAAGCAGGAAGCAGCTGTTGGAGATTTCCCTTTGCCTTCTTCTTACCTACCTCCCACCTGACTAACCTTCTGTAACTGTGCGTGCAGACATTAGTCACTCTTTGAGAGTAGCTCCAGCCCAGAAAATGACAAACCTGCAAGAAAGCAAAGAGAGCCACAAATTCTGAGCAGTGGAGCAGGGAAGGCACAACCCATGTTTTCTTCCTCTTGCTGCTTGACAAAGCATGAGGTATTAGCAATGATGAACAAGAAAGGCTGCTGTTGTCTGTATTGTCACATGGGAGACGTTCCGTTGAATCAGGTGGAAGTTCTGTGCAAAAACAAGCATAGGGTAAGACTGGGTGCCTGTGGTGCATGGAAGAAGCAGGAGACACGGGGAAGAGATGAGCAATGGATGGTTATCATGTTGGTCAGCCTGCCCCCCCCCCCCAGCAATGCTACATGCTCACAGTAAACTAATGTGGCTCCAACAGGGGCAGTTCTATAACCATGTCTCTGATCCAGTTTGAAGTTGTTCTCCATTTCAGCAAAGGAAGGAGGCCGGAAGTCTGTTTTCAAAGGATACTATTTCTGCTACTAGATCTTGGCAATAAGCCCGTACAAACCTGTGCGTTGCTCTTGACTCATTTTGCCACTGTCAGACCCAGTGCGGGCACAGCAGTGCTAGAAGGTGAAGAAGCTCTGTGTCACTATGAGCACTTTTGAAATTATAGCTACGTTCAGGTGAATATACCTTGAACCACCCAAGTGCCTGAGGAATGCCAACAGGAATGCAGTAAATGCTGTTAGACCTGAGCCTCAGAATGGCATCACATGCTGCATTCTCTGTTATTGTAGTTATGCCGGCTTCCTAAAATAACGTTGTGTATTGTCTGACTAGGCCAGAATATCTAATCAGGGGTGACAAGCTGTGAAGGTTGAGACTCAGGCCTACATATGTACCTCATTTGAATCAAATCAAATAAATACCAAAATTAATAATAACTGAAAACAGGTAAAATTCTATATGGGACAGGGTAGATTTTTTTGGATGATTTCTATAAATTTAGGGTGATACCCCTTGGTGCCAGCCACTCATATAACAACCATTCTACTAGCAGAAGCTTCATTCTTAGCATAGCACCACTTATCAGCTGTAGACTAGAGGTCATGTGTGTTGGTCATGGAAGTGCTGACTCCTTCAGGCCTTTATTAGCGTGAGGTTTATGCTCATGAAAGTGAACTGAACCCTAGTGATATACCATGTGCAGCAGTTCTTGCAAAACAGGGTGTGTATGTGAAGCTCAAATATTGAGCTTTCCTATTTGTGTGTGTTGAAGGAGTTGGGGGTTGTCAATTAACGCTCCAAACAGAAGATGGGAATACTGATTGGAGCTTGTTGTGGCTTTGTTTAATAGGTTTCCCCAGAGGTGGTTTGTAAGGAGGAGAGTCAGAAGAGGCTTTTGAAAATCACACATCATCCTTTTCCCAGTGAGAAGAGAAGCAGTGAATTTCCTCACAGCCTTCTTTCTCTTTCCCATAGTATCTTTTTACAGCTCTTTTCCTTGTATAGGTTTTTTGGGGCTGGGGGAAGAAGTAGGATAGTGGAATGTGGTGTACCAGCCTTTATTCAGGTATCTTTCGGCCAAAGGGAAGGCTACTTAAGCTCATGTTACAGGGCTCTGCTGAATGACTACTTGGGGTCACATTACAGAACTATACTAAATGAGTCACAAGTTTTCCTTCTGCTGCCCTTAACAAGAAGACCACTGTTTAGGAAGACCTAAGACAGAGGTTTTCAACCTTTTTGAGTCCATGGCTCCCTTGACCAACTACATTCTTTCTGTGGGACCCCGTGGGGCTCAGGAGCCCAGTTATGTCTCCCCTTGCCTGCAGTGCCTATTTCAAACTCCCTCCCTTGTGGAATATTCCCTCAGCCTCCTCTCCTCTCCCCTCTCATTGGGAGTCCTCCAGCAGTCACTGCTGCGCCTTTGGTCTCTGAGCTGCCCCAAAAAGAGGAGCCTCCTCACACTGCCCCACAGGGGCCTGGGAAGAGGATGCCCGCAGCCGGCCCAACAGACACTGGCCAAAGGTGAATGTGAGGCCAGCACCTTACCTTGGGAGGCAGCAGTGGCAACAGCAGGTGCTGTTAAGCCTGCATGACTGAAAGGCTCCCCTTCAGCACCGGGCACTCAGCTCCCAGGCAGGCCTAGCACACAGCAAGCACAAGAAAGGCACCTGCCGGCCTGCCTGCCCAGCCTCCCACTTGTCTGTCCATTCCCAACATCAGAGGCTGGTAGACTGGCTGGCTGGGCTCCCTTGCTCACTTGCTTGCTTACTCTGAGGCCGCCCCAGCTCCTGGCAACCAGCACCCCTTGGCCAGCCCCAGAGGCACCATTTGTCTGGGGAGCTTGTAGCCAAGGTTGCTGCAACAAACAGCTGTGCAAGCCTTTGGGAGGCAGAGATGGGAGAAGGCAGCAGAGGAGGGAGGGAAGGAAAGAGGGACAGAGGCCATTGTTGCCTGCGGCACCCTTGACCATCATTCAAGGCACCCCAGGGTGCCGTGGCATGCTGATTGTAAACCACTGACCTAAGACCTTGCTTGCTTGTATGAATTTCCAGTGGTTAGGTTCACTGCTTTCAATAATCCTTCTCTCCAGAGACCTTAAGAGAAGCCTAAAGTTGGAATCCTTTAAATGACCTTTTCACTGTTCCAGGCAAAGTAGTCTGTTGCCATCTTCCTTTCTGCTTCTGCATGGTTAAAACAGGTTCAAGTCAGGAACCTCAAGTAATCTTGCTTTTATAAATAGCAAGCACTCCCTTGGTTGCACTACGTACCAGCCTTGCTAGGAAAAATAACTTACCCAAGTTGTGCTTCTTTCCTTTCTTATTTAACTTCTTGGATGAAAGAAGATGTGCTTTTGGAAATGCCGGCAATTAGAAAATACCTGTACTGGCAAGGCAGGCTGACTGACTGCTCCAAGAACTTATCTGTACCTATCAGAATTCACAAGGCTAAAAAAAAAAAAATTCTTAACTGATCTGAGATCAAAGCTTTATTCATCTGCTTCAAACCTGTCAATTGTTTTTAATTGATTGCCAGTAGGCTGCACAGACACAATGGCTCCTTCCTCCTTCTGCCAAGTTTGATTAGGAGAGGGAAAATCCTTAGCTGATGCTCTGCCTTTCCAGGTGAAATATCTTTGGTGCCGGTTCCAGTTAGAAGAATTGTGGGCATACAAAGGCAATGCTGGTTAGCTGAAATGAAATAAATATGCCTCTTAAAACTGGTTTCTCTCGCCAAAACAGCTCTGGAATTACTGTAACATTAATGATGATGATGATGATGATGATAAATAATTTATTTATACCCCGCCCATCTGGCTGGGTTTCCCCAACCACTCTGGGCAGCTCCCAACGAATATTAACAACAATAATAAAAAGCAATAAAGCATCAATATGGGACTTCCGGGTCAGCGCCAACGACGAATGGCGGAGTTCCTCCGATTGGAGGAACGGGCTCTGTGGAAATTGGGTCTTCCCACCGCGGCGAAGGCGGGGGCCCGTTAGAAATCCCAGGCGGAGAAGCCTGGGAACGTGGGGTTCGGCAGAGCACCAAGAGCGCCTCCCCTACTCACGAGGAAACCCCTTTTCGGGGCTCCGGAGTGAAGTGGGGTGAGCAGCGCGGTGCTGCGAACCGATCGCTATTTCCATGGAGGGAAGCCGCACAGCCATCACTGGAGAGCGCTGACTTTTTCCTGATGACATTTGGACTTTAAATCAAGTACCCGTGAGTAAAAACGGAGAATTGGATTAAGAAATTTGCAAAATTTATGAATTGGGCACGAAGCGGGAAGGTTTAAACAGGAAGTCCGCCTTCCGCTTTTTGTACATAGACTGAAGCAAAGACCTTGCAACCTAATAGCCTGGAAAACTGTTTTAAAGTTGGAAATTTCCTGCATCTACAACCAATAAAACCCCCTTGGAAGCAGGAGAAGGGGGGGGGAATTTGACTGTTTAATCCTGCAGGAGGAGAGTAAAGGAATTTAAGTTTCCATTGTCCCAAACCTGGGGACGGGGTGTCGGGACAGAAATTGTTTGAGACGTCCATTGATTGAAAGTGGAGTACTTTGACAGATAGTTTAAAAAAAAGAGAAACAAATTAACTTCAACGCTACTTTCTGCATTTCTGTATTTTAAAGAAACAAAGTATCTGAAAAATCGAAAGGATTTGAAATCGAAAGTAATCTCCTTTGTTGAATACAGTTTAAAAATGGATACAAATAGAAATTGTGTCCCCTAGAGGGAGCCTGTCAGTTTGTTGTTGCAGCTTACTTGGAGAATCTACAGCTGTGAGATTTGGATCGTGGGACCAGCCGTTTGACCTTGAGCAGAAATGTGTTGGAAGGAAGGCTTGGTGTCTGCCCTTGGCATGACAAATGCTTTGCTGGAGCAGCTGCATGAGAAAATGAACTTGATGCATGAAAAATTGGACTTGATGAGTGCTGTGGCCAGTGAATATGATTTAACAGGGAATAAGGATAAAGAAGTTATACAGCGACCAATTCAGGAATCTGGTTTGACAAGGCAAGTCCAAGGGCAGATGAAGAAGGAAGAGGCAATGATTACTCCTCAAACAACACAAATGGAGGGATCCAAAGTCCTGCAGGAACAAAAGCCACCGCGTTGGAAGATTGAACTTGGAGAGTGCTGGGAAGTATTTGAAGTCAAGGAAGCTTTTAACTCTAGTGGGACTACGAAACAGGTGAACAACTATCTTTTGGATAAATATTTTTTGGATTACAAAGATGACGACGGGGAGTGGGACTGGGGGGAAGGGGCCAGTCTGATGAAGGAAAATGGAAATTATTACCGGATGGAACCCTCTGGAGACCCATTCCCCAAGAAACCAACAATAGACAAAGAAGTGCGTAAGCGCAAACAAGAACAAAAAAATTTGCAGAACGGGCCTAGAAGAGATTTAAGGGCCTCGGACATAAGAACACCAGATTGATGGACTGGATGTAATGGACAGAAAGGACTGACATGACCCGAAACCAGGAAGAAGGGACGTTGGATAAAAATTAGAGATATCAAGGGAAATTCTTTTGTTAATT
Source organism: Podarcis filfolensis (assembly GCF_964270895.1). Lineage (NCBI taxonomy): Eukaryota > Metazoa > Chordata > Lepidosauria > Squamata > Lacertidae > Podarcis > Podarcis filfolensis. The sequence continues at coordinate 84,434,149 of NC_139604.1, forward strand.
TTGGAATTAGTACAACATTAATGAAATATCAGGGAATATGCTGGAAAGGAATTAAATTGGCTTTAGCAGAAATGATTTAAGGAGATATGTATGAATATGATGTAAACTTTGAAATTTTAAGATTTTTAAGATAAGATAAGGTTAAAGTGATTAAGGTAAATTGAATAACAGATTATATTAAAAGATAGAAAGGTTATGTTGAATTAATAAATAAGATAGATTGTGAAGATTAATCATTTAAATTAAAATTGAGAAACATGGGAAGAATTTGCTGGAATAACGAATTAAACTAGAATACAAAAAGGGAGGTGTGAGGAGGTTCAAGAAATAAGCAAATGAAAAGTTGTAATTTGAGATTTGTATTTTTCTTCTTTCTTTTTTGGTTTTTTCTTTTTGTTTTATTTTTTGCTGTATTTTTCTGTTTTTCTTGTTTCTTTTTTGTGTTTATGTATTGATGAAATTTTGAATAAATATCATTTTAAAAAAAATAAAAAAATAAAACATCAATATGAAAAACTTTCCTAAACAGGGTTGCCTTCAGATGTCTTCTAAAAGTCAGATAGCAGTTTATTTCCTTGACATCTGATGGGAGGGCGTTCCACAGGGTGGGCACCACTACCAAGAAGGCCCTCTGCCTGAAGGAACCTCATTTCTCATAGGGAGGGAACTGCCAGAAGGCCCTTGGAGCTGGACCTCAGTGCCCGAGCTGAATGAAGGGGGTGGAGACGCTCCTTCAGGTAGCACTTTATATTCCCAATCTTTAAACTGATAGATGACATTTTATTAGTGCTTCCCTCCCCCTCCCAATCTTAACTGCACTACTTACTTTTGGTTTACTACATTTTTGCTTATTGCTTCAACTCTGAGAATGGACAAAAGCGCTGAGCATCTGCTTTGCATGCACAGGGTACTGGGTTCAATCCCTGATCTTTCCAGGTAGTACTAGGAATGTCCTCTCCCTCTAACCCTGGAGAGCCACTGCCAGTCACTGTAGACCAGCCTTCTCTAACCTGGTGCCCTTCAGATGTTTTGGACCACACCACCCCCCAACCCCCATCAAGCATGATGGGGGGGGGGGCTGATTGTGGGAGTGGCCATTCAAAGCATCTGGAGGGCATCAGGTTGGCAAAAGTTGGTGTAGGCAATCCTCACCAATGGTCTGACTTAACATAAAGTAGCTTCCTGTAGCCCCCTAGGATTTTGGATGTATGCTGCTCTCTCAAATCTTCTCCCCTAAATGGACCTTGCACATTTTTCTGTGGAAAGTTTTCTGCACATCACTGCCTATATGGACATGGAATTCTTATTCTATGACTGATCTTTGTTCAGTGATTGCAGGGAAATTTCACCCAGCTCTAATAATGTGTTTGAAACCTTGTGAATAGACTCTTTTTCTTCTTAGATTTAAAAAACAAAACAAGGGGAAGCCTGTTTTATTTATAAACTAAGAGAATGTTCTGCATGTATATCTCTGCTATACCTCCTCTCTCTTAAACGTGACGGTGTATATTTTAATTTTATGACTATATCCCCTCGGCAAGAAAATAATGCTCAGTAGCCACCGTACATCATAGCATTGGAGAGCTGTAGGAAAAACTTTTTTTATGTGTAGAGAAGGAATAAGGTGAGGGTGGGTAAACACTTGAAGAAAGGACCATTCTCAAAGTGTAGAAGATGTCTGGAGTTACCACTTGTAACTGTCTGTGAGCTTGGCCCCAAAGATCTAGCTCTAATCCTTGTGTTCGCTAAAAAAAGTTCCTGAAGGGAAAAACTGATCAGCTACGTTTGCTCTGATCTGAATGCCAATTCTGAGGATGTCCCTCATGCCTTTCCCACTCTGGCAATTTCTCATAGGAAGAAAAGCATGCTCTCTGAATATCTGCAGCTCGTCAGTGTAAATTGAATTTTGTATTTGTATGCTTCTCACGCGTAACTTTTGTTTATTTATTTTAAGCCTTTTTGCCCCATCCTTTAGCCAGAAGGCTACCGGAGCAGGCTTAACATACTATCAATGAAAATGAACAGTCACACAAGGAAAAAAGGGGTGAGGAGAGAAGAGGGGTAAAGGCAAACTTGAGCACCAATAGCCAGGTAGATTGGGAACCATTCAGAGGGAAGAGGAGCCAAATCTATCTGTTGTTTCAGCAGAACCAATGGAATGGCCTTCCTTCCCATCTCTCCCTCTGCTTCAGTTTGCTGGAATAGCTTCTGTTTGGTGGCATCCATATGTGTAACATACAAATAAATGCAGTTTTTTTTTTTGTTAACCCTGCCACACAGTCATGGGCATGCAATTGAGAATAGTGCTGTTTAGGCATGTGCTTGAACAATGAAAGGGTGCTTTCAGTGTTGTGAAGTACACCGTATTGATCCAATATGGGACTACCTTTGTCAGCAAGCCAAGAGTCCTGCCTTCCACCCCTACTCCACAGTGGAGGTATTTCCCGAATAATGGCTTCCAGCAAGTGCACCTGGGGTAGTCTTGAACTGACTTCCATGTTGCTTTTGATGGATGACCCTTCTACTTTTAAAGAGACTCTCTTGATAGATTCTGCAGCTCAGTAGTACAGTCCAGGTCAGATCCTCTGGTGCAGCGGTTCTCAACCTGTGGGTCCCCAGATGTTGTTGGACTACAACTCCCATCATCCCTGAGCTCTGACCTTGCTAGCTAGGAATCATGGGAGTTGTGGTCCAACAACATCTGGGGACCCACAGGTTGAGAAAGGCTACTCTGGTGCAACCTTGGTTAAAAAGGTTTCAGTAGGAGGTGGTTGCGGAAAGATATCTGCCACCCATAAAGAGCAGATAATATTGGGCTAGATGGACAAATAGTTTGACTGAGGTCTAAGGTAGCTTTCTTTGTTCCCAAGTGTTGAAGTCAGCTTCTTAATATCCTATTGAGTTAAGGGTGACTCTCAGCAGGCTTGTGAGGTCCTGGGGCTTCCGCTCAGGACATGATGGAAGAACGGGCACAGTTTCAGGACCAAACATCCATTTTCTAACATTAGTTTTCCAAAGGAAGCAGCATCTCTTCTCCCCCGCAGGGCTGATAATTTTTTGAGAACTGCTGCTGGTTGGCGAGAGCTATCTGTTTAGAATGATGCTCCACTTCCACCCTGATCTCAGTACTGACCTAAATATCCTAATAAGATTAAAAGCAGGCTTTAGACTGGAAACAGAATAACTTGCTCTGTTCTGTTGCCTTTTGCTGAACGCAATCCCACTGTGAGGAAGCTCTGAGTAGATCTTCTGCAGGCAGCTCTTAAGTCTGTCCAACCTATTTCCTGTTGCGTTGTGAGATAAGATCATTAAGGATGTTGTCAAATGCTATTTATTCGACACTAGTTTTTATGAGAATTGTCACCTTGCTTCCTGTATTGGAGGAGGCAACAGCTCATTGAGGAAAGTGAAAGTCTCCACTAGGATAGGTGAGGCAAGCACACAATATCTCTTTGGCTCCCCCTACCCACCAATTCTTGTTCCTACCTGAAAGTATTGACATAAGATACTGTACTGCAATATGTTCGTGTGCCATCAATTCTTCCATTTCCTAAAAAGCTTTCTCCTTCTGCATACTCATGCCCAGACATATCTGCTTATATTGGTGATGGTAAAGTACAGCAGGCCAGAACAGGGCAAAGCAGAATTCTTTTCTTGGACTTCTGTCCAAAGTGGAACATTTCCAAGCCTTTTCTGTCTTTGCAGCACTATTAATGCTCCCTTTTGGATTGCACACCTGGTGTTTAAATATCTCTTGTCTTATTAAAATGTGCACACATAGTTTGCACATAGTTTGCATATTTAGAATTAGCTCCAGGTGTTAAACTAGACAGTGGCTTCTATATTTGATTTCTGCAGAATTCCCAATTCCCCTCTGCTAAATATGGGTAACTCTGGTAAAGAATCTTGGGTGATATTGTCATTCAGAAGCTTTTAGCCACCAGAGATGTAACTCCAAGTGAAATATCTTCTGTTTCATAGCATGGGACTTGGGGGGGGGGGGCACAAGATTGACGTGATTGGCCAGTTAGTTAAGTATTTCTATTGTTTTACTTGATGGGGGGGCAGCTGCCTCCCGCCCCCCTGGCTACACCTAAGTTTCATACACCCATGTTTAATGGTGAGCAAAAGGCTGACTAGCTTGTGATTGCTGTCAAATATAGTTTTCTTGAGGCTGCCACTGCTATATCTTCTATGGGATCATGTAAACAGTAGTGTGTGTGTGTGTGTGTGTGTGTGTGTGTGTGTGTGTGCTACATGAAGGACCATATATGAAACCCAATATTGGTGGCTTCCAGATGTGGCTAGCATAGAGGCACATGGCTGGTGCTTATCTGCCACAAGCAGATAAGCCTTGTACCTAAAACGGGTCTTGTACCTAAATGGGCACTGCCCCTTTCTCTAGGACTTAATGTTGAGGGGAAAGATGGCTTCATTTAGGCCATTATCTGAAGGAGAAAGGGATTAAGGACTCCCTGCTGCTGCAGTCCCAAGATTAAGGACCTTGCTGGTGGCTGCAATTTAGGTGACAGAAACTGACTGAAAGGCAATGCCACCTAGAAGGGAAAAGGTTAAACTGTGAGTTCACTCCTATACAAGAATGACAGACCATAGATAAAGGAAATGGCTAGAATGACTAATACAGAAAATGCTGTCCACCTGAAAATCTGCGGGGTTGTTTCACTATGACTGATCTACGCTTCGGAAGATTGCACAGCTGTGTTTTTGTGTGTGAGTGAAGTTGTGTTTTTTTTCTGAGTTTTGAAAAGAAACTGAAAGTAAAGGGAGAAAATATGGGAGGAAGGTGATTTTGCGATGGTGTCCTGCCGATGTCCTGAAAAAAGTAGTGAGCAGAGCATGGGGTTCCAAACATTCCACAGTAAATGCCTCATGTGGAAGCATCCTTAATCTCCGGTGTCTCCAATATAAGGAGGTTTCTGAACTGGCTCTGAAATATCTGTACCTGAGGTGCAGATGGTGCTTCACTGAAAAGATCAGAAGAGCCCTGGTGCTCCAGGCCAAAGGCTCCTTTTGGCCAACATTTTGTTCTTTCAGTGGCCAACCAACCAGATGGAAAGTGGTTCCTTTGATGGATGGGGCTAGTTTGGTGAACTACAGACTGGAACTGGCAAAAATAGTGAATAAGACAAAGCTATACATACATATTTCCACAGTGTGGTTTTTCTAGAAAAAGAGGTGCTGGAACTCACAATGAACGCTTCACTTGTTCTCCTATAATGGCAATGGCGCACACTTGAGATGTGCTGGAACTGAGTTCTGCCTGAAAAAACCCCCTGTATAATCTCCCCTGCTAAGGAAACAACTCGTCAGAGAAGCATTCTGTTGAAATTCTTTGCTTTCTGAGGGGGTGGTGTGGGAGGGGAGATTCTGGTAAAATATTTCTTAAAATTTCCAGACCACAGTCAAGTTGTGATGCTGTAAAGGATATATGCTCATATGGCTGTCTGTTTTCCACCCAGGTTCTATAAAAAAGAGAAGATGGGGTCTGGCTGCCTGAAAGTCACAAAGTACTTCCTTTTCCTCTTCAACCTCCTTTTCTTTGTAAGTATTTGGATTCAGAATCTGGGGGATCTGTTTTTTAAGTTGGGTGCGGGCGGGAGCAACTGTATCCTAACAGCAGAACTGGCATCTAATATTTCAGAAAGAATATAACAAGAACCCTTTTTATAAAGACTGTTCTACCTCTCTCCCAAACTCAGTTGTCATGTTAATTCTATTTCTAAGATAACAACCCTTTATTGCATCAAAACCATATTGAATCTGAATCACTTAATCTGCTTCCCACAACAGTACCAGGTGGTAGCTGGTAGCTCTACCAAAGGCATAGAGGAAGACATTGGTTTACAGCTGAAATCTGAACAAACTCAGAGCCCGCTGTACAGTGGGATGGGGTGCTTCTTTCTGCAGCAGTGCTCAACCCAAATAACCATGTGTGCACAAGACTTTGCAGACTACAGAAATGCCCCGATTGGACTAGCTAAGTGGTACCTATCATCAAGATGTCTGTTGGATGACTAAACTTTCCTGATACTCCTGCAAGGGTTCTTTGCTTTATTAAAATCGGAGTCTTGGGCACTTGGAGAAACTACTCATTTAATTATTTAACCCTCCTTGGATGTAATTAAAGTCTGTCTTGACCTGTTTGCCTGTATAGTACTAGCAAATGCTAAAAAAGAAGAAACAGCGAGAGGCTGGGGAAATGCAACTAATTGTATAGTGTGATTCCATTAAGTGCTTTTGGGTATTGTGTGCTCCCTATTTGAGACAAGCTGAGCCAAATTACCGGCTAGCCAATTTTTAATCAAGTCCTTGGCTGTTCTCTGCAATAATTGCAGTTTGACATCCAGCCACAACGTGTGTGGTTATAATCAGTGCACTGCTGAATGGATTTTTTCCTGTGAGTCAATGTGTTTCTGTTTGCAGGATGCAACAGATTAGTGCCAAGAGGAGCAGCAATTTAATTTTATTTATTATTTTATTTATGACAATCTTTATATACCACGAATTCATAAAGAAAATATCAAAGTGGTTCGCAACAACTGCACATAAAACTGTGCAATGGAAACCGTATAAAAAAAGTTAAAATCAGATGGCTTTTATGGAAAGATGTATTCTTAATAAGGCTGATAGAATAGAAGTGTTTTCAGTAGGCATTTATTAGTTGAAGCAGAAGGTGCCTGCTGAATCTCTATGGCCAGAGTGTTCCACTATACTGGGCTGATGACACGGAGGCTCAGTTACTTCTAGCAGAGAAGTACAGACTTAAAGAACAAGCTTTGCAGTCAGCCTGTGCTAACCTGTTTTCAGGATCAGCAAAGCCCTGGTACAGTTCTCTCATTAAACATATTGATTCCTTCCTTCCTTCCTTTCTGCTAAGAGTATATCTGGTGTCAGATGGACATCTAAGACAAACTTACAACATCTCTATAATCTTATATTTAGCAGAGAACGGGAGCCCGTTTTTTGTCCTTATCTACATAAATGACTGTATACACAGCTGATTTTAGATTAAAGCCCAACAAATTCATCCTGTGTTTAAAATAAAGTTTGCCCATTACACTAACTTAAATTATAATACTGCTGTACACAATCATGGGAAAAATCTAGCAGTGAGCTAGATAAGGCTGGATAAAAATGTCCTGGGCAAACAGGCAATTTTTTCATTTCCTGCTTGTTTCATGATAAACAGAGTGTAGAAAGTTGATTCAACAACAGATTGGCTGATCAGTTTCACTTGGGCTACGCTTCATAAACTATAATCCTTTACCAACAGGCTAAATTTACAAAGGAGGAATGTGTGTTCATGATCACCTAACAAATACTAACTATGCCATAATTAAGTGATCATACATATCTTTAAGTTCCTTGAAGGAGCAGACCAAAAGTTACAGAGTCCCAGGACTGCTTGCAATATTTCTAGCACTAAGTCTGCTAGAAACAGTCTACCTTCTACACACCCTTGGTATACTTAACCACCATAGTAGAACACGTTGCTGATAACACCAAGGTTGCAGGTTTGATCCCCATATGGGACATCTGCATATTCCCGCATTGTAGAGGGTTGGACTAGAGCAGGCATGGCCAAACTAGGCCCTCCAGATGTTTTGGGACTACAATTCCCATCATCCCCGACCACTGGTCCTGTTAGCTAGGGATGATGGTAGTTGTAGTCCCAAAACATCTGGAGGGCCAAGTTTGGCCATGCCTGGGCTAGACGATCCTCAGGGTTCCTTCCAACTCTACAATTCTATAATTTGTTGACAAGCAGTACCCAAATATATTCGTATTAGTTCTCAAACATTTTGGCTCCCGAACGCTGCAATTGAGTATTCCGGTTTGTGAACTATTTTTGGAAGCCGAACGTCTGATGGGTTCTTCAGCGGATTCCGAAGCTGTGCTTTGGTTTCCGAACGTTTTGGAAGTCAAACAGACTTCCGGAACAGATTCCGTTTGACTTCCGGAGTACGACTGTATTTGAAGGGCCAAGATAACATGGTAAGGGGTACTTTGGGGTTCCAGAATATCAGGGGAACATGGATGGAAAATTCTAAATCTCTCTCTCTCTCTCTCTCTCTCTCTCTCACACACACACACACACGCACAGTCTCTATTAAAACCCAAAATTTTGTAATGGAAACTATTAAGTTAGACATCTGTTAGTTAACGTGGGCCTGGAAATGTGGGCTGCTGCATCTTTCCTGGCTAGCAGGAGGGGAGCAATTGTTAGTGGGCTTTTGCCCCACCCCTAATTTTTCCTGCAGTCAGTTAAGTAATGTCTCTTGAATTGATGTGGCACATATACTTTGGAACCCAGATGAGAAAAAAGCAATTGGAGGAGGAGGTTTTCTCCATTGGTTATCATAGGGTGTGCATGCAAACACTCCTTGCAGTGCAGAAGGAGCAGCCTAGGTTCCCAGAGCAGTGTTTGCTAGACATGTAACGTCACCCTTGGGGCGTATCGGTTGTATAGTTCTGTAATGTGAAGAAAAAGGCGACTATGGGGTTGCAGCGCTCATCTCGCTTTCAGGCTGAGGGAGCCAGCGTTTGTCCACAGACAGCTTCCTGGGTCATGTGGCCAGGATGACTAAACCGCTTCTGGTGCAACAAAACACCATGACGGAAGCCAGAGCACATGGAAACTCCATTTACCTTCCCGCTGCAGTGGTACCTATTTATCTACTTGCACTGTTGTGCTTTCGAACTGCTAGGTTGGCAGAAGCTGGGACAGAGCAACAGGAGCTCACCCCATTACACAGATACAAACTGCTGACCTTCTAATCGGCAAATCGGTTCAGTGGTTTAGACCACAGCGCCACCTGCTCCCAATAGTAGTATCAGTAGCTAGCTGTAGCCCCTACCAAGACAAGAACTATCCTTATAACATTTTCCCCAAAGCAAAATATATCCCAAACCTCCATGAAGGATTGAAATGCACATGATCTTCCTGAGTACAGATCAGTTGTGCAATCTTCAAGGGGGGGATATTTTATTAATTACTAATAACTCAAAGTTTGAGTTTGTGAGGAGTACCAAGTTTTTGCTGGAAGTATTCTCACAGCTGCTAAACATAAAAATGTTAGTTTGTAATTTCTATGGAACTCATGTATTTTAGGCTCTGAAAGACTATTTTTCCTCTTACTGCATCTTGAATAACTTTTTTCACTAAGGCTCAGAACTACTTAATCTCACTACATGACCACCAAACATGCATTGAATACCCGGGCTTCAATTTACACTATTGAAACAGTATAGGTACCATGTTGGCAACCTCTCATTTAAGCCATTTTCCGTTAACCCACCTAGGTGTGTTATCCTTTCAGTACATAATTTTATAGAAATTCTGTTTAGTGACCATCTTCAAAGAAATAGAGGGATGTTGGGTACATAGATAGTCCAGCTTTTTTGTTGTTGTTAGTGCAAAAAAAGCAAACCACAAAACCAGTCGTCGGGCACTCTCAACTTCCTCTCTTTCTACAGAGGACCCTACATATGTTTTTAGAAAATGGATCTTTACTCAATTGCCGCTTGATCAATATATTTTTCAAAACTTACTGGTTTCCATCCCTTCTGCTCTTATAAACCAAATTCCCGATTGCGTAGATTAGTGGGGGATGGGAGTAGGATTTGTCCCTGGTAACCTAATTCTTGCAGTATTCAAAGATAAGTCTTATGCATTCAACAAATCACTAATGGTTCTATCTACCGTAAAACCTTTCCCTCATATATCACAAATGAAATGATAGATTATCTTTGTGACAAATGTTTCCCCCCCTCCCGCTCCCACACTTCAGCATAATTCTTCATTTTTACCTCTTTTTTTCCTTCACATTTTTTATCCGTTTATTCTTTCCCCCCAGAACAGCCATTCTCTCAGCAGGGCGTTAATGTCAAAATGTTCAGCTGACCTTTCTCCTGGCTTCATTCCCTGTCTTTTGTCAATATTCAATACTGCTTTGTGACAGTGTTGTATCTGAGGCCACTCCACCTTTTGATCTTGGTTATTGGATGGTTTATACAATTCTTTGGGTAAATGAATTGGTTGGGAAAGAAGTCTGTATTGTGTTCAATAACATTTGAAGAATATGCATAGCCAAGGTCAAGGAAATCACCTTTGACAAGGGCCTCATCTTAATAACTGATTCTTCTCATTGAGCTAAACCGTATCTATTTTTAGTGTAGCAAACTTACTTTGCAACACATATTCCAATTAATATGGACACCTCCCATTTTCCCCTTCCATTCTTTTTTTCTGGTGTCTTGTTTATTATTATTTTTTATAGATATGGAGCATCTGGTCTTTGTAACAAGAAATAATAATAGCAGGTACTGGCCCCTGATAATTCATCAGACTTGTCACTTTCAGAAGCCTATTACCTGGAAGCCAAGAGGCTTGAAGAACTCAAATTATTTGTAAATTTAAATAATAAACTGATATGATTCACATCTTCCAGACTGATGTGCCGATTGGAACTTGGTTAATCATCAGAGTTTGCACATCCTGAATATTCTGGCAGGTTTTGACTCAAAATGTATCAAATGATGATTTTTTGAAATGCATATTTTGGGAGAAATATTTCTAAGCTATAATCCATATCCTTTTTAAAAATTGCAAATTAATGCAGAAACATCCATACTTGGCAGTTCCGTTAAGACATGATTGCCAATTGTAGCAATTTAATTGGCAGCTGTAAGATGCCAAATCCTTGTGTTTTTAAAGTCTGTGGTGCTCAAAATACCAAGTCCCTTATAGTTTCTCTTTATTCCCATGCATACTGCATCTTGCAGCAATATTTTAATGATTTGACATTCAAAGAACCCCAAAAGTGATCTGCTTCAGTGGGAGAATGCACTTAATGTTGTGCAATATATTCAAAGGACACAATCTCCCAATCTAGAGTTAATTCCAGACTGAGAGTGAGTGAACTGTCACAAGTTTCTTCTTGGGCACTTCCTATTTGTAAACTGACTGGTGACTTGGTGAGCTGTATTTGGAAACGTTTCAACTTTGAGGAAATGCTGTGTTGAAAGGAACTGGGGTTTTGAACTCAAAAAGACTCTTCCCTTTGTACAGATGGTGTTCTTATTCTCCAACTTTTATCTGCAACGTTTAACACCTAGTGTTACTCCTTGTCAACAAAATCCAACTGCTTCTTTTGGAGAACTGCTGCTCTAGTTCTCTTTTGCATCTGGAGCATCTGCTGAGTCTTTTACTCTGGTGGAGGTATAAATGTAGATGCTAACTGGAATCTTCCACCTTCCTCTGAATGGATCAACTCCAAAGAACCATAGTTGAAGGCACCTGGTCCAGTGAGAAGACAATGGGGTGTAGGGTATACATTTATACAGGAGCTTCTCTTAAAGGCCTCAAGTTCACTGCTTCCTTATCTGGGTTAGAACATAGGAGTTGCTCCTGGCTTAACTTGTTTGGCCTTACTTCTGAAATTTTGTTTAGGAGCACCACTATCAATGAGATACAGTCCTTATTTCTTGAACCAAAATTAGAAGAAGCTTTCACACAACTAGGAGAGCCAGTGTGGTGTAGTGGTTAAGAGCAGTAGTCTTGTAATCTGGTGAACTGGGTTCGTGTCCCTGCTCTTCCACTTGCAGCTGCTGGGTGACCTTGGGCTAGTCACACTTCTCTGAAGTCTCTCAGCCCCACTCACCTCACAGAGTGTTTGTTGTGGAGGAGGAAGGGAAAGGAGAATGTTAGCCGCTTTGAGACTCCTTAGGGTAGTGATAAAGCAGGATATCAAATCCAAACTCTTCTTCTCTTCTTCTTCTTCTTCACACTTGCATGCTCCACCCTTAGACTTGGAGTGTTGTAGAACATACCCTTTTTCTTTCATCCATGAGACTCTCTTCGTTCCTTATTTTCTTTCCTCTAGGGTTAAAAAGAGAAGTAAATTACACCAGACAAAATATCTTTCCTTGACAGTTACGGTGTATTCTTGGGCAGCCACCCCTCCCAGTCAAATGTAAGAACCCATCACTCTGTGTTTCACCTGAAGATTAAGCTGTGTGTTAGCTTGGTGCTTCTACCACTTTAGGGTGACTTCAGATCCTAAAAAAGAAAGCAGCAGCAGAGAGATTCTCATTCTGACATGTGTGGAGGGTGCCTCAAGATGCAAGTGCCGAATCCATGTGAAACCTGTGCACAAGAGAGATGTGCATGTTTCCCCTGGCATCTAAAGCAACGTCAGTGATACAAACTGCAATGCCCTTGTTAGACATTCCAGGATGTTCACAGGTTGTGTTTAAATCATCACTAAGGTTCTTGCTTTCTCAAACAGTTGTGAATCTGAGTTCCCCTCCCTCTGCCACTCTTTCACCATGTGCCATGTAGAAACTGCAAGCAGGAAGGCTTGCCCAGATGGCACATCTGGAACTGGTTTTCAATTTGCTCTCTCCGCTAGCCCCCACCCCCCAGCTGCATGCTTCGTTTCCATCTCCGAGCAATCGGCTTTCCCGTTAAGGCTGCCAGGGACCAAAGGTCGTGGATGGTTTTAGCATGCGGAGGAAGACTCTTTTAAGATCCAGTTCTGCAGTGAGGTGGGGCTAAGTCTTTAAACACACAGTTAAAGATGCAGAACTCATTGAATACTAGTCCGGCTTCATCTTCAGAATTTGTTGGGGGACTGAGTGGGGGTGAATTGGATAGCAGAGCTAGAACTACAGGTTGCAATATGCTATCTGTTATTCCATAGCAGCATCACTTCATATTGGGTCTACAAGAGACAGTGTTCCATCCATTTTTGACTGTCGGAAATGATGGCTCAGTTGGTAGAGTATGAGACTCTTAATCTCAGGGTCGTGGGTTTGAGCCCCACCTTGGGCAAAAAGATTCCTGCATTGCATGGAGTTGAAGTGGATAACCTTTGTGGTCCCTTCCAGCTTTACAATTCTATTTCTGTTGGCTCAGAGAATATTTGTAATTTTGACCCCTTGATGTTAAAGACGGTTTCTGCCCTTTCTGAAATGAGATACAAGCAGGGGAAAGGAAGTGACTTTATCTGCGTGCTTGGGCACTTGAATTCTTCTAGCATTACTGGAGTACTTGCAGCTGGTATTTGAGGTGGGATGTTGGTTGGCTCCCAGGGATGGAAGACATTCCTGTACAAATACTAAGGTATTTGAAGCTATGTTGCCGCAAGTTTATGGGGTTTCTGGGCCATTGCCTGGTCTGTGTGCAATCCGTTAAACTATTTTGGTGGTGCTAAATAGAGTTTCTCATTTCCCCCTTCCTTCTGTGCTTCATTGGCATCCACTAGCAAAGGGGGCGGGGGTGGGGGAAATGATGTGTACCATGTTTCATTCCAAGTGTCTTCCTGGGGAAGCAAGTGGTTGTATTCAAAGCCGTTCCTTGTGCAAGCAGAATGCATTCCACCTGCAAAGCAAGGCTTCCCCTCCTCACCCTGCATGACTTTTATGTTTCTTTTGGGGGTTTCCACAACCCTCTGAAGTAGATTTGGGTGTGGGGTGTGCATGGGAGAGGGGGAGGGGGAGTCCCATGCATGGCATTCCTTGGTGGAATACCATCCAGGCAGGACATGAAGGTTGGCAGTGGCCAGACCTCACCTGAATTGCAGCTTCTTCCCTGAATGTAGTTGAAGAGGTGAATGGGAAGAATGATTGCACTATCCAATAATTGTCCCCATTAAACTGTGCTCCTTTGGAGAAAGCAGGTGATACACGCATCTCATGATAATAGAACTATGCAGATAAATATATTTGTGCCATGTTTTGCAGTGTTTTTGACGTGTGTCGGTGTGCAGCAAACATACTTGCTGCATAAAGTGTGAATTAGCCTAGATTTGAGACTTCAGGTGAATTGATCTGGCCCTGTCAAGAGTGCAGGTTAACTGTCTCTATAGCAACTTTTTCAGGGAAGAAGACAAAGGGCGAGAGGCACTAAAGGGAACTTAATCTGAGTGGCGGCGGCGGCGAATCTATGCATCTACAATGGGCTGCGGAAAAGCTTTGCCCTGCAGTAACCCTGCTCGCCTCCCTGTTGCCACAGCACTTCAGCAAAGTGGATATTTCACTCTTCCTCCGATTCCAGGCTTTCCACATCCCCCTCCTCTTCCCGCTCTGCAGCCTGTAAAGCCAAGTTATGTTCTTGGAGCCCTGATGAGATGGCTCTGAGCTGACAGGAGGCGGATCCAAGCTGCTTGGCTTGAATAAATCCAGATCTGAGAGGCAAAGTATTTTCCCACATTTTGCACAGAAAGAAGTGGAAAGTCTCTTGAGGGAGATGGCTGGCTGAAGCAAATGGCGCTCAGAGGGGTAGATGGTTGGAATTCTCTCCCAGTAGACTTTTCTGGACTTCCTCTGGCAAGGCCACAGGTGACAGGAAGCATCCGTTCTTCAAGACTCCTCTAACCCTCCTTTGTTTCCACTACCTTTTGCCTCAGTGGAAAGAGCTGCTTTTTCTGCAGTTCCATGGCATCTGAACCTTTGGGAACCTAAAGTTCAACCTGTGCATAAATGGCAGGCCAAACAAGGTTAGGCTATTCTCACATGTATAAAACTTGGTGGCTTTTGTAATAGGATGCCCACATGGTTCCCTAATAAGCTTTCTGTTTTTGCCAGTGCTGGCACAAGCTCTCCCTTTGGAATAAGTTTTTTTCCCTAGGAGGAGCTTTCACTGCATGGAGATCTGCTCCACAGAAAACTATTCACTATGTAAACAGCTGCTACCTGGTGGTCATAATTCACTTGCCAGAGCTGAGATAATACAGGAGGGAAAGCAAGACTGCTGCTGCAATGTCTTATTGGCAAAGAGAACTAAATTTTAAGTATGAGCAGGTTGGTTTTATCCCTGTGTCTACTGTAGCATTGGGAGCCCATTTTGTCAATGCCACCTTGTCACTATGCGCTCCAGTGTTATCTTCACAGAGATCGCATCTTCTCCACAGCTCCCTTGGAGGCAGGTGAACTATATTGGCAGTTCTTTGAATGGAACCATCACTTTTCCAGTTTGTCTGGCTTTCTGTACTTTGTAGCAACAACATGGAGGCAGTGGGAGAAAATTCCGCATTTCTGCTGACAATGTTAATGATCCTTTCATGACTGATGCGAGGCCCTGACAGAATACAGTCTGTTTCACATAAGCGGGTATAATAAACATCCTGTGTACCAGATTATTCTCAAAACACTCCAAAGTTCTGGAGGAGGTTTTGAATTACTGGCCTCTAGCCAGCAAATAGGTCTGCATGCTGTGTACTGTTAGATTATTTTGTTCTTCAATGTTTACTATAGGAGCTATTTATATTCAAGTGTGCCATGGAAGTCTCACTTAATTGTTAAGTATAAAGTGTTTGGTATGCGCTTGTTTTCCTTTACTGCTGACCAGGTGGAAAGCAACCTATAACACACAGAAGTCCTGTCTGTGAAAGTTTCATTGTGTAATAAAAATATCTGGACGTTCTAGTTCCAGAGCAGGGGGGCGGGCGACCTTTTCCACTCTGTATTTCCTTCTGGGTAACCTTCTGGGACCCACATGCCAATGTTGCGCAGGGCCAGAGTCCAACCTGAGCAGAGCAACCAACGTAAACTTTATCTCTGTACTGCTGACTTGTTTCTCCAGCCACCTCTCTCTGTCCTCTACCCAGGCAAGCAAAAGGTATTCCAGCCAGGCAAAAGTTCTTCCAGCCAGGGCAAAAGCAGGGCTGGTAAGAGATGTGGTTTGGAGATAGCAGAGTGGGAATATAGCCTGGCTAGCCAGCCAGTGTGGTGTAGTGGCTAGAGTTTGGGACTAGGATCTGGGAGACCAGCTTTCAAATCCTTACTCGGCCATGCAACTGAGTGACCTTAGGCCAGTCACTGCCTCTCAGGCTAGCCTTGAAGAGGTGGACTATAAAGGTGGGCTATAAAGACAATAAATAAGAGTCTCGAGGGCCAAATAGAGGGTCTTGAAGGGGTGCATTTGCCCCCCTGGGCCTGAGGTTTCCTACTCCTTGTTGTAGAACTTGGGGAAAGGCAAGTCCCTGCCCTGACCATTTGAGTTCAGCCTTGGCAGAGGTGCCTGCAGAGATTTTCTAGACCTATCCTCCTTGCCCCAGGTTGGCTTTTTGATTTGCTAAATCAAATCTGCATTATGGCCCTGGGATTATTGTCCCATTCTCATCCGAGGATGAGGGCTGCCAGTTGGCTCCCACTGATGGAACACTGTTGGACTGCGACGTGTTTGCAGCTCACTTGCCAACTGATGGCTCTGTGCCTTAGGTTTTGCTGCCATATGACTGTTGCACGACTCGTGGCTTCACTTAATTCTGGTTTGTAGGCAAATTTTTAGCCTGCGTGTTTATCACAGGAGGATGCACAGCAGAACAGGCTTCCTGTTTCTTTATTAAAGTGTGATCAGATGTAAAAAAAAGAAAAAGAAAAAGGTCTGATACAAGCCCTTATTCAGCTGTTTCCTTGTATTCTTTCTGCTTATGCCAAGACACACTGGTCCTATTGTGCTCTTCGCTACAGGCATGCTAACAGGGGTCTTGGTGGCATGTTAGCAGCAGAAATAGATGTTATAATACACCTTAACCTGAGTGGTATGGCAAGCTACCTTCCAATTATTCTGCCTTTTTAAAAGCAGCTGTCTCTGCCAAGTCGGACTGGGACCTACTGCTTCTTACTTCATGTGGAGGCCTGCATGATTGAGTGCTCCTCTCCAACTGTGTTTTAGCCTAGCCTTCTCCCTGACATTTAGCTCTCTATGCGGAGTGAACTTAGTTTATTTTTTGGTATGGAAAAACATTCAATCTTGTCAGACCCCACAGTCAGTTTGAAGCAATAAACCTTAGGCAGGTTAACCACTTCAGTGGGAATGATGTCCAGGTTGCTAGCTTCCGAGCCATCCTTTTTTAGATAGCTTTTATGAATTTTATGAAATAAATAAAAACCATTGAAGCGGTGTTTTGAAGACTGCTTAGTTTAGCTCTTTTGTCTTTCCACTGTCATTGACTTGTTATCACAAAGCAAAATAAAAACAAACAAACCAGGCTATATAATACCGATAACTTGCTTTTTGTTCTAAATTAACTGTAGCAAAGATGCTTGGTGCTATGCTTTATGTAGACCGTTCTTTGTTCTAGACAACTCATGCCTAACATATACACTAGGAACAGATAGGTAGCCGTGTTGGTCTGCCATAGTCAAAACAAAAAAAAACAAAAAAATTTTTTCCTTCCAGTAGCACCTTAAAGACCAACTAAGTTAGTTCTTGGTATGAGCTTTCGTGTGCATGCACACTTCTTCAGATACACTGAAACAGAAGTTGCCAGATCCTTCTATATAGTGAGAAGGTGGGGAGGGGTATTACTCAGAAGGGTGGTGGGAATGGGTGGTTGGCAGATAGCTGTGGTGAGCCTGTTGATGACTCTTAATGACTGCAATAGGTCTTACAGGAAAAAGCAAGGAGTGAGAAGGTGAAAAATGGCTTTGTCATGTATAATGAGATAAGAATCCAATGTCTTTGTTCAGACCAGGTCTCTCCATGGTTTTAAGTTTGGTAATGAGTTGCAATTCAGCAGCTTCTCTTTCCAGTCTATTTCTGAAATAGACCTATTGCAGTCGTTAAGAGTCGTCAACAGGCTCACCACAGCTATCTGCCAACCACCCATTCCCACCACCCTTCTGAGTAATACCCCTCCCCACCTTCTCACTATATAGAAGGATCTGGCAACTTCTGTTTCAGTGTATCTGAAGAAGTGTGCATGCACACGAAAGCTCATACCAAGAACTAACTTAGTTGGTCTTTAAAGTGCCACTGGAAGGAAAAAATTTTTTTTTGTTTTTTTTTTGTTTTGTATATACACTAGGAGCGAATCTGCTGTGTGCTGGCAGGACTCTTAACACTGTTTAGAAATGGGGGACTTAAAAGAACTGCTGTTTGATGGTGGGGGACCTGGCTACCCAGATGTTGGACTCCAATTCCTACCAGCCCCAGCCAGCATGACCAGTGGTGACAGATGATGAGCCCATCAACATCTGGAGAGCCACAGATTCCCCACCACTGCTTTAGTTTGATTGACAGCTTCACATAGCTCAAGGCCCCTGAATTACTTATATCTAGCTGGAACCTATATCTAAGTCGGAGGTAGATAATATTTCAGTAACGGATAGGAGGAAATAACCAGAAAAGTAGAAGTGGGTAAAACTTGTTAGCTTAAACACTAGGGCCAGTTGGGATGGATTTTATCTTTGTACTTTGCTCATAGAAGCATCAATGTGACCCTTTCAGAAAAATATGTTTGTACTAGAGGGAACTTGTGCTATTGCATAAAGTGCTTTTGAAGATTCTTCTAGTGTAAAAGTAGCATAAGAAATACACCTTTTGTACAATCTTTTTTCAGTAACCAAAACTTGTTTTCCAGATCTTGGGTGCTGTGATCCTGGGCTTCGGAATATGGATTTTGGTTGACAAGAATAGCTTCATTTCAGTTTTGCGTAAGACTGCATTTCTTATCTTTGCATTTGTTCCTTGGGTGTTTATCTGCCAAGAGAGAACACCATGTTGTGCTTACTAAATTGTAAAGGGAAGCCCATCTGAACAGCAGCCCCCCTTCAGATCATAGTCCAAAGCAAAGGTGGCTTCCTGCTAGATTTAGAAGAGCTTTCTATTGCTAATCAGCCTTTTCTTTCTTGGAAGGCTATGTCAGGTCAGACAGAAAGCATTAGCCTTGAAGTTCTCCAAGGCTTGGTAACTTTGGTTCACCTCAGCAAAAGTCTGAGGGACAGATTTGGTAAAGGGGAACTGCCAAGCTAATGCATTTCCTTAAAAAAAAACTCCCTGTGTAGTTGTGCATGCTATTTCCACTTTCCACGTTCTTTATCTGGGTCAGTGCTGCAGTGTTACTCACAAGGGAGAAATAACAAGAAAGGGCTATGCTGAAAAGTGTGTTTTAAACCAAGTCCCCCCCTTTTTAAAACAAATGCTTGCAGCCATTTTTAGACTGCAGAATCAGTTGAGGCTTTGCCTTGTGACCTAGTTTTCTCCCTGTGGTCTAGAACCAAAACTAATAGCTGCATGAACTGAGCAGCTCAAAAGGAGTTTTGCCCACACTGAGCCTATGGACTGATTTTGCTTGCCAAGGATTTGAAGTGTTCTGTATACGGGCTCCTTTCCTGCCCCAGCCCTGTTCCTTTCTTGCTTGTAATCTCACTGCATGTATGCAGTATTTTTTCTGCTTCCTTCCTTGAGATCCCAGATGAAGCCCTTTCCCCTCCCTTTTCTCATTTCTTTCCCCCCTCTTTTTATTTTTTATTTTTGCTTTGGTAACCTTAACAAAGTCTGGGAAGGAACTTTACACAGCAGGGCATTCCAATCCATTGCCAGAGAGGCCTCCCCCCCCCCTTGTGCTTATCTGGCTTTTTTCCCAGAAACGAGGAAAAAGATGGCGCAAGAGGGAATATAAACTGTGAGCCTTTTGCCAACAAGGTTTGAGGAGCTTTCCTTCAAAATCCAAGACGTGCTGCAGGCTGTAGACTGAGCCCAGGCTGTGCCTTTCTGCTACAGTCTCTTTTTCCAAGGCTTTGTCTCAGTGCCTATCTATACCAGCGTTCACCAAGGTGGAGCCCTCTAGATGTTTTTTGGACTACAGCTTCCAGTGTCCCTGGCCAGGGGCCACGCTGACTGGGGCTGATTGGAATTGGAGTCTGGCAACATCTGAAGGGCACACCATTGACAACCCCTGCCCTGTACATTTGGAAAGGCAGCCAGGTTGGGTCCATCAAATGAGTTAGTTGCCACTGCCCCGTGTGAGAAGTTTTGCATAACCATCAGTGGAAGTGTCTTGTGATCCCACAGTAAGATGCAACATGCAAACTCTCTCACACCCCACCCAGTCAGCTAATATGAACGCCACCAGCACTACTATTTGGCAAGGAAGCAGTTCCCTTTCCTTACCTTTTTAAGGGTGTTTGCTGAACTGGGTTAGAGGGGGATAACTGGGGTTTGGTGGCTGCATTTTAGATGTGCATCCTTCAAAGACCAATTCTACCTTGCAACTTAGCAGTTGCCTCAGAGGAGCCTTTTGGGAGCAGCTAACTAGACTCTGGGGGTAGAGCAAAGACAGGATAAAGTCTTCTTTTGTGTGCCTCTTGCTTGCCTAGTCATCAGTTCCTATTATGCAGCCTTCTCTCCTTCATCGCCCCACTTCAATTCTCTGACTGCCTATTTGTGGATCCCTCCATCACAAGCAACCTTCACGTGGCCTTTGATTATCTAGGCCTGAAGTTCTTAGCTCTCTGAAGCGCATGTGGCTCTGAGCAGTCTTGTTTTTCTGGAGCTAACCAACGTTAAAAGAATCCTCCTTCACTTTGTGTCCATTTCTCTTCTGGTTTCCACAGAGACCTCATCGTCATCGCTGAAGATTGGGGCGTACATTCTCATTGGAGTCGGTGCTGTGACCATGTTGATGGGGTTCCTGGGCTGCATTGGAGCAGTCAATGAGATCCGCTGTCTCTTGGGTCTGGTGAGTGAAAAGAGATAAATGCTACTTTAAGTGACTTGCTGGGTACTGCCTGAGGGCTGCAGTTGAACTAGAGACCAAGGCATGCAGGAATATCGACTACAGTTGATAGAGAAGTACAGTACTTCAGAATTCTAAGCGAGACATTCCTGGCTTCACAGAAAACTGAGGCATCTAGAGAAGGGCCTCCAAAGTTAAGCAGGTGGCAACTTTAGTCTCTTTGGCTGTCCTGTCCTGTCCCTTTCCCAGGGAAAACACACCTGATGCCTGTTATGTTTCTTTGATGTCCATGCAAAGCCCTTTTCAGACAAGGAATAGTGATTGCCAGCTCCTTCATTTGATTATCATGTTGCTATTTTGTTGGATAAGGTGGTGGTTTCTTTTAAAAATAAATCAGTAACCTATAATTAATCTAAATAAGGACATATGAAGATGGAATGATATTGGGTTGCTAATAGGTAAAAAATAGGTGTGACCAGGTTTTTGAATATTGGTGTGTGTGTGTGTGTGTGTGTGTGTGAGAGAGAGAGAGAGAGAGAGAGAGAGAGAGATGCATGGATGTGAAATAATTTGTGTGTATACATATGTGTGTATAAATATTATGTATTACCCCAGGTTTCAGTTTGCACTTGCCATTATGGGAGCTTTTCTCCCCTGTAGGTGAGGAAAATTATGGGTGGGATTAACCCAAGAAGCCTTGTCAGTGGAAGCTCTGTGCAAGGACTTCCGCTGTGCAGTGGGCTTCCCCCCTTCTCCTACTGTGATTCTGCCCCCCATCCCATGACCCTCAGTTGGCTCTGGAAGTGGGGGACGGGAGAGTCCCCAGAACAGGGGGAAGTTTCTGTAACAGTGTATTGTTGAATTCTACTATTTATTTTTGATTCTCATATGTATCATGAAATCCAAGTGTTACATGTTACCTTTCCTGAATCTTCTGGGATGCTCTGAGCCCCAATAGTTGTCTCGACATCTGTTGTGCTTTGTATGCTGTACTCAGTCCGGCAGCTGAACTGTCTTCCTTTTTTGCATCGTGAAAAGTGATGCTCCCGTATATTGGGCAAAGCTTTTGAGCTATGTGACAATGAGTGCCAGGCAGGTAGGGGGAGACTCTTGAACTGCTTCCAACATGGGCAACTACCCTGTGTACACCTGGGCCAAGTTCTTGTTGGAACACCTGGAAGGAGCCAATTTATGAGCTTATTGCACTTGAAGAGTAGGCAAAAATGGGGGGAAATGCTTTTATTGGCTGTGTTGCATGGGAAATAACTGCATGCACTCCTAAAAAGAAAACAGACTATCTCAAAAACTCTTTCTTCTTAGGCCCGACTCTGTTCCATAGGCTGTCCCCTGAAGAGCTTTTCCTGAGGTTGCTGTCTATAGTAATGACCATGCCAAACACCAAGTAATGTTGTGCTATTTCTTTTTTTCAGTACTTCACCTGCCTGTTGTTGATCCTCATAGCCCAGATAGCTGCTGGCGTGCTCATCTACCTCCAGCGGGATAGAGTAAGTGACTCCTTTCCTCTCCCACCTGCTTTCTTCCATGGAAACTGTGCTTTCACCATCTGCTCCTGGTTTCTGATGCAGAACTTAGCTTTGCCATTCCTCTCTGGGAAAATTCTTAAATCTAGCTCTTGTAGATTTAAGAGCTAGTCCTTGGGCAAATGACTAGCCCAAGGTCACATTTCCTTTCAAAATATTTCTCTTGATTGTTGTGTTCCCACACATACAATATCATGAGGTCGAGCTAAACAAAACATACGCCTGGATAGCTCAGTTGGTTAGAGCATGGTGCTGATAACGCCAACATTGCAGGTTTCATCCCCATATGGGACAGCTTAATATTCCTGCATCGCAGGGGGTTGGACTGGATGGTCCTCTGCAATTCTATGATTCTATGTACAAAAGCAGATGGTTTATGCCAAATGAACACAGAAGGCAGAATAAAATGCTTCACTAGTGGACTTCTGCTAGCACCATGGACTTCACCTTTCTTCCTCCCCGGGGGCAGATCTGGGGAACTGGAGGAGAGTGTGCAAGTCAGCACTGGATACAACCCATAGCATTTATTGCATATTTCAGGGGTATAGGATGGTTTGTGTTGAATTTGCTTTTCGCTGTTAACATAATTTGGTTGTGAAGAGTCTAAAAAATAAATTAATTGCTCAAAGGGCAACTCCTAAAACTGGGGTGCAGTCTACTTTGGGGGTTTTTTTTAGAAGGCTGGGAAATTCTAAACCCTTATTCCCTGCTGACACATTATGCCATGCAGACTTGGTGCTCAGCAGTAGCCTCCTGCCTCAGAAGTGGTGGCACATTTTTTTAGAATCTGGGTGAGAACCAATGTAAATAAAACTGGCATGATTTAATTTGGGGGTAGAGGAGCTCTGATCCTGTGCTGGTGATTGAATACAAACTCCCATCCGCTCCAGACAGCATGGCCGATGGTCAGAGTTTATGATAGTGATAATCCAGCAACATCTGGAGGGCCACATGTTCCTGGTCCATAGCCTAGTTAAAAACGAAATAGCAGCTGGGAGAAAGTTACTCTAACCACTTCCCCTCTTGAGTGCTTCCTCTTAGGTGCATGTGTTCCAACTGTGTCTATAAACCTGGAAAAGTCCCTATTTGCCAGCTGTCATGCATGGCACACCCCACTCCTTGTTTCGTTGCTATTCTAGTGTCCTAGAGCTACCACTGGTGGCCTTCAAAAACTAAATTCTTATCTATTTTGTGTTTTTAATACTGTGAACTGCCCTGTGATCTTCAGTTTATAGGCATGGTAAATAAATTTAATAAATAACCGTAATAAAATTCTGAAAGGGTAGGGTTGCCCAGACATGGCATTATTTATTTCATTCTGGTATGTGGATAGGCTGCCACTTCACACCTGCAGCTGTGTTTATTTCTGAGCTGTATTTTGAGACAAAGATGTAATTCTAGTATATAGTTTACCAAAAGGACCAGCACTGTTTTAGCTTTGGAACCAATGCAGAATAGGCCAATACTGATGATATGAATGCAGCATGTGGACTAGAACTTTTCTGGGTGGTGGTGTGTGTGAAAGAGAAAGTGGGCTCAAACAGCCATCCCTGGTATGAGAACTGGGACATTTCATTTGTATAGTGTGGGTCTGAAGCAGGGTGGTAAAAATTATGTAAAATTTGGCTTTACGTAATTGCCAAATTGACATGCTCGAGCCCCTTCCTACAGTTAGTGTCAAACCGGATGGAGTAAAGCCTTTTCTGTTTGTATGGAATTTTTTAAAATGTCTCTTCTGTGACCTTTTAATGATCTCCTGCAGTGGTTGAACCTGTTCTGTGCTTTTAACTGGCTGTTTTACATTGTAAAATAGCCAGTTAAAACTGCATAGCAAGCTTAACAACAATATTCAGGATCTCGTCTCCTGCAACCTCTTTCACTTTAGCTGAGGTTGCTGTTGTGCTAAGAGAAAAAGTTTGCAAGAGATCTTTTCCCTGATGCCAAAGAAAAAGACCCCTGGCTAGGTATAATGTATAAAGATTGCAATAGCCACCTCCTTCCTTCTTCAGGCATGTTCTTCCATGAAGCTCCAGCAATTTTTTCCACAGAACTCTTCTGCTGCTACCAGTCTTTGATTGAGGGTTTTTTTGTTCCCTCAAAGTCTGGTTTTCTGAGATATTTTTCTCCCTTTGATGCTGTAGATGTTTTGGGTTTGGCTTGTCATATTTTCCTCCACATTATAAAGATGGAGGCCTCTATGTGGAGAAGTTGCTGCAGGGTTGCTCTAGCAACAGTGGTTGGTCCCGAAGCCTCATTTTTCTTCTGCTTCATAATGGTGGGGAGGCATCTTTGGAAACATCGCAGAACTCTTCTTGGCAGGAAGAGTCTGGCACACCAGTCTCCTCTCCCCTCGTGTTGTTTGATAAAGGTGGGCCTACTTCCAGCTAGAATCTGGCTGCCAGGAGGCAAAGCCGGCAGGCCTCCATCTTCTCCCGCTCTCATCCAGTGGTCTGAGCCACAATGTTGCTGAGTGTTTCATTTTGTGCAAAGGAGAACTTTCTTTTGGTTAAATTTTAGCTTTCATATGTGTCCTGGGGCCATGAAACTACCAGGGCAATTTTGCAGGTGGGATTCAGTTGCATAACAGCAAATTCAGGCTTTGCAATTGAAAGTGGATTTGCAGCTCTTGTGCAACAAGCGCTCTTTCTCTCCTCAGACTTTTTCCCGGAAGGAAAGTGGCAAGAAAATGCTCTGGCAAGTGTTGGGGAGGATAATTGCTTGAAGCAAGGTCTTATGGGCTCAATAAACGGGTTATCTGGAAGTAAACCAGGCCTACTCAGTGCACACTGCTCCTGTCAGGAATTCCTGTTGCACTTGGGTCCTTCTTCCAGGCTTCTCATAGGCATCTGGTTAGTCACAGCGTGATATGAGAAGGTTGAACAACATGGGCCTTTGGCCTCATCCAGCAAGGATGCTCTCATGATCTCACTTTCAGTCCAGATGATGCTGGACTTCAGTTCCTATTAGCTACAGCAAACATGAGCCATGGCCAGGGATGATGGGAGTTGGAGTACACCAGTGTCTGAGGACGCCATGTTGGCTACCCCATTAGACTGACTGAGGCAGATTATAGGGGCAAGAAGGACAGAACTGGGTGTACCACATGGTCTGCACATCTTAGGTTGGCCCACTGTCCTCAGGTGCATTGGAGGATGCTGTCTCACCGCCTATGTTGAAGTGCGACTCTCAGTCCATACAACTGGCTTCTGTCAATGGAATGGGGACAGGGTGCCATCTTTGCCTCAGGTAGCAAAATGTCTTAGACCAGCCCTGCCTTTGCCTTGCCTCTTCTCAAATATACTTTCCCCTCAACTCTCATTTACTTTGGGCCAAGCAAGGCGTGATTTCAAAATGCATGTCTGCATTTAATGTGCACTATATGGAAATTATTGGGAGCCCACTTAGGCAGAAACTGGGGGTGGAAGAGCCTCTGTTTCTGGAATTTGACTTGTAGTCAGTGAGGTAGTATTAAATGGAAACTTTTGACCTCTCTTGCTTTTCCATGCTATGTACGCAAACTCCCATCAAGGGGAAATTGTGAAACATTTCATTGTTCCTGTCTGATCTCATAACTGGGGCTGCCAGACAGTAACCCAGACGCCTGTACCATACATAGCTCGGGATGTGAGCTTGTGCTTCACCTACTTGACACTTGCTGGGCTCGTGCCTCAGGAGTCCTCCCCAATGATTCAGTGACACAAACGGGCCAAAGAAAAGCTGGCTGACTTCTTCCAAAACCTCCAGCTGTTGGCAGTATCCTGTAGAAACTCTGTACTAGAAGGAAGGGCTTGCTCTCGATTGCTGTCCCTTCCTGTATATTCTTGACCGAGATCACCCTCCTGTGACAAGCAGGTACCCTTTTTTAGGGTTAGAATATACACCATTAGCATGACTGTGTTCTTTGTGCCATTGGACCAGTCAGGTGTTCCTGCTCTGCTCTCAAGATTAGTTTTGTGCTTTCCTCCCCTTTTTGGTTTCTGTTCCCTCGCGTCTCCTTTCTTTGCTCCACATCCCACACAGATCCACACTTGTGACCCTTCACTCTTCCAAAGGTGTCCTCTGAATAGTATCCTGCTGAGGGTGACACACACAAAACCCTGAGATGTCATGCACATTTCTTGCTGTGACATCTTGTCCCAGTGGAAATTGCAAATATGCAAATGGAGGGAAGAGGGGAACCTGTGGTCATGAAGCTCAGTGATGCAACACACCAAGCCGTTGTTCAGGTGGAACGTCCTTGTGTTTTGTTAGGTGGCTGTGGATTCATTTTTTTAGCAGATTAAGTGTGGGCTCAACATGCTAATAATCTGTTTTAATATCCAGGCTATTTTTAACAAGAGATGAATGTTATTTTCTTTTTTTTAAATAAATGTTGTATACTGTATCACACACAGAAGCAACTAGTGCAAAAGATATGCTTGGTGTGTGTGTGTGTGTGTGTGTGTGTGTGTGTGTGACTGTGTTATTTGGGGGAATTGGGGGGAAGACATTGAATTTCTTTGTGGCCTGTTCTTTTTTGGAGAGGAAAAGGCTGAATGCATTTGGAAGTCATGTCATCTACTTAACCAGGAATGGCTTTTGGAGAGGGGATGTGGAGCTACAGACTGTAGCTGCATGACAAGGAAAAGGCACAATACACATACATGGACATTAAACTAATCCATGCATTTCTAATCCCATTCACACATGACACTAAAAACTGATTCTGGGGCTAAGGTCTGGTGAGCCCACACCTAGGCAAAGGGTACAGAGCATCATCCCCACATCATTTGGGTGGGAAAGCATCACTTGCCACTGACAATCTTGAAACTCGGGCCTTTTTGGTTTTCCATGTTTTGAGTCTGTAGCGTGTAAAAGCGGTCTTCTCTTTTTAACACAGCAGAGGGGAGGGACAACGAAAACCCACAGGCTCCTTGCCTTCGTGCCATCTATGACTGAGGACAAAGGCAGCCAGGACCAATTGCATTAGCGGCAGGAACCAGGTCAAGTTGCTTTGCTGCTCATCCCTCCTTTCCTCCCTGGGAGTGGTTGGGGCGAGAGGCAGAGAGCTTGGCCATGTAAACTGAGTAACAGAGGGCCAGACGTCAGCTGGGAGTGATTGTATGATTCTCTTCCATCTGACTGCATGGCCAGGAGGAATATATGAGCAGATGCAGCCTCCTTTGGAGCGGCTTTGCTCGGAGGCAGTCTGTATGCAGCCACCACTGAGAACAGCCTTGCTCGGTTGTATGTCTGAGGAGAGTGCGAGCTTCATTGGGGCTGAGCGGGGCTGCCATATGGAGATCTATTTGACTGGCTGCCCTGTGGAAATTTGACCTAGTTCTGAAAGCCCATTACAAATGCTTCAAGTGCCAGCTTTGTCCCCAGCGTGACACTCTCGAGCTTGTGCAGTCGAGTGCTGGGTACTTTGTGCTTGCAGAATTCGGAAGAGGAGCTTTATTTAAAAGAGCTTGACAGGGACAGGCTGGCAGTGTGGTTAAGCGCAGTAACTGGGCCATCCCGCTTAAGTGAGCTCATGAACTGGTGTAAGCTGCAGTCAGAGAGATCTCCCGCTTTACTGGCCTAGACAGGCACAGTAATCAGATCTGGGGGGGGAAGAAACCTGTGACCCAGTTGCATTGCCGTCAGAGGGAATTTGCTTCATTTGCAGATCTGGAGGTTCACTAATACACCTATTGATCATCTATCTGTCTGTCTATCTGTCTATCTGTCTGTCTATCTATCTATCATCTATCTACTTTTATTGACTTATAGAAATGTGTACAAACTTACACAAAACCATACAAACAACAACAAAACCATACACAGAGCATATTCAATGTAAAAACAAAATAAAGAGATGGAGTTACATATGGCCGCAATTTATATAGCCCAACCGCAATGAGGAGTGAGTCATGGGAGGGGTACTTCTATGACTCTCCCTATTTATATAATAAAAACATGGGTACCAGTGTGCATCAAAACTGTCTCATTTGGCTTTGCTCCAGACTACACATTTTTGTCTGACCAGGCGTTCAGATAAAGCAATGTTCCATATATTAGTAAATCATGCCTCCCACATAGGAAGTTTTGATGATTTCTTGTATCGGGCTATTGCCAGTTTGGCTGACAATAGTAACGTAAGCATTAGGTTTTCATAAGTTGCAGGAAAATTGACATTGTTCTCTAAAGAAAGAAGGGCTATGGAGGCACATTAGCTGCTCTCATTGAAAAAACCCAGCTTCAGAACGGTTGAATCTCCTCACATTCCCACCGCTAATACGCTAATTTTGAGTTAACATCCTCTGGGAGGATCCTGACCTGAACTGGTCTCCTTTAGCTATGATTCTTATGGCATAAACCAAAGGTGGGGAGCCCCGGGAGTGGGGGGGGTGAGAGGCGGAGTGCAAAAAATGAGAGTTGAGCAGAAGATGTTCAAGATGTTTTCAAGCTGAGGCAGCCAACTGACCACTCTCTCTACAGAGCCTTCCCTCAGGAAAGGAAGCAGGAGGGGGGAGGGGGAGGATGTTTGTAGGTGCTTGACCCAGTATGGTGCCCACCCAGCTCTTCAGAAAATGATGATTTGTCTGAAGAGGAGATGATCTAGGGACTTAGCCAGTCCATCCAGAAACAGTACACCCTTGCTTCTTATGAAGCTCTGGACTGGTGTGTGTGTGTGTGTGTATATCTTCACTACATGCTTAGAAAGGTTGCAGTTTTATAAATTGGTTGTGCCTTTTAACTGAACCTAATACTGTATGAGGGACGCAGCTGGCACTGTGGACCAAACCAGTGAGCCTCTTGGGCTTGCTGATCGGAAGGTCAGTGGTTCAAATCCGTGCAACTGGGTGAGCTCCCGTTGCTTTGCCCCAGCTCCTGCCAACCTAGCAGTTCAAAAGCACACCAGTGCAAGTAGATAAATAGGTACCACTTTGGCAGGAAGATAAACACCATTTGCATGCACTCTGGCTTCCATCACGGTGTCCCGTTGCACCAGAAGCGGTTTAGTCATGCTGGCCACGTGACCCAGAAAGCTGTCTGTGGACAAACGCTGGCTCCCTCGGCCTGAAAGCGAGATGAGCGCCAACCCCATAGTGGCCTTTGACTGGACATAACTGTCCAGGGATCCTTTATCTTTACCTTTAATACTGTATGGTTACCTGCACGTGTTCAACATGGGCTAAATGACTTTTTGAAATCTGTCAGGCAAAGAGTGAATGATCAATACTTAACCCCCCCTCTTTTTTTATTCACCAGCTCAGGAAAGAACTGGATATGATTGCTGGCAACCTCATTCAGAATTACAATCCCTATGACGACAAGAATAGGACCCTTGAGAATGCATGGGACTATGTCCAGTTGCAGGTGAGTGGTCATGCAAGAGTTGATCAGACAAGGGGGAAAGGCTGGCTAATATTCAGTGCTGTGAGGGAGCTGTTATGGGCAGTCTCTGTAGAGATACTGTTGTCCAGCCACTAGGGATTTGGACACAAATTAATTCATAAACAGTTCTGTTTGAAGGCAGCAAACTGATATAAGTTGGAGGAGGGAGTCCTTTGGGGTGGTCTTTTGCCACCCAGCACACTCCCTACCATATTCTCTGTGTGGCCCCTCTGGGGGATGTGCAGAAGGGTGGCCACTTGAGAACAGGCAGATGCAACATTATTATAGCTTGATCAAAGTACTGGAGGCAGTAGCCTCATTACACTATTATTTGCTCATCTTTCTTTACTGCTATGAGCTTATGGAAAGGCACAAGCAAGAGCCACGTCACTCAGGAGTTATTTTACATGGGCTTGGGGGGGTGAGGGAGAGAAATGTGTTTGCACGGAACACGAAGCCATGGTTTATTTTAACCAGTGCTATTTTTCTAGAAAAATAGGTGCAGGAACTCACCATGAATGCCTCCCTCGTTCTCTTATAATGGCAATGGCGCCCACCTGAGAGGTGCCGGAACTGGCTTTGCTTTGGACCACATTCCACTGAGCCCCAGAAACTTGTGATTGCATGAAGCTATGACTATTGAATTTGTGACTGCCATGGTTTGCATACTCATAATGACTCGCTTTGAGCCACCTTGGTTTTGCAAACGATGGCAGCAATCTGCACCCCTCTCAGCTCAGTGGTGGTCCTATGCCTCCGGCTGACTGGCGTGTGTTGTCCCCAGATCAATATTAAGTGACACACATGTGAAGCAGGTGTGTGTGTGTGTGTGTGTGTTGCTGAAGACAGAACTTTCCTGGTATGTGATTTAATTCCATGGGATATTTCTAGATGCAGTGGAGGTACAAGTGTGTGTGTTATTTTAAAGCAAATCCTTTTAGGAATCTTGAAACTCTTTTCTTTTTTCAAATATTATATAAATAGCTAAACCTCTTGCTTTGGGGACAAGAAGGCCGAAACCCTTCTGACTTCCATCTGGTGTGTGCCTGTGTGTGTGTGTGTTTCTTGGCAAACGCTTTGCATACATCAGGCTTGCACAACTCGGGACTTGCCAGGCTGAACTTGGCTCGCCAGCCATGCAGTGTAAGATCTGCCAGATGTTTGGTACCTCTCTGTGTGCTTTCAGGCCCTGGCAGGCAGAACACAATGTGTGGCTGGTGGGAAACAGCAAAAAAGAAAAACAGGATGCGTTTGGGTTATCATACTTGGCTAGTGAGCAGCAGTTGGCAGACCTGGTAGGTCACAAGTTGTGCCAGCCTGGCTTGGAGCATTGTGGCAGACAGGTCAGTAGGCTAAAGTTCTTAAGGCTTTATATAAGCATTGCATTGGAACAAACGGTTAGGTTCACATAGAGGTTGCCTCCTTTCTGCTCACCCTTCAGCCTTCACTCTTGTGTGTGTGTTCTGGGTAAGGGCTTCCATGCTCCTTGAGCTACAAGTGAGCCTTCGGTCTCTTATACAAAGAATGGAGCAAGAATATGAAAAACTGAGCAAAAGTTTTTGAACTTGTGGCTCTCTTTTTTTAAATCTAGGTGCTCAGTAATATACTGACTCTGAAACTTCATGCACATAGTCATAATAACAAACAGCTCAACTGTTTTCCATGTTGTGCACACACACACACACACACACACACACACACACACACACACACCGTATTTTTTGCTCTATAAGACTCACTTTTTCCCTCCTAAAAAGTAAGGGGAGATGTTTGTGCGTCTTATGGAGCGAATGGAGGCTGCACAGCTATCCCAGAAGCCAGAACAGCAAGAGGGATTGCTGCTTTCACTGCGCAGAGATCCCTCTTGCTGTTCTGGCTTCTGAGATTCAGAATATTTTTTTTCTTGTTTTCCTCCTCCAAAAACTAGGTGCGTCCTGTGGTCTGGTGCGTCTTACAGAGCGAAAAATACGGTATATATACACTTACACACACACACACACCCTCACCCTCCACTGCAACTAAACATTCAGAGCCCCACTTGGCTCTGCAGATTTAAGTCCCAGCTCAGACATAGACATAGGCAACAAATCATGGCTTGGCCATTGTGAATAGGATTTGCTCCCTGGGCTTTCTTTTCCCCTAGGATACTAGGATTTGTTTCCTTGCTCAAGCAAACCATTGGTTGCACCAGAAATGTCTTTCTCTTGCTGCTGCTGCCCCACAATAAATCTCACTGAATCAAGACCTCCAATCAAATATTTGGGGCAGATGGACTCAGATATTTATCTTGAGAGTAATCTGACCTTTAAAGGCCAAAGGTTCCCCACCCTGCTAATAGGCTGTGGGCTAAGACAGCCTTCCCTAAGCATGCTGGCCAGGGCTGAGAGGAGTTGCAGTCCAACACATTTGGAGGATTGGGGAAAGCTGAACTAAGATTTGTCTGTCTGATAGTAGTTTGCTTTTAATATCTTCCTCCCCCTTCTCCACAGCTGGGTTTGTTTAATTTGTTGGTGGTGAGGAGAGAGTAGGTGACAAGCGCCATCTTCTGGTGACTTGCTGTTTTAACACTTGGCATTCTTCGGCTAAGTTACTGGTTTGAGGTGGCATGTATGAATGGAGCTGAGTTATTGTCTTATCTTTAAATTACTAGCACTCTGAAAATTCAGAACTCTGGATTGGATCCAGAGGCGCAAGAGCAGAATTAATTCTGGGATTGCAATGTTCTATGAACTGATGTGCGAGAGGTTGCAGAACGTGGGTTTATTAAGCTTGTGTCTGTTTCTCATTATTACAATCTTAAATTCATTAAATTTCTGCAATGTTTTTTTTATTTTAAAAATCCTCATGAAAATTCTGCAGTATTGTAGTGTGCTTTTCTCCTTGTGTTCAAGACCAATGCACACATTTTTGCAAGGAGTTTCTCCTAATATACTACATTTACATATATGTTATTTTTACCAATATATTCCTTTTTATGTGTACTGTTTCCTATATGCATTTATGTAAACATTGTTCGGCTGGAGAACCACATAACAAAATGCAGTGTGAATTTTAAAGGTGGCTGTGTTTTGGTTCTCAGATTGTTTTAGAGTTTGAATTTGATAGATTTGGCTTCCGTGTGGATGGAATCGAATTCCTCCCCTACCTTTAAGATACAGTGATTTCTTTCTTCAATGGCAGCTGTCTTGCTGTGGCTGGGCTGCACCGGAAAATTGGAAAAACAACACTTTCCTCCAGGACGGAAACCAGACATCCTACCCTTGCTCTTGTGGCAATGACTCGACCAACTCCCTCTCAGAAACAGGCTTCTGCTCTTTGGGTACTGTTTCCAACACCACAACGGTTGAGGACTGGCCTGTTAGAAAGCAGGTGAGTGTGTCTGACAATGGACAATCTTAATCCCCTTGCAGGAGGTTGTATAAGGGCAGGTGTAGCTAAGCCTCAGTTTGGGGGCCTGATCTGCCACCTCAAGCAATTTTTCCTGGCCACCCAACACCCGACCAATTTGGTGGCAGCACCAGAAAGGGGGGAAAATAGTTTTTTAAGTAGGTGCAACACTGGAATGGGCAGAGCACAGTGCCTGGATGAAGATGCAGTTGCAGATTGCTGCCTCCACTGTTGTCAGGTTGATCATTTGAGTGGAGAGCATGCAGATCAGCTGAGGAAGGGAGGGGTGTGTGTGCCTCTGTATGTTTTCATGTGGGTGTCCAGGGTGGCCACACCCAGGTTTGGCCAGTCCAACCTCTGACATGAGGCTTCCAGCGGATTTATCAAGGGTGAATGTAGCCCTTGGCCAAGAAAGTGTATCTGTCCCTGCATGAGTTTTCCTGACCTTAAAAAAAGATGGTAGGCTGGAAGATGCCAACAAGGTGCAGGCTATGTCGCTTTTTCTACTAAGATATTGCTGTTTTCTGTATGGACCTAATTTAACACAATGTCTGGGACAGAATCTAGAAATCACCCCCCCCCCAAGGAAAAATACCTTTTCCTGAGACACGGAAGAGTTGCCACCAATCAGAGTAGATAATATGAAGATGGGTGGACAATGGTATAAAGCCTTTTCCCATGCTCCTATCTGAACAAACCCCACCTTGCTAATAAGTGGGGAGGGGGAGTGAGGATCCTTTTGCATGGCATTAAATGCTTGGCATGTCATTTTTCTTCTCCTTTTGTTTACCCCCAGGGCTGTAGGGAAGGTGTGCAGAATTGGCTACAGCAGAATCTTGGCATCATTCTTGGAGTCTGTGCAGGGGTTGCTGTCATTGAGGTAAGATTCCTCCCCCCGACACACACACACGTGCGCGCGCACACACTGTTTTATAGAATGCATCCTGGACAGATGGATCTTGTACTTAGAAGCAAGGGACACAAGGCATGTGAGCTCCACACACCAACATTCCTCATCTGCCCCCATCATTACAGTGATATGCATTTGTGGTGGCTTCTGAGTTGTAGATGCTTCACCATCTCAGAGCAGCGTAAGCGTGTGCAGAGTCTGGACTGTAATGTGGCATTGTCTCATGCTGACAACTCCTTTCCCATTTCTTACCCAAAACACTTGCTGGAAGTTAACACTTTTAAGATTGCGTTGCTTTCTCTGCCTTTGTTTTCTCTCATACAGGGGTCTTGCCAAAACAGCCAGCACTGCAATTAGATGTAAAAAATCTAGCCTTGCCTAATTAATGGAGTCTGCTGTCAGGGACTGTGCTGAGGAGGGCTGCACTGAGGAGGAATGGTGGGAGCCTCCCCCTCCCCCTGCTCCTGAATCTTCCCAGGAGCAGGAGGACAGTATAGATTTGGAACAGTGGTTTGCAGAGGGACGTAGTTCAGAAGGCAGAAGCTGGGAAATACTGGACGGGGAACAGCTAGGAGAAGCACTGAGAAGGAGAGAGAGAACAGATTCACAGTCTCTGGACAGCATTCCTCCACCACCCTCCCCAAAGTCGAGAAGAGCTCAGAAAGTGGCAGAACAGAAAGCTCAGAGGGTGCAAGCTCAGATTACAAAACGTAGAAGTGACGTAGATTAATAGGGACAGAAGGGGGTGGGCTCCTTAATTGGGAGCACTGCCATTATTAGCAGATGTGTTCTTTGTTCTCTTACTGTAATTATTAAAATTTGTAACCTGTAAGAAGACTCCTTTTCCTTTGTTCTGCTTATCTACTGCCACGGAGGAGAAAACTGATTCCCTGAAGCCTGACATCTGCTACTTATGAACTGAACCTGCAATGCTAAGAGGCTTTCTTGCCTCTTTATTGCACTTTCACTTTATTGCAGTGCTCAGCTTAACAATAAAAGCGTTTTTTTTTTAATGAATAAAGAGCAGGGGGACTACCGATTATTTTTATCTTATTCATTAAATGAGTAGCCTGTCTTTCCTCCTGAAAGTGGGCCGAGGCAACAAACAAAAGATAAAACAATGTCTGGTGTGGTGCGGTGATTGCAGTAGTGGACTGGTCTGTAGATGACCAGGGTTGAAATCCCCACTCAGCCATGAAACTCCTCTGGCCAGCAGCTGCCTCTTTCAGCCAAACCTACCTCACAGGGCGGGGAAATGGGAATTAGCACAGGGATCCCCCAGCCCTAGGGTGCTTGGAACCAACCGTCTCTTTGACCAGCTTCATTTTTTGCTTACTCTTTGTAGCTCCTGGGGATGATTCTCTCGATCTGCCTCTGCAAGAACATACACACTGAAGACTACACCAAAGTGCCCAAGTACTGAGACTGCTGGCCTCAAGAGCTGTCCCGGAGCTAACGGGGCATTTCCTTCCTCGTACCCAGACTGTCTTCATCACTTACCATTCCTCCTGTGGCATCCAGCATTGCTATGGATCAATTAGGCTGCACCGCAGCTATGAATTCTCTGAGGGATCAGGGGCTTGGGCAGCCCCTCCTGTCTCTTGACTGTTCTTCTACGAAGCTGGCCATTTTAAAGTCTTCCTCCGCTCGTGTGATGCCCTGCACCTTTACCGCCAGCAGCACGCTAGACAGCCTCCTCTTTGTTTTTATCCACTTCTGCCCCATTGTGACTAAGCGTAAAATGGTCCTTTTTCTTTTGCAGCTGTCTGCTACCATTGCTTTGTGTATTAATTTCCACTAGGAAGAACATTTGGGGGCTTTAGCTGTTGTCGGTGGTTTGGGGGTCTCTCCTAAAGAAATACATGCAGTAGAAAGGATAATCCTTTCTCTAACCTGACACCCTGGCCTTCCTTAAACTCACTTCCTCAGATCTGTTGAATTGTGTCTCTTGAATAGTTTTGCATAGTTCTGCTATAGTTCCCCCCCCCACAAGAAATGTTCCCTTTTCACTTACTGCACCATCTTGAGTGACTTCAATCTGATGGAGGATTGGCCCAGGCCCAGGCTTATGATGTCACCAGCTAGTAGTTACAGGGGTGTTGACTTGGGAGATTGGATTTTTGTATAAAACAAAACAAACCTTATCTTCTCTGCCACACTCTTCCTCCTTTCTGAATCTGGTTAGCTTAGAGGCACTTTAGAGACCACACCCTATAGCATACGTGAGTCTGCGCAGGCTCACTGGAATATGTTCTTTGGTTGCCAACTTTTTTTAGAGGTGATGCGTAATAATGTGTTGTGGTAAAAGAATATCTAGGATCGATGGCTTTTTCATACCAGTGGTGGCGGGGGAGCATTTGCTCTGACCCTTAGCTTGTGTAGCGACTCCTTCCTGTTAAACTAAATCTCTGTTTGGGTGCCATCTTTAATTCAGAGACTCATTGCAGCAGGAAGCCTCTGTCTCGGTGTTTCACTGGGAAATATGTTTTGCACCCAACAGCCATGCTAGATTCTGCTCCAGGACTGAGAGCAGGGAAGGCAATGCAATCCCATGAGGGGAATCCCTTGCTTCAGGGACAGCAAAACTCCGGTAAGGCCTGTGGAAAAAAGAGGGGCGGGTGGTAGTCCCATCCAGATTAAGTGATTGCTCCTGAGCCACACGACACTCACTGACTGTTGCATGGAAGGCTTCCATTTTAGCACTAAGATGGCACTTAATGTAAACTTGCAAATTTGGACAAAGGATTTCCTCTCTCTCTCTTTTTTTCATATGCTGGGAGTCCTTAATCTCCTTGAATGCACAGGCCAGCAGGGCGAGTCCTAGCACAACACAGGAAGATTTGTGGAGGGGAGAGTCTACAAGAAGGCATGAACGATTGCCCTGCGTGGAGATTTTTTAACAGGCTTGAGGTGGTCTAAAGTACAAGTCCCAAAGCTGAGAAGAGCCTCTCAAATCTCCATGCACCCCAGAAAACATTTGCTCCTAGTTCTTAAATAATGACTGGTGGTGACAAATCCAAGAAAAAGCTATTAATAATTTGTTTTGTTTTGAGGGTAGAGTTAAGTGCAGGAGGAGCACCATCAAGGAATCTGCCTGCCCCATGTTGAGTCCCTTCCTCATTTAAAAGCAAACAAAGCTTGCAAAAGGGATTTCCCTGGGAGTGATTGTTTTTGCTCTTCCTACCTCCAGCCTGGTCTTTCCTTTTCCTTTTTCCTTTTTCCTTTTTTTTTGGAATTGATTGTAAAGCTAGGTTTTATATTCACCTCTTGTGCTTCGATTGATAAGCCGCTTCAATTGATAAGCTGTTTATGCTATGGTTCTTCTCTCGGATTCAGCGCCGAGCGGAAGGAAAGCTGAGCCCCTTCTGGATTTCTCCTTTTGTTTTTAGAAACCTCTTCCAAATGGAAGAAATGCATGTACAGATTTAAACAAGTAATGGGTGGGTATTTCAGTAATAAAAAGATTTGCTTAAAAAAAAAGTGTCTTGTCTTTGTGTAACATTCTATTGAAGTGGCCTTAAATATGTTTAGATGCCAAGAGAAGAACAGGGAACTGTAATGTAGAAAAATGCTGAACAGTCAATAGCGAGTGTCAACATTGCTTATGCTGATTAGTTTTCATTTCACAAACAGAACTCTGTGTGTGTGTGTGTGTAGTTCATATATTAAGTACGTTTTGAACAATGGGCGTGATAGGAATTGCAGAACGCTAATCATTCAAATGGCACAAGACATAGGATTGCATTTGATAATGGTGGAAATACTTGTTACCAAAATCCTTGGATAATAATCATGAGCAGTCTGGCCACCTTACTCCTACGTAACTGTCAACCAGTAATCTTTAGGTAAGGTAAAGGTACCCCTGCCCGAACGGGCCAGTCTTGCCAGACTCTAGGGTTGTGCGCTCATCTCACTCTATAGGCCGGGAGCCAGCGCTGTCCGCAGACACTTCCGGTCACGTGGCCAGCGTGACAAGCTGCATCTGGCGAGCCAGCACAGCACACGGAACGCCGTTTACCTTCCCGCTGGTAAGCGGTCCCTATTGATCTACTTGCACCCGGGGGTGCTTTCGAACTGCTAGTAATCTTCAGCATGTGTTTAATAATACCATTTCCTATCCACTAGGGGGTGCTGGTGCTGTATGAAAATATATTACTGTATAAGACAGCAGCCCTTACTCAATTGTCTTGTTCTTGGCATGGAATTCGTTCACTTGGATGCATGTTAACTGGACAGTGTACACAATTCCTAGTTTAGACTATCAATTGGTGCACTTTCTCTGCCCTTTCCTAAGAATTGCTAGTGTTCTTTACAAACTCCCCACTGAATTCTTAAGTGCCGTCGGTATAAAATAGTTTTCCCAGTTCATTTGGTAAATAAGACTTCCTAGGAGTTAAGAGTCTAGAAATGGGATATTTCCTGTTCCTGAGGTACAGCTTCTGTTGTAGTACTGTAATTGTTCTTGGGGGGCAGGGAAGGGTGCTAGACCACCTGAACAGTGTCAGTTTAGACAAAGGGGGTAAACACCCAAACTGAATATGGAAAAGTGCAAGATTTTAATGGTGCATAAAGGTGCACGACAAAGGAGTTGAGACGTCCTCTTAAGTAAACCCAATTATGTGTGTGACTAGATGACGCTGTTTGAAAGTTGTAATCTGTGATTAGCTAATGCTCACTATAGATCCATGTTAGGACAAACATGGATGATTAAGGGCTTATGTATGTCCTCTTCCTTCTCTTTTTTTAATTACCGTATTTTTTGCACCATAACACTCACTTTTTTCCTCCTAGAAAGTAAGGGGAAATGTGTGCGTGTTATGGAGCGAATGCCTACGGATGGCGGGGGGATCTGCTGCAGTCGTGAGCAGAGGATCCATGGTTCCCCTTCCTTCCCTCCTCCGTGGCTCGCTTTGAAACAGCAAAGCAGGAGAAGAGCCGCTGAGTGGGGAGGAGAGAGGGACAGAGAGCCTGCTTGCTTTAAAGGAGCAAAGCGGGAGAGGAGAGGAGCCGCTTACATGAGTCCGGAGCTGTTTTTTTCAGCGA
Source organism: Podarcis filfolensis (assembly GCF_964270895.1). Classification (NCBI taxonomy): domain Eukaryota; kingdom Metazoa; phylum Chordata; class Lepidosauria; order Squamata; family Lacertidae; genus Podarcis; species Podarcis filfolensis. Next base: position 84,472,881 of record NC_139604.1, read on the forward strand.
GCCGGGGAGGAGGGAGAGAACAGCTCACTAAAGAGTAGCAAAGTTTTTCGCAAGCAGGCTCTCTGTCCCTCTCTCCTCCCCATTCAGCTGGCTAAATAGTAGCAAAGTTTTTCAGGCAGCCGGGGAGGAGGGAGAGAAGCAGAGCCTTTAAAGGAGCAAAGCGGGAGAGGAGAGGAGCCTTCTCCTCTTATACCCCTCTTCTGCATTATTAACAGCATCCTTCTCCACCCACCCCACGTGTGTTCCTTGTCCCTTGAGTGCTTTTTCTTCCCTCCCCACTTAAAACATGGTTACAAAGCACGGATCCACATGGATCCTCAGGATTTTTGCATTGGGCTACCCCAAACTCACCGTCAGATCACATGTCTGTGGCCACAGCATGAACCACAAAAATCATACATCCACTGTTTCGTTTAGAATATTTTTTTTCTTGTTTTCCTCCTCTAAAAACTATGTGCGTGTTATGTTCGGGTGCGTGTTATAGAGCGAAAAATACGGTACTAGGAGGGGGCATAGCAGTAGGCAAAAATAGTTGAGAACCTCATTCCCTCCCCACTTCCCCATTCCTTTCTCCTGCAGCAGGTTTGCTCCTGAGGGTTTTTTTTTAAACAACAACAACAACAACAAACATTGGAGAACTGACTTATTCACATTTTAGTGTAGTTTGCTTCTTAAGGACATGGCAACAAAGAATTCTAAAGTTGTTCCACAGTGGCTGTTACTTTGGAAATCACCATTCATTGTTTTCTCACCTTTTGAAGTCTCCATCCAAATCTCCATAAAATTCTGTGTTGTCTTTCTTCTCTCTCTTTCCACCCCTAGGACCTTATTGCTGGTTACTTTCTCCCCTGTTTAAATGCAATTGCAATACCAACCTGTGTAGTGTGGAGGGCAAAACACTATGGAGGGATACTGTGTCTTTTATTAGAACCTTCTTGTTTGTCATTACTAATCCTGTGTGTGCTTTTATTTAGCAAAGGTAGGTCATTACTAAAGAAATGCCCCCTAATAACTCATTTCCTAAAAGGTAAAGGTAAAGGGACCCCTGACCATTAGGTCCAGTCGTGACCGACTCTGGGGTTGCAGCGCTCATCTCGCTTTATTGGCCGAGGGACCCAGCGTACAGCTTCCGGGTCATGTGGCCAGCATGACTAAGCTGCTTCTGGAGAACCAGAGCAGCGCACGGAAACACCATTTACCTTCCTGCTGGAGCGGTACCTATTTATCTACTAGCACTTTGACGTGCTTTCGAACTGCTAGGTTGGCAGGAGCAGGGACCGAGCAACGGGAGCTCACCCCATCACAGGGATTCGAACCGCTGACCTTCTGATCGGCAAGTCCTAGGCTCTGTGGTTTAACCCACAGCGCCACCTGTGTCCCAACTCATTTCCTATTGCAGGCTTTAATTAACAGTCAACTCATTAACTTTTCTTTGTTTGTTGTGAAACTGTTACTTTGTGATTGAAAAAGATTGAGAGGAAACTGGAAAGCATGGGCCATCGGCAATTTGGGGGGCAGAAGTTATAAGGAGCAAATCTAAAAAAGAAGTGTAATATATTGTCAAACATGCAGCCTTGATCTTCAGTGAAGACAAATAAGCCCTGACTGCACTCAACAGTTCCCTATCTATGATCTGAGATGGGCTGAAGTGCATTTGACAAATGTTCTGCGCACAAAACACACACAAATCCCAGGGTGGTGGTCTCGTTTGAACACAGAGCAGATAACGTTCTCATTCCTCAGGACGGATGCATTCCCTCACATTTTGAAATCAGCATGATAAATGGTTCTTTAATGGCCTGAGTCATTATGGAAGCGCATTGTGATTTCAGATTCCTGATTTATTTCAGAGCAAGCTTAATCGTGTAGAATAAATGCATCCAGATGATTGAGTGGGTTCAGCTTTGGTCACAGTGTCTACAGATGACATAATATCCCATTATGGCTCCAGAGTCAGGAGGAGGAGGGCTGTGTTGCGCACGCCATAAAATTCAGGGTGGTTTGAAGAAAAAGCAGGAGACTTTTTTTCCTAGGATTTTTGGTACGATCATTTTAAAAACAAAAGGTGTTTATGGCCTTGGCTCCGCTGCCTCTGTGTGACTATATTGGCCATGGCCTTGCTCTGTAATGTAGTGTCTCCAGCCAAAGTGGGTTGATGAGTTTCAGCATGGGTGGGATCAACCCTCCAGAAACCTTTTTTCTCTTCCCTCCCCTCTGCATTTACTAAAGTCCGGATGTAAATGGGCTAAAGTTGCCTTGCTTTGTGCCTGCAATCGTTTTAGCATGAAGGCCAAGTACGGTCTTTATAAAGAGCAAGGACTATCAGCTATCCTGTGCAGAAGCCACAGCCTATTCTCCCAAAAGGTCTGGCCAACATCTTCTAGCTTGGTGTGAGCCAAAGTTCCCATATGATGGTTTGGCAGTTGTGGATGAGCTTTCTGGTCTTGCAAGGGTGGTGTGTGTGCTCGTTTGCATCTTTCAACAAACAGTACATGATTGCTTTTTTAAAAAAGGTGGGGAAGGCATGCAACTCCCAGGGAAATGTAGGAAAAGTTAAAAAGGAAAGCTGTCTTACACCAAGTCAGACAGCTGGTGTATCTAACTCAGTATTGTCTCTTGACACCCTGAAATATAAAACAAAAGCACAATTAATAAAAGAAGAGGCAGTTAAAAATACACAGGTAAAACAAACAAATGAAAACCAACATCAGGTACAGCTAAGTATTTATCACAGCTAATCAGTAGTCTGCCTAAACAAGGCCTTCATTTGTTTTGAAATTATAAAGACCCAACTTCATTCCATATTTTCAAATTAAAACCAAGGAAGGAGCAACCATGTCTCTTCACGGATGTTGCCGGACTCCAACTCCCATCAGCCCTAAATACTAGCCTTGGTAGCTGGGGCTGATGGGACTTGCAGTTCCCCTAAACTAGGCTGAGCCTATGTGTTTAATGTACAGGATTACACTCTTATCCACACGGATTTTCATCCAGATTCTGACAAATGGGTTTTTGCTTAGGGGGCAGAGAGCCAATAACCACAGAGTCTGTATGGCTATATATCAGCAGGAAATAAGTGTTTCCAATTTCCCAGCTCTTTAAAAATATTCCCCTAAGCAACATATGCCTCAGTTTTAGGAGTTGTGCTTTGAACAATTAATTTGTTAGCCAGACACTTGGATGGTTAACAAGGAGTGACTATTCAAAAGTAAATCTAACTTGTCTCCTTATACCCTTGTAACATTCAGTAAATGTGTGTCCCTATTTTCTAGGGACAGTCCCAGATTTACAATAGCCATCCCAGTTTCTGATTTGATACTGAAATGTCCCGCTTTCCCTTAGGACGTCCCCATTTTCATTGGAGAAATGTTGGAGGGTATGGTGGGACGTCCCTATTTTTATCAGAGAAATGTTGGCGGGTATGTCTTTGCTAGCCACCTCAGAAAACAGGCCTCAGGATGCATGGTAATAGCAGTAAGCCTTCCATTATTGCAAAGGACATGACATTGCCAGATACTCCCAGAAGTTGTGCCAGTGATATTCAGAAGGAAAGGTTTCTGAACGGACACAATCACTAAATAGAGCCATCATGTTTAGAGGCAGTATACTCTGGAGAGCAAGAAGCGCACTAGGTGACTTTGGGCCAATCACAGACTCTCAGCTTAATTCACCTCACAAGATTGTTGTGAAGATAAATTGGGAGGCAGGAGGATCTTGCATGCTGCCTTGAGCTCCTTGGATGAATGCAATTTAACTATAGAAACTTGGAGAGGGGTGTTGCCTTCATGTCTTGCTTCCTGGAGGTATCTGGCTAGACCTACATTGGCTCCCAGCATATTTCTGAGCACAATTCAAAGTGTTGGTGCTGACCTTGAAAGCCCTAAACAGCCTTGGCCCAGTATACCTGAAGGAGGGTCTCCACCCCCATCATTCTGCCCGGACACTGAGGTCCTCCTCCGAGGGCCTTCTGGCGGTTCCCTCAATGTGAAAAGTGAAGGTACAGGGAACATGACAGAGGGCCTTCTTGGTAGTGGTGCCCTATCTGGCTTTTAGAAGACATCTGAAGGCAGCCCTGTTTAGTTTTTAATGTTTGATGTTTTACCATGTTTTTAATAGTCTGTTGGGAGCCGCCCAGAGTGGCTGGGGAAACCCAGCCAGATGGGTGGGGTATAAATAATAAATTATTATTATATAGCCATCACTGGAAGAGGTATACTGGGTTAAGTGAACTCTTGGTGTAATCTAGCCCACGGCTCTTCCTATTTTCTAACATACATTACTGTAGTGGTACGAAGCCCTCTGAATGAAGAGGCTTAGGTTACCACAGTGTTCGACATTAGTTCAGTTCACATGCCATGCTAAGTCAAACCATGGCTTAGCATGAATGATTAAATTTGTGGGCACACAAGGAGGAGATTTTGGCCACTTTGCTTTTCCCGGGTCATTTTGCTGCACACTTCACTGAGCTAAGCCATGATTTGGCTTAGCATGTTTAGATATAGGCATGTGGTCTAGCTCTCTCCAGATAAGCCCTTGCCTTAGATAAGCAGATAAGCAGATAAACAGTTGTCCTATGCTTTACAGCTTGAGGTTTGTCTGGAAGAGCTAAACCACGAGCCCAGGTTTTGATGACTCCCTAAGCCAAACCATGGTTTAGTTCAGCAAAGCACAGCAGCAAAAAGACCAGGGTGGGGCCAAGCGGCTGCCATCTTGGAACGGCAGGTTTGGTCATTGATGCTAAGCCATGGTTTATATTAGCATTGTGTGTGGACAATGGAGAATTGCCCCCTATTTAAGCATTAGGATGGAAATGAATCAAAATATTTCCTGTCCAGACCACATTGGAGACCAGATGCACTTAATTCTGTGAACCGCCCTGAGACCTCTGAGTATAGGGCGGTATATAAATTCAATAAATTATAAATAATAATAAAATAATTAATTTGTGCCTGGAATTTTGTGTGTGTGTGTGTTTCTGCTGCTCTTGTGTAAAATGTCTTGTGGCATTTTATTGTTGTCCATTCCCATCAAAAGGGGAAAGTTTAACAATTAAGTCTTTGGGTAGTCAGTGTTTTGTTGACGTTTAAGACTTCCGGAAGCCCCAGAAAGAAGATGACTTTTCCAAAACTCTTTCAGGAAGTTGCTTTGAGAGAAGAGAGGCCCAGCTGTGGACATTGTCCATTCTATCCTGATTGCTCAGGTCCTCGGATTGTGCTGCACTGCTTCTTTTTCCATTCCAGAGTGCTTTCAGAGACTTATTTGGGTGGCATGGGAGGTGGGGCATTTCCTTGCTGCTCATCAAGAGGCAACCTAATCTCCATCTGGAACTCCAGCCAGCTTCTGTGGTCCTTGAGTTCCCCGTGTCATCACATCACTCAAAGGTTTATGAACTTAATGGCTCTGCTTGAATTCATCCTTGCTGCCCAAAGAGCCAGCTGCTCACCAGCTCTAACCCAAACAATGTGAGGCCATAGGATATATCCTGACACCTGATCCTTGGCTTTTAAATGGGAAGCTGCCAAGCAGCTTTTGTTAAGATGTCTTGGTAGAGGTTGGGAGGGAGAGAGAAGAAAGATGTGCTGTGGGGATGGGCAAATCTACCCATTTCAGTTTCTCATTTTTCCAATCTTAAGTTGAGTTCTGCTATTCTTGATACCCTTGCTGTTTGTACAGGGGTATCTGGGGAAAGGGACCAACCCTCATATTTTAAACAAATTGGGATTCAGTCTGTTTTCTTCACTGTCCTGCAACACACCATCCCCAATAGTGAGAGAAACAGGGCTGTTCCACTGCATGATGCCAAAAACTGAATCTGTTGAACTTCTGCTTCCAAAAGTGTAAAGGGCAATGCAGCCCGACCAGAAATAAAACAATTTTACAACAGCAACTCAAGTGCTGAAGTATATGATGTTTTCTGTGTTTTGAGACAGCTTTAAAATTCTTTTGTTGTCGCTTTTTGGTTATGTCATCTACTTAAAGGAGCAAGTTTCACTTACACAGAAAAGCGTGTTTTTAAAATGAAAAGCCACGCTGGAGGAAGGAATTTAGAGCAACAAAATGAAAGGCACAAAAGGGTTAAGCACTCCCTCTTTCCCCCACTACTTCGCTGCTCTAAATTCTGCCCCCAAACACCTACAGTGGATTTTAAAATGAGAAACAACAAAGAGTTAGGGCTCACTTAGAGCATTTACAGACTGCCAGTACTTTGCGGGAGGGTTTCAGTGCATCATAGGAAATTTAAGTTCGGCAATTAAAGTGAATTAAAGCATCTGCCACCCTAGCACAACGCATCCACATTTAGAAAGAAATGGTTAGGAAAGTGACAACATGGAAATGCATTGAAAAATGTGGAATGAACAAATGGTTAAGCAGAAGTCATATAACCGTCCCACAAACAAATCAGAACAGTTGCTCAATAAAGACCAGGTGCAATCTAACCTCTGCATAAACTTTGTGCAAGCAGATCGCGATGAATGCTCCATAAATAAGTCACCTGCAGGAACCGTTATTCATATCAGTGTGTGGCATGCATTTATCCCCTGGGTTTCAGTTCTAAAATGTGACTTCTTAGTTCTGTTTCTTGTCCCAGAGGATCAAGATGACTCTTTGTATAGTTAACAGTGAGAAACGGAGCTTCAGGAATTTACTCGCTTCAGAGAACTTCAGATAATGAGAACTGCTTGAGGAACAGGAGTGTGTGCCAAATCCCATTTCTTCCTCCCAACTTAGTTCCATCTCCAGTGCAACATTAACACCATAGAACGTTTTTTAAAAAATGTTTCCCAGGCACAGAATTACTAAATTATTCCAGCTCAGGCACAGCCAAATCATTGCTGATTATTCTTATTAGTCTGTGTTGGGAAAACTCCAAAAAAAAGCCCTTTACTACAGATTTTTCCTTTAAATTTCACTCACAGGCTAAAGAATGGGGATTTTCTAGTTGTCCGCACCCAGTGGGTTCTGGTCTGGCTACTCTCACTATAATCCCTTCCTCTGACTTTCAGCTCAAGCTAAAAGCAGAATTATGGGGGAGAGGTGTAATTCTATTCGTAAGGGTGCTGTCAAGTGCTGGAAACAATTATTTGAGATACAAATCACAGCTCTGTAGAACAGAAAGAAACTGAATCACATGTTCTGGTTCTTTCAAGACTCTTCTGAAAGCTGTTGCAAAACACCTTCAGCCAGAGGGAAGGTTTTCAGAGTGACTGTTGGTTCTACTGATGTGCTTAGGAATCACATCTCTCCAACTATTATTCAGACCCAGTGGAAAACAAGAGATCCTCAGTGGAACTGCATATGTGAAACTTAGCAGCTGGAAGCACAGAGCATTTGAAGTCAGAATGTAATGCTCCAGAACAGGAGTAGGGAGACTTGCTGGACTACAATTCCCAACAGCCCCAACTATTGACCTTGCTGGATGAACTTGATGGGAATCGGAGTCCAACAACATCCTGTGGGTGCTCCACCCCTGCTCTGGAAATTGTTTAGGCAATGAACAGCGACTCTGGAAAAACAAGGGTAGCAAAGGGATGGCAAGGAAGAGCAATGTTCAGGGCTGGACCAAGACATTTTGCTTCCTGAGGTATCAAATAGTTCACCCGCCCATATAAATAATGTTGCAGCAGCAACAACAGCCTGTTTGCTGGCCTTCCCTAATCTATTGGTTTTTCTGTAACAGACTAACATGGCCACACCGCTGGAAATTACAAAATACAAATATACTGTGACTGGAAGCTGGGAGAGCAAGCAAAGCATCAGGGCATATTTTGGAGGAGCACCTGCTACCCCTTAGAGCCATTCCTCTAAGGCAACCAAGCGGGATGGAAAGCAAAGAGAAGGATGCTGGCAAGAACGCAACATCCAGCAGGCAGGCAGACTCCTGGCAACAACAACAGCGATAGTGAGGTTATATCCTGGAGCGACTCTCTAATATGCTCTGGTAGGAACCCACATGCATCCTGGGGAAGGAAACAGCAGCTGAAGAAAGCCCAGAGAACAGACAAAACAGGAAAGGGAGAAAAGCTGAAGACCACAGCAAGCGAGGGGGGCCTTCAGTCAACACATCATTACCTAGAGCCCTCCAGCCTCTGATCCTTCCTTCTCCCCTTCCTGTTTGTCTGTTGCGCATCTCAGCTTTTGCCAGTAGGTGTCCCCAGTCTCTTGACACAAAGGCTCCACTCTCTACAGCGCTTTCCTTTCTTGAGGGGACCATGAGCAAAACATAACATGCGAATGGGCAGATTTCAGAGCAAGATCAGATACTATGTAGTGTTAAGCTGGAGATGCCTTTATTTTTCTTTTAAGGAAGGGGAAAAGAAGTAACTGCAGCAGTTCCGTATGTTAAAACTGACTTCCAGTGCTTAATAGCTTTGCACTTATCACCTGTTTGTGTAACTCAATGTCCTCTTCGCAGGATCTATATGCTATAAAACAATGCAACCAACAACCTGAGAAAATGGGGTTCTCCGGAGATCCTTGAGTGCAGGCTTTTCTTTTAAAAAATGCCAGTGTTCTTTTAAAAAAGGCCCTGATCCAGACCTGTACCCTCGTGTGGGCATACGTCGGTTTTCTCTCGGCCTGAAGCAAGATGAGCGCTGCACCCCATAGTTGCCTTTGACTGGAATTAACCATCCAGGGGTCCTTTACCTCAGTGGGGTCTCCCACTGAGTGATGGGCCCTGGCAGGTGCATAACAAGAACAACCCTGCCTGCTGTTCCTAAGCCTTTTACAGAAATTAAGCAGCTAAAACTTAGCATAAAAGGGAGAAGCTTCACCCACTTAATTTGTGATGTTTGAAGCGCAGGAGCACAGGCTGATAAAAAAAGGTGGGAGAGGAGGCAAGGAAGGAACATGGTTGCACGTGACCTCCTGAGTTATGAACTGAGATGCTAATATCTAGTGCTAACTAGTTCCTACATTTCTCTGCTGGATGGGAATGATTTAGCAAGTTGCCACAGTGCTTGAAAATGTTGACATCCGTCTGAAACAAGGGTGGCTTCCAAGGACAGGAAGTATCACAGGTCAGTAACTCTGTAAAGCTGTCCTATGACCTTTGGAGATACCAAGCATCAGCAGATTATTTGTTTTTCTGGCTGGTTATGAGTTCCTCTCGCCTTAACTCCACCTCATCTGCTCTGCTGAGAGAGCATCTCCTTCTGGCTCCTCCTCTCCCTGAACTATTTATCTCCCAGCTGCTCCTTGTATAAGAACACTGTAACTTTTAAGAAAGTTTCTTGAGTTTGCTTCACCCACGCCTTCCTTCCTTCCTTCCTTCCTTCCTTCCTTCCTTCCTTCCTTCCTTCCTTCCTTCCTATCCCCTTTCCCCTTTGTGTCATGTCCTTTAGATGATGAGCCTGAGATCAAATCAGGGGCAGCCTTGGTATCTATCTACCTACTACCTATCATCTATCTATCATCTATCTATCTATCTATCTATCTATCATCTATCTATCTATCTATCTATCATCTACCACTCCAGGAGCCTTTTCAATTGATACACTTTAAAATAAATAAATAAATCCAAAAATATTGCTGTTTTGGCTTGCACGGCGGGTGAAGATTCCTGTCCTGTTTCCTGATCTGTATTACTCTCTTCCTTGGGCTTTCTGTCACATCCCTCCCTATGTCTGGAGTGGTTTCCTCCTTTGTATGTCCACAATTTTAAGATTTTAAAATAGGCATTTGATTCCGTTCTGGAGCAGGAAACGGGTGGCTTGTGGTCGTGGTGGGTGCTTGCCAGTTTGACCCTTTCCAGGTTTCTTAGCTATGCAGCTGCCGAACCACCTTGGCCTTTCTTCCCAATTTTGCAGATCAAGAGGTAGCAGGCATCCCTATGAAGTTCCTGGGCAGATCTCTGCTTATCTCTGTAGCTTCTCAGTGAGGAAGAAGGCTGACTGCTTCTTCTGTTCACAAAAGGCCAATGCCACAGTCACCATGGCAAGCATGGCAAGTGAGATTTTTGAAGACTGGCTATTATGGGGAATTCAGTTGCTGCTGCTGCTGCTGCACTGCAGTGTTTTAGACCTGGTTTGTGGTAATTTTCCTGACTCTGAATACAGTAACATCAGCCCTAGTTTTCACTACAGGCTGTCAATAGACCTTTGATGAAAAGGACAGGGGAGTTGCCTTTGGGGTGGCTGAAAATGCCATTGGCAATGTCTTGCTGCATTGCTTGCCCTGCTTTTCCTTGTTCTGCCACCCACATTGAGATCTGCTACACAATCCATGCCACCATAGCTGGAATTTTGCTTTTAAATAAATACATCTCCCTTCATGTTTAGACTAAATTGTGAGCGTACCAACATATTTTAAAACTGTTTTGCAGCAATGTACAACTATTCCTCTTTTTGTTTCATAAAGAAAGAAGGGCTAATTTCAATAATGCTGGTGCCCAGAATGAGTGCAGGAAACAATTTAATAATAATAATAATAATAATAATAATAATAATAATAATAATAATTTATTTATACCTTGCCTTTTCCCCTGATGGGACTTAAAGAGCCATGTCTGGCAAAGTTCTTCCCCTTTCAGAGTGGTTTAAAATAGCTCTTGCTTTTGCAGTCTACCAAAAAATTTTAAAATAGTCATTTCCTGAACTATTTGCCAGAAAGAACTTTTTCAGGAAATAACTAATTAAAGGGCCAGTCTCTGGGACAAGCAGATGATGGAGAAGTCTTTGCTGATTGAAGGCAGCAATCCTTAATGCACTTTATAAAATACTTCTCTTCACATTGCTCTAATTGTGTGGATGTGGTTTAACTTCTGCATATTTTGAATGAAGATAGTAGGAGCAAGCGGGGCAGCGGGCAGCGTTGGAGCAGAGATGGATGGGGGGGAGGCTGGTGTTGAATTTTCGTTAAGCTCATTATCAGTGAGGCGGGAGTGAGGCACGAGCACAAAACCGATGAGAACCAGCCAAAGGGAAAGCTAACAGCTGAATGTTAAAGTGAAAAACAACTCCATATAAGGTACAAAGAAGGCTCTCATATGAAATGGATTGAGCAAGCTGCGTTTCAAGGACTGTGGTTGGATGAGAGATGGTAGTGACTGAAGGTGGACTAACAGGTGATAAAACAACCAAGGTGATGTCTGTTTTGCTTCTATAGAATGTGTCCTAATGGAAAGTTCTTGCACACCCTTTGGACTCTGTCCAGTAACGCATTTCTGGAAAATAATAATAATAAGAATAAGAATAATTATTATTATTATTCCGGTACCTCTCAGATGGGCTCCATTGCCACTATAAGAGAACAAGAGAGGCGTTCATGGTGAGTTCCAGCACCTCTTTTTCTAGAAAAATAGCAGCAGCAACAACATATTACTTATAACCTGCCCATCTAACTGGGTTTTCCCAGCCACTCTGAGTGGCTTCCAACATATTTAAGAACAGAACAAAAAACAGACATTAAAAACTTCCCAATACAGGGAGGCCTTCAGATGCCTTCAGAAAGTTGTGTGATTGTTTATCTGTTTGACATATGATGGGAGGGGAGCCTCCACAGGGCACGCACCACTACAGAGAAATGCTGACCAATTGAAAAATTGGTATGAGCCTCTGTACTTGAACCCCAAAGGGATTTTTTTCTCCCCCAAGGGAGAGATTAATCCTTTTGTCCTTGCCTTGGTCCTGATTACCTCCCCTTCTGCTGAAGCTGCTATTTGCATTAGGCAGGAAGCCACTTGGCAATGCAGCTTCAAGCGAGAGCTTTTTGTCAGGGCTACGGTAGAGGAAGAAAGGGTTAACCCAGCTCCTGACATTATCTCCCTTGACTGTTATTTTCAAATACATTTAAAATGTCCCTGGTAATTGCATCTTGTTTGGCCTTTGTTGAGCAGCATGGGATTTATTTCAGTACAAACTTACTTAGAAACCAGCCCCTAGGGTTGGGCATTGCAGGATTGTTATGGGCCACATGAAAGCACTGCTTAGAGCCATGTTTTTAATTGCATTTCCACCTAGTTGCATAAAGAGAAATGCCTCAGCCAAGCTGATGGGACTGTTGCCTTTGAGCAGAGATGGGCAACCTGTGGCCCTATGTACTACAACCTCTACAATCCTTGACCATATGCCACACTTGCTTGGGCTGATGGGAACTGGAGTTCAACGACATCTGGAGGACCACAGATCCCTCATCCTTGCTTTAGAAAGCCATACTAAAATGTCATTTATAATGCTGATTAGCCCTGATGCCCTTTCCATTTGGTCCAGCTGCATTGAAATGAACTGGGTTTTCACATCACTGTGTTGCCGTTGCAACTTCAGCGTAGTACAGTTTGGCCTGTCTATGCCACTGTTTTCCTTGCAGAGCTTCTACAGCTTGTCATCACTTCAAGGAGCAAAGCTTTTCTTGCCATCTCATCTCATGGGCAAACCTTATATGTTGAATTTCTGCCTGCCACACAGCTGTTAAAAGTAGAAGCCCCGCTGCTGCTGAGTGCTGTTCCAACTGGCAGATGATGGCAGTTCAGACTTGGCTGTCTTTGCTCACTGCTCATTGGTTCGGATTCCCCCGCCCCCTTCCCTGGAGCAGCTTTTGATTGTTCTCCCCAGACTGTGCAGGTTTCCTCTAGCAACAACTTTCCCCCTCTTGTACAGTTTAGGCTTTGCTTCTCATTTAACCGAAATGGTGGGTTCATTATCGCCCCAGTTTGCTACTCCCCACCCACCGAGGTCTCTTTACAACTGGCCTAATGTTACATGTCAAAAGTTCTCCTTTCCCAGGTGTGTAGAGTGGGAATAATAACTGCACACAAGCAGCGTGAAATGAAGCCTTTGTTCAAACTTGGCAAGCAGGCTGGTTTACCAGATTTGCTGACAGAGAAGCAGGTGAGTGGCTCCAAACAAAAGCAAAAGAGCAGCCCAGCAAAGACAGCGAGGCAAGTACAGTGGTACCTCGGTTTTCGAACAGCTTAGTTCTCGAATTGTCTGGAACGGATTAATCTATTTTACATTACTTTCTATGGGAAAGCACCCCTTGGTTTTGGAACGCTTAGGTTTGGGGACAGACTTCCGGAACGGATTAAGTTTGAGAACCAAGGTGCCACTGTACAGAAAATGGAAAGGGAGGAACCGATCCAACCAGAACTTTCACAGTCACAGTGATACGAACCTAAGAAGAGCCTGCTGGATCAGGCCAATCGTCAAGCATCCTGCTCTCACAGTGGCAAGCCAGATGCCTGTGAAAAACCCACAAGCAGGATTCCTGCAATTGGTACAGTCGTACCTTAGTTGACAAATGCCTTGCAACTTGAACATTTTGGCTCCCGAATGCCGCAAACCCAGCAGTGAGTGTTCCAGTTTGTGAATGTTCTTTGGAACATGAGCATCTGACGTGGCTTCTGCGGCTTCCAATTGGCTGTAGGATCTTCCTGCAGCCAATCAGAAGCCACACCTTGGTTTCAAAAAGTTTTGGAAGTCGAACAGACTTCTGGAACGGATTTTGTTCAACTTCCAAGGTACCACTGTAATGAGAAGCATTGCTGTCTCCAACTGCGGAGGCAGAGGATAACCATAATGGCTATTGGCCTTTGATAGCCCTCTCCCCTTTGAATTTGTCTAATCTTCAGCAGGTGGGTCTCTCTTGCTTTATGGATGCTGATAATAAGATTGCCACCTTTTCCCTAGCCCTACTCCTCTTCTTATAACAGTAGCCTGATACGTAGAACATTTATATGGCATCTCTCTGCCCTGCCTTCCTCGATGTCTTTGTGGCAGGCTGCAGTTGAGGGCTCAGGTGCAGAGTCGGTACAGAATTAGACTTTAAAGTCTAATTACAATGAGGGAGGAGCAGTTTTGGCATTTGCAACTTGTGAGGTAAGGGTTAACCTTTCCATGGTTTCTCCAGTTTGCTAAAACAGGCCCCCAAGGCTGGCTGTGAATGCACCATTCTGGACCGCTTTCCTCCTCTCCACTAGCATGCAGAAGAAGAAGGAAAAATCAATAATGCCTGGTTTATGTCCAAAGCGGGGATAATGGTTTGCTTCACTCAAATAAACTACAATCTGCAGACAAGGTTTGTTCTTGGCTTACTGGTTTATTTGAGCAAAACAAACCACGATCCCCGGTTCGGACACAATGCTAAACTAGGGATTACTGGCTTGGTCCTGCATGCTAGCAGGGAGGAGCAATTTGGCTCAGATTGGTGCACTCCTAGTAAGCCACATAAACTATGGCTTATGAATGAACTTCCGTACTGACATACAGTGGCTTTCTGGGGTTTCAAACAGGAGTCATTCCAGGCCATACATAGGGATGCCAGAGGCTGAACCTGGGTCATTTTGCAACCAAAGCAAATGCCAACTGACCCACTTCCACTGAGCTACAGCTCCTGTTCTCCTATAAAGATGCCAAGATTGCAACCTTAACTCCAAGTAATTATACCAGACTGCTATGTGTATTGTGCCCCTTGCCATTATGATTTCTAAAGTACAAAAATTTATCTGCTTAGTCCCCCCGCCAAAGCTAGTGCTTTATCTTGCCACACCTGCAAATCAAGAACCACAAGGACAGCTGTACAATTTGAAACCTCTCCCAACAAGAACAGCCTTGAATTCATACAACATCCATCTCTACTGCAATTACTGAAAACAGCTGTTATTTGAACCATGCTAGGCCACAAGAGGTCAGATTAAGCACCTTTCTAGCACAGGAAGTAGAAGTACTGCTAATTTTTGAGGCGTAAACCCAAGGTAATTACCTGGGAAATGTTTTACAAGAAATATTTATTTGAAGCTCCTCGGGGCCTTAGTTTATCTAGAGTGATCTAAAGGCCCACTTCTCCAGCTGCTCCATACAATTTTTGAATGCTCTCCCCAGGTAGGGAAGTTTTTAATGTTTGATTTTATTTTTAGTATTCAGTTGGGAGCCGCTCAGAATGGCTGGAGAAACCCAGCCAGATGGGTGGGGAATGAATGAATGAATAAAAGGCTCATCTTTAGGTGCTGTGGGATATTTACAGTGCAGTCAAACCAACAATGCATGTTTGCTAGATAAGTCCATGATGGGAGCTGAAGTACACAGAGTTTTCCTGTAAGTTTGCTAGAGAGGACTGTGTGAGAGGGCGTGTTCTCCTTCATGGAGAGCATGTGTTGCAGTGGGGTCTAACAAGTCATCCCACTGTTGCTGGGCGGTTAAGTTTAGATGGCCACAAATGCGATTGGGCTCCTCTATGTTGTTGGGGAGATTTTAATCTTGCTAATTTTGATTGACAGCCTAGAAGCTTTACATTCCCTGCGCGCAGTGTTGAGCTTCCTCTTTTCACTGCGCGCATCGGATCACCCGCCCACACTCCCTATATTTAGGGTTTGTACTGACCTTGCTTATGCCTGTTATGGGGTCGCCTGCTTTTGGGGCAAGGCCCTGGTAGGAATTTTGTCCATTTGGCTGATTGGCTGTTGCCATTCGGTTTTTGCCTACTGCGTAGCAAATCGTCACAACTTGTAAGGTTTGTAGTTAGGCATTGGTTTTTCATGAATTGGTTGTAGTGGTTAAAAGCGGTAGTCTCGTAATCTGGTGAACCGGGTTCGCGTCCCCGCTCCTCCACATGCAGCTGCTGGGTGACTTTGGGCTAGTCACACTTCTTTGAAGTCTCTCGGCCTCACTCACCTCACAGAGTGTTTGTTGTGGGGGAGGAAGGGAAAGGAGAATGTTAGCCACTTTGAGAGGGTAGTGATAAAGCGGGATATCAAATCCAAACTCTTCTTCTCCAATGCTGCTGCAAGGGTATTCCATTAAAGGAATCCAGGGGCTCACCATGCTTTTGTCCGCACCCATGTCAAGGGGTCTAGGGCCACGCAAGGGCCCCTGGGCGCATTTGGGGAGAGGTGAGGGCCTGGCACCCAGCTCCATTCTCTCCCCAAAATGTTTTCCCTTTCTAACTTTTGCAGGCTTGCGGATGTCAGTTCTGTCCCTCGGCAGGGACAGATAGTCGCAACCAGTGCCTAAGCAACCACTCACATTTTTTATTTTAATAAAGTTGTGGCCAAAATTATGCCAAAAACCTTAAACAAAAATTCTGTGTGAATTGTGTTTGTTTAAGGGTGGCTTGGGGACCTCGACATGCAAACAAGGGTGTAGCCATATCTAATTTCCTCACCTGGCTGGTCACTTCCTCTTTGCCCTTTGCCCTCCTTCCAGCAATTTTGAGAACATCTGCACGTTTGAGCTCCAATGCTCAGGCACCATTTTAAACTAGGTCTTTGTAACTGCATTGCCGGAAAAAAGCTGCTGTCTTCAACAAGTAGTCTGAATGAGTAAATGTTATTTTTACCTTTTACGAGACTGTTTGTGTGATTATTGTTTTAAGGAGGGAAATACAAGGAGAATCCAGTCTGACTTAAAGCATCCTGGATTAGTTGAACTAAAAGGCTAAAACTAGCCTATCTAAGCTTCCCATTTAAGCTGCAGAGGGATGGCACTCTGCTGAAATCACAAACGGAAGGAAGGATAAAATCTAATAAATACAGTGCTTTTTTCTAAGAGAATGTTTAGGGGTACTCTCATTTTGACTCAAGAAAACCACCATTTAATAGTTCAAATTGGGAAAAATAAATACAGTAAATGGACAAAAGTACAAAGATTCACAAAATGTTTAGGGGTATGCGTACCCCTCTGTCCCCCCCTCCAGAAAAAAACCCTGAATAAATATATCCTCTCCTAGCATCTATATACATCTCTACAGGTGCCAGGCAAAAAATGTTCCTCTTCAATTTCCTGTATCCTTTTAAATGTGCTTGTGAAGAGGTTATTGGCTTGTTTTGTTCTTGTTTTCAGTATGCATTCTGTGTTTTATCTTTTTTACACCGTGAACGCCAGATCTTTGGATGTAGGGCAGTGTACAAATGTAATAAATAAAAACAATGGAAAAATAAAGACTTGTGGCAGGAGCAGCTGACTGGGAGCAGCAGCCTTGCTGGCATCACTGTGGTGGGAAGAGGCAAGCAGGTGCTAGAAAGCCACACACTGGGAGAGCCAATATGGTGCTCCTGCTGGTGCATCTAAACAGTGCTGACCTGTTTCCCCCACCCCTAATGGTAAGGCACAGTGTCAGGAGGCCAGGTAAGCACCACTGCCCCTCCCCACAGTTGTTCCTGCCTTGTGGCTTGCATGATGGATTACCGTATCTTCTGGGAAGGCAGATTCCATAGTAGTTTAGGGAGTGGGGTAGAGGCAGCTGGCGGTGGGGGTAGCAAGAGGTATTGGAAGGAACCTGCTGGCCATTGATTGATGCCTATGCATGCAGGCTGACCCTAAGCACACCCAAAAGGCTTTCCCCTCAGTAACCTTCCCTCTTTTTTCTCCACGGTACTTTTTTCATTCCAAATATTAAAGAAAGCTTTGCCTGTTGGGGTTTCTACATTGAAGCGCTACCAGAAAATAATTGTTAATGCAAAGTGTGAGGCCTGGATGTGGACAGCCAAGGTTATGGGAATGAAGATGGGACTGAATGGGGCTCAGGGCAAAAAAGCGCAGCTGTGAGCAGGACAGCCAAAGGGCACCAGGTGCTCACATAAATATGGCGGTAAATTGTTGTGTTGCAGTATTTTTTACTTAATTGTGAGAAATAGCTGCTGAGGAAGGGCATCTCTCTAGGGTGACTAGGCCAGGGATTGCCAATGGGGATGTTGTGGTTTTTTAATTGCCTTCAAATTTCCTTTTCTGCATATATTGTAATGTTTTCCTGTTGCTATGGCCATTGGCTAATGTGAATAAAGTTTTATCTATCTTTTTAATTGCCTTGTTTTATTGTAAATTCTAATTATGGAAGTTTTTAAACTATTTTGATAGGATGGTTTTATTGTGTGTTTTAATTGTATATGGATTTTGCCATTTGTTTTACACTTGTAAATTGCTTAGAAGCCATTCTGGCACATAAGTGGTATATAAATGTATTACTACTACTACTACTACTACTACTACTACTACTACTACTACTGTTATTAAGGCAAAATGAACCAAAGGCAATGACTTGAGAGGAAAGTGTCTTTCACTATGGAAGAGAAGCAAAAACGAGACAGCTTCAATTACAATTATTCATATTTCCTTCTTTCTTTAACACTTGAGGATTGGTAACAAGGACCTCGCCTTCTCACATCATTGTACAGTATTTATACTTTCTTGGTATTTTGTGTGTGAAGGAGATGGAACTGCTCTCCTCAACAAGCAGAGGCTTGTATCCAGCTATGCCATTCCATTCCTACATGGACCTCTGGCTGTGCAATGTAACCTTTCTACCCTTTCTCCCTGTGTAAGGATTAGGGGAGCCCCTGGGGAGGGGGTGCAGGGTGGTAGGAGAAGGAGGGGTAGTTCATTACACAAGTAGAAGTCCTTCTATAAATGCAATGGCTTTGTCAAACATAAGCCAGAGATCTCTTCCACCTTCCTAAAATTTAAAGTGTATCTTTTTACAAAATTCAAGCTGTGAAAAAGACAAAAATCCACATCCCATTTGCCTTTGTTTTTTCAAGAATGCTGTTTGATAAGTGCATTGCTATTTTCTCAAAATCAAACAGAGAAACAAAGCATAGTGGTCTGTGTTTCTGCCTTTTTTTGCCATCTCTGCTCTACAATCTGAAATGGCTCTGCTGGGTAATAGCAGTTTTTTAATCGCTATTAATGCACTAGTAACATGTTTTCCATTTCTGTGTCTGATAATTAAAAGAAAACAATGTGGCTGGATACCTAGAATATATTTAATGCCACAAAGCCTCTTGATGTCCTAATGTTCTGTCCAACATAATGGCTGGTTAGCACATGATTTACGGGGTTAAAATCTTAATGGAGGAGATTGTCAAATAAAAGCACTTCAGACTCTCAGGAACTCTTTGGTAAGTGACCGGAACCCTGACAACAGAATCTATATCCAAAGTGGCTATTCCCCCCCCCCCCCCGTCGAGGGCCAAATTCCCTTGGAGGTAATATATAGGGGGCCAAAGCCATTGGGTGGGATCACCCCCTTCTCTCTTCCTGCAACCTCTCCTTTCTCTTTCTGGCTCCCTCTTATACTTCATTTCCTCCTCACACAGAGGGCAGCCAGAGGAAGAGGGTGGGACAAGTTGCTCATGACACAAGTCCAAAGTGCTGGCTTGAAGATGGCCTACAGATGGACCATAGCTCAATGGTAGAGCTACTTTCATGTAGACTGCCCCAGGTCCAACCTCTGTCATCTACAGTTAGGGGTAGGAGAGAGCCCTGGTCAAACTCTTGGAGAGCCACTGCCAATCAGTGTAGCCAATACTGAGGCAGATGGACCAATGGTCTGACTCACTATAAGGGGGCTTCCTAGGCTACATTGTTCCATTTGATTCAGGATCTTTCTCTCCGAGTTCTCCGCATCCACATGATGAATTAAGACTAGGGCCATGAGTTTCTCAACCTTGCTGTAGCTAAATGAGGAAATATTCCACCTCAGAGAGCTTAGTGGACAATACATTCCTCTCACCATTTTTTTTTATTTTGCAGTGTTCCTTTGCCATTGTACTAGCATAAGAGGCAGGCAGCAATTTAGCAGATAAAGCACCCCCAGCCCCAATAATTTCATCTACATTCTAGAAAAATGTTGCCTGCTAATTTTTTTGCTGGTTGTGCTCCTGTTAAAGGTATAGTGGTCCTGCCAGCACCATTAAAAAGGGAATTAAGTACTGTGATATGGCTTTCCTTTCATAGGGCACACTAAAAAAAAATCTAAAAAGAGGCAAGATCGTTGTTGATGAAAAATACATTTCATAGAGAAATCATAGTCCAGAATAAGGTAGCTCCCTTAAAAAATACAAAAAAACTTTAGATCATTTGGTATCGGTACCACCCACTTTCTGTCCATCTGTCCCTATCGTGTTCAAATTCTGCATTTTTCTAGCTCAGGCCCTGCCTTCTGCTTCTTCTAGGGTAAAGGTAGGGAACTTTTGTGGGTCTCCTGATGTTTGACTACAGCTCCCATCATTCCTGACCACTGACCATTTGGGCTGCAGCTGATGGAAGTTGGAATCCAAAATCTGGAGGGCCACAGTGTCCCCCATCTAAGGTGTCATTTCTTGTCTTTATGTTTATCTGATTAAAAACAAAACAAAACCAGGAGAGTCAGGCAGAAGAAAGAGAAGTGGCACAGGTATGAAATTTACGGCATGTAATGCCTTAAGAGAGAATATTATGAAAATGATATACAGGTGGTACATGACCCCAGTCAAGCTTGCAAAAATCTATCATTTGCCCGATAATAAATGTTGGAAATGTAAAGAAAATGAAGGTACATTCTTTCACCTTTGGTGGACGTGCCCAAGGATTAAGGCTTTCTGGGAGATGATCTATAATGAAATGAAAAAGGTATTTAAATATACCTTCCTGAAGAAACCAGAGGCCTTTCTCCTGGGCATGGTTGGCCAATTGGTGCCAAAGAAGGATAGAACTTTCTTTATGTATGCAACAACAGCAGCAAGAATACTCATCGCAAAGTATTGGAAGACACAAGATCTACCCACCCGGGAAGAATGGCAGATGAAGTTGATGGACTACATGGAACTGGCGGAAATGACTGGCAGAATCCGAGACCAGGGAGAAGAGCTGGTAGAAGAAGATTGGAAGAAATTTAAAGATTATCTACAGAAACACTGTAAAATTGAGGAATGTTAGAAGGATGCTGGAATGAAGATATGTGGTTTTAGCAATAATGTTATAAAGTGGTATGTAAAAATGGATTGTTAACAGGTAAAAATGTAAAGTTACAATATATCAAGATAAAATATTAAGATAAAAGCAAAAATGGTAAGGACTTGCTGAAACAACTATTGAACTAGAATACAAAAAAGGGAGGTCAGGGAAACAAGCAAATGAAAGATAAGACATGGAAAGACAAAAAAGAAAAAAGAAGAAAAAGAAAGAGAAGTGGCACAAGGCGTAAGTAGCTAATTAGCTAATTAGTAAACCATTTCCTGTGTTTTAAACTTTGGAAATTAGAAGGAAAGAGGAGAAGCTGACAATTAGCCTGTTGTCAATATACTCTCAGCAACAGTTAGAGAACCAGGAGGAGCAGGGGGGGAAAGGAATGCAGCATTAAGGAGTCGGAGGAAGTCTAAACATCTTTGAGTCCCCATTACCCTTCGCAGCCTAATCCTCAGATCCGTTAAAGTAGAGGCCCAGGTTTCACACCAATCTCTTTCCCCCTCCCTTCAGTGGGAACAAACATAATAGAATTTTGTGGCTCCGTTGATGACTTGCTTTCAGTGCTTATATTTCATGGCTGTATGGCTGCCAAAGTGACAATCTGGATAATTGCTTCTGCCTTTCATTCAGCAGATGTGGCCAACAAAGTGGGGTGTGAAAGAGTGCTTGGTGACGGCTACCCCATTTGTTGTAGAATTCCCATGCTTTGTTCACCCACCTTTTACAGGGCACCTACAGAATGCTGTGATCATATTGTTGTCCTCTGACTTCCCCCTCCTGCTTCTTCCGTTGCCCCGTTTTCTGGAAAGGAGGCAGAACATTTGGCCAGGGTGTATGGCACCTCAACGGGGCTTTGGAAGCAAATCTTGCTGCAGTACAGGAATATTGAAATGAATCCAGGCTTGTATTCATCTTCGCCACATGCTTCTGTCATGCCCACTAGTGTGGACAAAACACCATGCTAAGATCTGATGTCCTGGAAGCATCCCCTATCCCTGCTGTAAGGCATGTTCTGCTAGGGCTTGGGTAGCAGCATTCTGTATGGGGATGCTGATGTCAGAAACCCATTGAAGACACTGCTTCTGAATGAAAGCATTTATTTGAGTGATGAACACCGTATATGACTGTTCCCTGAGCTGGAGAAATTCAGAAACTGATTTATTCTAGGAAAACAGAAATACTGCCCTTCATGTCAGTTCATAACAAATGGGATGCAGGCTAGACTGCTTCTTTCCAGGGTTCCAGCCGGTCACGCCCTTTCATAGGAAGCCCTATTCAATCCCCCTCCCCTTTCTTTCCATGGTTCTTCTCAATACCATATTCATAGCTGTCCACTTTTCCCTTTTCTTGCGAGGAATCCCTTTAAAATGGGAATTTCCCTTTAAAAAAGGGAAACCTTGACAGCTATGACCATATTACAGCCAGCATTTGCTACCGCTGAGCATGCTCGGTCTGCGTTCTGCTGTTCGTATTTTGTGCTTCTTCAAACTTTTGGGGTTCTCCAAGCTTGCTGTTATCTTCCTCTTGTGTATGGATGATACCCTTTTGCCTATATTATGATTCATAGACAGATAATGAGTTCGCTATTAGTATAAGATTATTTGTATTAAGGCTGGAGTACACACTGAACTCAACATATCTTACTTGCTTGTAAGTCAGCATGTATATAAAGGAATGTTCTAGGAAGTGTATCTATCACTTTAGGAGAAAGACATTTCTACAAACATGGGCGGGGGGGGGGGATTCGAAAACAACAGAATAGGGAGCTGCAAGCAAGGGCAAATGACTATAACTTTATTCAAAAAAGTTATGTTTGTGTTTCAGACAGGGCATGAATTTAATCGGCAAGGAAAAACACTGATTTTTAAAACTCTGATTTAAATCAAGTTTCCCGCGGATGCTACTGCATATATTTCCTAGTCAATGGTGCAGATCTGACCACTAAAACTTGTTTATTCACAACTAAACAGGGTATTGGTTCCACTGTTGTTTCGTTCTAAAACCAAGCCTTGTTTGCATCACTTTGTTGCACTTTATACATTTTGAATGCATTTCCTTTTTATTTGATAGGCAAAGTGTAAGTATTTAGACTGGTTCTTCATTTACATAGGAAAACCTCATTGGCCGCAATGTCTCTTAGAAGCATTGCCTTGGTGTAGAAATTAACTGTAGGGCTAATGTGCTAATATCCAAAAGATTAAAATTAGGCCAGTTATTTTAAAGAGAAAAATGAGGTGGCATCTAACTAAACAGTGCTGCTAAAGCAAGGTCTTTTAAGCTGTGCAATGTAATTTCGCCACCTCCTTCCTGCACCCCCTAGACATTTGATGGTCGTGAACATATTGAGAGGCCATGTGCTAATGGAACTGTTTAGTTGGATATCGGCCATAGGATTTATCATTCAAAATAAATGAATGAATAACTTTTAAATCCAAAACAATTTAAAATCAAAACAAGCGGATGTTATTTATTTATTTATTTATTTATTTATTTATCCGCCCGCCCTGGTTTAAATTAGTAATAGTGTCTTAAGGATGCAAAGTATCCCAAGCAATGCTATTCCAGAGAGACAGATAATAGGGAATTGGGGGTGGGGGTGGATTTCTTCTTCGTATGCTGAGCTTTGTCTTTCACCAAAGGTAATGCTGGGTTGCATTAACTCAACAAAATAAGCCCCTGGCCCAACCTCTGTGGACATCAAGTTTCCATCCTGCCAAAGCTTAATGTAAACTTAGTTGCACTTGGGATAACATTTCTGGTTGAGGGTCCATTTGGGGCTGTCTTTCTGCCCGGGAGGATCTGCTGTTTGTAAGAAGTGCTATCAGCAAACAAAAACCACAGACATGCGGTTAGGAGAAATGGTCTTGTTGACAAGAGTTCCTCAAAACCAATGTGCAAAACCACAAGTGAAGTCTGTGCTAGCCTTGAGAGAGGCTCAAATGAATGCATTTAAACAAAGTGTCTGTGTGATAATGGAAACTTAGGATCACATATCTTAGCCAGTTTAAATCCACCTGGAGCCAAATACATCCTCCTTCACTTCTTCGTTCAAAGGCCATGCGCCAGCCTCTGTGGTTTTTGCACCTAAGCTGAAAAGTCAAAAGGACACCCTTTCCATTTAACAAATGTGGGAGGAAGCCTGAGTCATCAGTGAGAGGAAGCATAAACTTTCCCCTCATTTTTTAGCACCTGTTTTAGTTTTTAATAATATCTTGACTTGCTCCCCAAAGCTCAATATTCAAATAGGGATGGGCAAATCTGTCCATGCTACTGTCCATGTTACAGTTTCTTATTTTTCCAATCTTACATTCAGCTCTACACATTTTTGCAGCAGTTATTCTTTTAAAAAAACACCCAAGAACATTTTAGTGTAAATAAACACATTTTTGTAGGCAGTTTTAACTAATATATACATTTACGCAAGCAATTTTCTCATATGTGATAACATATTTGTATCTTATTTTTCACCAACCATTGTATTTTTAAGTATCCTGTTCCTTAATATGTACACTTCATCTGGGTGGCACTCATTCTTTGGCATTTCGAGATTTGGAGAAGAGTGGATTTCAAAGGATAGCTATATATTTCATTTGTGCATTGGTTCGAGAACTGTTAATTATGTAGCTTCTGATTAAAAGGTAAATGAAAACCAAAATTCCCCTCAAAATTCCCTAGTTACAAGAGCAGGAGATTTAACAAACATCAAATCCTAATTTTGAACTGTTAATTGAAAATAGGCATTTTAAAGTTTTAAAAACACACTTTCTAATGTGTGTGTGTTCCTGCGTATGTTTCCCAGTTTTGCCAGAGAAAATCCCATTCCATAAATGCTTCAGTTTTGAAAAGCACGCTCCATTGAGAGAGTCACTGATCCCAAGCAGTAGTGGGTAACCTTAGACTGACACTCTCTCTCTCTCTCTCTCTCTCTCTCTCTCTCTCTCTCTCTCTCTCTGTGTGTGTGTGTGTGTGTAGAAGCTTCTCACTTTTGTATGGCTGGAATAGGGGTGCCGTCTCCTGGGGCCAGCCCTTTTGCCCCCCCCCCCATATTTTTGGGGTAGGGGTGCCCTCCCAATGCCCCAAAAGCATGGAGCCAAGGTGCAGAGCCAAATGCGGCCTGCCTCCAGCACCTGGCTCCTTCTCCTCCTGCCATGGAGGGGAAGGAAGGTCAAACCAGCCTCCTGCCAGTGGTGGCGCCAAGAGGGGAAAGAGGAGCCGCTGGCCATTGAGCCATGCAGCCACCGAGTTTGGCTCCACTTCTGGCTGGCCCCTCCTGACATCTTGATTTCAATCAAGCAATGTTGACCTCCCCACCCAATCGCCCTCCCAAACTGGTGTCTCTGACTGGAAAGTAGCCTGCTGCACAAGGGCAAGAGGCTCATCCATCGCTCCATGTCTTCACACCTCTGCGCCCGCCCACCAGTGGCATGAATGTTCCAGCAGGTACCTCCTGCTAAATGTAATCCTCAGGCTGGAAAATGTTGCCCACACTATTCCTACTGCTTTTGGAATGAAAAACAACGGCCTTTCTTTAAGTCACCCAGAAAGGTCCCAATAACATTTCAGTGATGTGTTGTCCTGGCTTCCTGTTTATGGACAGGAGGATATCCCACATAGCTTCCTGGTTCTGTCATATGAGTGTATGTCGTCCAGGCCCGCAGCTGCTGGTCTGTTTCCTGTGCGGAAGATCTCTGCTTCCATCTCACTTTCCCTCTCCATGTCAGGATTAAGGGAATGAAGCCAGGTTTTCCCAAACTGGAGATTCACAGGGGATGCATTGATTCTAGGGGCGTAGGATGGGCTTTTGGCCTGTGCTGATAATTCTTGCCTGTCTTGTAAGTCTGATATGTTTCCTCTAACGGAAAGAAGCCAGCAGCTCCTTTTACAATTACCAGCCATGACTCTACAAATATGCCTTCCCCTGTGTCTCTTTTATCAAGTGAAGGTGATGAAAATAAGAGCCATAAATGCTTACTTCAGACTCTACACGCTTTTTGACCTCCTCTACTGTAGCTTTCTCACTGGATTAGCTGATGTACTACGCAGTTGAGTGCAACTGCACATTGGCTGAAGAATACTACTGAGATCAAGCAGGTGCCTTCACTGTACTCTTTTTTGACGCATGCAAAAAAATCATTCTTGTTTTGACAAGCCTACCAAGATGCTTAGAAAGTTGAGGTAATTTTGCGGTTTCTAGCTGAAACATTTTGCATTTCATGTTTTTTTGCGGGGGGGGGGGGGGAGGAAGCATGGCATTTAATAATCTGATTCTTGCAACAGTGCAGAGTTTGTAATCCGCTTAACCTGAGGCTGTTTTAAACAATACAATTTCTCTGTGCATGAAAGGTAGGTATTTTATAACACAGGTAGTGTGGCTACAAGTCCAGAGACAGGGATCCAACAGGTTGCCAGTCTTTCTAGGCCAGTGAGAAACCGTAATGGGCACCACACACACACCACAACCAAGCACACACCACCTCTTCTATTGGCTGTAATAGAATGAATTGGGCGAGGGGAGAGACCCTGTGGGTGCCGGGGAAGACCTCTGTGGGATCCTATGCCCCCATGAGCTCTGAGTTGGTGACTCCTGCCCTAATCTATGGACCTGCTGTGGAGAAAGAACACTTGTACTATATTGTTGTTGTTGTTGTTGTTGTTGTTGTTGTTGTTGTTGTTGTTGTTGTTATTAGTTGCTATTTTCATAAAAGTGACTCAAAACAACACAAGAACATATCACAATTGCTGCTTTGCCCCTTCTAAAGAGCACATGAGAGAGCAGGCTGCTGCTTGCGTTCCCTGCAAGTACTTCTGAAGCTACAAAAAGTTTGGAGATGACTCTTTAGGGTGGAGAGGAGTAAGGGGGTGTGGTTTAGTAAGGTTTTCTTTTCTCCTGACAAGTGGATTTCTAGGGTTAACATTGAAACACATTTACATGCTTGTGCTATTCAACTATTCCTGTCTGGGATTCCAACAGGCTTAATAATCTTCAAGACTGCGCCCATAGGGCTTTAGGCTTCCTTCTTCATCACTTTCACGTAGGGTGAATATCTTTAAAGAAGACACACCACAGTGTGTTCTTGCAGTATGAACTTAGCTTTTTTCTCTGCCCTCCCAATGCATTGGACAGATGAACTTAATTGCATCAGCTCTGGAATTTAAGCAACATATCTTGCTTATATTTTAGGTAGAGTGTCCAGCTTTTAAACAAATGCTATGCACTGTTTGGATATTTACAGTTTCAACAGTTTATCATCCCCTTAGGTTAAAACAACACAGAAAATCAATTTTAAAAGACTTGCTCCAGTACTTGGGAGAAGGATGTACTTTTGGCATCACAGGAGCTAGTCAAATGTACAGGCAGCTTCTGCTGCAAATGGACAGAACTTGGTTTCCCAGGTTCAGTCTGAAAGAGGGAATTTCTGAACACCACAAAGTGCTTTTAAGTAGCATGGCCATACTGATAATATATATGTTTTGTCTGCATTATCATCTGAGCTGTAAATTCTCTGGTATCCCTTGCCAGGGGACTTGGCTCAGGGTCAGAGTTTGCAAGTTCAGAAGTGAACCCTTGGCAATCAAGCCGCCTTTCCATTATTGATAGTGGAGACAAAAGTGCTATCACTTTTTCCCTTCTTTTTCTCCCAGGATAGAAAGACCAGACTCTGCCAAAGCATCACTTAAAGGAAGGCAACAAAATCGGTGATGTCCTTTGCATAATGTGATCAATCCCAAGAGTACCAGCTAATGCATCCCCTCTGAGCAGTGTCTTTCCTGTTTTAAGATCTCCCTGGAATATAAGTTTTAATAGTTTATATCCTTGGATAAGCCATCTAATGGGTGGCACATTTTCCTCCTCACCTGTAATTGTAGGTGAGACAACATACTTACTGCCCATGAACCATTCCTGTGGTTTTAGATTGGGCTGTTGTGGTTTACCACAGTAGCTGTGTATTTGTTCATGAGATGCTGCTATAAAGCATGTTCTTGGACAAATGTATCATGCCAGTGCAGCCGTAGGAAACCACATGGGTTTCTGTTAAGTAAATTCACGAAAGTTCTGATGGAAACAGATACGGTGTAGCAGTGACTTAAAATGCACCTATGTGTATAGCATTTGCATCTAGTGGGACCCTGGGGAATCCAGTAATCCATGTTTTTAACTGCATGCCACAGATTAAAGCTGAACCTACAGTTAGAAATTCAGTGTTACAAATGTTAAAACTTTGCAAGAGACCAATGGGAGTGAGAAGAAGATGGAGTTGGACAAATAAACAAAAAGCTTGGAACTAACAGAGGATTTTAGCATCTCTAAGTGGTCAAGTGAGAGCACCAGGAAGGCTGGGCAGATTTTTCTGTGCTGGCAGACAGAGAGCTTCTTGGCCTTTTTCAGCTTGTTTGTGTGCATTCTCTGTTAGCAGATGGGTTTCATTGGACCACCTGATAGATAGGAACCTCTGAAAAGGTTCAAGGTTCTAGTCTGGCCCGGTGGTCCATCAGCTTGGTGCTGAAAGACAAAAGAGGGCTTCTGCTATCCCTGAACTCTACAATGCTTGCAACAGATGCTTTGCGATAAAAAGGATATTGGCTGGAAAGAGACTGCCAAAGAATTTGCTATAGCTGATGCTGCTGTACTGAGACGCAGGGAACGCAAGCAGCAGCCTGGCCTTGAATGGCTGAGCTGGTCTTTCGGAAGGAAAAGGAGGCAGCAGAGGTGAATGGGTTGTTTAAACAGCTGCGGTGAATCAGCAGCTCCCTTTCCCCTCCCCCTGCTTGCATAGCAGCAGCCTCCTCCATGCCAAGGCAAACAGAGCAATTCCAAAATGTAAGCTACCACAATGCTGCCATATTGCATGGCAGGAGGGAACCAGAACACCAGCTGGGGAGGAAGGAAAGCAGTGTTTGTAGATGAGCTGGGGAGATGATGGCACAAATACATGCAAGGGAAAGCTATTGCCCCAGTAATACGGAGAGACAATTAGGTTACTGCTGTGGTGCAGGCTCATAGGGCTTATGTTTCCCTTAACTGCGGATGCACTGGAAGAGAGTTGTATAGTTCAAAGCAGGAGGTTGGCTTCTGCCAAAAAAGGCACTCCCCAGGCTTTGTCCATGCTATGATTTTCTCCTCTCTTCCCTCCCAAGTATTGGGGATTTTTCAATGTCCTATCTTGATTAAAACAAAACAAAACAGAGGGACACAAAGTTTCTACCATACTCAGCAGGTGTCCTGGGAAAAACTCCCATGAGAGCACAGCTGCCATTTGGGGTGCTGTGATATCACATGCTTTTGTGTTGAGATCTCAGCTCCAAAAAGTGCTTTTTTTGAGGCCATGATCTCACATAGTACCCCCAAATGCGTGTTTTGGGGCACTGTGAGAGCATGGCTTTGAAAAAAGTGATCTTGCACAGATCATGTGATTTGCATGGGAGCATGGACAGGAACATGCACGTCCCGGTTTGGGGCACTCAACATATTGGAGGGTATGTTGTACATGTCTGTTTTTCGTTACGAGATGACTACATTTCAGCAGCACTTCAGTGCAACATGTTGCTACCCACATTTCCCAGTGTAATAAAGTGGCACACTTGGGGCCAGACCCAGAAGCAGATGGGCATGGTTCCACAAAGAATTGCATCTTTTGTACCCAGAGCTTTCCAGTCACCTAAGTCTCAGACCCTGAGTTTCAGGGAACATAGACTGGCTGAGAGCTTAAGGGTGATGCCCTTTTGGACTCAGGAGATCTCAAGGCTTTTAAAACTGATTTCATGTGTGGATTATTTCCCTCTTTCTTGTGTTTTTCTTATGGATATTTTTAATAGATGCATTAGTGTCTGCCTCTCAGTTGCATTCTCCTACAGAAAAAGAGAGGGGGATGAATTCAACACTGATACTGGATGAACATGTAGGAAGAACATGCCTTGGATTAGCAATAGAATTAGGAGAACCCAGAGGGTAGGCCCCTTGGAAAATGGCATGCTTCCTGGCTTCTCTGAGTTTAACCCCAGGAAGGAAGCTAAAACTCCCAAACTTCAGAACATGCCCTGAAACCTTGTAAACCTTAATCAAAGAGTCCTCCCTATACCCGTAGTTCAATATCAATAGATAGGCAGCAGGCTTGCATCATGGTTCTTTTTTATACCAGATGCAGCAGACAGTCAAAATAAAAGCAAGACGAAGTATAAGAGTGGTCCTACACTAAAATCAAAATGATCAGATATGCAGTTAACTTAGAGTGTCTGGTGCCATCCTTTTTTGTATTGTGTTTGGTTTTAAACATCTGATGCTCATCGAAAGGGATGTTTCCTTAACTGGACAGGCATGAGCCCAGGTGGTCCCTCCACAGATTCCTAGAGGTTTAATTGTTCCAGTACAACAGAAGACAAAGACAAACCTAATTCAGCACTGCCTGTGAACCCCCTACTTTATACATGAGAAAACAGAGGAAAGGGGAAGACAAAAAGGAATTCCCCCCAGTATCTATAGGAAGTATTGTACATCTTGGGGATGCTGCTACATATGCTGGAAGTAGATATGATCCAAAATTAACGAACACCTTCCTTTTATGTCTTGAAGTTGTTTAACAGGTAGAACCTCTAATACCTGGTTTATGGTGGTTAGCAGTTTGTTACTACAATGAGAAAAACAGGAGCCTAGTTGCTTAGATTACAGCTTTAATACAAAGAAAATTGCTTCTCTTATTGAAACTTTGCTCTACAACAGTTGGAGAGTTGCATTAAAAATGCTTCTGTTGATTTCCTCCAATAACCAAAGATGCACATAAATGAATTTTTATTATAAGTTTATTTATAATTTTCATTTATAACAAATATTTCAAGGGCAGGCAGCTCCCAGTTTTCCCAGGGCAGGAATGGTTGCAGCAAACAGGAGGATAAGGACCTACTTACCGTACTTGATCATTAAAGAGACACACTTGGAAGGTCAGCAAAGAGGGGAAATGACTTTATAATAGGTGCCACAGTGTTTGTTTGGATCAATTGTGCCAATGTGCACTGAATTTGTTTGTTCTTGGAGACAGGTTTCCAGCTGTCCCTGTTTTAGTTTGTCATATCCTCGGAACCCTTTCTAGCAACTTGGCATATTGATAAGCATTGTTTTGACTGTATTATGTCACCTTTTTAAGAAGGTGTACCTACTAAGCATATACTAAAGAACCTAATATTATCAATTCCATTTTTAAAATTGTGGGACTTTACAGCCATCACCATTTACTTGCTGTCATTCAGCGGACCCCTTGCTTGCATAAGACAGGAACTGAAACCGTAAAATGGTGCACGGATAGCGACTTCCCTTTGTCAAATGTGGTCAGGCATTTGTTCACAGAGCAGTTTGTTGAGATTACAACTCAGACTCTTAGGAAGACCAGGCCCAGTTTAGCGCTGTGATTACGGCGGGTGCAGTTAGAGCCCTTTTAATTGCTCAGCTGACGGTATAATGGTCTCTCTGAGGGTTCCACCCAGGCCTGGTAATGACACAGCTGGCCTGCCTCACCCAAAGGGATCATTTCCACTTTATTATAACTGTGATTTCCAGTTCGGTAATTCCAGAATATTTTTATCCACTTAGGAGGTAAATACTTGCTGAGCGTGCCGAGTTATCAACTGCTTGGAAAGAAAATGTTTAAGGAAATTCAAAGATAGTTCCTTCTGTCAAACTTTACCTGGACATAACCTGACAAAGTTGTTTCTTCTTCTTCTTCTTCTTCTTCTTCTTCTTCTTCTTCTTCTTCAAAAAAGAAGTTAGAAGCCTCAAAAATGCATACCAACAAAATACCTATTATTTTCCACCGGCAATATTTATGTGGAGGAAAGGGGTCTGTTATATTGAAGATATGTCTGAATGACTGTTTGGAGCAGAGAATGCAGCCATTGTGTCTTTGGAAGAGGAAATGTCTCTTTCCCTAGAGGGAGTCTAGTTTTGGGGAACTGCTGTTGGGCCCCATGGCATTTGGCTTAGGGAATTCTATAATTCTGTCTTATCCCCTATGCTTTTTTAAAACATTTACAAGAAACTGGTAGGAAAATTTCTCCCAAAGTTTAGGGTGTTCTACTTCCACTGATTTCAGGAATGCTGTGTAGGTCCTGAACCAGTGTCTGAAATCAGTGGATTCAGATTAATATGAGTTTCGGGGTGCCAGACCCCCTTAAATTCACGGGTCTAGTAAGTGTTAGAATTTAATCAAGGCTTGGGGAGTTAAACCAGACTCCTAATTCCTGGACCCAGCTTCCTGTGCTCAGGAGCTCACCTGGAGATGGGCCATTAAGAGAACAAAAGGAAAAGTAACGGGCCATTAAGAAAGCAAAGGCTCTGGGACTGACGGAAAGTGGGGGGGGGGGCTCCTCCAGCTCTGAGGAGCAAAAGGCAGAGTATTTTAATGTGAACCTACCTAAGTCACAGTGTCTAAAACATATGTGAACCCAAATCCAACTACCGTATTTTTTGCTCTATAAGACTCACTTTTCCCCTCCTAAAAAGTAAGGGGAAATGTGTGTGCGTCTTATGGAGCGAATGCAGGCTGCGCAGCTATCGCTGAAGCCAGAACAGCAAGAGGGATTGCTGCTTTCACTGTGCAGCGATCCCTCTTGCTGTTCTGGCTTCTGAGATTCAGAATATTTTTTTTCTTGTTTTCCTCCTCCAAAACCTAGGTGCGTCTTGTGGTCTGGTGCGTCTTATAGAGCGAAAAATACGTATTTGAAATTTGCTCTTCTCCAAAAATTGTGATCTAATTTTTTTTTTTTAACAAATGCATATGTATTGGGAATATGTGCATTTTAGTGAAAGTGGCATTTAACATTAAAAATGCATTATATTAGGGAGAATCGCTTGCAGAAATCACTACATTATGCAAAATTGCCTGCGAAAATGTGGATGTTGGGGAAAACAGGTATTAAAATGCTGGCAAATTTTCATGAGGACTCCACCACCTCAAAACAATCACAAACTCATGGAATCGTGATGAAATGAAGATCGGAAAAATGATAAACGTAGATAAACTTAAATTGACAGATTCCTCCATCCCTAATCATGTCATCCAGAAATTACATCAGTTACACTAGTTCCTGCTTTGTTTCCAGCCCGAAGTCAAGGTATTGATTATTAAAAGCCCTAAATGGTCTGGGAGCAGCATATCTGACTGTGTCCACATGACTCTGCCTGCACTCTGAGGTAATTTCATCTGGCCCACACACTCACATAACTTCAGAAATGCCACAACATTTGACGCTCTCAGAAGACTCAATGTGGTAGGTCAGCATATGTATTTCAAATGTAAAACCTATATTGGCTAATTAATTCCATTTAAAACATGGTTCTCTGCGGCTTTTTGTTTCACATTAACAACATTCGCACATGCCTACAACTAGCTACAAGGCCATTTTACCTTCATGAGTTGAAATTTGAGAGTTACAGGGTGGAACGGCACATTCATAAAGAAACACTTGGGGGCCTAACCCCATGTTGCCCTTGTAATACTAGTGCATGGTCTCATTTGCAAGAGGGACCAGCAGGCAGAAAGGGATGCTTTTAACTTTTTCTTCCCTCACAAATCCCCCCCTCCCCGAAATGCATTTGAACTGAAGAACTTGTGGAGGGCCAGGGAGAGCTAGTCCCATCAACCAATCCTACCTTGCAAATGCTTCGCCCCCATTGCCCCTATCTTTGTTCTAACTGTAAGACATATTTTCCTAAATGTGTGTTGGCTGGTGTATATAAAGTCTACAGAGAACTCCAAGACAGAGCAGAAAGAGTTGGTGGCTGTACTCAGACAGGCTGCCACAAACCTTGGCATGTCCCATATATGGCCACAGCCAGCGCAGACCCTGCCATTTTTCCTTGATTCAGTTCTCAAGTGGCTTTCCCCACTACACTCTCCAACAGACAGCCTCATCCTCGCCAAGTTTGCTTACTCTAACTCCCATAAAACAAACATTTATTTAAAGACACTTCCTCCAAAAGACTCTTTTCCTTTTTCTGTTAACCTCTTTCTGCCTCATCTCTTGTTTACTTTTCTCCCTCCCCCCAACACTTTTTTTTTAAAGAAAACCTCTGCAGGTTTCCTTTTAATTGGCCTTTTCCTTCATTTTTAAGACCAGCTGGATATATCCAGCTGTTTTTCTCCACAAGCAGCTTCGGAAATGAGGTGACAACCTCAGTCCTCATTGAGCCTTGAGGTTAATTGGGTGGGACCTGGGGGTGGGGGTTAAATTAATAGCCAACAAAATGTTTGAGGTTAGACTCAGAGAGGTTTGGAGCTAGAGGAATTTTGCGTCAGGCACATGCATGCTGTCTTCCTTTTCCAATATGTTGCTTGCAGAGCCTGGCAGAAAGGCAGCTTTGCCTGTGCTCTCTGTCCTGTTCAGGAGGACTATTGGTTCTGCACCACATAAATCCCATTGCTCAGCAGCATCTTTCTCCAAATACTCCATTTGTGAGAACTCTGGGACTACTGCAATTTGTTCACACAATTGTGGACGTTATTTTGAGCCCTGCAACTGTACGAATCACAACAACCATGCGAACAAGCCCTACGTGATGCCAGCAGCCTTTGCTCAAACAGTGACCTGCTTGAAATAATCATATCTTAATAAGCTGAAATATGACTGGGCATCCCCAGCCCCAGCCCCTTTGCTCCTCACTTCATATCATGAGCAATCAAGAAAGGAAGTCTCTAATTAACCATAGTTTCCCCATTTTATTCAAATGGTTACCAGCTTCGGAACAAGCCAGGATATTAAACTACTGGTTGAGGTTGATTTCATATCCTGGCTTCTTCTGAAGCTGATAACTGGGAGCAGGAGTCAACGAATGAGCCCTGTGGAAGCCCTGCACTGCACAAGGACTTCTGCAATAGGGCTTCTCCACCTCCCCTATGTCCCCCTCAATTCACTTGGGTCAGGAGTACTCCCAGAACAGCAAGTGGGGGGATCATGCCATCTGGCAAGCTCAAATGCTTGCCCTGATGGAATGATCACCTTAATGTGTTGAATTCCTCACCCTATTTTCCCAGACAGGATGTGATGGGGAACTATACTTAGAGACTTCCTGCGTTGATTGTTGCCAGTGGAAGAAGTGAAATGCCTTACATGTGTGGACGAAAGGTTTATTCATATCTCAGTTAAGACGGCTAGTGTCTCCCCATGAATGATGCTAGGCTGCAAGCCCTGTGGCACTTCCATGCTCCTGCAGTACTTGTGTAGGATTGCTAGATCTGAAATGGACCACTCTTCCCCCTCCCCACGATTATTATTATGGGTATTCATGGGTTTTCTTATGTGTATTCATGAAATGTTTTCTTCTGCATTTTAACCAAATGTCTCACCAATCTATATTAAGTCTCAGCAGAGGATGTAGTAATTTCCATTCAAATATATATATTTAGCATATTGCTCTAAAATTATATAGAAAGGTAATAAGCACAGCACATACATGCTAAGTGAAAGCATGGAGGAAAAACTGGTTCAGTGAAAGCCAGAATTTTCCAAGGTTGGGACCTGAACTCTGAATAGTTTAATAAATTGACACTAAGAATAGTACTTAATTTCTCATATTAATCAGTTTTTCTCAGAAATTCTATGAACCATATTGATGTAAAATCCCTTCTCTTTGTTCACCATACTAACAACCATTAGGAAGCATGATGCTTGTTACTGAAGGTTCAGAAAAGGGCAACTAAAATGGGCTGGAGAGACTTCCCTATGAGAAAAGGCTACAAAATGAAAAGCTTTGATATACAGTGGTATCTCGGTTGTCAAATGTAATCCATTCTGGAAGACGGTACAACTTCCGAAACGTTCGACAACTGAGGCACAAAGGGAGAATTTCAATTTCAATTTCAATGGTGAAAATTGAAAAACACGCAGCGGAAGCCATTTGAATTCCGAGGCGTGTTTGAAAACGGAAGCAATTACTTCTGGGTTTTTGGCGTTTGAAAATAGAAACATTTGGCTTCCGTGATGCTCAAAAACCAAGGTTCCACTGTATATGTGTGTGTTTGTGATAAAGGAGGATGTCATAGAGGGGCAGGCACAATTTGAGTATCATAAACCAGCACTCTTCCTCATTTCAGTAAACCATAGTTTCTTTAACTGGCATAATGATTAATTTAGCATGCTCCACCCTATTTCTGCAACATAGTATTTAACATTATTACTGTAAACATAACTTGGAATAATAATAAAAAATGAAATGATTGTTGGAACAATCAAAACTGGATAATCATCCAGCCCCGCCTTCATTTTTACATAAGTTATTTCAGAGGCTCCCGTGGGTCTTGGATAAATCCAGGGGAATGTTTTCCTGTGAAAAGTTCTGCTTGCCATATCTAGTAGGTGTATTTGAAAATTACGCACATTTGTTAGGCATGCAAGTCAATGCAGGAGGGAGATATAGAGGCAGAATGTGCGCATGCACAATGTCTAGGTGGAAAATATTATTTCCATAGCCTCCTTAATGTGATCGACATGATTTAGCTCTCTCAGTTGCATTGTCACACCATAAAGTGTATGAACCACAACTGTATCCAAAAGCACTTGTCAAGTGCACTGATAGAGCATGGCAGCACTGGAGTTCTTCATCTGAATATGATTCAAGACTATGTTCCACTTGGATGAGCATAGAATGCCTGAGAGGGGAATCTTGACAGATAGCCATAAAGGAAGAAAACTGTATCAAGCTGAATGACAGGGAGAACTCCAGCAGGAAATCAGCGAGGGTGGGAAGAGGACAAGTTCTGCTCAGGTGCAGCTTGATTCATGCTGGTAGAAAGCCAACAACCGAGAGCTGCTCACTAGAGTAAAATCCCCGGGGTCTGTAAGCCATGTCAACAGATCACATTCTACAGCCAAGTCAGGAACAGCAGTGATGTTTCTGCATAATGAATTTTACAGGGGGTTATATACAATGGGATCCTGGCATTTGAGTTCAATTCAGCATTGGAAATCTAGCGCCGGCACAAATTTACACACACTTGTTGTTGTCCCAAGACTGGAGAATTTATCCTGCAGAGAGATGACTGCTTATTGTCTATATCCTAAAGCCATGGTGGGGAGCTTCCAGCCCCAGAAGCTGACTGTGCTCCTCCAGGCCTCTGTGTCTGGCCCTCAGCACTGTCCCCAGGCCACACATCTCACCAGCCATCCTCCCTGTGAGCTTTTGCCTAGCTGAAATGTGTCCTTCAACTTCGATAATGCCTCTTGATGTTCTGCATGGAGGGTAGAGTGGTGTGTGTAGGAACTAGCCTACAGTACAAATGTAACATTTGGTTCAGTGGTCTGCTCACTTTTTCCTCTGTCCTCACCCACCACTGACATGTGGATCAGAAGGGAAGGTGACCCTCAGACAGAGAGAGGTTCTCCACCCCATCCTAAAGTGTCAACAGAGTCAGCCCTCTAGCTGGTACTTGACGGGGACTCGCCTCTTCATCTTCTTTCTTCACCTTCTTTGTCTGGGTCTACTCTCTGTCCTCCACCAAGTTGTTTTCTCCTCCAGTCACCTGTCTACTTCTGAAATTATTCAGGCTCGAATAGCACCGAATCCCCCAATAAAAGAAAGTTTCTACAATTGCAGAACAGAGACAAGAGTCCAATAACTGCCCCTGTTCTTGCCTCCTGTCGCCCACATGCGCATGTTATGATGTACATGGCTAATTGAAATTGCATTATTGCTATGACTTCATTACAGCTGAGCAAGATGCTGGCTGCAGTGGCACTCCCAGTGGGATCGGAATCAGCTGCAATTGAAAATTTATAAAGTACTGTGGATCTCTTCAGCGTTGAGTAAGGAAGACACAGAGTTATTCATTATTAAGGCTTTATGCTTTCTCAGCATAAAAGTGCAAGTCTTGGCTGAGGCAGGTTGTATATGGGGTAAAGCGTGTTCTCACTAAAGGAGAGCACGTGTTGCGGATGGGGCCTAGCAAGACACCCCATAGTTGCCAGGCAGTATAAGATAGAGGGGCCTGGCAAGGATTGGCTGTTTGAGTTGCTGGGATAAAATGGATGTTGCCAATTTGGGGGTGGGAACAGGTTATTTAAACAAGGTTCACAGCAAGCTGCTTTCTCTTTCAATGTGGGAACCGGATCACCCGCCCGCCCTCCCTTTTGGGCTTGTGCTTTGACCTTGCTATGCCTATCATGGGGTCGTCCGCCTTGGTGCGGGGGCCTGGTAGGAATTTTTCCATTTGGCTGATTAGTGTGTGCCATTTGGTTTTTGCCTACTGCGTAGCAAATCGTCACAACTTGTAAGGTTGGCGGTTAGGCATTGGTTTAAATTGGTTGGTGGAGGGGTATGGATTGGCTGTGCCTGCCCCTCCAATGCTGCTGCTGCATGGGAATTCTGTTAAAGGAATTCAGGGGCTTACCATCCTCTCGTCCAAACCCCTGGAATCGGGTGCGGGCCGCGTAAGCTCCTGGGAGCATGCGGGGAGAAGCTGAGGGTCTGTGTCGCAGCTCCAGTTATCCCTGATCTTGTTCCTCCACACTGGCTCTCGCTGGAATCCGGGAGTCAGTGCTGTCCCCCAAGGCGGGGGGGACAGCTAGTCATAACCAATGCCTAAGCAAGGCGGTTAGGCATTGGTTTAAATTGGTTGGTGGAGGGGTATGGATTGGCTGTGCCTGCCCCTCCAATGCTGCTGCTGCATGGGAATTCTGTTAAAGGAATTCAGGGGCTTACCATCCTCTCGTCCAAACCCCTGGAATCGGGTGCGGGCCGCGTAAGCTCCTGGGAGCATGCGGGGAGAAGCTGAGGGTCTGTGTCGCAGCTCCAGTTATCCCTGATCTTGTTCCTCCACACTGGCTCTCGCTGGAATCCGGGAGTCAGTGCTGTCCCCCAAGGCGGGGGGGACAGCTAGTCATAACCAATGCCTAAGCAACCACTCACAATTTGTATGTTTAATAAAGTTGTGGCCAAAACTATGCCAAAAACCTTAAACAAAAATTTATGAGTGATGTGTGAGTTATTGGGGTAGGGGTGTTTTGGGGGACCTCAGCACGCAAAGGTTGGAGTCTCAGCTATGTTCCATTAGGAGCCATTCAAGATCCTAGGTGCTGGATTTCTCTTGAACTTTCCTTCCCTGACAATGTTCAAGTCTGCCCTGGTACTCCATAGATGCTTATAATTGTTTGCTTTAATTTATTATAAAAGTAATGCAAAAATAATAAGTGACCATTAAAGGATCTTAAAAACTAGCTGCAAACCTGAATTGATGGAGACTACTCAAAAACTACAGTGGTACCTTGGTTCTCAAACACTTTGGTACTCAAACAACTTGGAACCCAAACACTGCAAACCCGGAAGTAAGTGTTCCGGTTTGCGAACTTTTTTTGGAAGTCAAACGTGCTCCGTTTTGAGTGTTATGCTTCTGCTTTGAGTTCCACACTTCTGTTTTGAGTGTAACGCTTCCAATTTGAGTGCCACACTTCCGTTTTGAGTGTTATGCTGAAGATCTGAGTGTTGCGCTTCTTATTTGAGTGCCACACTTCCATTTTCTGTGTTACGCTGGGGTCTGGCTGTTTTTGCTATTTATTTTGCATTTTTGTTTTTGCAGCTTTTTTTGTGACTGTGTGGAACGCAGTTCAGCTACTGACTGATTGATTGATTGTGTGACTGCAGTACATTATTTATTGCTTTCATTTTATCTCGTTTGATAGTAAAATTCATGTTAAATTGCTGTTTTAGGGGTTGTTTTTAAAAGTCTGGATTGGATTAATCCATTTTGCATTACTTTCTATGGGAAAGCATGCCTTGGTTATGGAACACTTTGGTTTTGGAACGGACTTCTGGAACGGATTATGTTTGAGAACCAAGGTACTACTGTACTTATTTTCTAGTTCTCAACAAACACTTTCTAATGTTCTGCCTTTCCCCCCAGAACTTAGTCACAGTTAAAAGCAGCCACCTCCTCTTCCTGTATTTTGTGGCTGTGGATTGGAGTTGTTCTTCACCAGTGGCATTAGAAGAGAAGTTCCCAGTACTATACACTGGGGGATGGGAGATGCTTCTGAATTATTGTTAAGAAGACAAGGTAGCCTGTGCAGATGGTCCCACAAGAGGAACCAATTAGTTCTGCCTACTTGATTGCAAATCTATGGAGTGTTTATTAGCCTATGATCACATGACACAGGCTAATAATAATAATAATAATAATAATAATAATAATAATTATTATTATTATTATTATTATTATTATTATTATTATTATTATTATTATTGGATTCCAAATCGATTTATACCTTTCTGTGCAGTTAGAGGGGGAAAGCAAAAGAAAACTATGGCTAGCAACCTCTTTAAGAAACTGTAGAGGCAGGAGCAAAAAGGCAGGCGCAAAAGAGTTCATACTGTACTCTCCAATTTAATCTACTTAATAGGCAAGTTTATTGCTAAATGTATACTTAATATTGAATATATGTTCTCCGAATGTGCTATATTGGCTTGTAAAACACCCGGTTTCTTGCTGCAGTGCCAGTCTGAACAATTCATCCTGTATACAGAGTTCTGAAAATTACAGCATTTGAGAAATGAGATTTTGATAACTGTCTGAAAAGATTGTGGGGTGATGTCTAATGTCAAAATGCAGACTTTCTAGGTGGCAGAGAAATGGACTATTTGAAGGCAAAGGTAGGGGTTGCCATGTCCGGATTAGAAGTGTTATATTTAAAAAGAATTTAAGCCAGGGTTACTCGCTTTTGTAGACTGAGAACAAGAGGCTGTTTGTTGATGAACAGATTAACACATCAGTGCATAGGAAAATGAAAGCTAAAGAATCTTAATCCAAACCCATGATAAATGGAGATAGTGTTTTACTCTATCAGAGTGGTTCCTAGGGGGTTCACGTAATCCACCCAGGGGGGCTGTGGCATACCCATCAACATCTGGGACATCCTGCTTTGTGGGGCTGTGCTCTCATGTGAGATCACAGTACCCAAAGATGCACAATATCATGGCACCCAAAATTGTGCATTTTGGGCCACCGTGCTCTTGCACAGGTCACATTACTCTGTGGGAGTGTGACACAGGAGATGCACATCCCGGTTTTGCACTGGGACATGCTGGAGGATCTGGTGGCACAGTTCACATAACAAAATCACCACAGAGATATTTCTTGGCTTTTGAAAAACGGGGTCTGTTCTTCTTAGCTAATTGGGAACCACTGCACATCCCTACCCACAACCTTGCATGCCCTTAATTCAAAACCCATACATAGTCCTTCGAACAGTGAGAAGCCCTCTGTTCTCTCACTAAATAACAATCCTCCTCAGAAATAGACTTCTCCTCTAGCTGGTAGGA
Source organism: Podarcis filfolensis (assembly GCF_964270895.1). Lineage (NCBI taxonomy): Eukaryota > Metazoa > Chordata > Lepidosauria > Squamata > Lacertidae > Podarcis > Podarcis filfolensis. Next base: position 84,513,828 of record NC_139604.1, read on the forward strand.
TATCTATCCATCGCTTGAGTCTCTGTCTTCCTGACTGACAGAGTATAAGAATGGCCCCAAATTACTTCCTAGAGAATGCTAGGAGGGGGGCTTTACCTCTTTTCCCCATGCCTCTGCCCTGATGGAGATAACCCCTTGAAGCTGCTATGAGAGAGGATTCCATTGGTGCCATTAGCAGCTGGGGAAAATCTTTATATGGACTGGAGAATTAATTAATTAATTGTTTAAACAGGGCTCAGCAAACTTTTTCAGCAGGGGGCCGGTCCACTGTCCCTCAGACCTTCTGGGGGGCCAGACTATATTTTGGGAAGAAAAAAAAATGAACGAATTCCTATACCCCACAAATAACCCTGAAATGCATTTTAAATAAAGGCACACATTCTACTCATGTAAAACACCAGGCAGGCCCCACAAATAACCCAGAGATGCATTTTAAATAAAAGGACACATTCTACTCATGTAAAAACATGCTGATTCCCGGACCTTCTGCGGGCTGGATTTAGAAGGCAATGGGGCCTGATCCGGTTTAAAGAAAAGGTTTTTAAGGAAAGGGTTGAAGCTACTTTCCCCACACATTCAAGTTCCACTTCTGATTTTTCCCCCCTCCCCCAGCTTGGCTACTATTTAAAACACAAAAGCCAGGCTTGTTAAACACATGCATGCATTTAATGCAGTGTCTGTTTGGTCCAAAGATTCTGTCAAGTGAGGAACAACCACCTAGACTTCAAAGGCATAGTTTGGTCTCACACTCTTTGTCACTGCAGCCATGATGAACTACTTTCTCGTGCAATATATATGTGTGTCTGTATTTACCTGACAGGTGCTAGAAACTGTGATAATTTGAGCAGGCATTTCTCTGTGACTAGATCAGCCAAAACTTAGACCTGTATTAAAGTCAGGTGCATAAATTCTTAATTATGTTAATATAAGGTAATATTACAAGTTAAGATTGGTTGTCAGATGGTCAGGATGTCACCACCACCACCATCAATACTTCTCTCTATTAAAACAAAATAGTACAACTTTATTACACAATGGCGCTAGTCCAACAACCATATTATTGAGTTACGCATAAGCAAAAGAGATCACCTTACAATTTAAGGCCTCTGCCTGAAATAACAACACCCATTTTTTGTTGTCCTGCTGCTTCCCTATAAGGTTCAAAAAGAAATGGCATGAGGTCACCTCCTACTACTAGAAAATCTGCCTTCTTACAGTAGAATTAAAGAACAATAACTTTTTCCAGAGAGTTACAGAAATATACTTCTCCAGAGCTGAAATTTTCAGAACTTGGTATACAAATCCAAACTAGTTCAGTTGTACTGTGTACCTTTAAACATCTCAGTCATTTGCCAAATATCACTTCAATATTTTTAGGTTAATTGGTGACCTCTGGCCTCTACACTTTGGTCCCTTAGCTAATCTATCATTGTTGGATGGGCTGAGAGATCAAAGAGCCTTAAGCAAGGTCAACATTGGTCTCCCTTACCACCTGTCCACAAAGTGATCCCAGATGGTCTATTATCAGTGCAACCCATCATCAAAGGAACTTTCTCGTCTCTCTCCACGTATTTTCCTCTCCCCAAATACATGAAAGTGTGAAATCTCACTGGTATTTTATGGCCTTTTTGATCCAATACTAGGTATCTCTTCCCTTAGCTGTACTTCTTCTTTGAAACTGATAGAATTATCAAAGACACCTCAGTAGGGTATGTGAGTCTTACTTGGTGAAATTCACTTGGAATGTGTTCAGCAAGAGCACTGTGACGACAGGACCCTTGCTGTCGAAATGCTTTGCAATGAAACCCACCAGGAAACTGTACTCAATCTCTGGAACTGTACTCAATCTCTGATCAGAGTCAAACAAAAACCTGTTAGCCAATAGCTACTGTGAACCTCAGAGAACCACACAATATGGCAAAGCTGTTGCAGCACAAGCTGTCTATGGTATATTCAGTGACCTTAACAGACTGTGCTGCCCAGCATCTATTTTTCTGTCCCTTGATCTAATGAGTCAACCATCCTCCCTACGCCCCCCATTTCTCTTAAGATAGAGTATGTCCATGTGAAATAAAATTGGCACATGAGGCAGGGTTAATAAAGCCCATTGTGGTGCTCTCTCTTGCTTTCTCGGCAATGGTTAATGCAGCTGGGGCACAAGCCCTCTCTCCCAGAGCCACCTTTTTCCAGCTGCTCTTGGTGCCAAGTGCAATGTTTTGTTCCATTGCTTTTTGTAAACAAAATCCTGCCTAGTCTCTTTTTATTTAATGGCATAATAGCTCCTCTTCCGCATGCTTGCCAAGCCAATTACCTTAGAACGCTAGCTATCCTGCCTGTTTTTCTCACCTAGCCTGCCTGTCTTCACAGCCAGCTCTCTTTCTCTCTGCCTTTTTTATCAGCAAATGGAGCTGATGCTGGCCTGGCTCTCCTTTTCTCTTCCTTCCTTCCCTCCCATCCCCATCCTATTGTTTTAATTGGAATTAAAGAGGTTTGAGCTCATGATCCTCCTTCCCGTTATGTGTACCACTCAATGTGTCTTCATCCCTGACTGATTTAAATGCTTTTCTTAGGCGACTTGTGTTTTTCAAATTACCTTCACCTTTCCAGCTTCATTTCCAGTTTCCACTTTTCTCCTCTAATTGCTTAAACATAGTATTGAAATAAGCAGAGCCAAGGAAATTATTTATAGCTGTCATATAGACTCACCAAGAGTCTGAAGACCACACTTACTCTTTACCATCCACTCTGCCTGAATGCCTTTGTAAGCAACCACGGCAGTCCTCGGTGAAATCGTCAGTGGGGGTAAATGGGTGGAGAAATCTTACAGTAAGCAAATCCCACCTGTATGACATTACTTCCAGGGACAGTTCTGATGTGGCGGAGATGTGATGAAGCCATTATAGCTCTAGCTTTTGGTGTAGTAATTGGTGTAGCAATTAGTTTGGAATATTCCAAACATATGTCGATATCACGGCAGAACAGTTTTTTCAGGCTTTTGTTCAGGGTAGAATTAATGTAGGCAGGAGGTCAATATAACAGACTCTGCTACATGACGTATATAACTCATTAGGCTGCTTGAACAGAGTCTCCACATGTCAACCTATTATTATTATTATTATTATTATTATTATTATTATTATTATGTATTTTTAATAAACAGATTTCTTCAGTATGAGGTCCCAGGGCAGGTTACAATTTAAAAAACAAAAGATTAAGAGCAGTTAAAACAGATTACAATCAAGAGCATAGAGTAATGAGATGTAGATTCAGCACCCTATAAAGACCACCCAATGTAGGTACCAGACTCGCCTCTGTGGAGCAGGAATTGCACAGCTTAGGGGCTGCCATAGAGGATGCCCTCTGCTAGGCTACCACCTCCTGAATTTATGAGAGTGGTGAAACTACCAAAAGGGCTCCTTCTGATGATCTTAACACCCAAGAGGGTCTGTAGAGAAGGAGGGTGAATGCAGTAGATGAATCAATGTAGGTTGGAGGTGGAGCCTTGCACCATGCACCTAAAGTTGGCTGGGAGATGCTGGAGATGTTGGTGGACCTAGAAGGCATATGCAAGGGATATGCTGGAATAAGCCAGGAGAAGCTAGCTTATTTCAAGCTGGACAGAATGCAGCAGGGGAAACCTGAAATGTATACATGATTTTGTGTGTGTGTGTGAAACTAGCAAATTAGCTTATTTTATCCTAGTATCATAGTCTGCCCTAATCATGCTCCAGTGAAATCTGTATCTCAGGTTTGTCATCATAAACATGACAGTCAATGGCCACTAAGTGACCATTAAAGAAGATGGAAAACAGCTGGGAAGTTGCTTATAGAAATACATTAAAAGCTCAGTACAAATCTATGTTTGTATATGGTGCTGTAAATGGGTCCAGAGGGAGAAGCAGGCCAAAATAGTGATTCTCAATCAAGCAACCACGAGAGCAGAACTAATCATGTAGGTCTTTCCTGCTTGATCATTACCCTTCCACTTTAGATGCCAAGCAGGGGGTTGGACGAGATGACCCTTAAAATCTCTTCCAGCCCTACAATTCTATGATTGCATGATTCACTCGTACTACTGAGGAGGCATGGAGATGTTTCACAGAGAAGTTAATTTGAAAGGAGACCCAGATTTGCTGAAATTGAAAGGATCCAGAGGTATCTCAACCTCTTGGCCATTCTTCTTCCAGATTACATGACCGTGGACTCAGCTGTGTAGAAGAGGAATGAATATGCAGCATTGCCATTATCTGGCATTATCACCATGTACTCTTGGCCTCTGCTCATGTCTTTGAATCAGAATAGTCTGTTCTTCCACACTCCTGTAATTCAGATACAGGCATGGCATGTGTTTCCCATAAAGTTACTGCCTATTATGCATAAACATTAGTCACACTTTATGATCATTGTACAAATAAAACATTGACCGCAATAAGCAAACGACACATCAGAAGATGCTAATCAAAACACATGTGCCACCTCCCAGTGTTACGTCTCAAGCGATGAGGCATAAAGCCAATGCACACAACCATCAGATTTCTATATTGTCCAGAGTACACTGAGCTCTAGCAAATAGGCCACCTGACTTACGTGCATGAGCTGAAGGTTTTCATAATAGCTATCCCCCGACGCTTGGAACACCTTACACCAATTGTGTGAACCACACAAGACATATCATACCCATATTCAAATGTGTAGTTACAAGTAGATTCCCCTTGTGTAACTAACTAGGCTGTACAGCTTTCCACTGTAGGGAAAAACATTTCCCTGACCTAGTAGTATTCAGTCCCTTTAAAATCCTTGTTACACAAGGGCTATGTAGGTGAAGCATTAGGAGGAAGCATTTTGCAGAACTCATTCCTTTCTGATATTGTATAAGTAGAGCTGGTTGACCATCTGTCAGGAACAATTTGGACAAAGAGGTTACTGTTTTCAGCCAGAAAACTATTTTGGATGATTCACATGTTCTCTCTACCTCTAGAAGAATATCCTATTGCAGTGGCAGAAGTTTCCTTCCTCTTCCATCTCTCTGCCTCGTATTTTACGTATTCCTTCCTGCTGAAATGCTGTGAAGGCCAGAGAAGGTCAGTTCATATCATCCGCATTCTCTCAGTTACAATCAAGGAAGAGATGAGAATAAGACAACAGAAAGCAGAAGTGATCTATCAGGCTGTGGCTTGAAATACTGGGTTGTGGTTTTGAGAGGCAAGGTTTGTGGTTCATTCAACAGGACTTGCTTTTGATTACAGAACCAAATTGTGTGGCCTGCTAGTGACTGCATTTGGTAATCTCCAGAAGCTTTTAATTATTCATAGAATCATAGAATTGTAGAGTTAAAGGGAGCCCTAGTGTTATCTAGTCCCAACTCTCTGCAGCGCAACTAGATCATACAGGACACATGGCTATCCAACCCCTGCTTAAAAACCACAAGAAAGGAGAGTCCACAACCTTCTGAGGGAGACTATTCCACTGTCTAACAGTGTTCTTCCTGATGTTTAGTCAGAATCTCCTTTCTTGTAACTTGAATCCATTGGTTTGGGTCCTACGCTCCAGATCAGGAGAAAACAAGCTTGCTCCATCTTCCATGTAACAGTGCTTTAGATATTTGAGGAAGGTGATCATATCTCCTCTCAGCTTCCTTTTTACTAGGCTAAACAAACCCCATTCTCTCAACTGTTCCTCATAAGGCTTGGTTTCCAGACCCTGGATCATCTTGGATGCCCTCTTTTGCACTCATTCCAGCTTGTCAATATCATTCTTAAATTGTGGTGCCCAGAACAGGACAAAATACATTTTGGTAGTCTGACCAAGGCAGAATAGAGTGCTACTATTACTTCCCTTATTAGGGACGCGGGTGGCGCTGTGGGTTAAATCACAGAGCCTAGGGCTTGCCGATCAGAAGGTCAGCAGTTGTTCGGTCCCAGCTCCTGCCCACCTAGCAGTTCAAAAGCACACCAGTGTAAGTAGATAAATAGGTACCGCTCTGGCGGGAAGGTAAACGGCGTTTCCATGCACTGCTCTGGTTTGCCAGAAGCAGCTTAGTCATGCTGGCCACATGACCCAGAAGCTATATGCTGGCTCCCTCGGCCAATAAAGCGAGATGAGCGCCGCAACCCCAGAGTCGGCCACGACTGGACCTAATGGTTAGGGGTCCCTTCACCTTTACCTATTACTTCCCTTGACTGGACACCATTCTTCTGTTGGTGCAGCTTAGAATAGCATTAGCTTTCTTTTTCTGCTGCATCACACTGTTGACTCACGTTAAGCTTGTGATCTACTAAGATTTGTTTCAATTCTCTTTATTCCAGGATATGACAAAAGTGAAAGATGCATTGGTCTGCAATCCAGGACAAAGACACACACACAAACCTTTTGAAATCAATAGATTGGCCTTCCTATCCTTATGTCTTCCAATTCTTTTGGACTAATAAGAATAAGAATAATAATAGTTATTATTTATAACAGGCCCAACACATATAAAAACATAATAAAACGTCGAACATTAAAAACTTCCCGATAAAGGGGAACTATAACACCCATCAGCCTCAGATTTAAGCATACCAAACTACATTGGATTGTGGCTTTTGAAGTCGAAACAAGCCAGCCCAAATACAGTTTTTATTTGTTTATTACACTGCAGTGAATTTTATCCATATTCCTTGTTTGTAAGTGGCTGGGTTTGGGGGCTTTGTTTCCATATAATGCCAAGCAACCTAATTTGCAGTTTCTGAAACAATATAGGAACCAAACCACAGTCTTTTAATGCTCTGTGTTGCAATCCTGCAGCCAAAAACATTACGTTAGAGAAAACTGCAAGCAAATATATATATATATATAAGGTAAAATGGAATGCCAAAATGTGTATACTAGGAGAAATGTGCACTAAAATGCTCATGGATTTTCATGAGGTATTTTTTCTGATGCAAATTGACGTGGAACAGCCTGACGTGCTGAACAAAAGATGGACAAAATGAGAAAGTGAGTGAAATTGGAATTAACAGATTTGTCCATCTTTACTCATAAGGAATGAATGTCTGTTGCCCTGCTCAGTAGCCTTGATGCCGTTACGTATTTTCTTGTCACTTTCTCCTGGAGTTCTGTATGACTACAGATAAAACAAAAGCCCATCACACCACCATGCCATTTGTTCCTCTTCACCATTCTCTTATTTATTTAACTTTATCTCCTACCCTGCCCTAATGGGCTCAGCAGGAGTATCCACAATTGCCACAAAAACACATGTTTCTTTTCTCAAAGAGCTCGTATTCAAGACCACTGAAGTAATTAAAGGGCTCAGGGAATAATTTGGAGTGAAAACTAATAACAATAATGATCCAGGGGGGGAAAATGCATTTTATAGTGAGACAAATCAATCCTTTCTTTACTTGTTTGGTGCTGGTTTAGGATTGCTATCCTTTGTTCGCTCAGTTTTTCCAAGAAGCTTGGACTCAAGTCGGTGCCCAACTGCTTATCACTGTGTTTTCTGAACACCTCCCTTTACTCTGCCAGTCCTGAGTTGTGATAACTTTTTTTTAAGTTAAAAAGGAATTGTGATTCAAGTACAAGTGAGGCCTTGTTGTGATTGTAAATATTGTGATAGGAATTTTATGGTCTTAGATATATGGCAACGTTCATAACCACACGTACATAGATCAGCACAGGAAAGCCAACCTGGAACCATTTTGATTCCTAAACTGAGCAAATGTTTCTCTGCATGGTCAAAATGCAAAAGCCTCCCCATTATCTCTTCCTTCACAAATCCTGTCTTAATCTGTGTTTGAATAAGGGTGTGAGCCTTATCATTACAAAAGACTGCCCAGGCTCCCCAAGAAATCCAATCAAGTAACCTGCCAGACAGGAAATAAACAAAGCGACAGGAGAAAACAACATGCAAATGTTCTGTTTTAGACCGCCTTATCTGAGGGGTGGTCTTAGGTTACACCCCTTCTGTGATGAATGCATAATGTTTCTGGGGGTGGTCTTGATCTAGAGGATGGGAATTTCAAAAAGTCTTTATAAGCCCTTGCACAACATTTTTGGGGGGTCCTCTTCCTCTCCTGCGTGTGAGGGGAGTACCCTGTTGCAACAGATCAATAAAGATCAAGCTTACTAGCTGCTTTGCTTCTCAATATTCTCTGGTTGGCCTCTGTTATTTTCTCCTACCAATAGGGAACCTATGTAAGGACTCTATATGGGCTCTTGGATACCCCATAAGGGAAAAGGGCATATTTTTATTTACAACAATATGTTGCAAAATTTAATGAGCAATTGCTCCAGCTACAAAGAGGAAGCCAGTAATTAAAGTCCACTAAGACCATTCAGGAAAAAGGAACTGATTAATTAAGAGCCAATTCCAATATGTCGTTGGCTCACAAGTGAGCAGGAAAAAACTAATTAAAATGGCAGAAGCCATTTTAAAAGGGAGCAGGAAAATACTAATTAAGGGGGCAATTGTAGGAAGCAGAACCTCTGCTAAATGAGATTTACTTTTGAGTAAACGCATAGTAGGATCTTGCCTAGGAGGGAATACAGCCCAATGCTATTTGTTATGTGGAGCCACCATTTTAATTGTGCTTGCAGTAGACAATGGAAAAGCAAGGCTTCAGCAAAAGCCATGGACCTGAGTGCACAAGCACTGTATACCAGGGCTTCCTAACCTCGAGTCTCCAGCTTTTTTTGGACTACAATTCCCACCATCCCTGACCACTGGTCCTGTTAGCTAGGGATGATAGGAACTGTAGTCCAACAAATAGCTGGAGACACCATTCTGGGAGCTTAATTCGGACTGGAAGGGGTCCTAATTTGGCTTGTGAGGATGTTTCCCCCAAGCCATGTCCACCTCCCTCCCACATTTGTGCAGTCATGTTCAGCCACCAGGTAGAAGCCCAAGAGGCAGCACCAGCCTCGCCTCCACCGCCAGTCATGAAGCAACACCAGTTTCCAGCAAGATCTCGCTGAAATCTCACGAGATCTTTCAGAATGCACAAGTTCTCACGAGATTCTGGCAAGATCTTTTTAGATGCCAGTACAGAGGGCAGCACTGCTTCACTGCTGCTGGTACCTCATGACACAGGTAAGAGAAGCATGGTGTCGGTGGCAGTGAGGAACAGTGAGGGGGCAGCATCACATGGCTTGTCTCTGGCTGGATCTAGACACATCCAAAAAAAGTTTCAGGAAAACGCGTTGTAAACCTCATAAGGGGAAATCACATTGCCAAAAGACAGAACTCTACAGCAGCATCTGGTGTCACAGTGTTATAAAGCATTTAAAACACTTTTTAAAAACCCTAAAACTAATGTAGCTGAGTCCCCTGTTTCATTTAGTTACTGAGCAGCCTTGGTGTACAATTCTGAATAGACTTACCTGTGACTTTGGGCTTGCCCACACTTCCGCTTGTCTTGCTGCTTCCCCCTGGGAAAACCTGCTTTTTACCGCTAAATCAGAGCACACATCTATTTACTGCTGAATCAGCATGTTTGTGCTGATTCAGCGTAAATAGTGAGTTTTCCTGGGGAAAGCAACAGGGCAAATGGAAAACCGTTTGGACCCATGCTTTCTGGGCATGAGATAAGAGGAAGTGTGGATGAGTCCCAAGGAGCATGGTAAGATGTACTCTGATTAGACATGCATTAGAATTGCACTTTTAGTTTGTTTTACCTGCTTATTTGTTTATTCATTGATGTTGTACTGTGTTGTGGTGATCTCATTGTTAGCTGTTTATCTTGGTAGAATCTGCCTTGTAAATTCACTGAATTAAAATGTGAGATGTAAATGACTCTAATAAACATATCCTGAATACTGCTGCAGCACTATCCCGACTTGCTCAGGTGTTAAAAAGTTTCACCCTTCTCCTGCTTCTCAGGATGAAAAATGAATGGCAGCCGAACAAATCTAGAACTCTTTACCCTGTAATGCATTGCTCCTTAACTGATGGGTCAGGAACCAGGACCGAGTTGCCAACTGATGGGCCACAATAGCAGCACTGCCGCCCTACAAATGCACAGCAAGAAATGGGCCCCCAAATGCATGTTTGGGTTAAAGGAGGGCTTGGGTATGAAAAACGTTCTGCTGTGACAAACACTTTCCGAATTATGGTTATATTGGCACACTTGGTTCATCCTTGTTTTCTCTTAGGAAGAGGGGACCAGGGCCAGTTTCCACATTACACTTTGCACCGTGGTGCAGATATCTCTATAAAATATCTGAAAGGCGCCCATGTGAAAAATCTGGCAGTGCTCTTCTTTTAAAGGGCTCAGCAGCAGCAGTGACCTGTAAAGGATCGGATATCCCCTTACGAGCATTTTAATGGGACACACACTGCACCCTCCAGATTTGATGCGAGGCACATGTTGCTTTTTGTACTTGAGCGTCTGTGAAGTTGGAATTGGCCTGGCATCCCAGCTGGAACAACGACAGCAGCAGCAGCAGCAGCAGCAACAGTGCTCCAAATCTCTTAAACGGGAACAAATGTACTGGACCACATTGACTCCAGTCCCTTTCATACAGGAAAACTATAAGACCGATTAGGAAGCAGGTAGTGTGTACCCAAATAACACTGCAAAACACCCTTGACCCCTTCAATGAGCCTTGCCATTGCTCACCACCCTTTGGCCTCCCCAAATAGCTATGAATTAAAGAGATGCACACAGAGTGGGATGTGAGGCTTGGTTAGAATCAGACTTGGTGGGCAACAATGGCAGGCGATAGACAAAGGTGTTCTGTCCTCCCAGAGAAGGGGATGTTTCCTCCACAGAGTAAGCATATTCCTTTGTGAATTTCCTGATGTGCTAGCCATCTCCTCCTCCCCTCCCCTCTGCACCCCTTCCTTGGCATCTGGGGATGGTGTAATGAGCTGTGTGCAGCAGCACTGTGTTGATAACTGTTTGCTGGAAAGGTGCCATCGCTGATGAATCTCTGTTCGTGGTAATCGTTTCTGTAATGCTTGTAACGCTGCTTGGAGCATGGTGATTGGGATATTTATGGAGGAAAATAGCAAACTTCTTCAGCTTTTCCCTGATTTGCTGAGAGATGGACGTAAAGAGAGAATATTCCTCTGGCTTCGCCTTCGCATTTAATGCGAAGTTATGCTAGTGGGTCTGTTAAGATGAGTGTCTTGTCACCAGCTGCTTTGTTGGGGCTATCCGTGATTACAGGCTCTTGGTAATCATGCATGGAAGCCATCAAACCTGACTTTTTTCTTCCTCTATTTTGCATTTTCCACACTGAAGCCCGAGTGAGTTCAGGTGTTGAGATTTATCATTAATTTTTAGACCTTTGCTATTGTACATGCTCAGTGTGTATGATTTGGATTTTGGAAATTTGGTACCGGTAATTTGGTCTTGTATGTTCCCTAAACAGCAAACCTAAAGATTAATCTAGTTCTTATACCAACAGTGGCTAGCCAGAAATTGCACAAGCAGTGCATAAAGACGGTAGCCCCGCTCTTCCCAAAGCTAGCCCAATACATTTTGCTGCCTGAGCACAATAGAAAATGGTGCTATCACCCTGAGATCAAGGTGCATAATGCTAAATTAATTTGGTATGTGAGACATAAAATCTCACAAGCACCTCTCCCTGGGTGTAACAATATAGCAATAAATATTTGCTGCCCTTTTGCGGTACCCTAAACCTGCTGATGTGCAGGTAGCTGCTATATTCTACCTATTGGCAAGGTTGGCCTTGGCCCTCTCCCGCAATTTGCCTCTAACATGTGCTCCTCCATCTCCGAAGGTAGAGGCTACAAGACAATTTATATACCTGAAGAAACGTGTGCATCTGTCCATGCACAGAGATTGTTTTCACAGGCTGTATTCCAGGGGGTCACTGATAATTTATATAAAGTGGTTGGTGACCACAAAAGAGGGCCTTCTCGGTTGTGGCAACCCAGTTATGGAATTTGTTTCCCAGGGGTTTAAATGTATTTGTATTTGAACATGTCACCATTGATTATTACTATTTTATCATGACTTTGTAAACCTCCATGGAAGCACTGCTAAAGGACAGTACTGTATGATATCTTTCTTTCTTTTCTTTTCTTTTTAAAAGGTGTTTGAGAATGTTCGCTCCATCAGCAGGCAATCGGTTCAACTCTCCTCACAGTTAGTACATACTGTAGGTAGGTTTAGATGTAGAACTGAAACACAAAAATTGCCAGATGACTGATTGGCAGTAGCAGGAACCATTATGGCTTGCACTTAGAAGGGTTTTCATGGGGTGATGTTAGATCTGTGGTGTCAGAGAGTATGGCAGGTCGCTCCTTCTTTTGGAAAAATTAACACAACAATTAAGGGTGGCCTGTGGGCAGACAAAGGACATTTTCAAATCAGTTTGGTTCCCGTTTATTAACTTTGCTAATGTAGTAGAACACAGTTGCTCACCGCCATCAGCATATGCTCGCCTTTGGGCACACCAACTGATTTTTGCTACTCTTTGATATCATTATGCACCTAAATGGAAGAAAAAGAGAAAGGGACTAATATATATATATTAGCAGTACAGCTGCGCTGAACGCTGAGAAAATGTATTTTCACTTCTCGAAGCACTTGCTTTCCATTTACTTGCAACTTAACCTTAATTGTCGGTATGCTTCTGGTGCTTCCCTCCCAATTATAGTAAAATAGGGAAGATGTAACATAATTAATGGAACTGAAATTAAGGACAAAGGGGAGCTCTTTCTGGGTGAACAATTCCAAGCCTCACTCTGGACACAGCTTTCATCTTCAATAAAGCTTTGTTGGAGGCCTGTCTTGTGCTTTATCTTTTGCAACATAAACACACACTTTCCCCATAATTTCAGCAGTAAAGTTGTGCTATATTATCACATGTAGATAATTTGTTCATTAGATGCAAGCCTGGATATTCACAAGTTAGGCTGCAAGTTGTTTTAAAATGTGGGGTTGGGGAGACAAAACCAAACAACTTGGGGGAATCCAATCATTCTGGAAAAAATGGAATGGGCCCTCAAAAGTGGGAAATGGGCCAGGGCAGGTAGAAAGACGTATTTTTGCCATATACAAACACCCCCACTTTCGTGTACCCACGTGAATCCACCATAACCACCAACAACCGCTTCTGCATTCACTGTCACCCCACATATTAGAAAGAAGATCAGACTCAGCCTTTGACCACTCCTGAATGTGAGGAAAGGGGCAGAGGGAGGGATAAGATGGGTGTGAAAGGATAATCAATCACCATTAAGTGATCTCGAGCATACAGTCTTACACCGAAGATGTTTAAAGAGAGACAAACTTGGCCATCTGCCACTCAGCACTAGGAATGGGTATCTCTCAGCAAAAAGGACGGACCGAGAAATTTGTTGTTCCATTTGGCATGCTTCTATAAGCTTCTGCTGTGCAGGGGGATGCTTCCTCTGCCCCCCCCCCCCCCCGTGCTGAAGCAAGCTTGCTGCACTTGGCCTTATAAGTACATTTGCTGAGGTTGTATGCTTGTAATCCAAGAAGCAGAACAAAAGTCATTTAAAGTCGGAGAAATGAGATTTTTCACTGTGACTAACAAGAGGCAGAAGACAATAAGTATTTTAGCGTTTCAGAGACTAGCTGTTTTCCTGTGATATGACCCTTCACAGGCAACAGCCTACTTCCAACAGACACACAAAGGAGGGTGTTGATCCAGATTCACAGAAAGGGCAAACACTCTGGATGTTGACCAAAGGACTGGGTTTGGGGGTCATGAAATCCCCCATGTGGAACAGAAAATACTATTGTAAAAGTTAAATATTCCAGGCGTGGCATTAAACCCAGAACTTAAAACAGTCAATTTTTAGTGTAAATAAATATAAAGACAGGAACACACATTTTAGCTAGAATTATCAGCTCCTTGTTTGAAGACACTGCCCACACTCTTAAGTTGTTGTTGTTGTTGTTTAGTCATTTAGTCATGTCCAACTCTTCATGACCCCATGGACCAGAGCACGCCAGGCACTCCTGTCTTCCACTGCCTCCCGCAGTTTGGTCAAACTCATGTTGGTAGCTTTGAGAACACTGCCCAACCATCTCATCCTCTGTCATCCCCTTCTCCTTGTGCCCTCAATCTTTCACAACATCAGGGTCTTTTCTAGGGAGTCTTCTCTTCTCATGAGGTGGCCAAAGTATTGGAGCCTCAGCTTCAGGATCTGTCCTTCCAGTGAGCACTCAGGGCTGATTTCCTTCAGAATGGATAGGTGTGATCTTCCTGCAGTGCATGGGACTCTCAAGAGTCTCCTCCAGCACCATAATTCAAAAGCATCAATTCTTTGGTGATCAGCCTTCTTTATGGTCCAACTCTCACTTCCATACATCACTACTAGGAAAACCATAGCTTTTACTATATGGACCTTTGTCAACAAGGTGATGTCTCTGCTTTTTAAGATTCTGTCTAGGACACTCTTAAGACTACAACCCTATACACGTTTACCTGAGAGTTTATTCCTTTGAAGTTGATGGAGCTTTGAGAATTGTGCAGCTGCAGGTTGCAGTCTCAGGTAATCTCACCCTGATCTTCCATATGTCCATTCAGCCCCTGTGTTCTCTAAGCTATACTGTCAGAAATGAACAGGTCTGGAAATGAACCAGTTTATCCATTTTCAAATGAGGGATATACGAGTTCTAAATGGAACCTCAGCTGCTGAATCTGGCTGCTGAATTTTGAACCAGTTGAAGTTTCTGAGTCCTAATCAAGAGCACCCCCAAGTGCATTGGAATAATGAAGTCTGGAAATTACTAGAGCGTGGGGTACACTTACCTAGCCATCTCATCCAACATGAGCCACAGCTGAGGATCCATGGCTGGAAATAGGCACTCCTGGTCACCGAGGCCACCTGGGCCTACTGTTGGACCCAGAAGTACCCCCAAGCTGTGGGCCTGCTCCTTCCAGGGGCACTTCAAGTGTTAAGATGAAACAGGGAGATAGAACTGGGTGTTATCAGCATATTGTTGTCACCTTGCTCTAAGTTTCTTGATGACAACTCCTAGTGACTTCAGGTAGATGTTAAATAGCATGGGAAGCAAGATGGAAACCTGTGGAATACCACAGGACAGCTCCCATGGTGCCAAACAGTGCCCCCAGTAACTGCTTTCTGAAAATGATCCTGGAGGTAGAAGCAGAACCACTGAAGTACAAGGCACCAAATCCCCACCCCCCTGAGCTGCTCTAGAAGTATACTGTGGTCAACAGTATCAAAAGCCACAGAGATGTCAAGGAGAACAAGCAATGTTGCACTGCCCCCCACTCAGTGTCATCAACTGGGGCAACCCGGCAGCAGACAGGAGCAAAAAATCAAGAAAGGAAACAGCTTGAGGAACAGTGATTGGCATCTTGTTTCATGTTTTGATTGAAGGTCTAAACACCATCCATCTCGAGTCAAGGACTAGGCAACCCTGTCTTTGGCCTCTCTGTCTCCCATGCAATCAGACTCTCAATTCTCTGAAGGAGGTTGGTCCGTTGCACTCCCATTGTGTGCATGTCTCCATTTGTTTAGCCTTTTTAAACATTTCAGCAATCACAGAAACACACAGAGGTTTCCGTGGGAGGAAAGATAGCAACAAATGTGGGAGTGAGAGAGAATGTTCTTGAGCCAGGGCTTTGCTGCCTTGACTTTAAACACTAGAAGAATGGGAGGAAGCAGCCTCAGAGACCATAGAAGGTAAACGTCTATTAATAGCACATTTTATGTGATCCCAAGGCATTGTTATGAGAGCAAGGAATTCCTATGAGCAGAGTTGAATCTTAAGGTCTTTTCATTTCAGATTTTATCAGCACTGACCAGCCAGCAGGCAGAATTCCTCACTGCATGTGCCTCCTGCCTTAAGGCTGTTCCAGGCCTGCTTGCACGGGACATGAATTGGTTCTCATTCGAGACACCTGCCATGCACATCTGTGCAACATGATTTGCTCTGACAGTATCCAGAGTGTTGGGGGAGCTGAAAATTGCCCCCCTGCTGCCTTTAACCCAAAAGCCCTATATAGCTTGGAGCATGGGTGTCTGAAGGACTCCTACTTCAACATAAATCTGCCTAATAGATCAAGATCTCAGGCCTTTTCCTGGGTGCCCCCTGTCACCAGAGATTAGGTAATGGGCGTCAACAACCACCAAATGCAATGATCTTTAGGCTCTGGACAGAGGTCTTTTTATTTTCTCTGACCTTTTAAAAAAACCTTTAACCCTTAATTTTGATGTTGCTGACATTGGGTGATTTATTGTCTTCAACCTGCTCTGTTGTTTTAACATTGTGTTGTATTCTTAAGATAAAGGGAGGAATACAGCATACAGCTATGGCAAACATACGGTCCATGCAAGCATTTCAGCTTGCCAAATGGAATGATAACCTTTCCTCCTCCTGCCCACTCCATGCACAGTGAGCACACTAAGCGAATGCTCACAAGGTCTCAATCCTTTGTGAGCATTCACATAAAATGCTCACAAAGGCTTAGCCCTTTGAAGACCAAGCAGTTGGATACTTACAGAATCATAGAACTGTAGAGTTGGACTGGACCCTGAGGGTCATCTTTTCCAACCCCCTGCAATGCAGGAATCTCAGCTAAAGCATCCATGACAGATGGCCATCCAACCCCTGCATCAAAACCTCAGAGGAAGGAGAGTCCAGCACTTTCCGAGGGAGTCCGTTCCACTGTTGAGCAGCTCTTACTGTCAGAAAGTTCTTCCTGATTTGTTGGAATCTCCTTTCTTGTAACTTGAATGCATCGGTTTGGGTCCTACCTTCCAGAGCAGGAAAAAATGAGCTCGTTTCATCTCCCACATGACAGCCCTTTAGATATTAGAAGATGGCTATCATATCTCCTCTCAGTCTCCTCTAAACATACCCAACTCCTTCAACCGTTCCTCATAAGGCTTGGTTTCCAGACCTTTGATCATCTTGGTCGCCCTCCTTGTGCATCCTTGCTGCACAAGTGATTCCTTATATGGAATCAGGCCATGTGTCCACATAGTTCAGCATTGTCTGTGGCATCCAGATGATGTTAGACTGTGATTCCCATAAGCCCTAACCACTGGCTATGCTGGCTGGGGCTGGTGGGAGTTGCAGTTGAACAACTTCTGTATAGCACCGTGTTGGCTGGCTCTGGTTTACAATGAGAACCCTGACTTCACAGTAGGACTAGAAGGGTCCAGGTCTACCTGGATATGTCAGGAATTGAGAATGGGACCATTAGCATTGAAAACATTTGCTCTACCATCAAGCTACATCCCTTCCCCAGCACACCTGTATGTGGGTGGAGAAAGTGGAAAGCATTTGGTGTAGCATTTATTGATGCTGATGCTGCAAAGGGAGGGATGGCTACAAGTTTTGTCCTAGTTCTTAATCTTTATGTTATATTTTATTAACAGTTGCTCTCTGGATGAAGCTAAATGTGCAATGACATGCATGTGGCAGAACGCCTCAAATTTGAACAACTCCCATAGTCACAGAGGCCTTTCAGTCTTTCTGCATTAGCATAGTTACATTTAAAGGCAGCCTATTTCCCCTCAACCTATGGAGTAACGCACTGTATAATTTAAGAGAAAGCAACACTGCAGAAGATAAACTTCCATGTTAAAAAAAAAAAAACAGGAGGAGGAGAGGTAAAAGGGGCGAGCAAGAAAAGCTTTTAACTAGCTAAAGAAATAAGAGAAGCCGCAAACTCCTCAGACTGTTCTCAATCTGAACCAGCTGCTGTGCTTAGAACTGAATTTCACCGTGTAAGCAAAACAGTAAAATGGCACGTGTGCACACATGCCACATCTATGCCAGATCTCCATCTGACAGACTCTTTTCTTCTACCCCATTGGGACTTGTAGCTTATTGTGCCCCAAGTGGGGTGGCAAGGCCTGTGTGTGCTTTAAAATGGAATTTTGTGCTGAGGAAGTTCTGTCAGTTTATGAAGGAGCGTCTCTACCCCCATCGTTCTGCCTGGACACTAAGGTCCAGCGCCGAGGACCTGGTGGTTCCCGCACTGCGAGAAGTGAGGTTGCAGGGAACCAGGCAGAGGGCCTTCTTGGTAGTGGTGCCCGCCCTGTGGAACACCCTTCCATCATATGTAAAGGAAATAAACAAGTATCTGACTTTCAGAAGACATCTGAAGGCAGCCCTGTTTAGGGAAGTTTTTAATGTTTGATGTTTTACCATGTTTTTAATACTCTGTTGGGAGCTGCCCAGAGTGGCTGAGGAAACTCAGCCAGATGGGTGGGGTATAAATAATAAATTATTATTTATTATTATTATGCTGCACACATGGTGGTGAATCCACTTCCTTTCCCATTGAGTATCCTGACTTCTGAGGGCTCACCACACATTGCTCCTCATATACTTTCAAGCCTAGTATGCAGCCAGAAGGGTGGCAGCTCTTGAACCAGGGTCCTTAGCTCCAACAGTCAGTTCCTGAGCTGCCAAGACATGTCAAAAAGACTCTGCCGTCCATTCCTGGGCCTCTTAGTCCTTCAGTCATAGTAGTTCAGTCATAGGACACACAAAATATCCCAGGCTCAATCCCTGGTGTCTCCAGGTAGGGCTGGAAAAGAGAATTGTCTGAAGCCCTGGAAAGCTTCTGCCACTCAGTGTCAACAATAAGGACCTAGTCGTCAGATTTGGTATAAGGCAGCTTCCCCCCAAAAAACCCCACACCAAAAATCATATGACAGTAATGTAGAAATTGGGATAGTTCCACCGTGAATCAGGGCTTCTTCCCCACTCACTTGGAAAGTGCAATAGCATCCTACGTTGTCCAAGAGTAATAACATCTTTCCTTTTAAATGATGCCAGATAAAGACTAGGTTGTAATCAAAGCTGAAAAATTAAAATCTGGGGAGAAAACAAAGAAGAGCCCTTAGTAGCAAGAAGTTCTTCATGGGCTAAAAGATGCTCTAATTGCCTATGTTGCTGTGCTTTAATGTTCTCAATGTTAATAGTTCACTAATGTCTACAATGATTGGCAGCAACTCTCCAGGATTTCAGACAGGTGTCTCTCTCTCTACCTGGAGATGCTGGGGATTGAACCTGGAATCTTCTGCATGCAAAGGAGATGCTCTGTCACTGAACTACAGTTCTTCTCCTCTAGCATCAGCTTGTTACGAAGGCCACACATAAGAATGCTTTTGTTACTAACATGCACTGTCCCAGTTTCTAACATTCCTTTCACACTGCATTATTACCTGTTGCATTATGGGAAGGTGGCAATTTCTTCAATATGCTGCCATGTCATGCCAAATTTCATTCACACCAAGTGGGCAGTGTGTGACACAACAAAGGACCATCCCACCACCCGTGTGTGTGTGTGTGTGTGTGTGTGTGTGTGTGTGTGTGTGTGCTCTTCTCTTCCCCAATGATTCCGCCATGAAAATGGTGGGAAATAACTGCATGCCGGGAGGCCACCCCAAATTTCTTCCCACAGTTTTCTAGGTTAGCAGGGTTGTAAATAGATTTCTTCTGGAAGCGATGAACATGGACATTAAACTTCCACTAGGTTTCTGGAAGTGGCTTTTATATTGTGTGAAAGATCACAGAAAACATGAAACAGGAAATGCTGGGAAAGTGGAATCAAGGGCTATCTGAATGCAGCCTTGCTTTCTTGGGGGTAATTTTTCCTTATCAGAGGTGACCAGGCTAGTGGCTATTTAAGTGCCTATATTGTTCTCAGATGTCCAGTTAATTCCACATTTAAGCTAGAGTTGGCATGGACTATGTCTGTATTCACAGTGATGGATCATCAATTTTTAAACTGAGGTTTAAAGTAGTACCTCCCTCCCTCCAGATCAGTTCAGTCAACTGCCAGAGATAGTCACAAATGCATCATAACTTTTCATATATTGTAATCCTCCTTCAGACAGTATTGTTCCCCTGGTCTTGGCATGGCTCCATCCTGTTTTCCAGAAACCACTGCACAGACAAAAAGATAGTCTGGATTACTGGCCAAGTGTTGAACAAGAAGAAAAATCAGCAGGTCTATTGTTCATATTATTGATATTGTCTTAGAGTGATGGAGTAAATACAGCAGAATCAGCCCTGTAATTCTGGAGCAATCAAAACAGTCATTAAGTCTCAGTAAAGTTGAGTGACTCATCCTGTGCTGTAAATATTTGCGGATAATGATTCTCCTTTCAATTCCAGCTTATTCTAAATATAGCAATTACAGAGAATCACTGGGGAGGTGAGGGCTTTATCTCTCACGGGGTGTCCTCCATCGGAAATTAGTTTCCCAAAATGTGTTGTTGAAGACTGTTTTCCTAAGACACTGTGGCTTTCATGGTTCCTTTTTTTTTTAAAAGATATTTATTAGAGTTTTACAAAAAACAAAAGGTTTACAGAATAAAAGAAAAACCAAGAAAAGGAAAATTTAAAAATACATAAAAAAGAAAAAATAGAAAAATACAAAAAACAAATCCCTTTTTTGATGTTTTTAAGCTCATTTGCTTGTTTCCTTGACCTCCTCACACTTCCCCTTTTTGCATTCCCATTTACATAATCAATTCAGCAAATCCTTACCCTCTATCATTTATCTTAGCTCTTTATCCTAACATATTATGACTCTATCTTTTCATCCATTTATCAATTCATTTTTGCATATTCTTATTAACTTTTGTTGCTGAATACCACTTATTGCCAATCCGAACATAATTTTAACATTCATTAATTTTACAATATTTCTGAAGATAGTCTTTAAGTTTCTTCCAGTCTTCCTCCACCAACTCTTCTCCCAGGTCTCGGATTCTGCCAGTCATTTCTGCCAATTTCCATATAGTCCATCACCTTCATCTGCCACTCTTCCAGGGTGGGTAGATCTTGTGTCTTCCAATACTTCACAATAAGTATTCTTGCTGCTGTTGTTGCATACATAAAGAAAGTTCTGTCCTTTGGCACCAATTGGCCGACAATGCCCAGAAGGAAGGCCTCTGGTTTTTTCAGGAAGGTATATTTAAATACCTTTTTCATTTCATTATAGATCATTTCCCAGAAAGCCTTAATTCTTGGGCACGTCCACCAAAGGTGAAAGAATGTACCTTCAGTTTCTTTACATTTCCAACATTTATTATCGGGCAAATGATATATTTTTGCAAGCTTGACTGGGGTCATGTACCACCTGTATATCATTTTCATAATATTCTCTCTTAAGGCATTACATGCTGTAAATTTCATACCTGTGGTCCACAACTGTTCCCAGTCAGCAAACATGATGTTATGACCGATATCCTGTGCCCATTTAATCATTGCAGATTTAACCGTTTCATCCTGTGTATTCCATTTTAACAGCAAGTTATACATTCTTGAAAGTATCTTAGTTTTGGGATCTAACAGTTCTGTTTCCAATTTTGATTTTCCCACCTGGAAGCCAATTTTTTTTGTCCAAATTATAGGCCTCTCTTATTTGATAATAATGAAGCCAATCTCGCACTTTATCTTTTAATTTCTCAAAACTCTGCAATTTCAGTTTGTCTCCTTCTTGTTCCAATATTTCCCAATATTTCAGCCATTTGGCCTCCATATTGAGCTTTTTTTGAGCCTTCACTTCCATTGGTGACAACCACCTTGGGGTTTTGTTTTCCAATAAGTCTTTGTATCTTATCCAGACATTGAACAATGCTTTCCTGACAATATGGTTTTTGAATGCTTTATGTGCTTTAACCTTGTCGTACCACAAATATGCATGCCACCCAAAGACATTGTTAAAACCTTCTAAATCCAAAATGTCTGTGTTCTCAAGAAGCAGCCATTCTTTCAGCCAGCAAAATGCGGCCGATTCATAATAAAGTTTAAGGTCTGGCAGGGCAAATCCACCTCTTTCTTTTGCATCAGTTAGTATTTTAAATTTTATTCTGGGCTTCTTGCCCTGCCAGACAAATCTAGAAATGTCTCTCTGCCACTTCTTGAAACAGTCCATCTTGTCCAAAATTTGCAAAGATTGAAACAAAAATAACATTTTTGGCAATACATTCATCTTTATAGCCGCAATTCTGCCCAACAAGGAAAGCTTCAAGTTTGACCATATTTCTAAGTCTTTTTTCACTTCTGTCCAAGATTTCTCATAATTATCTTTAAATAAATTTAAGTTCTTAGCAGTCATGTTAACCCCCAAATATTTAACTTTCTTCACTAATGTTAAACCTGTCTCCTTCTGAAACCTCTCTTTCTCAATCGGTGTTAAATTTTTCTCAAGAACTTTAGTTTTTGACTTGTTCAACTTAAATCCTGCCACCTGACCAAATTCTTGAATCAGTTCTAAAACTCTTTTCGTACTAGATTCTGGCTCCTGTAATGTTAAAACTAGGTCATCTGCAAAAGCCTTCAGTTTGTATTGTTTAGCTCCGACCTGAATACCTTTAATCAGACGGTCCCTTCTAATCATATTTAATAAAACCTCCAGGACTGAAATAAAAAGCAATGGGGAAATTGGGCAACCTTGACGTGTACCTTTCTCTATCTTAAATTCCTCTGTCACTATGTTGTTAACAATTAGCTTAGCCTTTTGTTCTGAGTAAATTGCACTTATACCATTTTCAAACCCTTGGCCCACCCCCACCCCCTGAAGATTTTTCTTCATAAAACTCCAAGAAATGTTGTCAAAGGCTTTCTCCGCATCTATAAAAATTAAAACTGCTTTGGTGTTTATGTTCACTTGCAGCTTCTCCAAAATGTTAATTATATTCCTCGTATTGTCAGACAGGTGTCTACCTGGGAGAAAGCCAGCTTGGTCCTTATGAATCTCTTCCACTAATACTTTTTTTAACCTATTAGCCAAAATATCAGCAAATATTTTGTAATCCACATTGAGCAGGGATATGGGGCGGTAGTTCTTAAGTTGGGTCTTTTCAGACTCAGTTTTCGGTATAAGTGTAATGTAGGCTTCCTGCCACGACTCCGGCGCCTTTTTCCCCTCTAAGATCTCATTGCAAACCTCCTTTAGTGGCCGAATTAACCAATCTTTCAAAGATCTATAGTATTTGGAGGTTAAACCATCTGGCCCTGGAGATTTACCCAACTGCATATTCTGAATGGCACCTTCCACCTCCTGTTCTGTAATTTTATGGCTCAACATTGTCTTATTTTCTTGAGAGATTTTTTGTAGTCCATTTTTCCTCAAAAATTGGTCTAGATCAGTCTCTTTCTGTGGCCCTTGTGTATATAGTTGTTTAAAATATCTCTGGAAACACTTTCTAATTTCCAATGGATTCTGTATGTTCTTTCCATCTACATCCAAATTTGTGATGGTATTTAATTTCTGTCTTTTCTTCATCTGCCAAGCTAGCAATTTCCCACATTTGTTAGCCGATTCAAATGTCTTTTGTCTCATCTGCTTAATTTTCCATTCCACTTCCTGGTTTATCATTTTCATGTATTGTACTTGACATAACTTAATTTCTCTCAGAATCTCTTGCGATTTTGGTTTCGCTCTTAGTTTCTTCTCTCCTTCTTTTATTTTTTCCAAAATTTTGTCTTTTTTCTCATTTTGAGTTCTCTTCTTTATTGCATTCTGTTGAATCAGAAACCCTCTCATAACTGCTTTGCTTGTGTCCCAGATTGTCCTTTTTTCAACCGTAGTATTCAAATTTATCTCAAAATAGTCTCTCAATGTTTTTTGGGCCTTCTTAATCACCTCCTGATCTCTAAACAAGGTGTCATTCATCCTCCATCTGAAGGAACCGATTGGCGTTAATTTCATCTCCATCTTCACTGCATTATGGTCGGAGCAAGTTTTTGGGCAAATTTCCACTTTTCGAGTCTTAGGTGCCAGTCCTCTAGTTATCCATATTTGGTCAATTCTTGTCCAGTGGCTTTCATGGTTCCTTGTGTTCATTATGTTCATTATGT
Source organism: Podarcis filfolensis (assembly GCF_964270895.1). Taxonomy (NCBI): domain Eukaryota; kingdom Metazoa; phylum Chordata; class Lepidosauria; order Squamata; family Lacertidae; genus Podarcis; species Podarcis filfolensis. Next base: position 84,537,617 of record NC_139604.1, read on the forward strand.
TAGTGTAGCCTCAAACCTAAATCCACCAGAGCAGTATATACAACTCTGTTAAATGGGGAACTGTTCTGAATGATGCCCGGAATTTAGAAGCCACCCTAGTTGCTAATCTGTGTCCCTCCAGATACTGTTGGACTCAGGCTCTCACCAGCCCCAGCCAGCATGGCCAATGGTCAGGGCTGATATGAGTTGTATGTGAAGGACCAGAGGATAGCCACACCGCTTGAGTCTTTTGCCCATAAACACTAAACTTTGTTGTTTCAATTTATATGCCAGCCAGGGCGGCTGAAACGCACTAGATGTTAGTCATGCTGTTTAGCTAAATTCCTTTTTTTTATTAGCAGCCCAGGCAGTCAGATATAAAAATCAGCTAAATGCAAGGCAGCTCCCTGATTTATTCTCTCTGGCAGGTGTTCGCTTTCGAATTTGGACAAATACTTGCAATGGCTTTGCGCCTAGGAAGCTCTATGGTTGTACACCTCCACTCTCTGGAGCAGCAGATGGTGACTTTGGCTGGTATGCTTTGCACAGAGTTTGGCTGTTTTAGGCTGCCTCATGGGCTTCCTTAACCCTTTACTTTAACTCATCAAATTTGCTTTTGAATGCCTTTCACTTTAGATTAGGTCAACTGAGAAAGAGCATGGGCACTTCCAGACCTGCATTGGTTTTTCTTTTGCGGGGGGTGTTCAATGGCAAATTTGAACAAGGCAAATACTGGCAAATTTACCTTGCACAATTTAATTTTGCTTGATACTCTTATGCAATGAACCTGCTTCCCCCCAAATTTGGACTCTGTGATAAGGAAAGAGATGGGGAAATGCACTGGAAAGTATCATCTAGCGTCCCTGCAAACAAATCAGGACAAATGCTCCTTAAGCAGAACAGCTGGAAGCACTCTGAATCTTAAAGCCACTGCCTTTTCCAAAGTTCCCTTTTTTCAGCTCTGGACCTCCAATCCTTTGCATGCTTTGGATTTTTTCGAGGTAGTATGTTGATTTACTTGTGCTCTTCAAATGGTTAGGAGGAGACTGTTTTGCAGCATCTCAAGGGATTTATTTATTTATGATTTCTAAAGTATATTATTGTTTGTTTTACCTAATGGACCAGCCCTACCATTAGGCAAAGTAGGGTGATTGCCTCAGGCAGCTGTGTTTGGGTTGACATGGGAAAACACAAGAATTGTTAGTTTGTAAAATTTATTGTGATTGGATTCTCAGACTCAGGAAGATACATATGTGGGACTTTCTGCCTCGGGTGCCAAAATAACTTTCTCAGTAGCATTGAGTACTATGCAGCTGACAGCAACACAAGCATTTTTTGTTCTGCCCTGGGCAACAAAATGTTTTGAGCTAGTTCTCTGCTTTATAACAAGTAAAACAGAGCTGCATGCACAACATACATTTAAAGCATATGGCTTACTCCATAGAGTTCTGGGAAATGTAGTTATAATTCCCAGCACCTTTAGCAAATGATAGTTTCAAGGATTCTTTGGAGAGAGTAATGTGCTGTAAATGTGCTTTAAATGTATGCTGTGTACGCAGCCCCTTGTTTTCATCCTGAGGGCTCAAAGTCTAAATACATAAGAAAAGGCGGAGGCTGAGAGGGTTTCTTCTGATTTTTGATTTGCTGACAAGCACCGGCTTGGGGTCTGGGGAGATACACATTCAGGTAAGCACAGAATTAATTCTTCTATACACCAGGCCATCAAATAGGAGCAGGCACTTCAGGGTATGAATGTCTCTTTTCTCCAAAGTCTGGATCTCTGACTACACTACCAATGTGCGACTTCTCCCAGTTCCTTCAAGTTAAAACAAAACAAGATGTAAATGCTTTTAAACTTATATAACACTGATATCATTTTGCAGTGTAGAAAGATTCTGTGGGAACCAAAATGGTTAAAGTCATTTAAACCTAAAAACACCTTTATCCTTGCCAGGCCTTCTATGCTGTTTGAGTCGGCAGGTGAGTACAATAGTGAAAGTCACAGCTCAAGGGTGAAGGACAATGTAATATTATTAGGGGTTGAGCTGGATGAGATTGTGACCCCTTTCAGCTCTGTGATCTTGATTGTAAGCAGTAGGACTGCTGGAGATTACCTTGATGGGCTTGGCAAGGTGATCAAGTATTCTTCCTTGGTTATGGAGATAGTTCACTGGGTATAGTTATAGAGATGGTTTCTTTGTTATGGACAAAGTTCACTGGGTAGTATGCTTATGGTAGACTCTTTTGGATCTAGTGTGGTGGGACCATTACATGAAGAAAAGTGAGCTAGATCTTACTGAGAAAGCATGGGGGGGGGGGAGATGTTTCCATAGGAGCCAATTTCTAGGGGCTGAGGTTCTCCCCTCCCATTTGAGGGAGCTGCCTCCCAAGTTGATGGACATTACCATTCAAATAGTGTGTGTGTCATGTGATCGATTATGTGGGGCAGGGCTTATCTCTCCCTAAACGATGCCTTATGAGGAACGGCTAAGGGAGCTGGGCACGTTTAGCCTGGAGAAGAGGAGGTTAAGGGGTGATATGATAGCCATGTTCAAATATATAAAAGGATGTCACATAGAGGAGGGAGAAAGGTTGTTTTCTGCTGCTCCAGAGAAGCGGACACGGAGCAATGGATCCAAACTACAAGAAAGAAGATTCCACCTAAACATTAGGAAGAACTTCCTGACAGTAAGAGCTGTTCGACAGTGGAATTTGCTGCCAAGGAGTGTGGTGGAGTCTCCTTCTTTGGAGGTCTTTAAGCAGAGGCTTGACAACCATATGTCAGGAGTGCTCTGATGGTGTTTCCTGCTTGGCAGGGGGTTGGACTCGATGGCCCTTGTGGTCTCTTCCAACTCTATGATTCTATGATTCTCCCGCAATATTTTATTCAAGTTGGCACCCCTGGCTGTTTCCAAGAGTGAAGAAGCATTTGACTTACCTGTTCATCCCTTGATCAACAAACCCTCTGGTGGGCTTATGTGCTTCCAAATATTGTGTAATAATTTTGCTGTTCTTGCTGATCTCCACATCACATTGACTTTGGGGTGAGAACTGAGAGTGGAAGCCATGGATCAGGGGGCTTTCATCACACCCTACCCCCAGGTCTACACCACAATGTGTAAATACACCAAATATCACAAAATGGCAGATCTCCAGTAACCTCATTCCAAGGAAACCCAAACCCGAGCAAGTGCTGGAGCCTCACAACCCAGAGAATTGAGGCGTACATAACAACACTGTTTTAGAAGCAGCAAGCATGGTTTGAAAGTACTTTCACTCTGATTGGTATATCCCCCCCCCCCCCCGCTGTTCAGGGTTGAATTTGTTAAGCATGTTTCTCTGCCAAAAGTGACTGGAGTGTGGTTAAATCAGGCATTCGTTTGATTGTCTTGCAGTTCATAGTTTCTCTTTTGTGTCTCTTACACACACTTGTTCACACACCCTTCTCCATGTCCAACACACTGTCGTTTCCAGCATTGTACCTTCATTCACTCTTCTCCTCAAATGGGTTTTTAATGTCCGTACTTTAAGGAACAGTTTACTTTGATCTATGTGCCTTCTTCTTGCTGATTTTAACATGCTGTTTGTTCATTATCTGGGCACTAGTATGAGCAGCAGCATTTGGAAACTTCCAGAGATTATGGATCTTCTTGATATACTGGGGTTGGGGGGAAAGAGAACAGGTGCAGAACAAATTGAATGAAAAATATGAACATCTTTCTGAGGTTGCCAGAGCAGATGGCCCCCAGCACAGTTGCAGTTGTGTTGGGTTAGTGCTGTCTAAAAATCAAGGGCTTTAAATGGAAGTACAAAAGGGTGAGAAGCATAATTGCTCCTCTGGTATTGATCCAAAAGAAGAAGTCCCTATTATGGTAAACTCAACCAGGAGCTGATATTAACACCACCCCTATGAAGACACCTGGATGGAGCCCATATGCTGGAAATGAAATGTCCCAGGCTGTTCTAGGACAGGACACGTGTACAGGTAGTCATGTTGAATATTTTGAAAAACTTGGCAGGGGAAAGGAAGCAGGTGATACTTGCTGGTAATTTATTAACTGGAGCAAGAATGCATCTTGGAAGAAAAGAAGTAAGACTTGAAATAAGACTTTTAAAAAAATAACAATAAAGCCAGAAGTGGAAGAATATACTGATAATGTGAAAATTGAAGGCCATTGTCAAGACAGTGATAATTGCAATGACTTATTTTGTGGATAAAAAAATTAATCAAATATTGGCATAGAAAACTCTTTTAGGAAAGAAATTATCACAAAGTTTAATGGAAGGTTGAAGAATACAAAGGGTCCTTGTTTTAATTTACACATTGTATAATTGACCTACTTGTAATTTCTGTATCTTCTAAATAGGTTTCAAAAGAAAAGAATGGCTAGGCAAGATTAATAGGAATTCTTTGAGTCACACAATGCGGATCCCCACATTGTGTGACTCAAAGAAATGTTCACCTCCTTTTTTGGATCACAGCTTCTGTCCACCACAGACCCCTCAGTGGATCCTGAAGAATTATTTGACGTATTCATATGGTAACAACTCTAACATCCTGCCATGCATACATTTGCCAGGCATCCTATTTTCATCTTCTTTTGAATTAATTGAAGTTCTTTCACTTTACCAGATTTCCAGCAAGCCAGTTCATCTGTACCAGCTGCCCCCAACCTGGTGCCCTCCAGATGTTTTGGGCCACAGCTCCCACAGCGTATTTCTTTAAACTGCATCACTATTACTTAAAGAATATTATATTTGTTCCATCCAAAGCTGCATAGATCGAACTCACTGGAGATCTTCCCTCTGATTGCTTTTGTTAAAGTACAAGAGATGGAAGGCGAGGGGAAATACCTTTCTGTCCCTTTCAACTTTTCTTTCAAGGACTTTCAAGATCTATAAGCTTGAAGAGTCCCATTTAAGTCTCTCACTTTCACTATCTCTGTGTTAAGCACCAAGAAAAACAACTAGCCCCTTTTCTGAAACATGTGAGCTCTCTGAATGAAAAGTTGCTGCTTGTCAAAACCCAACATTTTAATTCTGATTAAAATTTTGGTTAATCCTGTGTATGTTTTATCATGCTTTGAGAAGCTAGGTGCAAATGAATGGACCATTGTTCCAGATACAGAATGACTGCACCAGGTAACATTTTCGAGTGCTATCCAAACAGCGCTGGATTTAGGGCTGTGCAGGCAGTTCCACAGCACAGGGTGCCACGCCGACGGGGATAATAATAATAATATCCATTAAAAAGCAATTGTACCAAAAGGATTTGTGGTGAAAATAAGAAATATTGTGGTGGGGAGGGGGGGAGATTTTGCTCTCGCTCAGGACACCATATTACCAAAGTCCACCCCGATCAAACATTAGTTTTATGCTACAAAGATAGGCTGCTCATTCAAGGTGAAACACCTGATTTTCACCAATTTACCCTACCTACTGTAGCCCCCACAACAGCTTTTGAGAGTCAGGGGACCCTCTAGAACAGTTTAGGATATGGTGTGGAGGGCTACAATAGAAAGGGATTATGACAAAGTCAGTATCCTTGCCGTGCACAACCAGAAACACTTTCAGCTAGCACAATGCCACTCTTAAATGTAACCCATTGTATTATTTGTCTGTTACTTACATCCTGACAGTCCTATAAATAGCAAAAATACAGAACAAGATACGTACATATGAGAAGGGACTCCAACTCAACTGCAACTCATGTTTTGCGTATGGGACCCTTTGTTTCATCGATTAAGTGCATCATTGTGAGTTTTGTAATTAATCATCATCTCAGACTGGGACTGGAACAAGTCTAGCTACCTTCCTAACATTGCAGTGAACATAGCTGTGAAGTGATTGGGGAATACTTGAAGTGGTTTATTCAAGCCTGATTAAAGCCATTTTGAGATTTCTCTTGTCAAGGAGGCACCAGCATCACTGGCTATTATTAACCACTTGAAGCTCTTTCTTTGCTGTGATGGGAAAGGGGAGGATACAAAATGAAGCAGCTCTTCCATCCGAGTGAAGTGGAGAAAATCAGAGATCAGAGACAGAAGGCATCACTCAGAAAGAATGGTGCATGGAAGCAATGGGCCCATCTCCTAGACTGGTGTCTTTCTGCTTCCCTCTTGATGGGTTCACTTGAGTTCTCCCCTCATTGTTGGGGGGAAAAACCACCTACTGCCCCCAAAACACTTTACTGACAACCAGAACTATCTACATTTTAGATCCCCTTTGAGATAGGTGACATATAACCACCTAAGCAAACTGGGCATGTGTTGCTATTCAGCTTTACCTTTGGCAAGAGGAGTAAAACACATGTCTGTTATCTTCAACAATGATCTGTTTGCTTGTTGCAAACCAGCAGGATTTTATGCAAGAGCACTATTGCACTTGCCAGTGAATGAAGAGTTGTATATTTCTATAATCCAGCCATGTTAGAATCCCCTTACTTTCTCTCCTTGACAAAACTTGTTTCATTTTCACCAGGAAATGACACTTAGGTAGGCAAGAGAGATTCTGGACAAGAATTGTAGATGATTTCAACATTCAGGTAGAGGCTGCCATTGGATCAGCTCAGGATTGAATGGTATTGTTTAGATGGGTCTTTACACTATGATTTTTTTCTTTCTAACCAATATTTTATTGTTGTTCTTACTGATACTTTTACTGATTTTATTATAATCTTGTATGTTGTATATTGCCTGGCGTGCTCTGGTCCATGGGGTCACGAGGATTCGGACACGACTAAACGACTAAACAACAACAATACTTGTATGAAAGTGAAGATTCTGAATACTTCAGTAAATAAAAATAAAACTGTAGTGGGGATAAAATGCACAGGGAGAGAAGGGAACCATGTAGGCTACCCTGAGCTCACAAAGAGAAAAAGTTATGCTCCTCACAGATATTTCCAGTAAGCAATCTGTATCCTGGAGTGCAGAAGCTACAATGTGCATTTACCTCAGGGTGGGAGAAAGGTGAACAATACCTCGGATCCTTCTTCCTTCCTGACCATTGTTCCATTTTTAATTTTCCTTTTAGAACCTGATTGTTATTACACACTTATTGAGGGGGGAGGGTTAACAAAATCCCTGGGAATTTTTCTCTGAAATCTTCCACCTCACCATCAAGTATACTCTTTCTCTTTAGATGATCTCTGGAGGTTTGACCGGAACAGTGTGTAATATTCAGGATGCTGAATTACTATGTGACATCTTCTCTTGACTTACTATTAGAGATGGAGAAAAAAAATCAACTAAATTCATATTTAAAGGTGAACCTCCCTAAAATGCTGGTGAGTTTTCATGATTTTTTTTAATTTTAAAAATTGCAAAAGGAATGTAGAAATCTGGAGATCTGAACTTAAAAGATTGGAAAAATGAGGAAGTGGGAGAAATCAAAACTGACAATCTTCCCTTCTTACTATTATGTTACCCAGAGGGAAGAGTAGACAGGACTCCTGCACCTTTAATAGTTAAGTGGAATGCCTTTTCTTGTGAATAAGGCATTAAGGGGTGCTGAGATACCACCTGATATTCTGCTGCACAGCTACACAGTTAAGAGGAGATCTTCATTAAGCTGTTCACAGTCCTCTTGGGATTTTATCACCCTGAATTGTTTTGGTGGCTTCTGAAAACTTGACTGCCTCACTGTGTACTTCCGACTCAAAATCCTTAATAAACATGTTAATTAGCACCAGTCCCAGTGCAGATCCTGGGGGGCGGGGGGGGGGAAAGCTAGACAGCTTTCTTTCCTTTTAAACACATTGCCTAAATTGTTTATCATCATAATGTCATCAGCACTCTTTACGGGGGGAGAGCTGACTTTAAAATTTAGATTTTTAAAATCACATATATATGAATAATGATTAGTGCATTAATTAGCAACTCACATTTCAGCCCTACATTGATTGCCCCTGCTTGTTGTGATCCAGCCCCCAAAAATGCTAACACAATTCAGAAAAGGATGATTTATGCTTCCTGTCAAATCCCATCACACTACATAACTGATAAATACTGATAAAAACTGACTAATACTGATAAATACTGGCACAGATATAAGGAAAGCACAAGGGAATAGTGATAGACTGCAGTCCTAAGCACACTTTAATTTGCTGGGTGGCTCTGCAACAGAATGGCAGATTATTCAAGCATAAAAGCAATCTGTCCCTTCTGGTTTCTCTCTGTTTCTGATTCCCCCCCCCCCCCCCACTCTTAAATTCATTTGCCACATTTTCACATCAGTTTGTGACTTGCATTTTTTAAAAAAATGTTCTTATTAACATTCATCCGCATTTTGGTGCTTTCTCCTGATATGCATATTTTACATGCATTTTTGTATAATATACACATTTTTTTCAAAGCATTTTGTCCCTATTTTGGTGACTATTATTTACCCCAATATATGAATTTTAATACACGCTTTTGTATATGCATTATTTTTACCCATTGCTTGGCTGGAGAACTGCATTGCAAAATTCAGAGGTGTGAACATTTTGAAGCATGACTGCTTCAGTTTGTGGATTTCCCCCCAGAAAGTGTAAATTAGGTAGCTTTGCCCTTAAATGCAAACTGAATTGACTTTCTCCCCACATCCCTATACAGCATGCTGCTGGAAGTCTTTCCATGGGCTCAAGGCCTGCAACTGCATGGATGAGGCCAGCTACATGGGTCTTTCCATTGAACTGCATCCTAAAAATTGAGGACCTATAAACATAACACCAGCCCATAGAAAAGGGCCTCTTATGGCATTGCTACAATATTTAAGCAGGAACTCAATCATCTGCCTTATTGGGTCGCACACTGTTTTGGAAGGATATGAGAATACACATTGACTCTTATTCAGGAAGCTAATGAAGAGTAATCTGAGCATAACTACACTAGGTGCAGTACTAAAGGTGAAGTGAATCACTGGCGTCCCTTTCATCTTAGTCTATGCGAGCAACCGAGTCCATTAATTTCCTGGGACCTTGCTGATTCCTGATTCTCACTGATGGTTTAAACTGAAGAGTTCTCCACACACTGCTTTGGCAATTGCTCCTAAAATGTATAGTGACCTCAGCTAAGAAAAAGTGGAAACAGCTGGGGATAGCTATCAGGAGATATCAGGACTGAGAGTTTGCCCTTGTCTTCCTGTGTTTGCTTGACCTACTTACTGCCTCCTCTTAGGACCTTCAGCTAATGGAAGTTACTTCCCTGAGTAGGAATGGGGGAAAACCCACAGCAGCATCACTCCTGAAGCCTTAGAATCTATGCTTCCCATGCTGGCTTCCCATTGGTTCCTGTTTGCAGGTTGGGAAGCAGAGCGAGCTAAAATGGTGACACGCCCACAGAAGTAAGTGTCCGCAAAAGACTGGTGCTAACTTGGCAGGCAGTCTTCATGATAAAGCGGTTGGAAAGAGAATTTGTTTCTGCCGTGTCTGAGCTGTTGACTGGTGTATGAAATATCCTCTCTTCCCCAGTAGTCCCCATTCCCATAAAGGCAGTGACATATTAGCTAAGAGGAAGCAATGAATCACAGATCCATTGTTTGTACTGAACATAGTACTAGAGTCTGTGGCAGCCAGGTCTCTGGGACTTCAGGTTTCTTCTTCTGCTTAGCTGGAAGGATTAATGCAGTGGCCCTGAGGGGGTTCTGCTTCAATTCCCAGCTCCATCATCTCTCTAATTTCTTCCATTTGTGTTTGTGCAAGGCTGCATGTCAGCCCAGGTCGGCAGGTGGCATAATGACCTCTTGGTTTACCAGATGTTGCAGGAATGAACTAAGCAGGCAGCCGTATGGAGAATGTAAACATCCAGTAACCTGGACAGTCTAACTCTCTGCTGTGAGTGAAAGGGTATCACTTTTTCATTCTTCTCCCTCTCCCCTCCTGCTTTGTGTCATGAGAGTTGAATTCTTGGCACAGTGACATAGTGAAAAGTAGGAAAGCTTGCGATTCACAGGTAATCCCTGTACATTTCTTAAAGGGTTTAAAACTTAATGTCAACCTGGTGCCCTTTGGATGTTTTGGAGTGTGGCTCCCATCAGCTCAAGGGGCTAATGGAAACTGTGGTCCAAACATCCAGAGGGCACCAGGTTGGTGAAAGTGGCTTGAGAAGGAACAGCAAACACGTTGTTGCAGGATATTTATAAATGTGCTATTTTTGGAAGGCAGGTGAGGATGAGATACAAATACTGAGACACAAATTGGGTTTGTGTAAGTGGACTTCTTGATTAGAGATTGCACCAGCAGTCTTGTAAATATTCTCAGTGTTTCTTGGGAAGAGGGATTGACAATTCAATCACTCTGAAAATTGTAGCTCTGTGAGGAGATTAGGGATCTCCTATCAACTCTCCCTTAACAAACTACAGTTCTCAGACTTAATTGAAGGAGGCTAGGAGTATTTAAAGTGATATGATACTGCTTTAAATGTAAAATGCAGATAGGGCCTAGCGTTCAACTGCGGGTCTAGTAATCTTCTGTATGTAGGATGGTGTGGAGAAGCCATTTCCTCTTCTACCTCAGGCAGCAAAATGTCTTGGACCAGCCCCATCCCTGGATAAAATGCTATGTTTGCTGATATAATCAATGCTTTTAAAAGGAAGGGAGGGAGGAAAAGTTTAGATTAGGGATAGGAAACTTGTGGCCCTCTAAGTTCTATTGGATTCCAACTCCTATTGGCCTCAGCTAGCATGCCCAGAGGTCAGGAATGCTGAGAATTTGTAATCCAGTGATATCTGGATGGCCAATACCCCAGTTTAGGTGCCTAGAAGGAGATGATTGTTCAGTGTAACCAGTTACCAAACTCTGAGGACAAACAATCTCCATCATGCCCTACTTGTGAGTCATTATGGAACTTGATAGTCCTTGGTCTCTTGCAACAAGGCAGCTCATATGCTTTTAAACAAACAATGCAAAACATTAACACAGACGAGAGATACAACAGCCTAGACACCATAGTGGCAAGATGAATACTGGGCATGGGAGCAAAAGCTATACTCATTCGTTGTGTGTGTGTGTGTGGGGGGGAAATCAATAGAGAAATCCTTTCATTTGTCTGCTGGAAATTGCCGCAGGCTAATTTGAAGGGCAAAATCAGCAGCACTGCCACGTGGTTCTGAGGGAGGATGTTTTATCTGTCCCAGTAAAAAACACCCCCCTCTCTTTTAAATATCCTGACTAGCTTCAGGCAAGGCCAGCTTCCCCTACATAGACAACATAGAGCAAGCTTGACACCTTGTCCTATAGGAGAGAAGCAGTGTGAGGAATCACAGGGAGTCCCTAATTGCTTCCCCCTAATGGAAAGACATGATTGCTTTGACAGGGTCTGGGACTGAATATGGCAAAATTAGCCCTCTCTCCCTGCCCTCATGAAGCTGGCTGGAGATATCTCACATTGGTCCTTGCAATTTGAAAAAGAGAGAAATAGAAATAGAGAAGCAGGGTGCCATGTATGCAAGTGACAATTGACTGCATCAGAAGTTGGCTGTCATTCCTTAAATTAGGTCATCTTTATGGGCAGCCCTGAAGAATAAGGCAGATCCCTCCAAAGCGGGCCCAATTTTTCACAGGTCAGTTCTGCTCTTTGTGCAAGAATGACTTATGGACACATGCTGGTTGGCATAGAATGCCATATGGTATCAACAAGACTTGGAGCAATTGGGCTGCCATATAGGAGCTAAAGACTCTCTTGATGTGATAGATTTTTGTCTTGCAAAGGAAATCCCGGGAAGAAGTAACCCACTGCATTTTGAGGATTACAGAATTGCAGTCGCAGCCATTGTAAAGTCAGATGGGGATGGTTTTTCAAAAGCAATACTTTAAAACGTGGCACTTTTCAGCACAAAATACGGGATATTTCTAAAGGTGTGTTATAATTTCACAGGAGATCAGAAATACATGAGCCTCGCCTTCTATACTGGTATAGTCCCTGACTGTCTCTGCCGTGTTATTCACAGAGCATCTGTGCAGAATAAGGGTCCATCTGTATCTGGCATCAGTGATGCTGGAGTTAGTTCAATGACAGATTCTCTGGCCACTTATTTTCTTAATTTTGCAAAAGCAAGTAGAAAGGGTTTGAGGGAGATCTCAGAAGTCCACAGTGCTAATCCTTGTTGTCTTCTGCCTCAAAGGGAGCACACAGTGTGTACACCCTTCCTGCTACTGTCTCATGTGCAAACCTGGCACCCCTCCCATGTTATACAGTATATTGAATTATATGTATACTGAATGAGCTGTCCAGACAAACCCCTCTCTCTTCTCTCTCTGTTTGCTTTTAATGCATACAATACTTCAATGGCAAACCAAAATATTTTGCAAAAGTGGGGAGGGTGGGTGCTGTTCTCTCTAACCCATTCTCTTCTTTCCTCACCTTTTCTGGCCTTCCTGAAGTTTCCTAGACAGGGGTCCTCTTTATAGGTTACTTGCGTATAGAGGGTAAGCATGTTGAATGGGGACTGGGGGCTGCACATCTCACCAAGCTGCTCCTCCATGAACAGAGGAAGCTCCCCGCTGCAGACATTATGCTCAGCATGACAGCTCCAAAATCACAAGAACACAAGAAGAGCCTGCTAGATCAGGCCAATGGCCCATCTCATTCAGCAACTTGTTCTTACAGTGGCCAAGCAGATGTCTATTCCTGCATGTGGAGACACTGTCTCCAACAGTGGAGGCACAGCCTAGCCATTGTGGTTAGTAGCCATTGATAACCTCATCTTCTATGAATTTGTCTAATCCTTTTTTAAGCCATCCATCTTGGTGGTCGTCACTACCTTGTGTGGAAGTGCATTTCATAGCTTAACAATGCACTATGCCATGTGTATTTGACAATTGTATTTGACAATTATCGGGTTCTTCAGAATTCCTGGAATCACAGAATTGTAGAATTGGAAGGGAGCCTGAGGGTCATCTTGTCCAGCGCCCTGCAATGCAGGAATCTCAATTAAAGCATCCATGACAGATGGCCATCCAACCTCTGCTTAAAAACATGAAAGGAAGGAGAGTCCCCAAGCTCCTGAGGCAGAATGTTCCACTATCAACCTGCTCTTACCATCAGAAAGTTCTTCCTGATGTTTAATTGGAATCTCCTTTCTTGTAACTTGAACCCGTTGGTTGAGGTCCTACCCTCCAGAGCAGGAGAAAACAAGCTTGCTCCGTCTTCCACATGACAGCCCTTAAGATATTTGAAGATGGCTATCATATCTCCTCTCATTCTCCTCTTTACCAGGCTAAATATACCCAACTTCCTCAGCTGTTTCTCCTAAGGCTTGGTTCCCAGATCCTTGATCATCTTGATCGCCCTACTCTGTACATGTTCTAGCTTATCAATATCCTTCTTATCTCCAAAGGAAGTTGTCAGTAAATAGATCAATTATTTCAACAGTTGAAAATGTGTATTTTCCTTCAATCAAACCATCTGCATAAGATGATTCAGATCCCTACCTGTGGAGATTCTCTGGGACTGGCAGTACCAGTTCATTGTTTACTGTGACACTGAGGCAGATGGAGTGGGATAACTTTTTCATTTTCTTACATATTGTGGGTGTAGCAATACAGAACATGTACTGGGATGTCATCCCCCCATTGTTGTGAGTCCATTAGATGCCTCTGTTTATGGGAGGCATTGGCGGCACAGTCCCTGAATGGTGGCCTGTGGTGAAGTTTCCATGCCCACAATAGGCATCCACTGTTTCTGGTCACGTCCACACCATATATTTAAAGAACTCTTATACCACTTTAACAGTCATGACTTCTCACAAAGAAGCCTGGCAACTGTAGTTTGTTAAGGGTGTTGACCTCACAGGTCAAGCGTATGATCACTTTTTATTACATTCCAACGCACACATTTTTTATATTATACTTCTCTGTATTGTTGTATGCCTCTCTGAGTCCTTTGTGGTATAAGACAATGAATAAAGAAATAGGATGGTGGTGATGATTGCTGGAGAACCCAAATGCAGTGGAGATCTTTTGTGTTTGCCAAGCTCTGGTGTCTTTTACTTCTTTTCTGCTACATCCATTTGGACCATGTCAGGGAACTGCCATCGGAGCTAGAGGCGGAGGGAAGGCTCCAGAGGGATGCAGGAGAGGGTCCCAGTAGGGAGAGAGGCAGCCCATCTGCTGGGGAAGGAAATCAGCATAACACCAGTGGAGAAGGGGGGCAGATGGGGGAATCGGAGAGGAGGCTCCAAGACTCCTCGCCGGAGACCAGCGGAGAGAGTACGGGTACTCCGCTGCCCACACCCTCCCTGCGCAGAAGACTTCCGCGCAGGGAGAGTAGGAGGAGACTTGGCGTCAAAGAACTTCTTTGCTGGAAGAAGTTCAAGAAACGCCCACTGACGGATTCTGCCAGCGACTGAGACAGCCACGAAGCTAGAGGCTGTCCAGACAGAAAGGGTTCAACCAGGTAACCTAGCCAGGAGTGGCGGCAACTTACGCACGAGCAACCCCTAGAACCATTACAGACCATCATGATCTTTTGACTCGAGCACATCTTTGCTGCAGTGCCTCCCTCCCTCCCACCCACCAACACAGTCTCCACCCTGGATTCCTGGAACATTCTTACTGCATGCTGTCAAAAGACAAAACATCATTTGCACAACTGGGAGAAATTCCAAACTACAACCACACAAGTAGAGCAATAGTCACAAAGACAAAAATGTACACACACATAACAGAGACTTACCCAAACATCTCAGAGAGCCTGCAATCTGTTGCTTGCTTTCTGAGATGAGTAAGACTGTCAACTAATTTTTATTTTGTCGATGTATTAATTTAAGGTCCATCAGTTCGAGTCTACAGGGAGATGTGGATTTGTCGCTGAGCACTGCTGCTAAAAGTGAATTATTTATTGAGAAATGCTGAGGAAGATTTGTCTTCGAACCTAGCTCTGGGTTGGTGGCCTGCCTACTGCTTAAAAGCTTCTTCCTAACTCATTCTATATGCCGTGCCCATTCTTCTGACTGCCTGGGGCAGAGCATTTCAGAAACTTGGGAGAGGAAATATAGATATATTTCACAAAGTTAATCTTGTGTAGAAAAGCAGCCAGGAATATTTTGTATTATATGTTGTGTTGTCCCCTGTGTGTAATTAAAATTCAATTGAAGATTATATTTATGCACACAATACCACGCATACACACATATATATGAAATTTTATTTCAAATTCTTCTTGCTATTCCTTCCTCCTTCCTACCCTGCTGCTTCTTCTCTCAAGGGGCCATTAGGCTTCACTCTTAATAGCTTGCCTCCCTCCTTTCTCTGTAGGCCTCGTTGCACAGACGACTCTGCTTTTACTGACCAATGAAGGGTGAAACCTCTTCAGTGAGCCCTCAGATAGAGCCTGCAATTTTCACTGGCTCAAAGCAACGAGGAAAGCTTCTCCTTGGCCTGATGCACTTGGGTGCAGTGTGATGATGAAGAGTTCATTTCCTGCATGGTTTTGTCCCTCACTGTTACACAATGAGATCTCTCTAGGAAAAGATCAGGCTGTACACCAAAAGATGGTTGTACGCCAATAAGCTTTGGTCCTACATTCATCCTGATTTCCATGTGGTGTGGTCTTCCTGCTAATCAGTTGGTCACCCCACACATATCCATGCATTTCCCCATCACTTTCTAAGCCTTGAAAGTTTTGGGTTTTTTTTTTATTCTGTAATTTTTTGTTTTTTGTAAAACTCTAATAAATATTTTATAATAAAAAAAAGAGATGCTAGGGATCGAACCAGGAACTTTCTGCAGGCAAATCATGTGCACTGGCCCTGATGTATGGCTCATTCATCGCCTAAGGCTTTTAGAGATGCTTGTTGTTGATTTTATATTCTTGTTGCTGGGTATTTTTCTTTTTGTAAACCAGAGCATCTTACAACATACGAAAAGTGGCATAAAAATGCGCTGAACAAAGAATATGCTTTTGTCTATGTCAGTATCTCATCTGTACCACTGTTTATAAGCACACAGAATGTAAACCAGACAAGGCAAATGAACAAAATAGTGCTACCTCCAACAGACACAAGGAAGGATGCAGTTCATATAGTGTGGTTTTTTGTGTTTTTTTTGTAAATCTGTCTGTGGTTGGCTTGAGGCCTCCTACTGATGCTTCCATTCAAGTTGGCTGCCACCCATGGTGTTCTGTGAGTCTTGAAACTACAGGAGCAAAGAGGGTTGCTCTGATTTCCACATGAAGGTTAAAAGTAACCATAGCAACCTGGCAATAGTGGGAATGAAACACATCAAAGGCGGTGACAAGATCCCCAGAGCTATGGTTTTCCAGATACCAAAACTGATGTACGGTCCCCTGAATTTTCCTGTCATGAACCCTTTAAGAAGTGTATACTCAGTTATTTCGGGACCCAGGAAAGAACCATACTCTACCACAGAAAAGCTGCTATTCTCTCATTCTTTATATCAACTCAAACACTGCAAAATAGGCATGACAGATGTCAAAGGATGATTGGCCAGTAGGAAATGGGGCAAATCAGAACAGTCATCCAGGACTACATGCCAGTGATTATTTCCAGGGTTTGGGTTTAGGTTTAGGTCCAAACCACAAGGAAAACAAATCACCAGGCAGGGTGGGCATGACTCAATAACTGGGCATGTTGTTTGCCAACCTTCCTCCCCTGGTATCAGTGGCAGGCCTAGCCAGCCTTGGGCACCACCTGCGTTATACATTTAAAGCAGTATCACACCACTTTCATTTAAGAATCCCCTTCAAATGCTTTTCCATGATCACACCCCTCTCATTACATAAAGCTATATCTCACACGTCCCTTAACTATTTACTTGAGCTACGTAGGCTGTTGGCCTGATCCGGCTGGGCTTTTCTTATGCTATTAGGCTTCCCACTGGAAGGCTCCCTATTTCTTAGCAAGCGTCTAGGGACTGGGACCAACATCAGCACAAATGGCCATGTTGACATAAATGGCTGGGGGAGAATCTCAGTGCTTTTATGATGAGACCTGAAGTTTTTCAACAGCTTTTTTCACCACAGCAGCTCTCATTTTCCCTGTGGGTAACAGAGTGCTTTGAGCTTTTATTTAATGTCGTTTACTGTCACAAACAGCTGTGGGGAGGAAACTTGAAAGTGTCTAACAAAATGCAATTTGGTTTGAAGCTTTTGAATGAGAGGTAGATTTAAAAGATAAGCTGCTTCTTTTTACTAAATGGGGTAGAAGTTACTCTAATGCTTTAAAAGTCAGCAGCAATGGGGTATTTTGCTGTCCTTTTATGGGATCGATGCAAAGCATAATACCAGAATATGAAAAGGAAATGGTCTTATAGCAATGGCACTACATTGCGGATGAGAAGTTGACATCCCTGGTGGTCCTTATCCTAGTCCTTCCATAGTCATCTTGACTTCGTGAATATTTATAGGTTTAATAGCTCAGCTGTGTTACAGCAGGAACACACATAACCTTGCTGTGTATAGGATTAGGCAGTAGCTGCCGATGGAGTGACAAAGTGGGAGTGCCACTGCTTTCCTGGCTTCCAAACACAGTTGTTGCTGGAGCTTTCTGGAGGGAGAGTGGTGAGCTGAACAGTGCTCAGTGCAGTGCAGTGCATTGGAGCCAATCCATCAGTCTTGCCATTATGCACCTGCACAATGCTGAGCTCAACCCTCACTGCGCTCCAGCAAGTGGAGAGTAGCAAAACCTCACCTTTGCTTCTGTACCAGCCACTACTGGAATTTGGAGCCCCTCTGGTCATTTTACATGGCATCCTATGGATTTTGGTTCATAGGACTCGGGATGGGATAGATTACTCTGTTTCCAATCTGTGTCATATTTGCACACATTCATTCATAAATCTATGTTTACAGGAATAGCTGCATGAAAATTTACACTTAAGTATGCAATTAAACAGTACATGTTACCTTCAAGTATCCTGTAAGTACTGGAAAAATATATTAATTTGTGCACAGCCCAGTCCAAAGTGAAAACAAGTAACTGTTAATCCGAATCAGCATTGTTAATGGGAATATGAATGGGCTTCCATGGTTGCCTTTTCATAAACTCCACCTTTTTGCAATCTTTACTAGGACTTGTAGATACTGACTGGTCTACATCACCAGAGATGGATGGTCACCATTTCTCTATATTTGAAGATTTTAGATCTTGAAAAGAGGTGGGATAGGTAAGTCTGAAGTATACCTGATGCATGGTAGTCAACTCGTAGGGGCTGAGGTCGCTTCAGCCCCCCCAATAAAATATTTGAGGGGCCTGCCCACCCCCAAGTTGATGGGCATTGCCATCCAAAAGGTGTGTGTGTGCTGTGTCATGTGATTGGTTATGTAGGGCAGGGCTTACCTGGCCTCCCCCAAGATATTTTATTCAAGTTGAGTCCTGATGCCTGTGTAGGTGACACAGGAGCTGTCTAGGGTTGCTCCAGGATGGGTCTTGTCATTTTAATTTAGACAATTTGAATTCTCCTTGAACAGGAGCATGCACATATTAAAAGTAGGTCAGAAAGGAAGCTGCAGAGTCAATCATTTGTTTTTCTAAATTTTACACTCTTTTTCTGCTTTTCGTTAATAAAACCAACTGGGTCAGCCTGTAGTATAATTATTTAGCAATTTTTTAGTGAGGAAACACAGAAACTACTGTTAAAGTCAGGGAAAAACAAGGGATAGGCTTCTAACTGAATGAAAATCTATTATTCTTTTTAAACTCAGCCTATATGAGATGCAGACTGTTCCCTGGGTGTCAGGGTTTCAGGATCAAGACATGATGGTCAGGCAGATGATAAAGCAGCTGTGTATCTTTCTGCTTTGGATGGAGTAAACAGGAGCAGAGCAGAGAACATTGTTTACAGTCGTACCTTGGTTCTTGAATGGAATCCGTTCCGGAAGTCTGTTCGACTTTTGAAAACCAAGGCGTGACTTCCGATTGGCTACAGGAGCTTCCTGCACTCAATCAGAAGTTGCGAGTTCCAAAGAACATTTGCAAACTGGAACACTCACTTCCGGGTTTGCAGCGTTCGGGAGCCAAAATGTTCGAGTTGCAAGGCATTCGTCAACCAAGGTACGACTGTATATGAAAAAGCTCAGGATAATTTTCAGGATTCACTCATGCCTAATCTGCTGTTTCTCTGTATAGATGTATTCATTTTCATTATAGTATTAATATAGATAAAAATTGTTCCTCAGCTCTGTACTGATTTAATTATCTCCTTGTGGTGTTGTTTATACTTTTTATTGTTGTGCCATTTTATTTTCGCTGTTGTAAACTGCCTCATGTAGCCTTTGCAGAGAAGGGTGGGACATACATTTTATTATAAATCAATCCCAATTTGTTACTCTGGTCTGCACAGTGAACGATAAAGTGCTTCAGAAATTTCTAGAGATTAATTGTTATGCCACTCTTGTAATGCTACATTGTTTCCTTTGCTTAAGTCTCAAATGTTCTCTCTTTGTTTCTGGGACATCCGTTTCTTTGTCAGATGCTTTCATCTCACTAGTTCCTAACTTCAAAAGGAAGGAAAAGGAAAAACTAGGGGCAAGATTATTTCATGAAGATATAGAAACACATACAGCTATCTTTATTACCGTATGTTGCTGATATGCCATGCTTTTAGCACTGGATCTTCAAAAATAGTTGCTGCAGAATCTAGTCCATAACTATAAATTTAGCTTTTAACCAGCATGTTTACCTCCTGGTGGAGAAGGTCTTCACACATGCAGGGAGAGGCTCAGTGGCAGAGGATTTGCTTTGCATGCAGAACATCCCAGGTTTGATTCCTGTCATCTCTAGGGAGGGCTGGGTGAGAGCCCCTGCCAGTCAATGTAGACCAGAGCTTTCCAAACTTTTCATGTTGGTGACACACTTTTTAGACACGCATCATTTCGTGACACAGTAATTCAGTTTTACTAGCAAGACAGAGGTTAAACTAACCCCTTTCCAGCCCCGGGAGGAGCACAGGGAGTGTTTGCATGACACACCTACACACACTGCAGCTGACACACTAACATGTCACAACACACAGTTTGGAAAGCTCTGGTGTAGACTAATGGTCTGATTCAGTATAAAGCAGCTTCCTAAATATGTTTAGACACATGGGAGCAATTTTAGCTACTGGAAAGAAATGGAATGGCATGCAGCACCATCTGAGATAATTCCTTCCTGCAATAATACTAGCTTAACAGAGCAATCTTCTACTTGCATTATAACAGGATTGGAGACCAGGTGGTGAAGAGGAAAACAAGAAAATTAAAAATGGCATAAGAATAACAAACATTACTCTGGAATGTCTACCTCAGACCACCAACCTATGTTTGGTGAAGTAGCAGCAACACGTTAACATCAAGGGGGGTGGGCACTGTGGCTGTCAATGGGACTGCCAAATCCCATTACCCCTCTGTGGATGTAACTCCAGTCTAGGATTGCATCCGAAGAGCTCCCAGAGCCAGCCCTAAAAGCTAGGATTGTCAACCATGTGGGAATGTTTAAGGTAGCAGGAGAGGATATATTATTTATTAATATCCTTCCTAACTTGTGCTAGCAAGTTCCTTTATGTAACAGAGTTACATTCCCCCTTTTATATGCACAGCAGATAGCTGGTTGCAGGCTCGTGTAAGCCTCTCACTATTATACAATTCAATCTGTCTCAGATTGAATTGTAAATTCTCTTGAATCCCTCTTAAAAGAATAAAGAGGTGACAATCTTATTCAAAGTCAATAAAAGAAGTTTACTCACATCAGTTCACAGTTGGATTCCTGAAGCAGACTTGGTTACAAATATGTACATGTGGCTCTACCCCATATGGGCGAATAATCCCAGTGCTTCTGCAAGCTGAGAGCTAGCAGAGCAGTCCTAGCTAGAAGCTGGTCAAACGAAGAAGAAAGTCAAAGAGAGGGGTGTGCTGTGTGACTCATCCTTTTGTTACCTGGACAGGTTAGGTCAGACCCACCTTCTATCACATGCAACAGGAAGGATGTTCCAGCCAGGAGGAACAGGAAGTTTCGACTGGCTGGACCAAACGTTCCCTCACATGTCTTCTCTAGCATTACAAGGAATGTTGTATTTGACTGCCTCTCATAGATCCCACAAACCATCCATTATTTTACTGGTCCAACATGTACAGCTCCATTCTGGCAAGTAATCAGCATCAAGGTTTTACAAAATTCAGAAGCAGCCTGGCAACAATTGTATTGCTGCCAATCTAGTGATGAAGTTAGGAAATTTTAGACCTTGGACGTAACAGTTTCATGAGAGTCTTCCTCTTTAGAGTCTTACTTTACTTACTGCAAAACATGGTAAGCTGGTCCTGCTGTGTTTGGGGGTTCCCCAGCTCATTCTGCTGAGTGGACCCTAGAAGTCCTGCCCTGATGGTCCCTCTGCATTGAGCTCACCAGGTGCTGATTCTGCCTCTGACCTAGCCAGTTGCATTCCAGCCCCAGGCAAGGAAGGCAGTATTTTATATTTTGTTTCATATTAACTCTGTATTAAGGAATGATGAGAACAAGGTTGAGAGCACAAAAAGTGCATCTGAGGAATCACTACGGCTAACTTAAGCTCAGATAAAACAGTATTAGAAAGAAGTTAATGTGAGACTTATGAGATTCAACATACACATATAGCTATGAGCAATTTAGTCTCAGATTCTCTCCAGCTGAACCTGGGAAAACAGAGCAAGAGGAGGGTGGCATCAAGGTTTAATTACAAATGTAATAGAATGAAGTTTTAAACAGCCTCCCTGCAACTTGTATATCAGGCACACGTCACTCTGATTTCCCGGAGTCTCTGATCTCTCTGCCAGGATCTGGATAAACTGTGTAGATTACTAATCAGCACAGCTACAGACAGGGCTGCTGGCACTTTGAAAATTAGGTCACTTAAGTGTTGCTTTAATGTGAGTTTAGATTCGCAATTTAAAGGACTCGCCTTTGAAACACTGGGTTCAATTTTGAAGGAGGCATATCTAGGCGCTTCATGAAAATCGCAGCATAGATGTAAGCATAATGTTAACATAGTTGGTTTCCAAAGAACACAGATTGGTCCTGGATCACACATATTTCTGGAAAAAGGCAAGCATTTAGGTTCCAGCAAACAGCAGCACCCAATCTGCCCAGGCACTGGACTGTGTTAACTGCAAGTGTGTGGAAAGGAACTGGAGCCAAACTACTCTCTGCTGTCAGGTCACTTGATACTTGGTCTCTTTAGAAAAGACATGAGTGAAAATAGCAGAGGGAAATAAAAAGGGCAAGGAAGATGAATTTAACAATATGGGGAATGGTGGAAGGGGGAAGCACTGTAAGCAGTGGCCACAAAATAAGAAGAGGCCAGAAAGGGGGGTGGGGTTTGGAAATATAGTACATCATATTCACATAGCAAAATGCCTCCCTAAGAGAGCCACCAGAAATGAACAATTACATTTATCATCTAATTTACTCATGCTTTTTTCCTGAGGAGGGATTAATTAATTAATGGGCAGCGATTATTCATGTAATCAGAATATCATATAAACAGAAAGGAAAGTAGTGGTTGTAGAACTGAGAATTCAATGGGCTTTCAAAAATCGTGAAGAGGAGGACATGAGTGATTTGTGATGGAAAAAATTAGCACTATGGAGCATCTCTCTTTATAGTGGTAAATTATTTTTATAAATAAGTAAAGGCACAGAATTTGTAATTGCAAAGAAAGAAAGAAAAATATATAAATGGTAAAATAGAATTTCTCTCAAATCCTTGGAGAGAGATCGCAGTTTTTATACTTTTAGATTTGTAGGGAGCTGAACAAAACCATTTGTATCTTTAGCTGCTGTCTTCATTGTTTCACTTTGTCTTCTAAAACTAACCTGTGGCCCATCAGGTGCTGTTGGACTAAAACTCCTACCATCCCTGGCTATTGGTGGACTCGTAATCTGGGGAACCGGGTTCGCGTCTCCGCTCCTCCACATGCAGCTGCTGGGTGACCTTGGGCTAGTCACACTTCTGTGAAGTCTCTCAGCCCCACTCACCTCACAGAGTGTTTGTTGTGGGGGAGGAAGGGAAAGGAGAATGTTAGCCGCTTTGAGACTCCTTCGGGTAGTGATAAAGCGGGATATCAAATCCAAACTCTTCTTCTTCTTCTATTGGCCATGCTGGCTGGGTCTGATGGGAGTTGGAGTCCAGCAATGTCTGGACAGCCACAGGTTCCCCACCCCTATTTGTTACAGAATGAATGGGATCTCTCTGCAGCCAAACATGCCCTGTTGGAAGATCCCAATGCAGCAGTGGCAGCCTTATTCACCTATCAAGACTCTGGCCTGATAAGCCCAATGGAAGGCAACTTAGCAGCTGGGTGTAAATAAGGAAAGGGGCAGATAAAAGAAATGGAGGCCAGAAAGGAGGAAAGGCAGAGGAAAACAGATTGGGCCAAACCAAAAAAAGAAGAGCAACCAGGAGGAGGAGAAGCACTGGCTCTTAGGGCAGGGAGAGGAGGCACTCCATAGGAAGGAACTAATCCCAGTGTGAGACCAAGCAATGGGTGAGTTTCTTGCAGAAGGCACTCCAACTAGGGACGAGCTGGTGGGTTTCTGGAGAGCTCCTGGGCTGGAGCTCATGCCCAACACACATGTAGACATAGGTTGTTACTTGTAAATAAGAAAGAGTATTTATTCAGGCCAATAAATGGTACAGGCTTAGCAGCAGATATAAAGTACAGGAGTCATGATTCAGGAGTTCAGGAATCAGGCAAGATGATCAGAACTGGATGGAAGTGACAAGAATGCCCCAATCATTTTCATGCTCCACTGCCAAACTTTTAAATATAAGATGTGATGCACTCACCTGCGAGACTCGTTCACTTTTAGAGAACAATACACTCTCCCCTGGTGTGGGAGGGTCTGCTCCCATCCTGTGGAGGTGGTTCTAGACCAGGCATGTCCAAAGTCCGTTTTGAGGGCCTAATCTGGCCCGCCGGTTGGTTTAATCCGACCATGTAGCAGTTAATTTCCTGGGGTAAAATCCTAAAAGCTCAACAACTTCAACCCTAAAAAAGCTCAACAACTTCAACCCTAAAAAAAAGGCCTTCACTTCATCAAAACTGGCCCTCTTTGAAAAAAGTTTGGGCACCACTGTTCTAGGCGATAGGACTTCTTTCCTAGAGAAACTTAAGGTACTTGGAGGAAGGGGAAAGAACCTACTTACATTGATTGTAATAATTTGCCCAGGGAAAAGTATCAATGGTACAGCTATAGAAGACATTGGTGTAATTCAGGCCTACTTCTGACTAGACTGTTGTAGGTTGCTCAGTGTAAAGTCCCCTCTTCTTCCCTGGGTGGGGTTTCCCACCATTTCATGGTTTGCCTCAGGAGCCAAAATGCAGACTGCCCTGAAATGTCTGTTCATTGTTCTAGAAATTCAGTCACTGGCATTTTGTGCTATGGACCCAGTGTAGAAACTAGCTATATAAAATAGGAGCACCTGATTTCTGTGTGGTACAAGCATTAAATATTCACATAAGTGTCATTTGTGTATGTTTATCCTGAAAACATAAGACAATTATGTTGATTTTTTATGAATCTGTAATCAGGGGGAGATAACATATGGTAAACTGTACTCAGTAAAACTTCACTGAGCTCAATGTGACTTTATTTGACTGTGATGCTGTATTAGCCAGTATTGTGTTTTGGGTAGAAATGTTAAAAACTGAACGTATTCATGCATCGGAAAACAGAACCTCACCCTACATCTCAGCAATTTAATACATTTTTATAATAAATCATGCTAAGCCCTAATAACAACTTATCTATAACTTTCCCCCCAACACCTACTGTCAAAATAAATTGCTACCAATGCTAGGAACTTAAGACTCTCAATCTTTTTGGATTATTAAAGTGCCACAAAAACTTTTGGGGAGCAACTTAGTATGGGTAGGAAGGGTTATTGAAGAACAAAGTTGAGGCATTCTGAGTCTGCAGGTTCCATGCAGGGCTGGTTCCATCTATGCGGTCTACCTTGGAGAACTGGACCAGCTTTGAGTTTGAGATGTTGCATGCAATCAGCACAAGCAGTGATGAAAGAGGTATGCTGATTGGGGGGCGGTGGCAAAGTG
This sequence comes from Podarcis filfolensis, assembly GCF_964270895.1. Classification (NCBI taxonomy): domain Eukaryota; kingdom Metazoa; phylum Chordata; class Lepidosauria; order Squamata; family Lacertidae; genus Podarcis; species Podarcis filfolensis. The sequence goes on from NC_139604.1 coordinate 84,562,602, forward strand.
TTGAAACTTCATAGAATTTCCTGCTAGTGCTATACAGCCTCAATAATCCCTTCCAGCCTTAAAACTGCTGTCAGCTATAGCAATTTGTGCACATTGACTGATCTGCAACTTGTAGCCCTGTTCCCAGCACCTTTGGTTTCTTTCCTCCCACACTGCTTGGCATAGTGATTGATAATACACACCGATTTTTATGGGAAGCCAAACAATATTGCACATTCCTGTAAGCAAAGTACTAAATAATACACCCCACAGCAGGAAGAATCTGGAAACTCAATGTATGAAAGCTTCATGAGGGTGGGTGGGTGAAGTTATATGATGAATGAGCTTGGGCTAATACTCCCCCCCCCAAGTCTCTTCTCGTTTTGGTTGCATCTGGATGCCAGATTGAATTTGCACAAGTAAGGGTAGTGCAGAGTTGCACTGCCCATGCCTGTCAAGTGAACCTAATGTGAACCTAAATTTTAAGTTGCCCTCTGCCCCTTATTACTCTCGCAGTCTCTTGATTCTCACCATGTGGTTCTTTTGGCTTTCCCTGCAATAGTGTCTAATGCAGATGGTGCTGCCTGTAAAACTTTGCAGAGAAAGGGGTCTATACTCAGCTGCTTTCCCTGCTCAGATCATTGCAGAACATGCAGTTCTTTCAATCAACAAGCCCTTCCCTTGAACAAAATCCCACAATTTCCCATAGAGTATCTCTGAACTGCATTGTTCTGTAGGAAATCCTTATTATATGGCAGTATATTCCTGACTGTCCCTCATGGTAGAGAATGTCCAGGTGATTTTCCTGATCTAGGTTTGAGGTCATGAGGTGATTCAGGGGGCAACATATTGCCCCACAAATCCAGGAGCTGACTTCTGGAAGATGGGAACAGGAGGCACGTGCTGGTTGGGCAGATTCCTTGTGCAGGAATTTAGCTTCAGGAAACTTTCATTAGCTACCAGAGTTTGATCAGGAAGATCCTAGGAATATTCTCTGTCACTTCTTTACTATTCCTTGGAGCTTGGTCAGTTGACAGTGCAGTCAGAACAAATAGGATTATGATTGGAACAGGTTTTATTGCAGTTGAAAGATAAATGCACACAACTTTGCACAAGTATTAAAAAAATGCAATCATACAAGCATATAAAGAAGAAACAAGAAACATTTCTTACATAGTAGATGGTGATCTGTCAGCCCAGGATCCCATATTCTCCAATGCATAGCACACAGTGTTGGTGGTCCAGGTCCAAAAGAATCACACCTGCCCACAAGCTTATATTCTTACTCCATTTTATACAGTTCTTGACCCTTGGATTCCATATAAGGTGGTCCACTTCAAATGCAGAACCACACCAGCTCTCTGACTACCCCATTTCTCCACATGTGACTTTGACTTACACTCCAGCATTCTGGTAGCCTTTCCCACCATGAGCTCATCCTGGTTACGTATTCACCTGATCTTGCTGTTATCTTCAAAATTATGCTACTTCCCTTTTCATGCCAACCCAAAACAGCTGAGGTCCAGAAATCTAGATGTTCCGGTCAAAAACCACAACATTAGAGCATCCTCGTGTGCTCTATGTAGATCTGGAGAGTCAGTAGAGTTTCTCAACTACTGTAGCCTATGTTCCTCTTTCCTTACATGCCACTGTCACTTCCTTTTTCTTATTTTTAAAACAATAAGATGTCATATTCCAATGTCAGCTTGGTACTTTTCCACAGACAAATGACCCGCTAACCTGGATACTTGGTCATGCAACCTTGGACTTCATTTTAGCTAATGTCTTAGATGCACTTCTCAGTTTTTGGTAGCAAACATTAAATTTGGTGGTCTAACTTTCTCCTTCACTTTTTTTGTCACAACTCGGCATTTAATGTGAGTAACCAGTTAAAAACACCTTTACTGCCTTTGATAAGCACTCTGAGGTACCACCAGTGGGGGTTATCTGGCCGAGTGACTCCTATTGCCGGGCAGCTCAGGTGGATTGCTTGGTTTGATGCTCTTGGGTCTGGGGAGCTCAACCAGTTGAATACTAAGCAGAGAGGTGGGTGAGTGAATCAATGGGTACCTTTTCCACTCATCTTCATGGTGAGTGGGCAATGGAGGCTTCGCATCATTCTGCCAAGGGATACTGGTCATCAAGCCAGGATTGTGCTGCTCAGATTAAGAAGCAGAGGGCTTTACCCATGCAGTATTATCAATTGTTCGCTTGCTTGCTTGAAGGTTTTATTTCCCTGTAGATCCGTATTCAAGTTGTAGTTAATAAAGTTGTGACCTTTCTACCATAATTTTGTCGCATGTGTCTTCACTCCTGGGTGTGCTGGCAAAATTTGCACAAAGGTTACACGATGTCACTGTTAATTGAGCATCTGTTCCAATCTTCATGGAAGTTATATGATGTTACTATCACCTCACACTTTCAAATGCATTTCTCTTGTCATTTTGTTGACCGCAAAAATTATGTTGTTTGGGAAGAGGAAAGGGATGTGTAGCGCCAAATTCACTTCAAATGTGCCAGCTAAAGTTGCCAGTATATCAAAATACTAAAAATAGACAATTCTGAAGTGGACTTTTGGGTCTCACCAGACTAGTGTCTTTTGTGGGTGTATTCTGCAACATCTTATTGATGCATAATAGTACATTCTTGGTAGACTTAGCCTGAAAGCACCCACACATAATACCACTTTAACAGTTGTTTCACAATACAGTGGTATCTCGGGTTACATAGGTTTCAGGTTACATACGCTTCAGGTTACAGACTCCGTTAACCCAGAAATAGTGCTTCAGGTTAAGAACTTTGCTTCAGGATGAGAACAGAAATCATGCTCCGGCGGCGTGGCAGCAGCAGGAGGCCCCATTAGCTAAAGTGGTGTTTCAGGTTAAGAACAGTTTCAGGTTAAGTATGGACCTCCAGAATGAATTAAGTACTTAACCCGAGGTACCACCGTATTTCTCTGATGTTACCAGATTGTGACCATCTGGAGGGTTACTCTTGCACTACAGTGCAACAAAAATCAGACGACAAAACCCCAACAACCGCAAAACAATTGCGGTATAAAAAGGGTCCCAGTGGGAAGCTACAGGATGTACACTGATTGAAGTGTTGGCAGGCACAAGCAATATTGAAACCTCATTCCCAGCATGTTTGCACTCCTGTCACAGCAACATCTACACTGACTTGGTCATGTCAACAGAATGGGAGAGGACAGGGTCCTCAAAGACGTGCTCTACAGGCACCAGGCCAACTCTGCTTTACAAGGATGTCATCAAATGTGAAACAAAGGCTGGCAACATCAACCATTACATGGGAAATCCTTGCTGACAACCACAGAGTATGGAGACATTCAGGTTGTGTATCCACAGTAGTGACCAGAGGGAAAATGACCAGTGACAGGAGAGCAGGCAGAAGACCATAATGTACCTGGATGCCTTCATCTGCCCAACTGCAACAAAACATGTCTCACCCCCATCAGTCTCTACAGCCACAGCAGGTGCTATAACTATCCATCAGTTTGACTTCACCCCAAAGGCGCACTCCTCCATTGTCTCCATTGACAGACGGGTGCCAACAACCAGCATGAGCACTATCATGAATGGGCTATACATAAAAAGGACACCTGGAGGTGCCCAAATGGCATTATTTGTGGGTAGGGGAACTTGTCCTACTTTTGTTGCACTACAGTGCAAAAATGCCCTACCTGAATGCAATAATGCAGCAAGGTTTGGGAAGCATCGCAGAACAGCAAACAGAGTGGAATGATGCGTGTGGAGGATCTCGTCAAAATCCACCACTAAGGCACTATTATTGCATCAATGGCATGTTGAGCAACCTCTAATGCGTCCTCTGGGATACTACAGTGTACTCCCAACAAGGTGTCCCCCTGCTCGGTGTTTCCAATCCCCTTCTTCCCAACTGCCGCTTCATAGATCTGGAAGGAGAGCTAAAAGTTTTCCGAGGGCGGGAGGCAGCCGAAGTCAGGAGCAGGGAACTTCATCAAGCTCTCCGGGAGGTCGAGCAACTGGTTGCCCGTGATCGGGGCAGGGCAAAGCCAAACAGAGGGAGAGAGAAGGGGTCCGAGGATATGCAAGAACCCAGGGCGGGAGGCGCGTGTGCCCGCAGAGCCGAGAGACGCGCCTGCTCCTCTGCACAGCGAGGGAACAATGCAGCGCGAGGAAGGGAAGGCACGGCGGCTGGGAGGGAAAGGGATGGCGGCAGGGGAGGGGGAGATAGGGAGGGGGCATGGGCTGGGAGGTGGAGCCGCGGCTGGCTGGAGCTGGCGACTCCAGCTCTCCCGGCTGCTGCGGGCAAAGGGATCTCTGCACACGCAGCGAGGGAGCGCCGAGCGGCGGCTGCAGCGTCCCAGCTCGCCGCACTGCCTCGCGCCACCTCGAGCGCCGGGGAAGCTCGGGCTGCAACTTGGGCGCCGCCTGCGAAGAGGCGCTGGTGCTGCCGCTGCCGCCGGTCTCTCGGCTCCTGGGAAAGTTACCTCAGCTGCCCTGAAGAAGCTGCCGACGCCGAGGAAGGCGAGCCAGCGCGGCTGGGCTGCCTCCCGCTGCTCCGAGGGTAAGCCCGGGACTCCCGCTTGGCCCCGCCTCGAGCGCCTCGGCTCTGCGTGGCGGCGGCGGCGGCCGCGATTCGCTCCCCCCCCCCACTCGCCCCGCCAACCCGCGTGCCGAAAGCGCCCCCTTTAGAAGCCTCCACACGGCGGCAGGGCCGGTTTTGCCTCAGCTGCTGCTGCCCCGCCATTCAGCCTCCTCTCCGGCTCTGGGTCTTACGCGGCCCCTGAGGGGGTTGAAGAAGTCCTCATTTAAATGCCCATAGAGTTCCGGTAGCTTTATTGCTCATCCCCAAATGGTGGTTTGGGTGCTCCTGTTCGCCTCAGCTAGTCTTAAACACTCACTCGACGCACTCAGGGTTTTGGCTCTTTCAGTGTTCCCAAGCGTTAGGATGCGGATTCCTTCTCCATTAAACATCTTCAACTCCACACACAGACACATCTACACAGGGTCCCCCTTCGCCAGTGGACCATAGCATTCTGGTCACTGGGGGTGCTGTAGTCCTGGCTCTGAGGATATGGGCACCCTCTAAATACTGGGGTGCTTTCCCCTCACTTGGGGTCCCTTTATTGAAGAACCCCTCTTCCCCCTTCAAATGCCCTGCACTGCTGCTCTCCCCCAAGGGCTGCTTCCTTGATTCAGTTCCCTTCAGTGTCCCTGGATGCAGCGCATCTCTTGCGAAACTTCCCCAGATGTGAAGTTTGGTGCTGTGCCCTCCTAAGTCCTGCTTTGGGGGGAACAGCTTCTGCTCCTTTCAGCGCTCCCTTCTTTTTTGCTTATGTCCATCATGAGGGTGTTCATCCATCTTGAACTCATGCTGGTCTTCCTTGTACCTTCTTTAGTCCTGTTATGTACTTATTTTTAAAGAAGGGGTGGAGCGGGCTGGACAGTTCGTTCCATCTCATCCATCCCAACAGAATCAGGAGGTTGTTTACAACCTGTGCTAGGTGGAAAGTGGAAACAGGTGAGAAATGTGCTACTGTCCTCCTTCCCAGACAGTGAGTGTTGGGGGTGGGGGGAAGCAACAGAATATGCTATTCCTTGTCCTTTTGCATAGAAGGGAAGCTTTTTGGGATGTTGAATTACTGGACCATGCTGGGTGTCTCTCTCTCCTTCCCTCCTCCACCCCCCAATTCAGGTGTACGTGCCTTCTTTCCAGTTAGCTTTTTGTCCCTGTGTTTGATGATAACAGAAAAGATGTGCTGAAAGGTTTTAGGTAATCCAAGCCAAACTAAACTTGCAGATCATAGTAAAACATTTCCTCAAGATGACTATCTCAGTGGGTGATCGCCTGTCTCAAACTGAGACAAATTCATATCTCTGCTTAACTTAGTGTGTTGTCTTATCATCAAAGATCAGTTTAGTGGGTTGTCTCCTTTAATGGTCTCACTTTGCATTGCTTTCTTAATTTGCAAGAGAAGTAGCTATATACAGAGTTTTCTTATAGATTTACCAGGAGGATTTTGAACCTTTTGTTAATAAATATTCCTGCTCTTAGTTCTGGGCACACTGTAACTTGGAAAATTTCCAATGATCCAGGCGGCTCAGTTGCCTAAATATCTGATACAAGTCATGTACCAAATGTGTTGTTTATCGTTTGCTAATATGCAAGAAATAACTAAAAAGAAAACTGATCTGTGCAGCAACCAAACCATTGTTTTAGCAAGTATCCAGCTGACACTGCCTTGTTTTAGAAAAATGTTATTCTAGTGCGATACATTTGTTTAAAGCTGGAATTTTTATTATCAGCTGTAGTTCACAGAACATTTCCTCTTTCTTTTAGCATATTGATTGTTCTCCTTTTAACTCTTGGAATCTGTTCTGATTCTACTGTATGTCACTGCATTTGTCATGATATCGCAATATTCTGAAACAATGTACTATTATTCTTGGCACCTGCCACTGAGGTTAGGGGAACAGGCAAAGGTTAAACATCTGGAAAAATCCGTTATAAGATTTGTTGGGCAGTGGAGCAGTTTCTTCCTTGGGGGGGGGGGCGTGTATTGTATATCTTGCCTGAGAGCTTATTCAATTATGAAGAAACAGGTTTGGCTGAACCATTTCGGGCTGCAGGCGTCTGTAAGTTTGAATGATCCCATATATGAAAAAGAGACTGTACACATGCCAAGGTTGGATTGCTGGAGAAAAGGAAGTTAGCCTAGCTTTCTCCCTTGTGGAATAGCTTCCCATGTTTGAGGAAGATCATTTAAAATTAAAATAGGAGCATACTGACACCTTTGAATCTTTCCATTAGTCCAAAGTAGTACAGTCCAGGAAGGGCATCACTGTTATCTGCTACTAGGTAATGGTTGCAGAATTATTGAAACATTGTACTTTGGGAAAGATGTTCATTTTCCATCCTTAGAGGTTTTTAAAAGCTATGTTGGACTGACATCTCTCTGGGAGGTTGTCAGTTCTAGGGTACTTTGCCATCTGATGGTATTTCTCACTTGACAACTTATGGAAACGTATAAATATGTGATTCTGCTTTATAATACATTATTTTCTTGCTAGACTGAACATGTTTCATCATATGGCAAATGGCTTTGAAATGAATGGGCATTGATACAGACTTAGATGACTTTTAAATGCCTTCCTGCATATTTATAAACTTATCAATCCTGTGCACACACAGCACTTAATAATGATTAAAGCTAACTATAGTTGATGTTGCTATAACTACAGATGAAACTATGGTTTTGCATGCAGAGTTTAACCATTCCCCCAGTAGGGACATATAGGGAGAAATCTACTTCACACCTTGCAAGCAGAGAAGCTGCAGAGAAAAACTGTCTTAACTATGGTTTGCTTGATGCAGATGTAATCCTTAACTGTATGTAAACTTTAGTTTGGAAATCTATGTAAAACTAGGGTTTCACATCCTGTTTGCAGCTGCCCAGTCTAGACAAAATGGGAAATCATGGGTTCCCACTATAAATGAGTTTTGGCAAACACTGGGCTTTTACACTGTCCCCCACCTCTTTTTTGTGCATCAGAGGAGACTGTAAGCTTCCTTTTCTAATTCTAAAGTAACTACAGTCATGTGTAAAGTCCAGATGTGGAGAATTGTGATTTTTTTGAAATTCTAATTAGTGAGAACAAGCATGAAACCATAGTTTGATCTTGGCTTGTTCTTGCTAACTATAGTTTAATATATACTTTATAAACTAGGAGTGGGCAAATCATTCATATTTTTTTCTTTCACAGATTGCATTCCCTTGGGTATAATCTGTCAGGGGCCAGTGGCAAGTGGGGCCAGAACCAAAAATGGCAAGGCCACCCACCCTTCCCTTTATCCCTTTCTTCTCCCTCTCTCCCTTCTTCCTCATCCAGCTGCCTGCCAGAGGAAGGGCAGTTCACTCTTATCACAGTACCAAACTCATCAGTTGCTGGGGGTTTCCCCCCCACACCTTCCATTGCTCCAGGCATCATGGCTTCCGTCCTTCCTGGTTTTCTCCTCCCATTCTCTTTTTCTCCCTCCTATGAAGTTTGCGCAAGGACCACTTGTGGTTCTTGAGCTGCAGGTTTTCCACCCCTGCTTTAAAGAAACGACAGCCCCCCCCCAATTTAGATGTTATGCAAAGCTCTGGTAAAAGCTACTGATCTTCCTTAAGTGTGCAAATGAGCAGAGGGCAGAGGAGCATAAAACCCCACAGCTCATTCATATAGAGTTGTTGCAGTAATCAGGTCCTAATTGGTCCCAAGGTAGTCACATGATGGTTGTGGGATTGGCTTGCGATCTGACAGATCCTGGGGTGGCTCGGCCCCTCTCCACACTATTTTTTCAGGGCTTATTGCTGGTTGCTACCTGTGGAGAGCGGCTGACAACATCACTTTCTTCCTCCTCTTTGGTGGGCAGAAGGGGGAGCTCAGTGTCAACAGAGGCAATAGGGCTGGGTAGAGAAACATCACAGCTCAGTCCAAGCCTGCTACACACACCCCAGAGCAGTGCAAAGTGGAGGGATTGGATTGTGTCCCTATGGATGAAAGCAAGCTTGCATTGCTATAAATAAGAACTTTCAAATCTTTCTGCTGGAAACTGTACATTTTGCTGTAAAGATCTACTTTCTCCTTGGATTTCCTCAGAGTGCTTGTGCGTCCTTGATGATTATTCAAAATTTTGATGGTCCCTAGAAGGCAGTTAATATTTTAGTATTTATTGCAGTTAAAGTGCTGTTTATGTTGTACATTGCTGATGTACTATACAACAGAATTACTTTAAAATAGAAAAGCTATTTAATAGAAATGAAATGGGTGATTTGTGTACTGAACAGCACAATTACTATAAAATGAAACAGCTATTTAACAGAAATGAAATGGGTGAGGGGGAGGAGAAATCCTGATTTATTTTTTTTTAGAATAATATTTATTACTTTTCCAACAATTTAAACACTACAAAAAAAAGAACAATACAATAAAAAAGAACAATACAATACAAAAACACTACATACCACTAGCACATTAAACTAACAAAACAAAACAAAAACAATTTAAAACACATCAAACAATTTCAATATCTTATCTTTCATTCGCTTATTTCCATGACCACCTCACACCTCCCTTTTGGTATTCCACTTCTGTTAATTGTTTCAGCAATTCCTTTCCATCTTCCTCTGTTTTCTATCCTAGAATTATCTTAACATATTATAACCTTATTTTTTCCTTTAATGCTCTAATAATCTATTTATGCTTAATTCCTTATAACATTTCTACTAAAGCCATATAACTTCATTCCCACATTTTTCTAACATTCATTAATTTTACAATATTTCTGTAAATAGTCTTTAAACTTTTTCCAGTCTTCTTCCACCGACTCTTCTCCCTGGTCTCGGATTCTGCCAGTCATTTCCGCCAGTTCCATATAGTCCATCAACTTCATCTGCCACTCTTCCCGGGTGGGTAAATCTTGTGTCTTCCAATACTTCGCGATGAGTATTCTTGCTGCTGTTGTTACATACATAAAAAAAGTTCTATCCTTCTTTGGCACCAATTGGCTGACCATGCCCAGGAGAAAGGCCTCTGGTTTCTTCAGGAAGGTATATTTGAATACCTTTTTCATTTCATTATAAATCATCTCCCAGAATGTCTTAATCCTTGGGCATGTCCACCAAAGGTGAAAGAATGTACCTTCAGTCTCATTACATTTCCAACATTTATTATCGGGCAAATGGTAAATTTTTGCAAGCTTGACTGGTGTCATGTACCACCTATAAATCATTTTCATTAAATTTTCTCTTAGGGCATTACATGCCGTGAATTTCATACCTGTGGTCCACAACTGTTCCCAGTCAGCCATCATTATGTTATGTCCAACGTCTTGTGCCCATTTAATCATAGCTGATTTTACCATTTCATCCTGAGTGTTCCATTTCAACAGCAAGTTATACATTCTTGACAAATTCTTAATTTTTGAATCTAGCAGTTCCGTTTCCAATTTTGATTTTTCCACCTGGAAGCCAACATTTTTGTCCAAATTGTATGCCTCCATTATTTGGTAATAATGGAGCCAATCTCGCACTTTGTTTTTCAATTTTTCAAAGCTCTGCAGTTTTATTCTGTCTCCATCTTGTTCCAGAATTTCCCAATATTTCGGCCATTTGGCCTCCATATTGAGTTTTTTCTGTGCCTTCGCTTCCATTGGTGACAACCATCTTGGGGTTTTCTTTTCTATTTTTTTTTTTTATAATATATTTATTAAAGTTTTCAAATAAAGCATATATTAGATAAGCACTTATCATTGTCCATTTAACATCTCTCAATTGTTACATGGGACTCCCCCACACCTCCCGCATACACTTACATCATTATTAAATTAATTTCAAACAAATTATCATTTAACTCATCTTAATTAATAATCTTAATTTGGTTTGACATATAATTCAGCCTTAAATCTAATTTAATGGTAGACAATTGTCTGCACTGGCATCCAATTCAGCACTCAGCCAAATTACAATATTTTTGTAAATAAATCTTAAATTTCCTCCAGTCTTCTTCCATCCTTTCTTCTCCCTGGTCTCGAATTCTGCCGGTCATCTCGGCTAATTGCATATAGTCCATCAGTTGCATCTGCCATTCTTCCACAGTGGGTAGCTCCTGAGTTTTCCAATTCTTGGCAATTAATATTCTTGCTGCTGTTGTTGCGTACAAAAAGAATGTTCTGTCCTCTTTTAACACACTCTGGCCGACAATACCCAGGAGAAAGGCCTCTGATTTCTTAGTAAAGGTGTATTTAAACACCTTTTTTAATTCATTATATATCTTCTCCCAAAAGGCCTTCACTCTAGGGCAGGTCCACCAGAGGTGAAAAAATGTTCCTTCATTTTCCTTACATTTCCAACATTTGCTATCAGACGAATGGTATATTTTAGCCAGTTTAACAGGGGTCATGTACCATCTATACATCATTTTCATCACATTTTCCTTCAACGCATTACATGCAGTGAAGTTCAGCCCAGAGGTCCACAACCTTTCCCAATCTTCAAACATAATATTATACCCAATATCCTGCGCCCATTTTATCATTGTTGATTTTACCATTTCGTCATGTGTGTTCCATTTCAGCAGCAAGTTATACATTCTTGAAAGTACCTTAGTCTTAGGTTCTAACAGTTCAGTTTCTAACTTTGACTTTTCCACTTGGAATCCTAACTTTTTGTCATTTTTAAACACTTCTTTAATCTGAGCATAGTGTAACCAGTCTCGCACTTTGTCTCTCATCTTTTCTAAACTCTGCAATTTCCAGTTGTCACCATCCTTTTCTATTATCTCCCAATATTTTGGCCAGTTGGCCTCCATATTGGCTCTTTTCCGAGCCTTAGCCTCCAGGGGTGACAGCCACCTTGGAGTTTTATTCTCCAGTAAGTCTTTATATTTTGTCCAGACATTAAAAACTGATTTTCTGACAATATGGTTCTTGAAGGCCTTATTTATCTTAGCTTTATCATACCATAAATATGCATGCCATCCAAACGCATTATTAAAACCTTCCAAATCCAAGACATCCGTATCTTCAAGAAGTAACCAATCTTTTAACCAGCAGAAAGCTGCAGCTTCATAATACAACTTTAAATCTGGCAGGGCAAAGCCCCCTCTTTCTTTCGCATCTGTTAATATTTTAAATTTGATTCTGGGCTTTTTGCCCTGCCAGACAAATTTAGAAATATCTTTCTGCCACTTCCGGAAGCACTCTGTCTTGTCTACAATCTGCAATGTCTGAAACAAAAATAACATTTTTGGCAATACATTCATCTTGATGGCAGCTATTCGGCCTAACAAAGAAAGTTTTAATCTTGACCAACTATCCAAGTCTCTCTTAATCTCTGACCAACATTTTTCATAATTATCTTTAAATAAACTCAGATTTTTTGCTGTTATGTTTACCCCTAGGTATTTAACTTTTTTAACCACATTTAGTTCTGTCTCTTTCTGAAGCTGTTCCAACTCAATATCTGTCATGTTTTTCCCCAAAACTTTAGTTTTTTGCTTATTTAGCTTAAATCCTGCCACTCGACCAAAGTTTTGAATCAGTTGTAGTACTCTTTTCAAACTAGACTCCGGCTCCTGTAATGTCAGAACTAGGTCATCTGCAAAAGCTTTAAGTTTATATTGTTTCGCTCCGACCTGAATCCCTTCCACCAACCGGTCCCCCCTAATCATATTCAGGAGCACTTCCAGAACCGAAATAAACAGTAATGGGGAAATCGGGCAGCCTTGTCGTGTACCTTTTTCAATTTTAAACTCTTCTGTAACCACATTGCTAACTATCAGTTTAGCCTTTTGTTCTGAATATATTGCCTCAATCCCGTTCTCAAACCCCCGTCCCACTCCCATTTCTTTTAAATTCCCCTTCATAAATTTCCAAGAAATGTTGTCAAAGGCTTTCTCCGCGTCTATAAAAATTAAAACTGCTTTAGTGTTTATGTTTGTTTGTAAAAGTTCCAATATGTCTATGATGTTCCTTGTGTTAGTAAACATATGTCTGCCCGGGAGAAAGCCTGCCTGGTCTTTATGGATTATCTCACTTAAAACTTTCTTAAATCTTCGTGCCAAAACATCTGCAAATATTTTGTAATCCACATTTAAAAGGGAGATGGGACGGTAATTCTTGAGTTGTGTCTTTTCAGTTTCTGACTTTGGAATCAATGTGATAAATGCTTCTTTCCACGATTCAGGCGCCTTCTTCCCCTCCATTATTTCATTACTGATCTCCAACAAAGGTTGTATCAAATAATCCTTCAATATCTTATAGTAGTTAGAGGTCAGTCCATCTGGCCCTGGTGATTTGCCCTGTTTCAGACTCAGGATGGCCTGTTCAATCTCTTGTCGTGTTATTTTGCCATTTAAAATTGTTCTATTTTCTTCTGACAGCTTTGCTAATCCATTTCTCTCCAAAAATTGTGTAATCTCTATTTCATCTTGTGGCCCTTGAGTATATAACTTTTTAAAATACCTCTGGAAGCACTTTCTAATCTCTCCCGGGTTCTGAATGTTCCTTCCTTCAACCTCTAAGTTTGTTACTGTATTTAATCTTTGTCTCCTTTTCAACTGCCAAGCTAGCAGTTTCCCACATTTATTTGCCGATTCAAAAGTTTTTTGTTTCATTGTTTTAATCTTCCATTCTATTTCCTGATTTATCAGCTTGGAATATTGCGCCTGATAAAGTTTAATTTCTCTCAGAATCGGTTGGGACTTCGGGTTAGATCTTAACTTCTTCTCCAACTCTTTGATACTTTCCAGAATTTTATCTTTCTTTTCATTTTGCAGTCTTTTCTTTAAGGAATTCTGTTGAATCAAGAACCCTCTCATCACAGCTTTACTTGCATCCCAGATAGTTCTTTTTTCCACCGTAGTGTTCAAATTAATCTCAAAATAGTCCTTTAAGGTTTTTTGGGCCTTCTTTACAATTCTTTGATCTCTAAACAGGCCATCATTCATCTTCCATCTAAAGGAGCCGATTGGGATCAATGTCATATCCATTCTCAAGGCGTTATGGTCGGAGCATGTTTTGGGGCAGATTTCCACCTTCCTCACCTTAGGTGCCAGACTTCTAGTTATCCATATTTGGTCGATTCGTGTCCAAGTCAGTTGAGCTTCAGAAAAGAATGTTCCTTCTCTTCCCAGGGGGTTTCTAACTCTCCAGATGTCAACCCAGTCCATATTGTCAGTCATTTCAAAAAAGGTCTTAGGTAGTCTTCCCTCTTTAGTAATGTTCTGGTTCTGTGACTTATCCATATTTGTTGATACGACCCCGTTCATGTCCCCCATCATGATGACGTTGTTGTAATCCAGATAATCCAGCATGATCTCGTGCAACTTCTTATAAAAATCCGATTTTCCTTCATTTGGAGCATAAATTCCTAATATCAAAATTTTTTCTCCTTGATACTGTACTTCTATTGCGAGGATTCTTCCACTTTCATCTTTAAAGAGAAATTTTGGTGAAAGGCTCTCTTTTGCATAGATCACTACACCTCTCTTTTTAACTGTATCCGATGATATAAATTCTTGACCAAGCCTTTTATTTATTAACACCTTTCTATGGAGCCTAATCACATGTGTTTCTTGTAAGCATATAATGTCCAATTGTTCCTTTTTTAAAATATGAAAAATTTTAGACCTTTTTTCGGGACTGTTACAGCCATTTATGTTCCAACTCAAAAGCTGCAGAGACATCCTGGATAGGTCTGGTTATTCTTTCTGGGGTGGTACCTTGTTCTCCGGTCCTTGAGGATCCGAGGGGGCGGGCTCCCCTGGAAGTTCTGGCGCTGGCAATCCAAGTCCTTTGTGGAGGTCTTCTCCGTGTGCTCCCAAAAACTTGTCTCTATCTTCCACTGTTTTGATTTTGATCTTTCTCCCTCTGTAGGTAAAGGATAATCCTTGTGGAAACTCCCACCTGAAGATAATTGCGTTGCTTCTCAACAGTCTTGCCAATTCCGTGTAGTTAGATCTAAGGTCCAGCAACTGCTTAGGAATGTCCTTGTAGATTTCAGTTCTCTTGCCCAAAATGTCTAGTGACTTTTCGTAGTGCAGGCCCAAAATCTTGTCCCTTTCCTCCTTTGATCTCAGTGTTATCAAACAATCTCTGGGCTTCTCTGTCCTTCTGACTCTGCCAAGCCTGAAAGCAGATACAATTTTAAAGTCTTTTTCCTCTAATTTCCAAAACTTGGCAAATTCCTTAGTTAGAAATTCAATAAAATTATCTTCTTCCACCTCTGGTATTGACCGTATCCTCAAGTTGGTCTCCCTGTTTCGCAGTTCTGTCATCAAAAAGTAAATCTGATGTTCTCCAACTTGTTTGCTGAGTGGTCTTACTTCTTTCTCAAGTTCTTCCAATCTTTGACTAGTATCTTCAGCCAGTTTACGATTTTCACCTACAGCCTCCTTTAATTCTCCAATAGACTGGGCATTCTGTGCAACTTGTCCAGTCAGCTTATTCAAGCTTTCTGTGTTCTGTTCAATTTTAGCTGTATGCAAATCAGCCTTCTTGTCCAGAGCCTCCAGTTTCTCCAAAATTTTCTCCAAGACAGAGCTACTTGTCCCTGAAGCCATATCTCCCAGGTGCAGCTCCTCTGTCTCACCCTCCCCTGCCTGTATTAGGGAGGCCGCCTCTATGTCTGGAGGCAAAGTGGAAGGCAAGGCCGGCACAGAAGATCTACGCTGTGAGGCTGCAGATAAAGTTAGAGTTGTTTGTTTAGTCCTTCCTCTTCTCCTTGCGCCACTCATTCCAAAGTTATCTGTAATCCAAGGTCAATCCAAGTTGTTCCCATGAGAAAGCAGAGTCCCAGATGCAATAGTCAAACAGAGGCCGGGAAAGGGAAAGTAAAACAAAGTCACTGCTGTAAGTCCAAAATCCTCTAGAGGGAGCTTAATACGTCTTCAGGGAAAAGATCAAATCCAAGTTAAACTTATAAATTTAAATCCATGTCTATCGCCTCCACAATGTATTATTTTTAGCAGAGTAAAACTTAAAGCAAAACAGTGTTTCTTACAGTGCCTTGACTGCAACAGTTTCAAAGTATCCAGTTCCAACTCAGAATGTTTCAAAACCTAAATTCAATGTATCCAAAGTTGCAAACTGGTGCTCATCCAGGCAGCTCCAGCACCAGAGATTCTTATTTATTTTATAATCCACTGGTGCCACAGAAGAAGAATATCAGTGCACCCCGAATATGACCAGCAAAAGTCAATAGCTCAAAGTCTTTCACTCAGAAAACTGCTTTAACAGGGTGCCAGCATTTAGTTAACGCATAACTTTTTGTCTCCACTCCTCCTGCTCTTTGCTTAAAGTTCAGTATAGCGGGAGATGGGCTTCCTGCTTATCCTCACTCCGTTTTCAGCCAGATTTCAACTTTTTTAAAAAAGTTTTAAAAGTTTCATAAAGTTCTCAAAAAGTTTCAGAAAGTTGACAAAAGTTTCAGAAAGTTTTCAATGTCCAAATTTACTCACGGGTTGTAGTTTCCAAAGTTCAGAAAAGTTGCAGGAAGAGAGGACAGCGCTGACCGGCAACAGCAATGCGGCTTCACTTCGCTGTTTGCGCAACGACCCACAGCGCCGCTACCCCCTCCGCGATCCGGAGCCCCTTACGGGGTCCCTTCAACGTTTTGGGGGCTGCTTCTGGCGCCCGCCGGGTCCCGAGACCACAGGCTTCTGCCACCTGTGGTTTTCCTGAATGGGTCTCCGCTTCGCCGTAGCGGACGACCCGTTTACAGCGGAGCTCCCTTCTCCTTACTCGGAGAAGGCAGCCATTACCGGTCGCGCCGCCTCCGGAAGTCCTGGGGTTTTCTTTTCTAACAAATCCTTATATCTTATCCAAACATTAAACAATGCTTTTCTAACAATATGGTTTTTGAACGCTTTATGTGCTTTTACCTTATCGTACCACAGATATGCATGCCAACCAAATGCATTATTGAAAACTTCTAAATCCAACACGTCAGTGTTTTCAAGAAGCAGCCATTCTCTCAGCCAGCAAAAGGCAGCTGATTCATAATAAAGTTTAAGGTCTGGCAGGGCAAATCCACCTCTTTCTTTAGCATCAGTTAATATCTTAAATTTTATTCGAGGCTTCTTGCCCTGCCAGACAAATGTGGAAATACCTTTCTGCCACTTCTTGAAACAGTCCATCTTATCCAAAATTTGCAATGTTTGAAACAAAAACAACATCCTTGGCAACACATTCATTTTTATCACCGCGATTCGGCTCAACAATGATAACTTCAAATTTGTCCATATTTCTAAATCCTTTTTCACTTCGGTCCAACATTTTTCATAATTATCCTTAAATAAGTTCACATTTTTGGCAGTCATGTTAACCCCTAAATATTTCACTTTCTTAACCAATGTTAGTCCTGTCTCCTCCTGAAACTTCTCTCTCTCATTCACAGTTAAGTTTTTCTCTAAAACTTTAGTTTTCATCTTGTTCAACTTAAAACCTGCTACCTGTCCAAATTCTTGAATCAATTCCAATACCCTTTTAGTACTAGATTCTGGCTCCTGTAACGTCAATACTAAGTCATCAGCAAATGCTTTCAGTTTGTACTGTTTAGCTCCCACTTGTATACCTTTAACCTCTTGGTCCTTTCTAATCATATTTAACAAAACCTCAAGGACCGATATAAAGAGCAATGGAGAAATTGGGCAGCCTTGTCGTGTCCCTTTCTCAATCTTAAACTCTTCTGTCACTACATTGTTCACAATTAATCCTGATTTTCTAAGATGATGTACTGTAAGACTTTTAATTTTGGTGGAATGTTTCTAGTTCGCAGAAAATTCAAGCCAGGGCTGAATGTTAGTGCCTATATTTTCCACTTGAGGGGGAATAATTTATTGTCAAATGATTTCTGGCATTTCTAACAGATTTAATGAAGGACACAGGATGTGGATAAATAACGGGGTGCTACTGCATTTGGTATAGGGGGTGGTGAACCTGTGGTCCTCCAGATGCTGTCCAACACCCAACTCCTGTGTGACTCACACAGTGTAGTCGGTAGTAAAGGATGAAGGGAGTTGCAGGTGTGACATGTCCTTCTGGCCACCTAAGAAAGAGGTGTGAATGGGAAATGCACCCAGTTTCTGGATCTGCCTTTTATTACCACCGAATTTTCCTGCCATTAGCTTCACTGCCCGTCATTCCACCAACCCCAGTGGGCACCAGTCCTCCACTTGCATGAGCCCCTTCAGTTGATACTAGGCAATACACAATGAAGGAACTAGAACAGACAGGAGGAAACATCTCTTGGTATATTTGCACACACTCACATGCAGTGGCTATATGTCAGTTTGCTTGGGGGATTGTTTTGAGGGTGTCTGTGGGCAGAAGAAGAGGATCCTGCAAAGTAGCAGGGTAATAAGAGTCTTCGGTTTGTTACAAGGTCACTTGGCTCTATACAGCCAATATCATTCCATATATCGACTGATGCAGTGATGTATGATATTCCTGAATTTCAGGTGAGGCATTCAAGCCTCATGAGTCATATCATCATGCCATGTTTGGAGTGACAATTCTCTGTAAAGCATGGCACAAGCATATTGCTCCATTTGAGGGAAGGATCTTAAACAGAACATAGCTCACAACAATTATAGATTGGGGGGCACCAAAATAATCTGGAGACAGGTCATTGGGAGGGAATTAAAATGTTTCAGTTAAGGGTATAAATTCAAATATGGCAGCTGAAGACCTCCTATGTCCCACTCATTTTGTCATTATTGTATTTTTAAATGCCATGAGTAAAATATAACTTTTTAAAGAGCATACAAGGGCTGGTTCTAAGAGCCTCCTGTTTTTCTCTGCCTCTCTTACAACGTCTTTATCCCAGGATGATATCATGTTTGGCTTGTTGCTTGGTGTTACAGTTTTTGGGCTAGGGAGAAGAGATGGGGGGGGGGAATAATTGAGGCACGCTTATGAAACTGCTGATCAGTCCTAAACTTCCTGCCAAGTTCTATATCTGTATATGTTTAATTGAAAACATGATTTAATACACTTTGCTTTACCTCCATTTTAAGCAACTGAAAAGGTATGTATGGAAAGGAGTGAAGCAGCTGAAAACAAGAGCAACATCTGCCTCTGTTACTTTAGTTCACTTGTTTTCTTTTGGGCCACTTCATTAGACAGTTTGGGTTGTTACATTTTAACATCCTGCAACAAACCTTCTGTTTAGTCTCCCCTGCTGAATTGTAATTGTATTAGATCGATAAGGTGTCCCCCCCACCTTTGCTCAGCTACTATAAGACGTGAGTAGATAGCTGAGAAGGATTTAAAATAGCCTTATTCCATGGAACTGGTCCTAGTAAACAGATGATGATAGTTGGGTTATGTATTTTTGTAGCTTAGTTCTGCCATTCAAGCCTGCCAATTTACAGTTTTTCATGCATCAGAAAAAACTGGCTGTCTGGTTTTCCATCATAGCTATTCCTTAGAAAGCTTCTGGGTCCTTAGTCCTGCCAAAATTAGCTTGGTTCAACTTACCAAGTGTGTCCATGTTTTTTCCAGGATGTATATTGGATTTGTGGGAAGTGAAGTCACTCTATGCTTTAAGTACATCAGTAAGCTGTGCAGTATCTGTGTTTTGATCATTCTTGAGATGATTTTATCAGGTATTGTGGATGTGAAACTTGCACCTCTCCATGCCTATTAAATGCTGAATATTTACATTATTTATGCATGACTTGCATCTGTGGTGAGGTTTTGGAACTTGGTAGATTTGAGTTCATTTTAGGATATGAATGTGGCTGCATATAAGATTAGCAGTTTGCACACTATGCATGTAGATGTGCATGTAGAGCCAAAAGCCAATCCCATGTGTGTAAGTTATCTGCTGTAAGTCTCCTGCTGGAACAACAGGATGAAAAAATGAAATAGCACTTTGTATGGCTATTTCAAATCCCTGTGACGGGGTGAGCTCCCATTGCTCGGTCCCAGCTCCTACCAACCTAGCAGTTCGAAAGCACGTCAAAGTGCAAGTAGATAAATAGGTACTGCTCCGGCGGGAAGGTAAACAGCGTTTCTGTGCACTGCTCTGGTTTCGCCAGAAGCGGCTTAGTCATGCTGGCCACATGACCTGGAAAAACTGTCTGTGGACAAACATCGGCTCCCTCAGCCAGTAAAGTGAGATGAGTGCCGCAACCCCAGAGTCGTTTGCGACTGGACTTAACTGTCAGGGGTCCTTTACCTTTTTATGGATATTTCTATCAATGAATGTCTTCCTTTCCTTCTCTTATCAGCTTAATATTTAAGCATTCACATTGCCTTGTGAAGCATTCACGTAACCTAGTATGGCTTTCATTGTGGTAGCACTTCACTTAATATGAAAAAAGAACATGCTCTACCAGCCCTTCCTCTCCTCCCAGTTACTGGCACTTGGATGGATGACATTTCACCAACAAATACTTGCCCAATTTAAAAGCACATACACACACAGTTCGAAGACCATATGTGCAGATAATGAGTTTAAGCTGATAAATAGCTAACAGATTTCTATCAAATAAAGATCTCTCTACCAAGAATATCCATTTTACTTCAGATAAATAATCAGATTTGTCTATTTTATTTAATTTTCTCTAGTCCTGCCTTCTCTCAACCTGCTGTAGGAAAACTGGCAGAGCCACATCGGACAGTCATGGTTGACAGAGGACTGCTGGTTCTCCTCCATAGAAAGGATTGCAATTAGAGGTTTAACTATCCATCAGTAGAAAAACTGATCAATAGAAAAATATATCAGTCCAGTTTAGGGGGTAAATGCACCCCAACAAAGCCATAAAAATAAAATACCTGCTGGATGGCATTAAGCATGACACATTAACACAATTGGCAGATAAAAAAAGGGAAATGAAACCTTTTCAGTAAAACAGTGAAGTTGCAAAGAAGTAACCAGGGTCAATAGTAATAATAATAATAATAATAATAATAATAATAATAATAATAAATGTACAAGAATGGTATCTGAGGGCTAATTGACCTTGCAGGTTCTTAAAAACATAAAGCAACATATTGTGCCATTAACATTCAACACCACTGTAACAGTTGTATAAAGCATAACAGTGCAATAATTATAGGTTGTTGACTTCATCACCAGTAATTAAGCGTTATGAATTACCTGAAACAACTGTGGCAACAACATAACTTAAAGCCATAGCACATGCTGCCTGAGCAGTCTGTAGCTACACATCTCAAAATTGTATCAGTTGGGCAGTTACATGAGCGTGTTGTTGCTGCAGTTTTGTATCATTGTGTCTCTTGATGTTGGTAGTGACAAACCTTCCCAGTTCTGGGGCTACTTCTCCAAATATCCCAGGCAATGTCTCTAGACACATACCAGAGTTTGATCAACAATAAACCAAGGTCTGCTAGAAAGAGATGACACTTGGTTGGGGTCTCAATCAGCACCACAAACACATGTTTTGCCGTATTTGGTGGTTTTGGATGGCATGTACTGCCTTCAACTATAGGATGCTAATCCATCCGTTGTAATATTCTTACATTGTATAAAGAGCATTTTGTGGAGTCACTTTGATTCCTGCAACATTAAGATTTTTCAGTTTTCCAAGTCTTTCCATCAGGTTTTGTTTGTTTGTTTGTTTTTTACCAACTAATTTTAGGATAGATCTCCTTAAACTCAGTATAGCAATTCACAACTCACTTTTTTCAGTGCTATCACAGTACATTTGAGCTCATGGGCTAATGGCGGGGTTACATATTATTGCAATGAGTCTAAAACATTTGGAGGGCACCAAATTGGGAAGGCTACTCTAGAGCAGGGGTTGGCAAATTTATTTAGCCGCGGGCCAGTCCACTGTCCCTCAGACCTCGTGGTGGGCCGGAGAAGCGGCTCTGGGGGGGGGAGCTGTAAGAAGAGGTGAGGGGGGCAAGTAGTCCTCCCCAGCCCCAGCCGCTGTGCTTACCTTCCCAGGGGCTGCCGCCACCACCATCACTGCCACCGCCGCTGCTTCTCATGGGTAGGCAGAGGGAGCTCATCCGCTCTGCTCTCTGGCCCACAGGAGTACCAGGGCAGTGGTGGAGGGAAGATGAGTGGCACAAAAGGACTGGCTCTTAAAATGGCACTCAGCCCGCTCAACCCAGCCCCCTTCCTCCTCTAGGCAGGGTAGGGAGAAGCCAGGAGAAGGGAGGGAGGAATGGCGTGGGGGGGGGGGAATGGCGCAGCTTAAATGAACAGGATCCCCATGCCGATCCACGGACAGTCTGTGGACCGGATCCTGAAGGCAATTGGGCCTGATCCGGGCCCTGGGCCTTAGTTTGCTGACGCCTGCTCTAGACCATAACAAGTCTCTTATGCGTTACAGCACTCCCTGGACTCTGTATAAGTCCAACATATTTTCTCTTTCATAAGGCAAGTATGTATTTTAGAAGATCCGCATCTTTTTAGAAGGCAAGTGAAAACTTCCTGTTTAGGTATACAGTGGTACCTTGGTTTTTGAGCCGAACGTTTCCATTTTCGAATGCCGAAAACCCAGAAGTAATTGCTTCCATTTTCGAATGCGCCTTGGAATTCGAACGGCTTCCGCTGCATGTTTTTCAATTTTTCCAATTGAACTTGCAGCCAGCCTTTAGCGCCTTGGTTTCTGAACGTTTCAGAAGTCGAACAGTCTTCTGGAACAGATTATGTTTGAGAACTGAGGTACCACTGTATTCTTTTTAAAGTTGATGTTTTATCTGAAAGGTGTTAAGCATTTTTTTTTTACTTTTTAATGGCACCAAAGAGGTCTGGAGCTAACCCAGCTAGATCATGCACTAATCCTGCTGAATTTATAGGTGGTAATCTGTTAGCACTCAGCCTCTGAGTACATTTTGCCCAAAGGCCTCAGCCACTTAAGAATAACAAGACGGAGCTGATAATCTTCATCTAAGGAAGACAACCAGTATGTACATTGGCCATGAAGCCAATAGCACATTTTAATTTCTGTTCTTTGCCACAGAACACATATGTTACAGCTTAAACTGAGATGCCCTGAGAGAGTCACATTTCAGGAACTGGCATGTTGCCATTCTGTAAGCTTAGTATATTTTCCACAATAATAATATTATGTAGATACATTCAGGCAGTGCAGCGTCTTTACTATTCACTTCTAAAATTCTTTTGGCACTTAACTGTCATACATCAAAACCCTTTCATAAAAAGCAAGTCCATAATAACTGTAAGAAGATATAAGGGTGTGTGAGTGTGAGGAGGGCAGTTTTAAATTCTGCAGATAAACCAGGACTGTAAAAATGTTGCATATGGCAATAGAATCAAAACTGCTTAAAACTGGGCATTATGCCACTTCAACTGCAGACCACTGCCTTTATTTCCAATATTCAGGCATGAGTGCCACTGCTTATTTAGTCAAAATGGCAGCACACAGACACAAGATAGGGAGGTTTCTGCATGCTTGGGGAAACTCCAAAGTTTGCAGAAGTATGCAAATTCTTCAGAGAAAACACCTGGAGGGGGGCGATGAACCCACCTAAAGTCAAGTGAGGACTGAGCATGTTCATAGCCATGGAATGCTGCTGAGTGAGGGGTGGGGAAAACAGTAATGGGTGGAACAGGGAATGAATGGTATAGCTCTGAAGAAGGCATGGCTGGCTGGCTGAAATCCTGAACAGGAGCCCTATGCAATATTTTGTTGCAGGGCCCACAGGTACATTCTAGTGCAAATGGACATGCTGCTTTAATCGTCAAAGCCCTGGTTTCATGTATTTTTGACTCTGCCATGTGTTAGGATTTATGATAGCAAGCAAATTACTTCAGCTTTTTGCACTTTGCCTTATTTAGCTACATGGGCCTTCATAACATTATAAAAATCAAGCCTTTCATGTGGGTTTAAATGAGTCTACAGTGTATATTATTGGCTAAAAACTGGCTTCAAACTAAAATAACATTTCCAGGGTATCTTCTGTCCCTTGGCATTAGATGTGCTGCTGGGATGTGCACTTCTTAGTCCATAGCAAAGTGAAGGAATCAGCAATGGAATGTTGATAAACTGTACAGTTTCTGTTTTTTAAAAAGAATAACATGAAAGGTCATCATGTTTTTGAAAAATCTCTTGCAGATAAGAGGTGCTGTATGTTCTATAAACAGGAAAATTGCAGCAAGGCAGTCAGGGACACTGAGCGTTGGAAGGCTTAATGGGAAGATGATCTAGACATAAGAGGCCTGAGGGGAAATGAATTGAAGGGGGCATTTGAATTAACAGGTTCAAAAAGAAAAATAGGCTAGTGAGGAACCTCACATAGGGCCAGAACAGTGTGATTTGAGGTTTCCTGTTCATATCTGCCTTAATGGAGGCAGCCCCCATGACACTGCAGGCGTTCCTCCCAGTGAAGGGAGGTACGGACTTCACCTGCAGTCCATTTCAGTACTTGGCTCTTGCTCTGGCATGAAATGTAGAGGGCAGGGAGGCGCTGAGTGTAAAAGCACTTCGCCTGGCGAAAACCCTCCTACGCCACCATTAAGAAGCAGCGGTTCTCCTGTTAGTTGGATTTTTAATTTTAATTCGCTTTAGAGTCATCTACGTTCCAAGAGAAGATGTTGTCATCAGAATTGTGGAATTACCCCTCTGCATTGATCTGAGGTTCGGAACTGAGAAAAAGATTTTATTTGGTGTGGGCAGCGGGCAGCGGAGAGGGGAGCCTCTGGTTTCCTTTTTCCTTTGAGTTTCTTTATTAATGATTTGGCAACTGTCTCCAGATGCAAAATTTTAAAGATACAAAATGAGGTTGAATTGCAGCATGGAATAAAACTTATCTCATTTGTCTTCTTTCAGAGAAGGGTTTCTTCTTCTTCTTCTGATGCAATTTAGTGAGCTAGGCTCTTCAGCCACTGACTAGTGTTGCTTATTTGCTCTTGCAAATTATTAAGCTTTTATAGTTTTTGATCATTTAATTAAACAAAAATTTAATGTAAACTGCTTTGAGAATATAGGTTGAGAAGTGGTATATCAGTGTTGTTAAAATCACTCTGCATGAGCTACAATTGCACAACAATTCTGGAGCAAGGGAAATATGCTTTGGGAGTGCTTTGAGTAGCATAGAAAATTTGCCCATGCCAAATGGTTATCTAAAAGCATTATTTGTTAAACTAGAGGTCATTTGTTTCTTGTTTTAAAAAGTACAGTCTACTTTTTCTCTTAGATCTTTTCCTCATAATAATACTATACTGACTTACAAATCAGTTTCTAAACTAAAGCCAGCTTGGAGGATTGCCCCTCTTTAGAAAGTCACTTTTAATGTTCAAGCAAAATTGAGATGTCATTCTTAGGTAGATTCCTTATCTTAAATTGCTGCAGATGGTTCCCATTGCCAAAAGAAATGGGTGACCGGGGCACTTTAGTCTGGTAGCAGATCATCGTTTTTAAGATAGTTGGAAGTGAATTCAGAGAGGCTTCATTCCCTGTAATGTGAGCACACACTCACATGTTTCTTCTGTCCCGCAGCTCTGGTAATCAAACAGATTTGGTGGGTTTTTGAAAGCGTAGAGTAACTTATAACACAGATATGTAGAAAATAATTGCATATACATTTCTGGACAATCCTGCTGCTATATCAGCAATCCACTAATTTGGCATAGTGTAGCTGGGATCTTATGCACTTCCAGCTGCAAAGTTGAAAGGAAAACAATTCCACTTTAAACCGCACAGAATATAGTGACGCTGGTGGACATTAGCTCAGCATCCACAACAGCTGGAGAAAATATTGTACATAAGAATGTATTGCTCACACACACACACACACACACACACACACACACATGAGTGATGCATGGAAGGGACTGGGAGTATGGAAGGGTAATAAAGAAATACCGTATTTTTCGCTCGATAACACGCACCTGACCATAACACGCACATAGTTTTTAGAGGAGGAAAACAAGAAAAAAAAATTCTGAATGAAACAGTGGATGTATCATTTTTGTGCTTCATGCTGTGGCCACAGACATGTGATTTGACGGTGAGTTTGGGGTAGCCCAATGCAAAGATCCTGAGGATCCATGTGGATCCATGCTTTGTAAGCACGTTTTTGCACCATTGCAGCCCCAGGCAACAGTGGGTGCGTGATTTTTTTGGTGCAGGCTGTAGCCATGGACATGCTATGTGATCTGATGGTGAATTTGGGGTGACCCAATGCAAAGATCCTGAGGATCCATGTGGATCCATGCTTTGTAACCACGTTTTTGCACCATTGCAGCCCCAGGAAACAGTGGGTGCATGATTTTTTTGGTGCAGGCTGTAGCCATGGACATGCTATGTGATCTGATGGTGAATTTGGGGTGACCCAATGCAAAGATCCTGAGGATCCATGTGGATCCGTGCTTTGTAACCATGTTTTTGCACCATTGCAGCCCCAGGCAACAGTGGGTGCATGATTTTTTTGGTGCAGGCTGTAGCCATGGACATGCTATGTGATCTGATGGTGAATTTGGGGTGACCCAATGCAAAGATCCTGAGGATCCATGTGGATCCGTGCTTTGTAACCACGTTTTTGCACCATTGCAGCCCTGTTTTTGCATCAGATCATTGCTATGTGATCTGATGGTGAATTTGGGGTGACTCAATGCAAAGATCCTGAGGATCCATGTGGATCCGTGATTGGAACCACGTTTTAAGTAGGGAGGGAAGGAAAAACATAGAAGCGACAAGGAGAGGGGTGTGCAGAGAAGCAGCTGGCTAAGAATGCAGGAGAGGGGTTTTACCGGAGGGAGGAAAGGAAGGCAAAAGTCCCCCCCCCCACAAGCCAACCAGCTCTCTCTCCCCCCCCCTCCCAACCTGCATGATGCCTTCGAGTCCCAGACGCACGGAGAGGAATCTGTTTTCCACTCTGCTTGCCTGGAGGGGAGGGGTTTTCTCTGCTCTTTGTTCCGTCTGAGCAAACACAGTAAGGAAACAGAAGCGGGTGGGCAGTAAGACCCTGAGGCAGAATGCAGGAAAGCAGCAGCTTCCTCTTTCCTCCCTTCTCCGGACGATTTGATATTTGCCTGATTTTTGCCTTCACTCGCGCTTGTCAGCTCCAGGGACCACACATTCGCTCTATAACACGCACAGACATTTCCCCTTACTTTTTAGGAGAAAAAATCTGCGTGTAATAGAGGGAAAAATACGGTACATTCCAAGTCCATCCAATCCCCTCCATGCCCCAAACACATGCAACACAGCCAATAGACACAATCTTCACCCACCTTTGCCCCAGTCACTGATGCATTCCAGTGATCCCTGCAGGTGGGATTCAAATCCCTTTATAGTACAAACACACACTGCCTGCTTTTGATAAGCAGACACACAGGGAAGGAAGGGCTGATAGTCCAACCTGATGCTCAGCCAGCTCTGCAGCTCACTAGGGAGAAGGCATGTTTGGAGTAAAATCCAAGAAAAGGCTTCCTGTTCTACCTGGAGAACAATGATCCTCTGAGGAGAAATGTTTTTTGTCAGGAAAGAGTAAAGGAAGACAGTAGGCTAAGCAACAATGGGAATTGCAGTTGAGCTGTCACAGGGGGAGAGCCCGTGACCCCCCCCCCCGATAGTTTACCAGGATAATGAGAAATGGGAAAGGGGGAGAGTCAAATCCCACCAGAGGAAATTAAAACAAAACTCTCATTTTGCGTGCCCAGCCAGCAATGAACTAGGGCTGCCATAAGTCCAGACTGACATATCCAGAAGTTGTCAGTTGAAAATAGCATTCAGGTGGTATTTCAAAAAATATCCAGGAAAACCCAGGTGTATGCCAACCCATGTCGGAAGTGTTATTTTTATGGCAAATTTCCTTTAAAAACAGTGGAACCTCGGTTTTCAAACGTAATCCGTTCCGGAAGACTGTTCGACTTCCAAAACCAAAAATCAAAGGGCTGTTGGCAATTTCAATGGGGGGGGGGTGGAGAGAAACCCGCCTCGGAAGCCATTTGAGTTCCACAAAACGTTTGAAAACTGGAACACTTACTTTTGGGTTTTTGGCATTCGGGAGTCAAGATTTGACTGTACAATGGTACCTCAGGTTACATACGCTTCAGGTTACAGACTCCGCTAACCCAGACAAAGTGCTTCAGGTTAAGAACTTTGCTTCAGGATGAGAACAGATATTGTGCTCTGGCGGCGCGGTGGCAGCAGGAGGCCCCATTAGCTAAAGTGGTGCTTCAGGTTAAGAACAGTTTTAGGTTAAGAACGGACCTCCAGAACAAATTAATTACTTAACCTGAGGTACCACTGTAGCTCAAAAACTTCAATTTTGGGGGGAAGTTTTGCAATAACTCAACAACTTTGCCAAAAAAAGTTCAACAACTTTAACCCTAAATGAACACAATGTGACAAAGACAACCAGAGAAGACAGAGAACACACTCACAGAGCAGCTCTGTGAAAGCAGCCATGAAAGCAGTGATGGGCACACATAGAGGGGCCATCTGTAATCATCTTGTAGCCCAGACCAAAATTGTAAATATAAGAACTAAGAACTGCATATGCTGATATGGCCTCGGGCAACAGCACAGGTTTTGGATGCATGAGGATCCACAGCCTAATTGTAGTATATTAGCTAAAAAAAAGAAGCAGCACACCACAGTTCAATGGCACAGCTATTTACAGGGAGTGGTTCATGGACCAATAACCTCATAAAGCTAATTGTTTTGCTCTTTTGTGCCTCAATATGCTTTTCACTCTGCCCAGCATGCTTCATCTCACCCAAGAACAGCGGTCAGCAACCTTTTTCAGCCTCAGACCACGTGGTGCGCTGGACTATATTTTTTTTGGCGGAGGGGGTGGGGTGGGGAAATGAATGAACTCCTATGCCCCACAAATAACCCAGAGATGCATTTTAAATAAAAGCACACATTCTACTCATGTAAAAACACCAGGCAGGCCTCACAAATAACCCAGAGTTGCATTTTAAATAAAAGGACACATTCTACTCATGTAAAATCATGCTGATTCCCAGACTGTCCATGGACTGGACTGAGGCACTGATTGGGCCGCATCTGGCCCACGGGCCTGAGGTTGCCTACCCCTGCCCAAGAACATCCCTCTCATGTTCCATTTGCTTGGTTCTTCCTCCTGCTTACTATAGGAGTTCAGCAGTCCTTATTATTAGTGCTCTCCTGAAACTTTCTCCCACTTCGTTTTAATCAGTTACTGAGAATATAATTTGCGTTATCAAAGGGGAGACAATTTCTTTGTGAAATTTTTATGGGTGGGGTGCAAGGTTGTGCCTCGCTTCCCTTTCAAGGAGGCTAGGGTGTGTTTGTGAGCCTGCTTTCTACAAGTCCATGCTTGCCTTTCCCAAAAAACCCACAACATCCTTGGTTGGGCTTTCCTGGAAGGCTTGGAGGCTGCCACCTGTGTTCCTTAATTTATTTATTTTTTAATGCAAAGCCTTCTTTACTTTTAAAGAAATCAGTGTAGAAATACATTTTTAAAGGTAAAAAAAAAAATTGCTTCCCTTAAAAATATATTGAGTGCTTCATGTGATAGCTCCTCCCATGGGACCGTTTCAGATTAGCAAGTACAGGATAAATAATTTAATTCCAACATGCATGTTTTCACACCAACAGGAACCAGGGGAATTGTGCACTATTATTTCCCCCCACTTTTACTAGAACCCATGTGGCTAGAATATTGTCAAGATGCAGATCCTGAGTCTAGTAGGGCGTGGCCTGGATCCCCCTCTTTTGGTCCTATTCTGAGGCAGCTGAGGTAACTGGCAAATGGGGGTGGGAAGGACTCCTGCTTGCTGATTCCTTACTAACAGATGACCAGCAAATGTTAAACAAGCAAAAGAAAAAGAAAAGAAAAGAACAGCATAATGAAGGCGTAAAGTTCTTCCTTGTATACAAGTCTGATCAATATAAAACCAGAGTCATGTAGACCTGTGGAGCACAACCTCTCATTTGAGTTGTTGTTGTTTTTTGTTTATCAACCACTCTCTATCCTAACCTGATAACTGCCATTTGTCCAGATTTTAATTTGTCTGAATTAACTTTAAGATGTATTTTAATTAATTGATGCCTGTTTTTATGTATACAGTGGTACCTCGGGTTATGTCTACTCAGGTTACAGACTCCGCTAACCCAGAAATAGTACCTCGGGTTAAGAACTTTGTTTCAGGATGAGAACAGAAATCATTTGGTGGCGGTGCGGCGGCAGTGCGAGGCCCCATTAGCTAAAGTGGTGCTTCAGGTTAAGAACAGTTTCAGATTAAGAATGGACCTCCGGAATGAATTAATTCCTTACCTGAGGTACCACTGTATTGTGTTATTTATATGATGTTAGCCACTCTGAGCCCAACTCCAGCTGGGGAGGGCGGAGTACAAATAAAATTTATTATTATTATTATTATTATTATTATTATTATTATTATTATTAATTTGTGACTCACCTTCCACATATGTGTTCCAAGGTGATTTGCAGGCATATCCTTAAAAACAGCTAAAATATTTTTTAAAAAGGTACAAGAACAACTGAGCATAGATTTAAAAAACAACACAAAGTTAACAACTAAGGCAGAGATCTTTTCATCTAGGTGTAAAAGCTTGTCCTATCCAGCTGGGTTGCCTGGCAGGATTTATATACACCGTAGGTATGCCTACAAAGCCAGTGGAGTCTGAAGTATAGGTGTTTATGACATCAGGCCTTGCAGCCCAGGAAGCATGGTTAGAATTGCTTCAGAAACAGGTTGCGAGTATGCCTGTTAGCATTTTTTGTGAGAAAGAGATGCTTTATTTATTTATGTATGTATTTATTTGGGTATACTGGCCTTATTTTGTATATCTCAAGGTGGTTCACAACAAATACAATGTAAAAACACAAAATATATAATCAAAAGAACAACTCCCCCTTCCCCCCGTACAAACCAATAAATTCGCCTCCACAAGCATGTTTATAAAAGGGGTATAACTTGTTAATCCGCTAAAGACCTGGTTGAAGAATTATTGTTTAAATTACATGATCGAAATTAATTAATGTTCCACAGCATTTTTGGATGCTTTTTTAAAATGGGTACTAGCATATTGAATTTTGTTTCATGAGTCAGAACATTTAATACATCCTTCTAATAATATTCCAAGTTAGTAGCCTAGATAATTTTTTACTAGGCAGATCATGGCTGTAAGTGTACTACAGAGTGCTTTGCCAATTAAATATGATCCTTCTGCTTTCAAGTTGTATGACAGGGCATGCCAGTTGTGAGTGATGTCGTCTCAGGAGATTGAGAAGCATCAGTTTGTCTGAGAGGATTAAAAGTTTTCCTCACACTGGTGAGGAAAGGATTATAAACTTTCAAGGCTTCTTCTGTTTGGGAAACATGGTGTACTGGGAAGGATGAAGGGGGGGGGATGCAGCAGAAATAACTTCTTTCTAAGAACATTTTTCTAACATTTCATCTGTAGGTAAATACTGGTTAATTTCTGGTTTGGCCCAGTTGATGCTATTCTAAATTACTTCACAGTCCTTATTTTTTTACTAACCTAGGTTTTGTTGCAGGATTGTTTTGGTTTTTACAACCTGCCTTATAGCCACATTTTTCCTCACATCAATCATGCATTATCAGAAGTTCTTTCATTCCGTGGTCCAGCTGTGGGCATCTGCAGGAATGTTCCCTGAGGAGTAACACTTCATTTACATTTCATTATTTATTAATAACCAAATGAGCATAATTAGCATCAGAGAACTACCATTTTTAGTAGACCTGGTGACTGAGCAGCACTGAGGACTGAGTACACCTGGCCTCTGATAAAGGGGTTTATTGTTTCTCAACAGGTAGACATATTGTTCATGAACAGATCTGACATACAAAGCATTGTCTCTCCACCCACAGCTAAAATCCTAATTTCTTTTCTCCAACCCCCTCCAGCTCTTAATTGCACTGTGCTACAATCTGCTTTAAAGCACCTATATTTGTCTTATCATAGACTTAAATCCAGGCCCTT
Organism: Podarcis filfolensis; assembly: GCF_964270895.1. Taxonomy (NCBI): domain Eukaryota; kingdom Metazoa; phylum Chordata; class Lepidosauria; order Squamata; family Lacertidae; genus Podarcis; species Podarcis filfolensis. Next base: position 84,594,035 of record NC_139604.1, read on the forward strand.
TTTTCAGCTGGAACTTGTCAGACCTCTCAGGTGGGTGCCATTGCTATTATAAGAAAATGATACATTAGTATACATGTAATATATAAGGTTATAATTATTGGTCAACACTGTCTTCAGGTTCAGTCATGATTACAGTCAAAAGCTGTCCTCCTCCTAAACCAAATTTCTAGACCTCTAGCCAGAAAAGATGCTGTCTGTTCCCATCATGTTATATGAGCAATACTGTACTCAGCGCATTTGAGCAATGTTAAGTATTCTGTTAAGAAGCAGCAAAAATAGGAAGGCCGGGAGAGACCTGTGTCATTACTTTTTTTTTAAGTCTTAGAAAATTTACAAGGATTCTTTTTAGCGGTGTTTTGAAAATGTCTTAGCATAGAGTGCATGTCTCACACTAAGGTGATATATTGTTCGCTTAAGCTCCCGATGGGCTATTCCTGTGTTTGTTCCTTTTTAGTTGCTCTTGCAAAGAGTTGCAAGTTCTGCTTCTTTTAAGTGGTGCAGAGGGGAATGCTGCCGCTTGCTACTTCCTGGCCAATAATGTATTCTGCTGAAGTGAACAAGTCAGGCTGTAGAACAAACTTATACATTCTCTTATTTTTCAGCAGCATTTTGCTCACAAATCACATGGACTTCAGTGAGCTAGCTTATAAATATGTTGTTGTTGACATTCAAGAGACAATGGAGTGTGCCTCTGGTGGTGAAGTAAAACTGTTGCTTGGGAGCACCAAAGTGACCTCCCTGGAGTGCAGGCCTGAGGTCCTGGGCCGCCCAGATGACAAGACTAATGTGGTCCAAAGGAAAGCAGAGCAATATGTTTGGCACCAGCTCAGCTGCAGGAGTTGCCATCCAATCATCTTGGAGACTCCACCCTGGATTTGTGTAGGGTTTACTCTTTAGCTTTTTCTTCTCCCAAAGATATCCCACAAGATAAACGGATACAAAATCCTTCCAGTAGCACCTTAGAGACCAACTAAGTTTGTTATTGGTATGAGCTTTCATGTGCATGCACGAAATGTCCACCATGTCTCATACCAATAACAAACTTAGTTGGTCTCTAAGGTGCTACTGGAAGGAATTTTTTTATTTTGTTTCGACTACGGCAGACCAACACGGCTACCTACCTGTAAAGATAATGGATGTTTAGGATCAGAGTTTTCCTTCTAGATGGGCCACCTTCTCAGGTTGATGAGCTCCATCTGCCCCTCACTAGAGGGCTACAGCACATGCAGAACTGCCTTCTTGACTGTTGGACCCACTATCGATCTGGTCCACTCAATCTGCTAGAGCCTGTCTTTGCATGCAGGGGAAGTCCCTAACTCATCAAAGGTTTGAGACCCATCGGCTACCCTCACCTGGCTTAGCCAGCCAGTTAAAGTCATTTCCCAGAGTATGGCTGCTGTCGCAATCTGACAGTTTCTAGGAGCCACAGGTGAGTGCAGGGTGGGGACCAAAGATGGACAAACTACCCCAGAAGGAGCACAATGTGACCCCCACCATACGTATCCCCCCACCCTTCCATATAACCCAGTTTATAAATAAACAGGCAAGAAGTGAATTGAACTATCACATTAATCTGGAGCATATTTTTTATTTGTTGTTGTGAGACGCTTTGATTATATAATCAAAATTTGTTTGTTTTCTTTTGAGATAATGCTTTTAGGCTTTGGACTGATCTCACAGTTAAGACCCTCATGTAAAAAAAGGTTTCTGTTTAGGGATAAGGAAGACATTCAGTTTGGCCAAATTTGCACTTCCCCAAACAATGTTAAAATTGAAAGACAGCTACCCTTTGATGTTCATGCTTTTCCAGTTTTTATGATTCAGGCAAACAATGCATAATAGGGGAAAGTGAGTAAAAGTGTATATATTGGTAAAAAATAGCTATAAAACACATTATACTAGAGGAAATAGCTTGCAAAATGTGTATATTAGGAAAATATGTATATGTCAATATGCATTTTAGGAGAAAATACTGTTGCATTATCATAAGGAATTTTAAAAATAATTCACAGAAGTGATGAGGAAATGTGGGGCAATGACTTTAAGACTCAAAAAGAAAGGAAGAAACAAAGAAGCCAAAAGTGACTGATTTCTCTACCCCTAGTTTTGATTCCTCATGGGCATTATAGTATATGGCAATGCTTATTACATGGATCTTCTGCTCCACATGTAAAAGCTCCATGTCCACTGCTGCTGGGAATGTACATCAACGTTGTGCACATCCTCTTTGCAGCAACCCCCCCTGTTTGAACAACATTATATTTTATGTTGTATATTTTTCTATGGTACTTTTATTATATTGATGTTGTGTTTTTGTATAGCACTTAAATATTTTTAAATATTAAGTGGTTTAGAAATACTTTTTAAAAATAATGAATGAATGAATGAATGACTACAGAGTGAGAAATGTGAATAAGGCACTCCAGAATGTTTAACCTACAATGCTGATTCTCATTATGTTTCTCTACAGAACCTCACCAGTAGAGGTTACAACCCTAGTATTGTTTATTTGATTTCCTTATCTTCATTTAAGAGGAGAGAGAACTGAGCTGAGCTGCGAGATCCTGATCTTGCCAGAGGTGAAGAAACTGCTTTATTTGCTGCCAATACACTTCAATAGGAGTCTGCAGTTTTTGGCTAGTCTTGGTTCCTCCCTGCTGTGGGCTGGATGGAGGCAAGCATCTCTGCCCCACAACAAAGGAATCTTCTCAACATTTCCTGCAGGAGGGGAGTAGCCAAGCTTCTACTGCAGATGTTCAGAACCCCACCACAAAGTAGTAGCTACAGGAGTACCCTCCCCACTGCTGCTCTTTCCTTCAGAAAAGTGGGGAGCATGTACTTTGGCTGCTGCTCAACGGGAATCAATAGCTACAGGATCCTTTGCTCCTTTCTCCTGCAGAAAAGAGAGACAGGGAGCATTCTTTCAACCCTCTGGCTTTCATCCTAGCTTTGGCCCAGAGGAGGATGTGAGGATCATCACAAAACCGATGGGCTTATCTCCACTCACCCCTACAGCTTCAAATCAGAAAGAAAGGATTTTCACTCATGCTTCCCATAGGATGGCACCACACTCATAGGGGCAAGTGTAACTGCAAAAATCTCTACCTCTTTTTATTTGCTAATATTTTTGGAGGCTGATGTTTGTTAGAAAAGTAGCATGTAAAGGAGAGGACTTCTTTAGAATCCTGCTGCTTGATGTGCCAGTTTTCTGTGTGTGGGAAGCACTCAGTTCCCACCTACAGTCCAGGAAAATCAGTGCCACTTAGTTTCTTTACCTGTGTAAGATTCAGTCTATATCAGTGCTTTGTTCTGAGTCCAAGTACCAGGTTGACATAGTTTTCAAGTCTTTTTCTTTAAATATACTGTGTGGTATGTGTCTCTGTGTGTACACATACATATATAGCCTTACATTGCAGCCACATTCAGTCTCTGCTCAACAGCTGAATTCACATAGATAGCTCATTACCTTTGGTGACTGGCCACATGGCACAAACAAACTTGTTGTACACTCATTATCATGTAGGATTATTGGGACAGAGCAAGGCTGGCTTTGTTACCTGAACACTCTCCATTGACAACTGACTTGCTGTTCAGATGCATCCACCATATGGATCTGCAACACCCAGATCCACCCTAACAATATTTCTTCAGTATGAAAGGCTAAGCAGGGTTTTGAATCCAAAGAGAACGGGAGAGTTCATCTTGAAGCAGTAGTGAGGAAAGTCAGGGTTTGGAGGGATGTGCAGCTGCAAAAAGATCAATGACAACAACTAGGTTGGAAAAAGGGGCCTTAGGAAATGATCTATACCAGCTGATGTTGATAGGGGAGGAAGAATGTGCCTTCAGAACCTAATGGGGTGGGGCATGTTTGGGTATGGACAGGAAAGGCAAGCCTGTAGACTGTCTCTTCTCATTTGCTTTTATGGCTGCTGCTTAGAAGAATCACTTAAGCAGCCCAGGAAAATTCATCTGACAACTGATGATGTTTGTGTCTAGACCACAGAAATTGGCTAGGGGTCTGTAAAATGAAAGTGGGAAATTAGTTCTTGGAACTGGATAAGGCTTGTGTTTGTGATGTGGGGAAAAGAGTTGAGGCATAGTTTAGTTTGGTTATAGCACTGTACTCTTTTGGGACTCCTGATTTTACAATGCAGCTTGCTTTTTTGTAGCAGCAGGATAAAAATGAGATCTGTTTGTTTATTATGATTATTGGGTTAAATTTAATTGTGTAGTTTCTTTCCACTGCACCCCCTCCAATTTATATAAGACTGGAAGGAAAGAATTAACTCTTTGTTTTCCAATAGATGGTTTTGCTCAAGCAGTATGTTTAACTGAATAGGCCTTACCCTACATCTCAGGGTAACCCTGAGAGTCATTGAATTGTTTTAATGATTCATGGGATCATTCAAGCCAACCTCTGGTTTAAATGGCAACCATTGCTGTGGCCAACTCTAAACGTTTTAGTTGGCTCAGATGGATTCTTTCACATAGAGTTTGTAATAAACCCGAAGCTGTACTGTGCACACTGGGCCTTTACTTGAGCTGTGCTTGGATCAAAATTCCACACACCCCTTTTTGGAACGATGAATAAAAATATGCCTGGTGGTTTCAAATTGCAGATTATAGGGGCTAAAACAAAACAGTCCTTTTAAAGACAAAGTATTTCAAGCTGTTGCTATGTAATTGAGTTAAGTAATAGCAATTCCAGTTTTTCTGTAGCAAAGTATATGTAAAATATAGTTTGCTTTTGTTTTCAGAGTTTTTGTCATCATTATTTTTTTCTATTTTTCTTGTCCTGATTTCAGTACATAGTTCACAAATCCACATTTTAAAGTTTCAGCTAATGCCACTATCTCCCTCTCCACTTTGTGGAACAAGCATGTATGTGAAAAACAGGCCCTGGGGACCCACCCCTCCCACAAATATTTGACAGATTGTGAATATGAACAGCATATATTGGCTGGTGCTCTCTGCCACACCAGACTCTTGTTTGCTCACGTGGCAAAGGTGTCTGGCAAGCATAGGACAAAAAGCAGAATTCTGAAGGTTGGTTTTCTATACCCGTAAACCACCCATTTAACTTTAGGTTATTAGTCCTGCAAATTCTCAGTTCAGTGGCTCAAGCAACAGGTATTAGCTAAACCCAGTTCTCTTCCTATAGTCAGTATAAGTGATGTAGGGAGTGTTCACTGATACCCTGTGCCCAAGGGCCCCTAGAAATCTGAAGCCAGTCCTGGCTGTATGCTTCACTGAGCTGTCTCTATGCTTTAAAGGGGGACTATTCCATTTTATGTCATTTGGGCTTATGCAGCATATTGTTGTCATGTTTTTCTTCTAAGGCCTAACAGTCTGAGAGCCCATGATGTTTATGCATTGTTGATGTTAAGTGTGGAGCATGTCTGGATAGGAGATTGCCTGGAAGCCCCATGTATCCCACTAACTTTCCTGGGTTTCCCTAAAGAAACTGTTCATTTTCTACTCTTATCAGTCTTCCTGGCTCGAGCATCTCTCTCTCTCTCTCTCCCTCTCTCTCTCTCTCTCTCTCTCTTTACAGTTCAGAATTATGACTTGTAGTAAAAGTAGAATCTGTCTAGACTTTGAATTGCTTAGTAAGGAGGTGGTGAAACAGATGCATCAATTGTAAGCTGATGATACAGTAATTTTCTGGCTCATCCAATAACTCTCTAAATGCATTTCAAAGAGGATTCAATTTATTAGCAGCCTTTGTTGCTAGGTATAAACCCCTGGACGTAAATCAAAGCATGGCTGGAAGTAATGAAATGGCACAGTACGGCTAGGCAAATGTCTGATTAGGGATTGGAAGCTGTCATGTCCTACCCCTAGAAGAAAACCCCATCATTGGAGTCAATGTTTTGGAAGATTTATGACCTGTGATGTAGTGCCCCCTTATTTAGAAATTGTCAGTTTATGGGACCATTTGTTTTTCTTCATCCATGGTGACTTACCTTCTTGATAGAATGTGGAGAGGGTAAAGGAGGCATCTGAACGAATCCCAGCCTGACTTCTAATTTTTGTGCACTGTTACAAATGCTTCAAAATTATTGAATGTAGTGACACACTAGGCGGGAAGCTTGGCTGGTGACTGAATACTCTGATGATTACTTCATCCCCTCCAGTAGTCAGACTGAGCCAGCTAAAAAACAACAACAACAACAAAGTCCCAGAAGTGACTGTGATACTCAGCCCCCAAGCAGGATCTGCACTGCTCACTGGATGAAGGTGAACTGCAGCCTTTTTTTGAACATCAGGGAAAGAGCCAGGTGTTGCAACGAAATAGAAAAGATACATCAAGTCCCTTAAGGAAAGCTACATTGTTGGCTGTGCCACAGATGTGCTGCATGAGTTTTGTGCTTGCTTCCAAATCTCTTTGCCTCTTCTATTAGGTGAAGTCCAGTTCTCAGAGATGGTGCAGCTTTTCTCATCCTCGGTTAGAATCATAGAATCATAGAGTTGGAAGAGACCACAAGGGCCATCGAGTCCAACCCCCTGCCAAGCAGGAAACACCATCAGAGCACTCCTGACATATGGTTGTCAAGCCTCTGCTTAAAGACCTCCAAAGAAGGAGACTCCACCACACTCCTTGGCAGCAAATTCCACTGTCGAACAGCTCTTACTGTCAGGAAGTTCTTCCTAATGTTTAGGTGGAATCTTCTTTCTTGTAGTTTGGATCCATTGCTCCGTGTCCGCTTCTCTGGAGCAGCAGAAAACAACCTTTCTCCCTCCTCTATGTGACATCCTTTTATATATTTGAATATGGCTATCATATCACCCCTTAACCTCCTCTTCTCCAGGCTAAACATGCCCAGCTCCCTTAGCCGTTCCTCATAAGGCATCGTTTCCAGGCCTTTGACCATTTTGGTTGCCCTCCTCTGGACACGTTCCAGTTTGTCAGTGTCCTTCTTGAACTGTGGTGCCCAGAACTGGACACAGTAGTCCAGGTGAGGTCTGTCCAGAGCAGAATACAGTGGCACTATTACTTCCCTTGATCTAGATGCTATACTCCTATTGATGCAGCCCAGAATTGCATTGGCTTTTTTAGCTGCCGCGTCACACTGTTGGCTCATGTCAAGTTTGTGGTCAACCAAGACTCCTAGATCCTTTTCACATGTACTGCTCTCAAGCCAGGTGTCACCCATTTTTTGTGCCTCTCATTTTTTTTGCCCAAGTGCAATACTTTACATTTCTCCCTGTTAAAATTCATCTTGTTTGTTTTGGCCCAGTTCTCTAATCTGTCAAGGTCGTTTTGAAGTGTGATCCTGTCCTCTGGGGTGTTAGCCACCCCTCCCAGTTTGGTGTCATCTGCAAATTTGATCAGGATGCCCTTGAGTCCATCATCCAAGTCGTTGATAAAGATGTTGAATAAGACCGGGCCCAAGACAAAACCCTGTGGCACCCCACTAGTCACTCTTCTCCAGGATGAAGAGGAACCATTGATGAGCACCCTTTGGGTTCGGTCAGTCAGCCAGTTACAAATCCACTGAGTGGTAGCATAGTCAAGACCACATTTTACCAGCTTCTTTACAAGAATATCATGGGGCACCTTGTCAAATGCTTTGCTGAAATCAAGGTAGGCTACATCCACTGCATTCCCGTCATCTACCAGGCTTGTAATTCTGTCAAAAAACGAGATCAGGTTAGTCTGACATGACTTATTTTTCAGAAATCCATGCTGACTATTGGTGATCACAGCATTCCTTTCTAGGTGCTCACAGACTGTTTGCTTAATGATCTGCTCCAGAATCTTCCCTGGTATTGATGTCAGACTGACTGGGCGGTAATTATTTGGGTCCTCTCTTTTCCCCTTTTTGAAAATAGGGACAACATTTGCCCTCCTCCAGTCTGCCGGGACTTCGCCTGTTCTCCAGGAATTCTCAAAGATGACTGCCAGTGGTTCTGAAATCACATCTGCCAGTTCTTTTAATACTCTTGGATGCAGTTCATCTGGCCCTGGAGATAGGCCATGTTGATAGGCTTGCATTGTACAGAAGTTAAAGGTAAAGGTAAAGGACCCCTGACAGTTAAGTCCAGTTGTGAACGACTCTGGGCTTGCGGTGCTCATCTCGCTTTACTGGCTGAGGGAGCCGATGTTTGTCCGCGGATAGTTTTTCCGGGTCATGTGGCCAGCATGACTAAGCCGCTTCTATCGAAACCAGAGCAGCACACGGAAACACCGTTTACCTTCCCGCCAGAGCGGTACCTATTTATCTACTTGCACTTTGCTATGCTTTTGAACTGCTAGGCTGGCAGGAGCAGGGACCGAGCAACGGGACCTCACCCTGTTGCGGGGATTCGAACTGCTGACCTTCCGATCGGCCAGCCACTAAGGTGGCCAGTCTGAAAACTGGGTGGAGCTCATAGCTTTACAATACTTGCAAAGCAGGAAGCTTAACTCTCGGGAGCATGTGGGACAGCAGAAGGGTAATGGGAGCAATGTGTAGTGGATCCCATCCTTCAGCTTGCATTTCATTGTGGCTACACCTCCATAAGCTGTAAGGAGAAGTAACCACAGAGAGGGTAAGGACTCCCATGCATGCCAGGAGCCTTAATCTGCTTCCCAATATGTAAGAGGGAAAATAGAATCATAGAATTGTAAAGTTGGAAGGGGCCCTGAGGACCAACCCCCTGCAATGCAGAAATATGCAGCTGTCCCATACAGGGATCAAACCTGCAACCTTGGCATTATCAGCACCACACTCTAGCCACTGATATACTAAGCCTTTAATGGCTGACTAGGTCAGATTTTTCTTTATTGAAGTGAAAAGGCAGTACAGTATGCAGATAAGGAAGACTGAATATTCTCTAACAAAAATCAAAAGCCTGTGTGAAGAGTCAAGTGTGTTTCTGTATACACATGCCTGTAACTAACCCTTCCCTAAAGCTGTGTAATTCCACCCCTTTTGCATTCTGGCTGCTACCTAAAGGAGTGCCTCCCTCAGAGTCATAGGCAAGGACAATTATCTGGGTCTCTCCCAGTAAGCGGAATTGCTACAAAATTGACTTGGTATCATACTGACAGGAGGGTTCTTCAGTTAGAACCTTAGCAATGTGCAGGGCAGACAGGAACCAGAGATCATCTGACCCTTTCAGACATGGTTGACGGCTTTTGAACATCCATTCCTATCTGCCTTTCCTTACGGGACTATGGGAATACACTCAAACTTAACTGTAAATGTATTTTCTGACCGAATGATGGAAAACTTAGTCCTCTATTTGTTGTAATATGCTTGCTTACTTAGTCAAGACACTGCTTGACAGAGGTGCTATGATGGAGTGTTCTTTAATCAGCCAGCCTTGAACTTTAATTTGCTGAAAGCTGTTTTGGGAGCTGCGCTCCCAGGGGTACTGGGAGGGTTATGGGAGCTGAGTGGGCCAGTGGTACACATAATTTCCCAGGTGCTGGATGTAGTGCTGTGAACTAGTTACGAGTGATAAAAGAGGGGTGTATACCTAGCAGTGTAAGGGATGAATTTTTTCAATAAATTTGTGTGATGTTAAGTTGTATGCTTAGTTAAAAGAACTGACCACCCCGCAGATTTGGTTTTTGGAATGTGGTAAATGTGGGGTTCGCAAACACTAATGTGGCATCTCGGAATATCAGCTATAGACTGGTATGAAGAGATGTTAGCCATAAGCAAGTGGCATGCATGGGGGAAGTATGAATTACTGTACTGAATGTAAGTATTCCTGGACAGAAAGCCGGTAAGAAGGAGCAAGTTCATTTCTCATAACATTATGCATCTTACTTCTCTGTTTCCATCAAGGAACGTAGGGAGATGCCTTCTATTGTGTCAGATCATTGGGCCATCTAGCTCAGTAATTCCTACACTGAATGGCAGCAGCTCATAAGCTTTTGAGGGCTTTGGCCAAGGTGGTTGAATTATCCTAAGTTGTCTTGTCAGAAGAATAAATATGTGCAGCCCAATGATATGCATGCATGTTTACTTGGAAGAATGCTCAATTGAATTTGGCCCAAGACTATAGCTGAAACTGTTTTAAAGCATGCACCAGGCACAGAAACTACCAGAATGTTCTCTAATTGTTATCTTCTGTATTTTTTTGCAGTCTGATTTCTAAGACTGTTGTTTATTTCCCCAGACAAATATGCTGGCTGCATAGTAATACTGCAACTTTCCCTTCAAGTCAATAGCAGACATTATGGGGTTCATGAATTTCTATAGATGATCAAGCTGTTGATAAAGACTTACATGTGGCAAGTGTTTTTGCTCTAAAAGGAGGCACCTTTTTCTGGAACTTTGCACACAAGGGTTGTGAGACTTCCAGCCATAGCAGCCCCCTGGAGCATTATGTGTGCTTATAAAGGTATTAAGGAATAGAAAGCTTGATAGCTGCCTCAAGCTGAGAAGGAAATGCTGTAAAAGGAGGATTAATCTTAGGGCAATGAATTTTAAAGACTTACTTCTTTTATGTGTTGTGGAAAGCTATCAAAATGCTAATGGTCTACTGCCTTAACCTTCAACAGACACTTTTTATTTCTTAATATGTTCAGTGTTTTGTAAACAACTAATTTAATGGTGGACTGTTGGGAAGATAGTGGTTCCCTTGTACACATCATGGCATTAGTCATATTTGGAAGGTTTCTGCTGCTGTTTTCATGAGCTACAAAGTCAGTGAAAATGGGTGGGTGGTTTTTTAATGAATTGAATGTGGTTGCCTACCTGTCACACTGATGCTGCCTTGTCTATTCTCATGTCATGCCATTATTCTGGTTGTAGCTGCTTTGGCGTGTTCCAGGGCACCAGCGTATTGGTTTTGTGAGCTTCCAAGACACCATGACCAAATTTTCCATTGATTTACAATACTTTTACATAAATTCTGCAATACTTTGCATGTGAGGAGGAGGCTGAAGTGCATCTGGAGCAATATGGACACCTAATATTATATACATGTGGAAGGCATAGAACTAATGCATTTTAAAATAACAGTTTTATTTGCTTTGAAAGTAATTTTATTATTATTATCCACTTTTAGGATGCAATCCACATTCACTTTGCTGAACTGGACCCCCCTCCCTGCACATCCAAATCAGCTGAGGAGAGGGAGGAGATGTAATGTTCCCCTCCTGACAATATGTTGAATTATTATTATTATTTATTAAACTAATTAAACAGCTCTGCCTCCAAATTAATTAGGGATAGGATCCACTGCTGGATTGGCCCAGGACCAACTTTTTTGGGGGGGAGGCGGAGCGTGGATCAGGGCCACAGGTTGCATGGGGTGGGGCAATACACATCCCTAATAAACACCTGCTCTGAAAGTGCTGCTTCTACAATCTTCAAGGCAGTCTCCTTGTCCTGTTAAAAAGCAGCCCCAAACCCAAGAACTAAAATTTCACAGGTTAATAGTTTGGACTTTACTGTCTTTAGAGTTGCAGACTTTGGGCACTTCCAGACTGTTTCTATTTTTAGATGGGATTCAGTCACATACTGGCAAATCCAGGTTCTATAATTATAGCTTAATGCCTTGTACAACAAACCCACTTCTCCAAAAGTTCAGACTTTTGGTGATAAGGAAAGGGATGGGAAAGTGTGGCATAACACATGCTTTGATGCAACTAACCCCTCAGCAAACAGATTAGGATGCATGATCAATAAATAGGTTGTCTAGAAACACCCCTCCTTGCTTAAGTGTGCCCTGGACCTTTGGAGAGACTTAAAATAATTATTTGAAGGGAAATGCACAGCTAATGTGAAACTTTCTGATTGACGACTTCATTAACAGTAGGCAACATTTGCACCCTTCTGACCCCTAATCATCTGAAATAATAAAAAGATTTTTTGAGAGTTAAAAGTAGCAAAGATAGATATCAAATGATGGTAACAGCTGACTTAAGCATGATGGTGCTGTGGGTTAAACCACAGAGCCTAGGGCTTGCCGATCAGAAGGTCGGTGGTTCGAATCCCCATGACTGGGTGAGCTCCTGTTGCTCGGTCCCTCCTCCTGCCAACCTAGCAGTTCAAAAGCATGAAGCACTGCTCTGATTCGCCAGAAGCGGCTTAGTCATGCTGGCCACATGACCTGTACGCCGGCTCCCTCGGCCAGTAAAGCGAGATGAGCGCCACAACCCCAGAGTCGTTTGCGACTGGACCTAACGGTCAGGGGTCCCTTTACCTTTACCTTTACTCTCCTACATGTTTATTACTTGTACAATTCCATGAACTTTTTGGCAGCTAGCTATTCTGAACCAGGTTCTGTTTGCTCTCTTTTCTTAAAAATATTACCATGCACTTGGCTGCTTGGAGATGCTTCGTGATGTTGTTGTTGTTTGTTTAGTCGTTTAGTCGTGACCAACTCTTCGTGACCCCGTGGACCAGAGCACGCCAGGCGCTCCTGTCTTCCACTTCCTCCCGCAGTTTGGTCAAACTCATGTTTGTAGCTTCGAGAACATGATACGTTTCATGATACGTTTGTTTAAAAGAGATTTTGGCTACCACGTCATAGCCGTGTGGATGGTTTGAGTTGTTTTATTTTATGTTTTGTATTTGATTGAAAACTTTGTATCTCAATAGTCTAAGTCAATATTTTGGATAGTGTGTTATCCACATGGTTTCTGTTGGCTAATATATGCAAGATAATTGACCATTTTGTTTATTTTGTTTCTAGTGAAATGAAATTTATTGTTTCTAGAACAAGAGATGGAGAAAGAGATTTTGCTATATTGCATTTTGTAGGCAACATTGGACTTCAGTCATCTTTGAGATCTCAACATCAGTCAGATTCTGGTAATAAATATCTGAGACAGACATCCCATTACCCTTCTGTGAAATATTCTGGAACAAAGGAGCTGCCTGTACTTACATGTAATCATGACTACTGAGACATATTTTTTTCTCTCTGTGGGATGTTCTGTTTCATAGAACTGCAGGCTTGAGGGTTGCAGTCACCATTGGGCCCTCCAGTGAGCATTTTAAAAGTTATTTTTACCACTGAACAGTATCTTTATAGCAGCTACTTTAATCTTTTTCTGCTGCTCCAGTCAACCACTCTTTGTTTTCTTACTTTTGATCGTTCTACTCTCAGACAAATTAAAAGGATACTGTGTCATTTTGCTCTAAAGTTTGTGGCAATCCAGGGTAGGGAGAAAGAGAGATGATACAAAGCTTGGTCTTGGGGATCAAGTGGGTATATTTAAAGCACAACTATGGGAACAAAGATTCTTGGAATAATGTGGTGTTCATATTTGTTGCCACTTTCATCCTTGAGGATGAGAGCTGCAAAATGTGTAAAGTTTTGATTTGTTCCATATCTCTTGGTGAAAACGGTTTGCCCTTAGCTTGGTTTGGCATCCCCCATCCCATATATACCAATATACAGGCAATCTTTCTGTGGGCCACTGGCAGAGGAAGAAGAGTGTGGGGGGAGCGCACTGCCCCCGGCAGTGCGATCCCGGTAGAGTGCCATTGCTGCTTCCCCCCCCCCCCCGCGCTGGGTGCCATGTCCTTGCAGGCGGTGTGCCCCGCCCCCGGGACGCGCGCCTGCCCACCCCCCGGTGCCGGAGCATGAGGCTCCGCCACTGCTGTGAGCTGTTCTTTGCCAGATTTGACCTGGGCAACTTTGTGTTGTTGTTGTTTTAAAAAATGGAACACGCAGGATGAAATGGTTAAATCTGCTATGATTAAATGGGCACAAGATGTTGGACATAACATTATGTTTGCTGACTGGGAACAGTTGTGGACCACTGGTATGAAATTTACGGCATGTAATGCCTTAAGAGAGAATATTATGAAAATGATATACAGGTGGTACATGACACCAGTCAAGCTTGCAAAAATATATCACTTGCCCGATAATAAATGCTGGAAATGTAAGGAAGTTGAAGGTACATTCTTTCACCTTTGGTGGACGTGCCCAAGGATTAAGGCTTTCTGGGAGATGATCTATAATGAAATGAAAAAGGTATTTAAATATACCTTCCTGAAGAAACCAGAGGCCTTTCTCCTGGGCATAGTCGGCCAATTGGTGCCAAAGAAGGATAGAACTTTCTTCATGTATGCAACAACAGCAGCAAGAATACTCATTGCAAAGTATTGGAAGACACAAGATTTACCCACCCTGGAAGAGTGGCAGATGAAGGTGATGGACTATATGGAATTGGCGGAAATGACTGGCAGAATCCGAGACCTGGGAGAAGAGTTGGTGGAAGAAGATTGGAAGAAATTTAAAGACTATTTGCAGAAATATTGTAAAATTAATGAATGTTAAAATGATGCTGGATTGAAAATAAGTGGCATTAGCAACAAAGTTAATAAGAATATGCAAAAATGAATTGATAATGGATGAAAATATATAGTTATAATATGTTAAGATATAGAGTTAAGATAAATGAAAGAGGGTAAGGATTTGCTGAATTGATTATGTAAATGGGAATACAAAAAGGGGAGGTGTGAGGAGGTCAAGGAAACAAGCAAATGAGTTTAAAGATATCAAAAAATGGATTTGTTTTTAATTTTTTCTTACCTATTTGTTTTTTGTATTTTTTATTTTTTCTTTTTTTCTTTTTCCTGTTCTATGTATTTTTGTATTTTTTCTTATTTCTTCCTTTTTATATGCTTTCTTTTTATTCTGTAAACCTTTGTTTTTTGTAAAATCTTAATAAATATTTTATATATATATATATAAAAATATGAGCTGGATAAACCACCAGCAACAACCAAGGATTTATATGAGATTACAAATAACTCATACAGAAAGGACTGACTGGCAGTAGCAGGGAATGCAGTTTACACTGAGATTGAAGAAGTGATGACCAGCGAGCAGAGTGTTGGGTTTAGAGGAGAATTTAAATTGTGGGCAAGGCCTAAATGCAATTCATAGCCTTGGGCTTTTTCAGCTTTAGAACTTCATAAAATAAGAATACCATGGGTTTAATTTTCAGGATTGCTACAAAAAACTATGAGGGTGTTGTATGTTCACTGAGCCATAGGAATAGTGTGAATTTAAAATCCTCAACCTTGTAGAACTAAGAGGTTTTTCCCCATCACAGAATCACTCTTTGGAGTTGATAATATCGCTGAACTCTCACTTCCAGGTATGAGTTTCCAAGCAAAACCATTGTAAGTTAGGCAGGGCTTGCCCATCTCAAATGGTTGGGGAAAAAATCAAATTCAAACTATGGAAGTGTAGTGGACAGAATATTTTTTTAAAATATGCATGCATGTTGGCATCTGTCTGTCTCGAAAGACAATGGAGTGTGCCTCCGGGGGTGAAGTCAAACTGCTGGAGAATCACAGTGCCTGCTGTGGCTGCAGAGACCAGTAACTTGTAAATGCTACCTCCTGCATTGCTTTTGCAGCACTTAAGTGACCTCCCCTGTGCAGTGTGTATGAAGGTTCACATGATGGGGAGTGGGGGGGGGGAGCTTTCCTGAGATAGTGCAGAAGCTGGTTATTACAGTACAGTTTATCTTTATTCACCAGCTTTCCTAAAAGCATGACTTATATCTTTCATTATTCATTTCTTACAAAAGCAAACTTACTCTCTTGCCTTATGCCCTGCTCGGTCTGCCTCAAAACCTGGGATTGCTGCAGTTTGTTGCCATCTTCTCCTCTCTTTGCATTGCTCTAGCAGCCACAGTCAGGATTTATTTCTCACACATGCCAGAGGTTTAGCATCTAGCATTTATGACATGGATCATGGCATACAGTGGAATATGGGTGCAGTCAAAATCCATATGCGCTTGGCTTTTCCTGAATAATGCAGATTTGATTCAATGGGAATTAGGATTAATACTGGATTTAAGTTTCTCATAGTTGGCTGGCAATAACCTAATCTTCTTAAGGGTTGCAGGCAGGCAACATTTCTCTGAATGTGTTTAACATTTTCAAAACCGATAAGAAATTGAAATTTGATACTGAGGGACTTCAACCCCAGAGCCATCAAAAATGCAGCACTTTACACTGCTGTCTTTAAGGCAGTCTTTTAATTTCCTTAATATATGACATTCACCTAGGTTCCAATACTAGGTTCCTAGTACGCACTTAACAGTAATATTTGTTCACTTTACTTTGTTGGAGCGTAGTGCCTGTGATGACTTTCAGAATCTGAATGGATTACATTTTTCAACTTGACAAAATGTAATCTTCAGATGCAGACAAATGCTTGCATCAGGGCAGTGAATGCCTGGATCTTAGTCGTTTTGCTTGGTGGTTTCTGTAGCTCCTGGGATTGTTAATGGCCCTTAGTACAGAAAGATGGTTCCGTGTGAATCTGTGTCTGGCATGCACACACAATGAGTGGAACAATTCAGTTCTACTCTCTTAGTTTTTCTAAAGTTTCTCAGTTTGGTCTTGATCCATCTGGTAATGGCTTGGAGACTGTGCCTAAGTCAACAGGGTCTGAGGGCTAGTGTGGAAAGCATCCTGGATTAAAGTTATTATTTTTAAAAGTTTACAAAATTTTGCTTCAGAAAATACAGTACCGTTCAGGATTTGATGCTCTATATGTATCATATGTACAAGACAAGTATTTTTGTGTGCATAATTCTACCTGTAACTAGTCAGACTTTTGGAGGAAAAGCTAATAATACACAGGCAGCTTGGACATTAGTGGACACTCGGTGTTTTAATTACATTCAAAACAGATTACTCCTCCACGAGGAAGGGTAGGAGAGGAACTGGACTACCACAATTATTTTAGCAAATAAATAAAGTAACAACTTGATTAAGATTTGAGAGCTACCAACTTCCAGTACGCTCCTGGTGTTAATCTGACTCGGTCTCTATACTGCCAGCATCCACTCCTTGTTTAATATGACCAGGAAAGTGCAAATTATGTCCAGTTGATTTGGATTCAAGCAGAGGTGCCCCAAGGAAAGCTTGGTCTGGGAAGAAAAAGCACATTTGGAGCTGTTGATTAAAGCAAAGGAAATCTAATCACATTGTTTCTTTCTCTTTTTTAATCCTGGTCCACAGAAATTAGTTGTGAGAAAAGATCGAGGGGGAAATAGGAAGATAACTGCAATTCCAGTGGAAGGAAAGGAAGTCATCACCAGGACACAAGGTTTGCCTATCTTAATTTACAGCAGTTGTCTTCAACTGGTCCGGACTTGAGACCCACCTCAGACACCCAACTTACAACATGGGACCAACTTTCACATTTTCATCAGGCCTGAAATCCTGTGTACAGAAAATAAATCTGCAGAACATCCATTTCCCTTAGGTAGCAGTTGTTCTTTGTTAGATGCTGTAGTTTTTGGGTGTTTATAGGTGGGCAGATTCTCCTACTCTGAAGCAAAACAAAAAGTATGTCCCTCTTTCATTTTGCAATGCCTTTCCATTTTATGTATTCGTTTCATTAATAACTAAATAAAAACTGGGTAGTTTTCTCTCCAAATTCACACTGAGATACTAAGGTTGTAGTCATGTGAACTTACTTGAGAGTAAGTTTTGTTAAAATGGGGGAGGGGGAGAGAAGCCACACCAAGACTTTCCCCACTCTATGCCCCACCCTTCTTCCCCCCATTGCAACTGCTAAGCCCTTTTTCACACACACACCCAAATTCTGAAGCACCCAGCTTCTCTTTTTCTTCAGCCTAGGCTCTCACTTTAACTCGTATTCCCACACTGCTTCCTTCCCTCTACTTTTCTGCCAACCCCTTGCCTAAAAAACCTTGCAAGGCTCCCTATGTGAAAAAGAGGCTCCTCTGAACATGTGCAGAGTGTCTTTCTCTCTCCCCCACCCCCGATCTTCTTGATATTCTCAATTTTTCTTCTCCATGCCCTCCCCCAGGATTCCCCTTTTGGCACACACTCACCATTTGCCTGTTTGGGGTTCTCCTTTCCCCAGTTCCTCCTTTGGTACATGCCCATTAGCCACCCCCCATGGTTTTATGTCCTTGGTACATCCCACTTTCCCTTTTCTCGCCCCTTCTCCCTCCCCATCTGGTAAACCCTACTTCCCACCCACCTTTAAAGACCTATGATTTAGAGGATTCAGTTTTATTTGTTCGAAGAGCTAGGCTGGATCTACACACATCAAAGAAGTGTTTCAGTTAGACATTTTGTAAATCTAAACAGGGAAAACAGATAGAGAAAAACGGGATTCCATAGTGCCATCTGGTGGCACAATACAATCGCATATACAATGCATATAAATCACTTTTTCTTTACCAATTTAGCTGAGTCATTAGTTAGCACTCACCAGGAGTAGTGTACTTGTGATTCTGACATGCTTTTGGGGCTGCAATCTTGACTGAGTAGAAAAATGTTTCAGTGATTAAAGTTCTGAGATCTGGTAACCTAGACATACATTTCCCATTTGGAAATTGATCAGGCATGTTCAGTGCGTATAATTCATAGCTGGATTTTATATTAATTTCACGGGATGCATTAGGATGTGAACAAGTCAATGCAGCGTAAGTAGTGCACATTTTTTTCCAGAAAGTGTCACCTAATCAATACCAAACAAATTAGAATTCAGCTTCCCCATTGATCCAGTAATAAATTATTATAATGAAAACCTTTCAGGAAAGAAAACATTTTTTTTGGACAAGTTTTAGACTCAAACTACAATACTATGTTGAATGAAGAAAAAGATGGATTACAAGCAAGATACCTGAAGATTCCACTACTGTTTTCTATTGGAACAATTGGTTAATAACTATGTGACACAGCAGATGCAGCATTTGTTGATTTTTGTTGCTGCTAATAGGCTGTAGGCAAAACGGATACAACATTGTATTGTGGAGCAGAGAATTGTGGAGTATTTTCAAAATAAATTGAGGATAGTTCTTGACGTACCTAGATGTTTCCATATTTATTTCGGATGACCAGAAACTGATAAAATATCTGGCAAAGCTATTATCATTAGCAGAACTTTCAGTTACTGGCTTAGGCTGCAATCCAGCATCTGCCCCTCTCCTCCTTACATCAGGCTGTGTGTGGTTTGGATTGAGCAGGGACACCCCTCCAATTGTGTCTGCCGGCCCTGCTCTCCTGCAGGACGTGTACGGAGATGGAAGGCCTGCTGATGGTATCCCTGTCAGTGGAATCTGGTGGAAAGTCATAACATGGGTCATTCCAGCAAAGGGGATGCCACCAGTGGGCCAGCCGGGGATCTGCTGGATTCTGAGCTGATCTCACAGCTAGTGTTGACCTGGAGATGGCACAATGATCAAGCCTGATCTGCTTCCCCCCACCTGCGGCTGCCTTGAGTGGCTGTGGATGCATTGGAGGCTCAGTTGCTTTGCAGAGTCTTAGTGGCAGCAGCAGCGAGTTAGGATTGCTCTGCCAAAGGGCTTTTACATTCAACTACTAGATTAGCTAAACTGTGTTTCTTGGAGCAAATTGGAGTCAAGTTGTCAAAAGGTTCAAATTGGCTCCAAAGTGTAGTTCATGAAGCTCAGCATTATGGCTTTTCTCTGGAGTTTCCTCGCTCTTTGAACCCTCTTGCAAGCAAACAGATTTTCAGTACTTGGGTTCGTAATGTCTGTTTTTATGTGCCAGCACAAGTAATAAGATAGCCACTTAGTATGCAGTGGTGGCTGGAGTCTCAGAAAAGAAAAACACTTGCAGAGGAGAAAAAGCAGTTTATTGAGTATTCAGGTGGGGTGCAAGGAAGCACAGGCCGGCGCCACACACACACACACACACACACACACACACACACACACTAAAACACACATCTGCAAGATGTTCTGCTCAGGGTAGTCAATCACAATACAATTATTATCATAAAGAAACTCCCCCACCCAATAAGTTTCTACTTTGTTTCTTACACCTGTGCAATAAGCCTATTTACTTCATAATTTCATTGTGCTTAAACAAGCAAATAGTTAGCAAATGACTACTTATTTTTGGCTTCTTTTCATGGCTGAACATGCTGACTATAACATCTATGGGTTAGAACAATGCTGAATATATGCCTTTTTGTTAGAAAAACAAAAATAACCCAAAGACCCGTTTTTGTTCTCCACCCACAATGATTAAATATAAATTTGAATTTGAAGCTTATTACTAATCCTGCTCTTAGAAATGCTTTAATTCATCCAAAGATGCAACAGGTGCCAACTGCAGGACTTTCCTTTTTCTTTTTGTAATGAAAATGCCTTATCACTTCAGACTCTGCCTTCGTGGCAGTGATTCTGCACAAGATGTACCTTATTATTCATTTTTGTACTGTTTACAAAATTCTCAAATTCACCTCTTGAGGTAAAAACTCCAGTTGGTCTGAACTGAAGAAAAATTGATTTTCTGCTGGCTCCTTGCAACAGTGTGACTCAGCAGTAGTGCAAAGGATTTGCCTTGGTAGCTTCGAAAGTTTCACCCAATCTCCTGCCATCTCAGTAGCATGATGAATAAGTAAGACATTATTGCTATTGTGACTATTTTTTTAAATTGTAATTGCTATTCCACATTTTGTTTTTTGTTGTGACCCATGGCTGAAACAATAACAAATGACTGGCTGATTGGCCTGTCTGGCTGAGGCTGATGGGAATTGAAGTCCAACATCTTTCCCAGGTTTGGTCGAAGGCCAATCATAGACAATTTTAGGATTATGTTCTGTGAACATTAGATTTGGGAGCTAGAAATATGTTTTTCTCCTGTTTCTATGTCTTTAGGTTTATTTTCTTACTAATTACACCTGACAAACAAGTGTGGAATTGAAGCAGAACTTTCAATATAAGAGATGCAGTCAGTGCTTAGTTTGTGGAAAACTTTTCTCTCTCTTGATAAAAACCCTTCTGCTTCCCACAGCAATGTAATGACAGATTTTGCTTAAGTTGCAATCATAATCCTGTTTGTAGCAGGCCATAGCTGACACCACAGGAAGTGTTATCATTATCACAGAGTGTGGAGATTTCATTGTTCTTTTACTCTGGGAAAAGGACCAGAGACAGGAGAATGAGAGGAAACTTGTTAACTTCTTAATTGCCTTTCTGGATATGATTTCAGTGGAGCAGGGTAAAGGGGGAGTATGGATTCCCTGCAACAAATCAGATATCGTACAGTTAATTTTTATTGAATAATCACATCTTCATAAAGCAGGTGGTTCTTAGTCATTTTTCTAAAACACATATTCCCTTTGGTTCAACAGTCCTTTCCTAAAGTTTGGAACCTCTTATCATCTTCACTTTTAATTTGTATACTGCCTTACTATCTTACAATACTCAAGGTAGTTTACAAGCTGAAAAAACAAATAATGTACACCTTATAACAATCTAATGTAATACAAAAATGTGATAATAAAACATAGCTTTAGAATAAACAACCTACATCAAATAAAGTAACATTCAACAATCATTAGAATAGTATTGAATAATAATATCAGCATATAAGAATTTAACAGAATTCCCCTCTTAACAATTACAATAAGTTATTTCTAAACTACAATCAATAAAACAGATGGCAAGCCACAGTGCATAAAATAATACAATACAAACTGAGAAGTAGGGACTAGAGGGCGGGGCAAGGCAGGTGAAAGAAGGCCTTGCCTGATGAAGTCTCTCCCCTCTTATCTATACCCTCAGCTTCTACCTCTCCTTCCCTGCCCAGTGAGCTGCTGGTGGAAGAACAGCTTGTTCTTTCCAAAGTTCTGAACTGTTTGTAGAGGTTTCTCTCTCTCTGCTTCCACCTTCCTTGGTTGTGCTTGTGTGGTGCTGTTGTTGGACAAGGGTCGCAGCCCATTAGCAGACGACTTGCTTTGCATGCAGAAGGTCCCAGGTTCCATTCCCAACATCTCCAAGACAGGCTAGGAGCGTCCCCTGTCTAAAACCTTGGGGAGCCACTGCCAATTAGTGTACACAATTCCGAGTTAGGGTTAGACGGTATAAGGCTGCTTCCTAATGTTTCCACCTCACAGTAAAGCAAACTGTGGCTTGCCATGAATGAGCCCTGTGTGCTGGTGCATGCTGCTTAAATTGCACCCACCCCACTCATCCCTGTCCCAAGCTAGCATTATGGGCAACCCAGCACTTAGGGTTTGTTTCGCTCCAAATAGTCGAGAGGAAGCCAAGAACAAACCCAAGGCTTCCTCTCATACTTTGGAGAGTAATAAACTATAAGCATTGGCTCCTATGTAATGTGAAGCCAGTACCCTTGGTTGTTCTTTGTAGCTGGCCATTGTAGATGACTAAACTTTCACATACAGTGGTACCTCTAGATACGATCGGGATCCGTTCCAGAGCCCCGTTCACATCTAGAAGCAAACGTAACCAGCGACAGCACGTCTGCACACGCGTGTGTCACTTTTCGCCACTTCTGCGCATGCGCGTGATGTCATTTTGAGCGTCTGCGCATGCGCAAGTGGCGAAACCCGGAAGTAACACACTCCGTTACTTCCGGGTTGCCGTGGAGCGCAACTTGAACGCGCTCAACTCGAAGTGTATTCAACCGGAGGTATGACTGTATACTGAACACAGTTCGGGGGAAGGAAGATTCTGTATAATTTACATCTAACTGGTACGTAAGTACCAATATTTATACCATAATAAATGTATATGTGATTAAATGCCTGAGGATATTTGTTTCTAGTTGCTACTTTAATTAAAATATGACATAACCAGGATGAGATAAGCATCTCAGTGGTTGCTTTTTACTCCCACCCCCTGGAGATACTTTAACTAGGAAATGTAGCATGATTGACAATTCTTGCAGACTTCAAAGACCCAACAATCAGGGGCTTCACAGGAATACTACATCTGTTTAAAGTAAAGTTGAAGGAAGGAGCTTTTTCACCCATCAAATTACTTCAGAAAACACCTTGTTTGACAGTG
Source organism: Podarcis filfolensis (assembly GCF_964270895.1). Taxonomy (NCBI): domain Eukaryota; kingdom Metazoa; phylum Chordata; class Lepidosauria; order Squamata; family Lacertidae; genus Podarcis; species Podarcis filfolensis. Next base: position 84,616,785 of record NC_139604.1, read on the forward strand.
CCTAAGCTTGCTTTGCATATAAGCATTTCAATAGCAGGGACAGATTTATATTATGACACTGAGGCAGTGATCTAAGGGTAGAGGAGTGGAATGCAGGATGCAGGATTTCTCCCCGCCCCGCATTCCAAATTTATGTTAGACACCAGGCAAAAGGCTCCTGTCACCTATTTCTGAGTTGGGAGTTCCTGCAAAGGTTTTAGTTAAATTAGTTGTTTAAGAATTGTGGGTTCTCTAACATTATTTTATCTCCTGATAAAGACCTTTTAGACAAAAAAACCTGAAACGTAAATGCTTTCTCCTGCGTACATCTAGGGCAGTGGTTCCTAAACTCCCCCCATCCCTCTGCAACCACTTGAAAACTGCTGATGGTTTTGGCAGACCACTTAATGATTTCCCCCCCTGCCTTTCATAGCAGTTGTAATGTGCTGTGCTAGATGCTGTATGATCTTTAATTGTATTTTTATTGCTGCTTTTATTTCTTACATATTGTATTTTATTGCACGTTGAATTCAAATTCAGATACAACAAAACACAATATAAAAAATTAAAGGAACAATAAAAGTTAATTAAAAATCAATATGAATATTTAAAGCAATGGATGTGCCATTTCCTGTCTTCAATCACAAATCCACAGACCACCTGAATTACAGACTGAAGTTTGGGAACCCATGACCTAGGCTGTTTTTGTTCACTAATGATGCCTGAATGGCTTTCCTGCAATTGCTCGCAGAGGGCTTTTATTAGTTATCAGACAAACTGCTCCAGCAATGACCCAGAAACAAGTGGACAGAGCTGAACAGGCCTAAACTAAGTGCAGTTAGTTTATCAATCTTTGGAAAGATTAGATTTATGAAGACCTCAATATCAGTGTTCCTAAGTGAGTACAGTGATACCTCGGGTTAAGTACTTAATTCCGGAGGTCCGTTCTTAACATGAAACTGTTCTTAACCTGAAGCACCACTTTAGCTAATGGGGCCTCCTGCTGCCGCAGTGCCGCCCGCCGGAGCACGATTTCTGTTCTCATCCTGAAGCCAAGTTCTTAACCTGAAGCACTATTTCTGGGTTAGCGGAGTCTGTAACCTAAAGTGTATGTAACCTGAAGTGTATGTAACCCGAGGTACCACTGTACATGGTTGGCTTGGATATGCAGACGTAAGTTCAGTGCCTAACTTGGAGAAGAGTGTCTGATTTAGGACAAGCTCCTTCTCCTCAGCTTCACTGCCCTGTTGATAAAATAAAAATACTGCCTTCCTCCTGCACAGGGCTTTATAAACATAAGAGAAGGGTTGTAAATAGACTAGGTGTCCCGTTCCTCAGACTATGTGAATAATTGTCTCCTCCTGAATTGTTGCATACTTTTTCAACTCTTGAGGAACAAACTTTTTTTTGTCACAGGAAGACTAAGAAATCAAGAAGAGAGATGTTTTAATATAGAATGAGCAAAATTTATTGACTATCTGAAGAATTATTGTAAACAGTGAGAATAACCTAAATAGAACATAAAGGACGAGTAGTAAATAGTAAATAGATATGAACTGGATATGCAGGGGGGAAAGATATAACATAAGTAGCTGCAGAAAGGGGGGTGGGGGTTGATGATTGGATACCTTAATTGGATGTGTAAATTTAGATTTGTGATTCAACTGTAAAATGTGAAAACGAAAAATAAAATATGAAATAGGACTGGGGCATGTGTGTGTGTGGGGGGGGGGGGGTGACAGGAAGCTTGGATCCTTTCTGCCTGCCTCAGTTCTGATCATTCCCCAAACACAGCTTGCTATTTGCAGTGGTAGGAAAAGATTCAATTGAAGGTTTCTTCCTACTGTGAAAAGCAAGTGTGGAAGGGGTGGGTTGAAGACTGATGCCGACTGGAACCATGCTCTGAGGTAAGCATTGAACCTTTGTCCTCCCCAAGTCTATGGTCCCAATCCAGCTCAACTGCTGCAGCCAGCCGTTTGTTTGAGCCGTGCAACCAAAAATGCCATGTCTAGTTTTGCTCTCAGTATTTCTGAAAGGCATCCCTTTTCTCGTTTCATTCCCCTGCCCTGGAAACCCCTGATAATTGTAGTTCTGTGAGGAGGGGGGATGCTCAGGATCTCTGAGACTGCAGCACCCTCATCAAACTACAGTCCCTTAAAAAATGAATAATTGTATTTAAAAACAGGTGTGAGGGGAGTGTTATCTGTCTTGTCAGTGTTACAGTTATGCAGGCAAGTTATACAGCTTGGAGCCCACCAAACTTTGCAACCAGCTTGGTTCAGGGGGTGAAAGCATTTTCTGCAATCATGATTTGCAATGGAATAAGCTTGTAAATAAATAAGAGGGAGCACCCTGGCTCCTGCTCTTGCTAAGCTGTTTAGGCTTCATCTGAATAAATGTTTACTCTAGCCATATAAGTCTGGTGCTAATGAACCTGAATTCAAAATGCAAGGGATTCTGCTGAACGACTAATCCAAAGGGGCTCTAGAATCCTTCCTCTCAATAAATAAATAAAGCCCCATATATTAAAAAGTTTCTGGCCAAATAAATAACTGCTGTTTGTTCAAACAAGTGAAGCAGAATAGTAATAGCAGGCTTTTTTTGTTTTTTTAAAAAGTTGTGCTTGCTTTGTTAATGTATTTTAATAGGATTCTTCAATAAGATATGATGTAAAGCTCATGATAATTATTAATTCACTAGACAGTCAGACTGCTGCAAGAATAAAATGCACCCCTGTCTTCTGGCCTTCCTGATTGGCAAGGGCTAGATGTTACATTTGCTTTTAATGTTTCTTTTGCACTTGTCATAGTCAAAGGTTGCTGTTGTAGTTAGACCAGATTTTAGGGATGCAAGGTATTTGTATTTCTGAAAAGATGGAGCTTCTGCTTCTACTTAAACTAACAGACACATAGCCAGACACCTTTGGATCTGTAGAATATTTTTCTTTTATTAACTCTGACCCATGGTACACCAAAAGTTAAACGGGCATAGCAATCAAAGATCCTTCCTATGATGTCAGCAGAGGCATTGTTTCCCAAGAAATACAAATAAGGGTATACTTTTAGTAACATCAGCCAGGAAAATGGATATGTGAGACACCTAGAAATCAAAGCCATCAGAGCCCTATAACTTCCAAAGTCCTCCTAGAGAAGAGTAAAAGAGCTATGTGTGCAGAATCAATCCCCATGCTCTCCAGTTAAAAGCTATTGGATGGCTTACCTTAGATTTTGTGGATCCCCTTTTAGAGAGAGAAAAAAACGTGTATCCAGACTTATTCCAATTTCAAAAAGTAAAATATAACAAGATAATACTGAAAAAGTTTCCAAAGAACATAAGTTTAGGTGTATAATGCCATCTTTTTAAAGTAGTGTTACCTGGTTTCTGAAATGCAGCCAGCATCTGAGGCCTTTCTTTGGGTTTCCTGTCCATGAGAGGTCTGGATGGTGTCAACATGAGAGCAGGCCTTTTTTTCTGGTTGCTCCCCATTTGTGGAATGCTCTCTCCAAGGAGGCTCATCTTTCACATATCTTTAGGCACCAGTTGAAAACATTCCTCTATAACCAGGCCTTTGGTTGATTAAACAATCTATGACCTTTTAAATGTATTTGTGGCAGGAGATTGTTGGGTTTTGTTTTGTTTTGTTTATTTGTTTTGCTATTATTTATGTGTTTTCTCTTTTCACTTTCAGAGGTCATCAATTTTTTTATATTTTTATGCTGTAAAGTGCCCGGTGATCATCAGATGAAGTGCAGCATATAAATTTAAATAATAATAAATTGATACTAGGGTGATGAATTTTCCACACTGCAGTCTTTCTGCAGTAGTCCATTGAAATATTTAAACATTTCCAGCTGTTGCTGTTATAATGCACTTTCCACCTCCTATATCAGAAGTCAGTTGTCTTATGGCTGCATTTATAAAAAGGTATTTTTGGCAGTTGTTAGCCCTTAATGTTCTTCCACATTTTAATTATAAATGTGTGTATATTAAAATAACATTATTATATATCAATCTGAAAGTGTAGCACTCACTCTTTCTCTCATCCAACTTTTGTATCAAAGGTCTGGCTCTCTCCTTTATTAACAATAGCTCTTTAAAAATGAAGTCTTTCTAATTGCATTTTTGCTTCTGCTGTTGTAGCGATTCCAAACTCTTCCCAAGGTGACTGCCTCTCTTTCCTGCGGTGCAGATTAGGTATTAATGTGGTTTGCTAAATAACTACAGGCTGAGTTACTAAAGGCATTTTTATTTTATAGTATAAAATCAGCTATTTTTTTCATAGCCATTAATTTCATTTTAATAATTGACTGGCTTGCAAATTACGTAAACCTTTCCTTAAAGTGCCCAGCAGTCCTTTCTTTGTATGGAGCTTTACAAAAATTATCTATTAATTTTCCATTTAACCTCTCTACTACAGAGGGGATAGTACTAGAGTCTATTGTCTGTGTATTCAGAAGTAAATCTCAATGAGTCCAATGGAGCTAAGTAAGTCCAGGATTGAAATATGAATAAATCTCATCCATTCCTCAAACCTACAGCAGAAGCATGGTTGCCTGGACTAGGGCTTCTAAATTTCACCAGTTCCTACATATCTGCTCTTGAATTTATTTATTTTTGGGGGAAGGGGTCAGCAAAATAGTCAAGTGGCGCACTTAAGAAAGCAAGTGTTAGGATTTTCATTTTTCCCAAATTCTGTCTTATTTCACTCGGCTTTTAATTTGAGAGCGTTCTAGAGAATGAGTAGAAAACCTGCACAATCAGCTACTGTATTGACCTGAATATAAGCCTCACTTTCCCCCCAAATTCCAACCATGAAAAGTTAAAGTGCAGCTTATATTCACGACCTTATAGTATGCAGCCAGGAGTGCGGGGAAGCAGTGCCTGCCCCACGTGTAGTCCCCCGTCCTCTCCCCCAAGGCCAGGAAAGGGGAGACTGAGGAAGGAAAAAGGCTATCGGCCATGCAGCGCAGCTCCCCCCCCCCCCGCTCAGTATGCAGCCAGGAGCAGCAAGGAATGGAGTGGCTTAAATGTTGAATGGTCACTTTAAAATGTGAAGGTTCATTATTGCTTCACAAGTTGTGTATGTCTTTAAGGGCCAGGGCCAAGGCAAATAACGAGACTCAGTCTTACAGCTGTGAAACATAGCAGGTGCTGCTGAGTTGTGTTAATCAAGCTGTGTCAGCAATTGGGTATAGTATATAAGGAGCAGCACCTAGCTCTCCCATTACCCTAGGGGATGGGTTGGTGGTTGGGTCTGGTTTGTTGTTGATGTATTTAGTGTATAAGGAGTTTTTGTTTTTGTTATTAAAACCTTGTTTAAGTTATTTTTGAGTCCCTTTTTAATGCATGGTCTCCCCAGCAAGCTCTCTGCAGCGCTGCTAAACTGCAAATAGCCAACATTATATTGGGGTATTTTTTCTTTCTCTCTATCTCCCCCCCCCCCAATTTTAAAGGTGCAGCTTATATTTGGGTGCGGCTTATATTTGGGCCAATATAGTATATCACGTGAACTATTTGTTGCTTGTTTGTACCACTTCAGATAGCATTGGGGGAATCAGATGTTTGACTGTTCATCCATACTATATATATTTTAAAAAGTTTTTGCAGAAGTAGAAAAAGTTTCTACTCTAGCTTTCTTCCTTGCATGCTAGTTTTGTATACAGCATCAATTTTTAAATGGGCAGGCATTTGAGAGGGCTGTCTCCACTGGTAATCTGAAGTGATCCAGTCATCATCTGAGGCTGCTGTTCATGTGTTGCAGCTCTCAGAAAGGTTACAGTCTTGTTGATAGTTCAGCTGTCAGAGGAGTCAGGACCTCCAAATCATTATGAACCTGACTTCTAACACTGAAAAGTCATGTCCAAAACACTTGAAATATAAAGTTAGAAGGGTTTGGTTAGGGTACTCTGGTTTAAAAGTTATGGAAGCATAAAATTCACCCGTTATTTGGGGGAGGGGGTTGATTTAAATCATGATATCTTACAGGTACAGCATTCCATGGGGTTTTCTTTCTTTCTGGCTTCTCTTAAAAAAATGAAAATATATGTCTTCACACACTCTTAGTAAAATAAACACATGTGCAGGGCTTCACAAATGATCCAGTGCAGGAAAAATATGGAATATAGTCCAGTGCAGAAAAAATACGGAATATGAAGCTGTCCATATCTTTGATTTCTTCCTGTACAGTTAAAAGAAATAGGTTCTGATTCATGTAACCTTTTAACACTCAGTACCAGAGTGGTTATAAAAGAGACAGAGAGGAATACACATGGGCAGTCAGTTTGCTACATTCTTTGAAGCTGCATTGAAATTTCTCAGTGGCACAGCTCTAACAGCACAATTGTGAGAAAACTGAGCAGAAGTTTAGTAGTCTGCAAGTGGCTTCTGCCAGCTTCTGTACAAAGATTTACCAGACTCTATTAGTGAGTGAACAGAAGGGTTATCAGAGACTTCTCAGGTCTAAAATGTCACTAGGGAGTCCCTCCATGTATTTGAGGAGAAATGTGACATTAGTGAGACATTCGTCTGTCAGGAATGATCTGAGAGTGTGTCTCTCAGTTTCTCCTGGCTCCAGAAACTTTCCTGCCCCCCACCCCCTTGGGCACAGCAGTGAGAGATTTAGAGATCATCAAATGTTTTTTTCCATCTTGCTGTGAACCATTCTGTTTAGTGAAGAGGATGAATGACCAAGTTGCAGTGGCAGCAGAAGCCATCAGTCTTGCTAAATAATAATTCGCAGAGGCGCTGTGTTTAAGATTTATTTGCAAGGTCTGCTTCTTATCCAGAAGGGAAATGCAACAGTTGTAAAGCCTGCAAATGAAAGAATGAGAGGAAGGGGGAAATGTGCATTTAAGAGGCCTGGTTGTTTCATCCAGGGAGACAAAGGGGGGTGGTAGAAGAAAGGAAAAGTGGGAGAGACAAGATGAGCCCAGGTTTATAGAAGAGGCTCCTAGCTAGGTTTAAGCAAATAGTGTGGGAAGGCATGTGTCATTGGAATGTGATTGAACTGATCGTAGTACCCTAAAACCTGCTGCCCCCTAAGGTGGACGGAACCCCTCAAAATCAGACTGCTGTTTGTGCGTTCTACGTGGGGCTACCTTTGAAGGTGACCGGGAAACTACAACTAATCCAGAATGCGGCAGCTAGACTGGTGACTGGGGGCGGCCGCCGAGACCACATAACACCGGTCTTGAAAGACCTACATTGGCTCCCAGTACATTTCCAAGCACAATTCAAAGTGTTGGTGTTGACCTTTAAAGCCCTAGACAGCCTCGGCCCAGTATACCTGAAGGAGCGTCTCCACCCCCATCGTTCTGCCCGGACGCTGAGGTCCAGCGCCGAGGGCCTTCTGGCGGTTCCCTCATTGCGAGAAGCAAAGCTACAGGGAACCAGGCAGAGGGCCTTCTCGGTAGTGGCGCCCGCCCTGTGGAACGCCCTTCCAGCAGATGTCAAAGCAATAAACAACTACCTGACATTCAGAAGACATCTGAAGGCAGCCCTGTTCAGGGAAGTTTTTAATGTGTGACATTTTAATGTATTTTTAATCCTTGTTGGAAGCCGCCCAGAGTGGCTGGAGAAACCCAGCCAGATGGGCGGGGTACAAATTGTTGTTGTTGTTGTTGTTGTTGTTGTTGTTGTTGTTGTTGTTGTTGTTTATATTCAATGATGCAGCCATTGCTCCCCCTGCTCTACAAGTTGTTTATCTGGTTTTGGCAGTGGTGTGGCTGTAGGAGCCGAGCTTCCCCTTGGCTCTTGACTATTGGCAGCAGGTGGGCAAAACAACACCTGCACACAACAGGATCAGTGGTGTTTTGGTGGATAGTTAACTGCCTTCACCTGATGCTGGCAAAGCCATTCTCTGTTACTTGCACCCTCCCCCGATTATCAGCTTACCCAATGGAGACTGCATAGCTGGGTGCTCCCTGCTTAGAGCTCCAAAAATACAGGGCATTTCGTTTTGAGGATTTAAGATGGCAGCTCCCTGTCCCTCTCAATTTGAGTAGGTTGGAGGTGGTGGGTAGGCAGGTGAGTGTTCAATTACATTTTGCAATCTGGCATCTACTTCAAGTGGCTCAGTGTGGCCAGACCTGGAACAGGCTTATGAGTGTTTACCTTTTGGGTGCGTTTACCAAGCTGTTTCATGACATGCTTCATTGCATACAGTAATGGCAAATTATTGTTGGAGAATAATGGCATCAGGTTATTGACAAGTAAGTAGCCCTGTCCACCTGTTATAATAGCCCATGAGAAGTGGGATCCTGCTGGCTGGATCCTGTTCCCCCATCCCTGTATTCATGCGTAACCCCCTTTTCAAGAAGGTCTAGGCATTGTGAGGGTGAGAAAAGTATACAAGGCCATATTCTTTATTCTGGACTTCCTGTACCCAAATACTCTAGCTGCCGCACCATCTTAATTTCCTCCCTAAGAACACTTTTTCACAATCACTTTTATGTCATTGAAATAGCTAGCATAAACTTGCAGCTAACTGCTGAAACCATTTCTAGTTTTTCAAGCTTTTTAGTACAGCTTTTCACTGACAATGGAAATTAGAAATTGGAAACAAGGTCAATGGTCTTGCATATTTGTTTCTTTCATTCAGCTGTGTATGAAAAGCATTGGCTCCTTTTGCAGAAGTAACAGATTCACCAGCAATTTTTCATTCACAGTTTATTGTTCAATCCATAGGCCATGCCAAATCGCTTGCTATTTGGGAAACCAAATGAGGAAGAATGCACACAGCTCTTTTTACATGTACAGATACAAATATAATTCAGCCTGTGGGTAGAAAAGTTCAGAAGTGAAAAACAAACTGTATAAGATCTCCTTTACATGCTGAAAGCCAAATATGCCCAGAGGAGTTATCTTTAATACAAACAGAGGATGCCAATAGCTTAGATTTGGACATTGGAACAATTGAATATACAAACTGCTGGCCAATCCTTATAATTTCTGATTCTGCTTACAAACTCATTTCTTTTCTCTTAAATTCCAGTACTAGGAGAATGTTTGTTAGCTGGAAAGCTATAAAGCTCGGTTCACACCATTTCATGTGACACTAAGCAGATCCTATTGTGACACTTCAGTAAGCTTCAACTTGAAATTCCTCTGATCTAACTACTCACTGAGTTGCCTGAGTAATGATTACTTATCTCTGGGAGACTCAGTACACCCTGGATATTTAAAGATTATTTGTTGTTCCGAGATGTAGGAATTTGGAACCATGGGGATTAAATTTATTTGAAGTCAGTGGCGTGTGGTTGCCTCTTAAGCTCTGGGTTTGCCTGCTGTTCCTAACCCCGCATCATCTGAAATGTTTCATTTTTCTGTATCTCTTTCAAGGTGTTTGGTTGTATTGCAGAGTATAGTAGTTAATTATTAGCCAATTGCTTGGTGGGGTTGGGGAGATCCTATCAGGCTTGTACGGGATCAAAAGCACCAGTATCCTGGTGCTATTTGAGCTTTCAGAGTAGAGGACAGTTAGGACAACTAGAAATTTGAGGAGGGTGTGAGGAGAAAGAGACGAGTCCTCAGAAATATTTATATACATGTCTTTTGTAGTTTAGGAGGGAAGGTAACATAACATAAATTAGAGAACGGTGGTTAACCTCCACCTCAATTTTGCTTTAATTCTCTGCTTGGCTTCCTGTTCAGTTCCTAATGCACATGGCGGCATATATAAAGCAGCTGGATGAGGAGTAGCAGCAGGCAGAGGCTAGAGAAAGGACTGTGAGTGGGATGTGTGTGTCCTTTTTGTATCCTTGTGCCTGGGAAATGGACCAAACCTGGAACTGGGTGTGTGGAGAGTGCAGCTGGATGGGACACAGCTGTGGGCAGCCTGAGGAAGCTCCAGCCACCTTTTTGCCTGCCCATAAAAAGCAAGCATACAGTGAGAGACCATGGTTATGTCAGCAGTTTCCAGAAACATTCTTTGTTGCAGCATTTTGTGGGTGAGCTGTTTCTTTGAATGTTGTGACTCAGGAAGGGTGGAGTCTCCTGGATCAGAGCCAGGAGGTCGAGACAGAAAGAATTACATACATTTACTTTACTATATTCATTATTCATTTGTATTAATGTAGCACTTGTATATGTTAATGTTTATTTTGCATTTGTTGTTTAAGTTGTCTGCTGTTGCCTTAGCTTTCTGTACACCGCTTAGAGATTTTTATTTATTAAGTGGCATAGAAATGGTGGTGGAGTTGTTGTTAAGAGCTATGCAAGAGCTTAATACAGAACTGGTTGTGTGACTGTACAGGTGGCTGTTTGAATAAGTAAGTAGCTTGTTTTTACTTCATTGTGGTTGCTGTGTGGTACTACATATAGTTGTTTTTTTTAAAAAAAATAATTTTTATTAACAGACCAATCAAATCACATAAATACCGAATTACAAAGCCTAATTTTAAATTTTTGTTGGGGGTACCCATATTTCAAGTTCCGAAAGGGATCCATTCCTCTTGTTGCTGCTGCTTTAAAAGTCCACAAATCTGTCCAAATAATGTTCACAATTCTGTCCAGTCCTTTCTTGTTGTTTTCCACATCTCTTCTAGTTGTTTTCATATATTTTTCCTTTCTCTTTGTCTTTGTGGCCTCTGATAGTCTCCATAAGCGGGTTCAAACAAATTTGTATTCCTGTGTGGATTTTTCCGTTCGTCCAAGAGTCAAATTTCAGACAGCAGCCGTTTTCCATCGCTTCCATAAAGAAAAACTTTCTTGCTGTCTACTCATTAGCTTTTCACAGGTCTGCCCCTCTTTCTCAGTCCTCGAGGAGGTTCTACCAGGAATCCAATGTGAAAACAAAGCTTCCTCCTCCCGATCATGAATCTTTCGACAGGACCTGTCAAAATGGCGATTCCCTTTTTGTTGCTGTGACATCAAAAGCCCTTGTTCTTTTTTTCAATCTCACAAGCCAAAATTTTGGTAGTAAATCATTTCCACACAGTTTTTAATCATCCTGCTTAGGTTGGTTATGCCACGGCTCTTTTTGGGGAGGGGTTATTGATTAATCACATAGAAGAAAAGAAAAAAAGGTTTCCCCCCCCCATCCAGTCCCACTCCGGCATACTGAACCTGGTGTATTTTCTTCATGTTGAATGAATGAATGAATGAATTTATGAATACGGTCACAGACCAGCGTCAACACACACAATATCACAGATCATAAAAATATATATCAGAAATACAAAGACAATATGAATATAACAAGGATTTAAATATAAAAATTAAAATTAATTATTAGCGTGCCCCCTGTAAATAACATTTAGGGGTTTAGTCACTATGGAATACCACTTGCTTCCTGCGATTGATTGCAGACGCACAGAATTTAGCTACATTTAATGTAGTCTTGGGATTCTTGTCCTCTAGCAGTAGTTTTAAACTATGGTGTTCCGATTCTTTCCTGGACTTTTGCAAAACAGGTGTAATAAAAGTCAAACGTATATCCTCATAGAAACGACAACGTAATAGTACATGTGAAGCAGTTTCAACTTCCAACGAGCCACAAGGGCAGACCCGTGCTGTGTATGGTTTACCCTCAAATCTGCCCTGAAGTAAGGCAGAAAGGAGAACGTTGAATCTGGCGAGGGTAAAAGACCGTCTGTATTTGGGTACCTGAAGACCTGACAGATAGTTAGCTGGAGAGAAACCTCTCCCATGGTCCCTTATTGCTGGATGTTTAATCATTTCGCTCATGTGGCATTGTAATTCTACGTCCCAAATACGCTGGCGAATTGTAGGCCTAGCTTTCTCGAAGCCTGTCGCTGTCAGGGTCTGCTGTGGGATCCCCAAGCCTTTAAGCTTTTCCAGCAGTGTAGCTTTCCATTTGGATTGGTAGGTATCTAGTAAGGTTAAAGGTGCCAGCCCAACCGGGAAGAAAATAAGCTTTAGCCAATAGTGGATCTTCAATATCCATATCTGAGTACTGATAGGAATTTGCCCAACCTCCAAACGGACCGCTATGTTGGATACACAAGAGGGGATCCCCAGCAGGCTGCGGAAAAACTTAGTTTGGAATGCCTCTAAGAGAGTAAGGTTTTTAAAGCTGCAGATCTGGGATCCATATAACAATTGTGATAGTATTTTGGCAGCAAAGACCTGGGAGGCTGCCGGTATGTGTTGGCCCCCTTTCCCATAGAAAAATCTTATTAACGCTTTGGTAGATCTTTCTGCATTTGCAATAGTATTATTAATCTGAAAGCGCCAGGAGCCCCTTTCCTGGAAGGTTACACCCAGGTATTTAAAGGTTGCTACCTGTTCTGTTGAGCGATTGTCTATTCTCCATTTATGCCTCCTCCTTTTTTTAGAGAACACCATAACTTTGGATTTGTTGTAGTTAATTGTTAGTTGTTCGATGCTGCAATATTTGGTAAGAGATCTCAAAAGTTTTCTTAATCCAACACAAGAAAAAGACATTAAGACTGTGTCATCCGCATATAAAAGGACCGGGAGGGGCGTACCAGCCAATTTGGGGGGATGGGCATTTTCTTTCTCCATATTTCCTACTAGCAAGTTGATATAGAAGTTAAATAGAGTAGGCGCAAGGACACACCCTTGCCTGACCCCCTGGTGGATTTGGATTTCCTTGGATAGGTGGCCCTGTCGGTCACACCTTACCCGGATCCGTGTATTTTCATATAGATGGTGGATGAGATACAGTAGGCGTTTGTTTATATTTGCGGCGCTTAGCTTTCCCCAAAGCCTGTCCCTCGGTATTAAATCAAAAGCAGATTTGAAATCTATAAAGGCCACGTATAGGGAACCTCCTTTTCTTGATGTATATTTCTCCACAAGATGTTGGAGAACAAGGCCCTGGTCTAAAGTTGACCGATTTGCCCTAAAACCCGCCTGTGCTTCTGAAAGAATGTGGTCTTGTTCCAACCAGTTCACTAATTTTTCGCATAGGTTGGCAGCGTACAATTTGCTAATGATACTTAGGAGGCTGATTGGCCTGTAATTAGCCGGATCTGATTGGCTCCCTTTCTTAAATAAAGGGATGATGATTGCTAGTCCCCAGTCCTCAGGGAAAGTGGCCGATTGATCTATGCTGGTAAATAGGGCAGCTAGCACAGGGGCCCACCATTCAACATTAGCCTTAAGGAGTTCCGGTGTAATATTGTCTACGCCGGGTGCTTTTCCAGGTTTAAGGGATTGGATGAGCCTATAGATCTCTTCTGTTGCTACTGGGGGCCATTCGGCGCCAATATCACTCGGAGCTGGGGGCGTGGCCTGCAGATGTTGATTTCATGTATATAAGGATAGAAAGTAAGCCTCCCAAATCCCAACTGGTATAGTATAATCAATTTCAATCGGGGAATCTTGCCAACTTTTCACAACTATTTTCCAAAAAGTGGCTGAGTCTTTCCTTCGAGAGGCCTCTAATAAACGTTGCCACTCCCCCCTTTGGGCCTGAAGCTTTTTCTTTGTAATCAGATCTTTATATTTACGTTTGGCTTCGAACCATTCCGCAGGAAGCAAAGGTAGGTTCGCTGCTTTGTAGTTCCTGTACTTATCCAGCAAAGAACGCTTCGTAGCAATACATTCCTGATCAAACCAGAGTTTGGATTTGTTGGGGAATAAAGGTTGGCGCGATGTCTTTTTTTGGGTCAGGTGGGGTTGCAAAAGTGAGATCAAATCCTGGAACAAGATTATTCTGGAATCAGAACATGGTGAGTTTAAGAGATTATCTCTTCTCATAAGGAATATGTCCGAGTATAGCCTTTCAGATGTTTCGGCATTCAGCTTTTCGGACCATCTAATACGTGAGTATCTCAACTCCATGTTGGAGGACCTGGGGACTTCAAGTTTATCGTTGCAAAATAAATCTTTTCTTGCATCCAGGAGGAGGCAGAGCGGTAAGTGATCACTATCAACCCTCTCCTCCACTTTGCACTCAAGGGCTCTATTTAAGAGATTAAATGATACCATAACATAGTCGATAGTGGAAGCTCCTGCATTTGATATAAAAGTAAATTCCCCACAAGTCTCCCCATACTTGCGCCCATTTAGTATGACCAGGTCCAGCTTGTTAGAAAGACGCAATAGGCACAGACCTGCATAATTACATCCCTTATCTTTTGAGAGTCTGGTAGGTATAAGATGGTTTTCTTCCACGATGGGTGGCGAGTCGTGGAAGTGTGCATATAGTGCTTCGTCAGACTGGCCAATTCTGGCATTAAAATCACCAGCCACTAGCACTGAAGCTGCAGGGGTTTGAGTCATCAAACCATCAATGTATGTTTCCAGCCCATGCCAGGTGTTTTTAATCAGCTGCTTGCCTCTTTGGGGGGAAGATATACATTAATCAATAGCAGGGTGAAGAATCTGCTTTTCACTAGTATGGCCATAGCCAGATGTTTCAGTGTCTCTAACTTTACTAAAGACGCCCTCAACCTTGTAGATATTAAAATGCCTAGGCCACCCTTGGCTCTCCCCCCTTTAGTGCTTGGAGATCCTGTGAGGGACATTGAGGAATAGCCGTTAACTTCTAGGTCCCCTGTGAGCCATGTCTCCTGTAAAAATACTATGTCGTAGCCTTGGATAAATTTAGCAAAGGATGGATCAGCTGCCTTTTTTTGCCATCCAGCGATATTCCATGATAAAAAGCTAAGGTTGGCTTTACCAAGATCCACTCCTTGTCAATTATCTTCCAAGGTACTGTTGGAGTTTACCATTCCACATGGCAGCCGACTATCATCCTTACATGGAGAGCTGCCCAGGTATTCTATGGTGTCAGATGGTAGATGTAGAGTGCTCACATTGGTAGAGACTGGGCCTTTGCTATACAAGGCCTCCTCCTGGGGGTACTCTACCTGGTTGTGGCCTAATTCCGCTTCATCTAAATATCTCATTTTGGACCAGAAGCCTGGTGAGGTTTCCTTAGGCATGTTTTTCCTTATAGGGAGCGATGCATTGTTCTCCTTTGTGAGTTGTACTTTCTTAATTGCAGGTAGATTAATCTCTGCCTTTATCTGAAGGTTACGTGGTCAACGAGCCGCTGAATCGGGTTCTTGTGAGATGATCGTTTTGGGAGGGCTCTTGCTCTTTCTTTGGACATCCACCTTAGTTTCCTTATATAAGTCTCTCCCGGCCAGCTTATTTCTTAGCGTTTCTAATCTTTCTAGGATTTTAGCTTGTATTAAAGGTGGGAATGTCCAGAATTGACTAATTAAGGTATTTTCTTCAAAGGAGAAGTTGTGTGGGGGGGTGTCCAGTTCGTGAGGCGGCTGGTGGTTATTCTGATATTCAGCTTTATTGTTTTCCACCACCTTTGAATAGATGTCTTTCTTATTTAATTTGATGAGTTGCGAGGGGGGGCCGGGCACTTCGAATAGGCGAGTCACTGTCAGGCCCACCCTTTGCAGTTTCTCCTTATTAATTAATATTTGTTTTGCGGTCGAGTCGTCTTTAAATGTCAGCATCACTTGATTATACTTATTGTCATTTGGAAGAAAATCTACATCGATAACATTACCTTGTAGTAGGAGGCCTCTGAGTACTAAGTCAAATTTTTTAAATATATACGTTATTTGTTGGTCCAGTGAATGTAATTCTGTACGGTTGTACATAGGGCAAATAACCAATCTGCTTCTGTTGAGGATCAGCGTTTGATTGTTCTGAGTTATCTTATTGCGAATGGGGGTAATAGTCTCCACAGTAGCAGAGGAGGTTTGCCGGTCTTTATCTAGTTGTTCGTTCCGATCTTTTGTTGATTGAGGGTTAGGGGATTGTGATGCGCTTGTCACTTTAGGTTGCTGGATAATGCTCTGTTTTGGGGTCACGGGTTTAATATTCTTTGTATTTGATTCCTTTATTGTGAGATTCTCCAGGAGCTTGAATAGCTTGGAAAAATTTTCTTCATGTTGTATTCCATTAAGTCCAACCCGTTGCTCTCGTTTCACAGAGGTCACTTCAGTTAGCAGTCTTCACTCCCGTTCTTCACTTGAAATGTGTGCATTTGCTTCATTTCCAATTATATATATTGAGCTGATGCAAACCAGTGCGCGATCAGAGACAGCGTCCGGGAGAGCCAGATCCACCCGAGGGCTTTGTGCCTAGTGCCCTCACCCCATTCTTTCGAATCCTGAGGTGAATTATGGACACAGCAGGTAAGGCAGCGTTCCCCATACCCTTGGGGCAACGAAGGGAGGCTGCATACTCCCATATCAGCCTCTTAATTACCTCGTGTGGGTCGGAGAGATGTTATTGTCGGCCATCTTCCAATGCGCCCCCTGGTGGCCCCCATATAGGAGAATATCAAGATGACTGGATGTAGAACAGGCCTTAGCAAAGCCTTTCCAAAATAAGGGCATGCCCTAACCTGGACATAAGTCTGCAGAGCTGGGCAAACATAAAGGTCTGCCACTAGATAGCAGCAGGACAAACATCTGACACAGGAACCCTTTTCGGAAAGCAGTGGTGGTGGAGACAGCCTGCATAGAGCTGAGGCATATGTTTTCAATAACTGAATTGAAATATATTTAAAAAGAAGTAGCTGCGTCCTCATCCCATTTTTGGGATACAGTAGAGGCTGGTCATTCTGCTCAAATAATGCAACTTCATTCAGTGAATGAATGTGGACAAAAGGTGCTCCCCATGTATCACTGTGAAGGCTTTATGGGGAAACAAATATGAAACTACAGTATTCTCCATTTTTATCAGGTAGTTCTGGGCTGCTATGTTTTCCTGGTATACAGACATTGAGAATTATATGTTTCCAAGAATTAGGGCCGTTATTACGTGGCAGGTGCTGCTAATAATTTCCTGCAACATGTGAGGTGAGTTGTACTTTGATTGTTTTTCTTTTCCAAACGCTGCACAGCTGTGGCAATGTTTTGCTGAAAAAGACTTGAGACTAATTGCCTCATATTTTTAATTAATAACTGATGGATTCTGTCAGTCGAAAAGCCTTTAGAACATCAGTCTGGATCCTTAGCGATTTAAAACCTGGAAGTCCTACTTCTAATTAAGAAGCAGGCTATTGGAAACCTATTCCATTATGATTAATTATGGCTACATATTGCTTCTTCCTGTTTGTTCTCACAGTGCCTAGAAACTAACACTTCTCATGAAAGAGGATATGAAATGTTACATTATAATGTGGTATTTGGGTATATTTGTCCACTTTTCTCCTTCCAAGTCCATCAGTTTGAGCATTTTGTGGAAGTGGATTAGTACCCCCCAAGGAAGGCAACAACAGCCTTCTGCGGAATAGATGGCTTCAAAATATCCCCCTCCTTTTTTCTGACTGCTGCATGTCTTCACGGACTTGAGGCAGGCTCCAAGACTTCAGAGTAGAGGACACTGTGTCTTTAAGCTGTACAGTTCTGAAATGTTATGACAGAGCATCTCACAGGGGGATGCGGTTTCCATGGCAACCCCACACTGTAAGATAAGCAAGCAGCATTTTTTATTTTTTTTTAAGGTTCAGGAGTAGAGCAAGAGTGAGGTGATCTGTCAGCAGGCAATACTTGGAACAGAGAAAGCCATTTCTATTAATCCCATGGCCCCAGCTGCTTTTTGTTTTAATTAGTGGGCACTATTAAGACTTGAAGGAGTGGGTGCCTTTTACTATGAACATTTTTTTAAAAAAATATCTTGGCAAGAATCTCTTCAGTTAAAGGAATAGGGTTGGTGGAAGGAACAGTGCTTGCTTCTGTAAACATGCATCTTTAGTGAGATTCAGGGAAACAGCAACCTATTTGGGCCTCAGGTAGTTTTCCTTGGCTGTATACAGGAATTCCATGTGGAACAGAGTGATCTCATGCTGCAACTTCTGTGTTCACGCAATCCCAGGATGCTCCCATGTTGCAGAAATTCCCTCTCTGGCTTTCCTAGAAATTGAGATGCCATTGGAAAAGTACTCATGGGGTTCAGTCATTGTCCTCCAAATTGCTATAGGGGGATATTTTGTACAGTGGTACCTTGGTTCTCAAACTTAATCCATTCCAGAAGTCGGTTCCAAAACGAAGGTGTGCTTTCCTATAGAAAGTAATGCAAAACAGATTAATACGTTCCAGACTTTTAAAAACAACCCCTAAAATGGCAATTTAACATGAATTTTACTATCTAATGAGACCATTGACCCATAAAATAACAGCAATAATCAATGTACTGTACTACAAAATAAATAAGACAGTATTGTAGATGATAAAAATAAAATAAAATTTTTACCTGTACTGATGATAGTCATTCTTTGGATGGGAGACTTTTATCCATTTCTGCAATCAATCAATCAGTAGCTGAACTGGGTTCCACACAGTCACAAAAACAAATTAACCGAAAAACCCTCAAAAACAAAAACGCAAAATAGCAAAAACAAAAGCGCCAAACTTAATCCGTTCCAGAAGTCTGTTTGACTTCGGAAATGTTTGAAAACCAAGGCGCTGCTTCTGATTGGTGCAGGTGTCCCGGAAACAATAGCCGACAGCCACATCGGACTTTCAGCTTCCAAAAAACATTTGAAAACCGGAACACTTACTTCCGGGCTTTCGTCGTTGAGGACCAAGGCGTTCGAGAACCAAGGTACCACTGTAAATGTAGCTGCTTGGGAGTGAGAAGGGGTGAGACAGATAGGTAAAAGAGGCCCTTGTGGTATGTTAATACTCTGGAGTGACTTCAGCTCAAAATGAAAGGCTATTGGCAAAATTAGAGAAATTCTTCAGTAGCAGTTAATCTGCCAGTCTCAGATGAAACTGTTACTGGTGTCTTGTAAACACTGCTTGTGTAGGAGTTCTGTTACAGGCAATGTTTTGACAAGATTTGCTACTGTCAAACATTCCTGTGTGTCAGCAGAAGAAATCAATGTATTAAAAGCAGCAATATACTGTTTTTTCCTGAATCTTTTCAAGTATTGAGGAGCTTGTCATGTTCAATGTAAATTAATAATAATAATACTTAAAAGGAATTGAGCAGCTGAGGAAATTGTTGGTCTTTTGGCCAAAAATATGTCACACATAAATATTCCCATATATTCAGCAATTTGCCACAAACACAAAAAAGCAAACTCATGGCAATATATTACTACAAATGTTTCTGGGTGGATAGAGGATTGGAAAGAGAGAAAGCATGAATTACTGCTTATGTATTTCACTTCAGGAGAGATGTGCAATACTCACTTTGCACATTATAGAAGTGTGAGTGGGTTAAACACAAGCCAGTTGCTCTTGTTTCCTCTTGTTCTCTCTTGTGCAGAGCTAAGTCCAGGCCACTTAACACATTGCAATTATTTCCTGATGTTCTGATCATTCCCGTATGGTAGTATGATTGCAACACTGTCCCGGCTATGTGACACACATTGGGGCAAGACATTCTTACTTTACATTTATGCTTATGGGTACTATACTGGGAGCGCCTGGAAAGGAACAAGACCTTGGCAGTCATAGCGGATGGCTACCCAGTGTGTGAAAAAGGAGAATTCCATGATAGAGACTGTTAAGAAAGGCATTGAACATGAAACTTTCTATATCATAATGCTGCTATACAAATATGTTGCACCACCGCACTTGGAATACTGTGTACAGTTCTGGTTGCCACAACTAAAAAAATGATGTTGTATTAAAGTTGGAAAAGGTTCATTTTGGTTTCCTTTTTCTGAGCAAGTGGCTGGAGCAACTCCCCTATGAGGAGGGACGCAGTGATGGTCACTGAGCTGGATGGCTCTAGAAGGGGTTTGAACAAATTCATGGGGGCTGAGGCCAGCAACGGCTATTGCACTTTCCCCAGTAGTTCTTCAGTAGTTAGGAGTTGTTAGGCCTCTGAATACTAGTTGTTGGGGAACACAAGTGAGGAGAGTGCTGTTGCATGTGTGTCCTGTTTGTGTGTTTCCCATAGGCATCTGGCGAGAATAGGATGCTGGATTAGATGGGCCATTGGCCTAATCCAGCAGGGCTCTTCGTGTGTTCTTCAGGTCTGAGGTTCAACATTTCCTATGTACCATACCCCCCCTGTGGTTCCCCTTGCCTCGGTATGTTTTGGGAAGGGTGGTTGGGAGCATAGCTGAAAGAAAATGGGCCCAGGGTCATTACTGATATGAAACAGGGCTGGTTTTAAATCCTTCTTAATTTAAATGCCCTACATGTTGTTGTTGTTGCTGTTTAGTCGTTTAGTCGTGTCCGACTCTTTGTGACGCCATGGACCAGAGTACGCCAGGCACTTCTGTCTTCCACTGCCTCCTGCAGTTTGGTCAAACTCATGCTGGTAGCTTCGAGAACACTATCCAACCATCTCGTCCTCTGTCGTCCCCTTCTCCTTGTGCCCTCCATCTTTCCCAACATCAGGGTCTTTTCCAGGGAGTCTTCTCTTCTCATGAGGTGGCCAGAGTCATGGAGCCTCAGCTTCAGGATCTGTCCTTCCAGTGAGCACTCAGGGCTGATTTCCTTAAGAATGGATAGGTTTGATCTTCTTGCAGTCCATGGGACTCTCAAGAGTCTCCTCCAGCACCACAATTCAAAAGCATCAATTCTTCAGCGATCAGCCTTCTTTATGGTCCAGCTCTCACTTCCATACACCACTACTGGGAAAATCATAGCTTTTACTATACGGACCTTTGTTGGCGAGGTGATGTCTCTACTTTTAAAGATGATGTCTAGGTTTGTCATTGCTTTTCTCCCAAGAAGCAGGCATTTTTTAATTTCGTGGCTGCTCTCACCATCTGCAGTGATCATGGAGCCCAAGAAAGTAAAATCTCTCACTGCCTCCATTTCTTCCCCTTCTATTTGCCAGGAGGTGATGGGACCAGTAGCCATGATCTACATGTTACTACATGTTACTCTGATTCAAAACAACTACCAGGGGTGCCCAGAGTAACATGGCCAACATGGCCCTACATGTTACTCTGATTCAAAACTACCAGGGGTGGCCCATCCCTGAGGCAAAATGGGAATGTGTGTCTCCTTGACCCCTTCGCCCCCACCACTTCCACTGCTGCTGGAATGCCCTCCTCTCACCAAACTTGGCAAGAGTTGGGGTGTTCCACAAAGCATTGTTTCTTGTTGGGACAGCTCCCTTTCAGCTGTGAGTGAGGAGAGTTCATGGGGAGGGTGGGGCGCTGCCTCTCGTGCTTCCACCATCTGAAGTGGGTTCTTTATCCCCGCCTCATTGGTGGGCATGCTCTGACAACTACATTCTGAATTGGGCATCCATCACTCTTTATTCATCCTCCCCTCCTTTTCCATATTATGCTACTTTTATTCCAAATTTGAAAACAGAATAGTTTTTATTATCTTGGGGCCTTCCAGATTAAAGCTTATGACTATTCAGTGAAAATCATGCCTGCCTGGGTTATATTTGTAAAAAACATCATTTGTTGGAGACCTAATCCTTTACAGAAATTTCTTTTATGGCCTTGCAATAATAATTTGTATATCCATACTAAGTGGAATTATTCTGCTCCACTATGTGACCCCTGATAGTTTATAAAGCAACCCAAAAGCCCCAGTTAAACTATTTATTACATTAATTAGTTTAATTGTTTGTTTGAACTACAGAGATGGAATATTTTGTTTCACATTTTAATATTATTTGTGGAAACCTTAGTCAGCAGTGTTTTCATATCTCTAATAGGGTTGTGATTACAACTGGCTTACATTCATATTTTCATCAGAAGCTGAAGAAACAGGTGGCCTTTGCATTTGCTCATTTCTGTCTTTTAAGTACTTTCTGTTCAGGAGAAAGTAAACAAAATTTCCTTCAGTTTAAAGGGATGCAAGATATTCTGCACTCCAGGCAGAAATCCAGCAGTTAGGAAAATTAAAAGCCTGAGGCCTTAGCAAATGCTCTGACCTATATCTGCACTGTTCATTGTAGTTAGCTGTATCTTTTGACCCAGTTCACAAACCATTCTAGATTTTGGGTGGGTTCTCATATAATGTTCCCATAGGGGTTTTTAAATAAAAATCAATCATAAGCCTTTCACACGCCTGTCTCATCTTTACTCCTTCGCTTGAATGCCCAATTTTGGAGATTTCATGGTGCATTAAAACACATTTCACCTGTAATGTTCAGTTAGAAAAACTGTTTTTTTGTGCTTCCTGCAAACCAAAATTGATCCTCACTTCATGTATGATGGGAAACTGTGGTTTATCTAAACAGGGAATCTCCTCAAAAGCAGGGTACTCAAGAAGAGGAAGGAGTGTTTGCACGATTGTTCATTCCCACGCTGAGCCACCATGGTTTGTTGGCCTGAAAACTGAGCCTTGTGTGTTAAAAATTATTCATTGGATTAGCTGCAGCCACTGCAAACTTTGTTCTTGCACCAGCTAAAAAGGAGTTAAAACCCTAGATTAGCATAACATGGTTGCTGACTGCATGCTGTGTGTACTCCGTGGCTGTGTATGGCAAGTGTACCATAATAGCAACAGAGAGGCAAACAACTGCGGGTGAAGACTTAAGAAATAACAGTTGCCAAAGTGGTAAAAGCTTTGAATGGATTTGTTTTACTATTTTAGGATGGGCGTGGCTAATCAGCAGCCTGTACCTGCCTCCAAACATTTTTGTGTGGTCACTTCCTGGAGATGAGTGCCTCTGTAGTGCTTGCAACCCTCCTTATTATTGGGAGAGATTGTATCAGAACCATCAGACACAAGCAAAGGGGAGAGAGTGATGTAGGGTGATGTAACAGAACCAGCCAAGGGAAGTGGTCACATCAAAACAACATGAGCTGGAGGAGGGAGCAGAGTTGCCCTCTATTATGGGCCTTTGGCCCGATCTGGCAAGTGTTTTCTTATGTTATTCCTGTAGATATGGTTGGTGTGTTGTATCAGTTAACTTAGGTGGGTTCAGATCCCTGCTCAATCATAAAGAAAGGCTGACCTTAGGTTAGTCACTCATGACATCTTCAAATAACCTTACCTCACAGAGTTGCTTTGAGTAGAAATGGGAAACGACTGTGACTGCTGCTCTGAGTTCCCAAGAGAAGGCGTGAAATACAGTAGCAGTAAATTAATAGGCCAAACTGTGTTCATGGACGTATTTTGAACAGGGTGTCCAGCTCTCCCCATTTCGTCATCCGCATGTGTTTGGTTATTAGTATGCTTGCCCACACTTGGAGTTCTTGCATTTTGAATTGATGTGTTATGTAGCTTGCAGCCAGGTCTTTATTAATAACTCAGAGCTAAAAAATACATCTTGGTCTGGCCTTTTGTTCTACAGCACATAAGCATTAGAGAGACAAAACTGCCCTGAGCTGGTCTCAGCCAATTAGGATCAGAAGAGTTTAGTCCATTTGCCCATAGCGTGTAATGGGAATGTGCAGCTGGGTAGCATTAGGCTCTGCTCTCATTATCACTCATGCTGTTTCCAAGGTCCCATCCCTATATTTTTAATTGATTCTTGCTGAGAAATCATCACCATAATCAGCTGGGTCTTTTGTTTTTGCTTTCCTATCCTCTTCCTTTTTTATTCTAGGGGGTAATGAATTATTTGTGCATTTAAACTGCTTCTCTCTAGGTAAATCACATTACCTGCATTTAGCTATTATTGTCAATACACCACACGTATGTCTGACACTCTTTCTGTATTTTCTGTGTGCCCTCCACGTAGCTGCTAGGTTCATTTATAGTGAATTAAAGATTTATTTATTTCTAACTTCCAATATAAGTGAAAAGAAACTGGGGAAATTATCTTGTTTATCCTACAGGCAGCTCACATCCTAAATTGCTTTAGACAAAGCCTTCTGGAAAAGTTTGGATAAAGTAGATAAATGTAAGGCATGTGCTGCAGTTTTTGTCTTCCTTTGGATTTCTCTGCTGATTCTGTTATCTATCTGTACATGCTTGCCACTGGCTATAGCATTATCTTCAAAAATAACCCAATAAATTTTGCCCATCACATCAAAATAATCTGGTTTTGGATTATAAACTCTTTAGATAGATAATACACTTCATATATTTTGTATATGTATTATACAGCAAAAAGTATTACCTTACAATATATTGTAGACAATTAAAGTGGTCCACAAGGGTCATTCAGTGCATCAATAATGCACAAAAAACTAGTATGCCAATTATGTTATATCATCTCTAGAGGCTGTGAACTAATTGCTCAAGATCTGTGAGTGATTCTTGGCCATGCCCACTGCAAAAATAAAACATAACAAAATCACATGCTTGTTGGTGTCATAAGCAAATAGATAAGTTTGAAATCTGCAGGCAATTCAGCCATTTTGGCCAGTGATACTGAGACTGAGCTTCTTTCACCATGGTTTCACATTGCACAATATGTAAAGGAGGAGGAAGTTCCTTTTATTTCCCCTCATCCCCAGAGCTGGGCTGGAGGGAAAGGCTATTTTCTGCAAGGCATAGAAATAGCCCCAAGCAGCAATACAACCTAGGATTTTTCAGGAGGTTCATTTTGACTGGTAGCAACTGATCATGATTCTTTTTTTTTTAAGTGACCCGTACAAAATGAAGGTCTACCAGCAGGAAAAGATTCCTTCCAACTCTATCACAAATAAGAAAAATTAAATAAAGAGTGGAATTTGGGGTCTTGACTCCTTGTATTCTCTTGCTATTCAATGTCTATCGATATGAATTCCAAAATGGCCTCATCTTTCAGTAACCTAGGTTTAGTAGGCAGTTCTCTCAGAGTTGTACATATTCAGGATCTTGTAAGCTTGTGCTATCCAAAAGTGAGAGGTTATTTCTATGCCATATTCAAATCACACATTTAAGGCACATAACTTTATGCAAACTTTGTTTTAGCTCTCACAGAGCTAATATTCCCACTACCCTTAACAAACTACAGTTCCCAGGCTTCTTTTGGGTAAGCCATGTGCATGGGTGTGACCCTGGTCTCATTATTGCAGCTGCAACAATGGTCAGTGTAAAATGAAGTGATTTTAGAAACCTGATGCTCTTGTCAGGTTCTTGTGTTCTCTCTCTCCTGTCTACCATGTTCAGGCTTCAAAGACACGCAGGAAATGTTTGGTTAGTTTCCCACCCTTATTTTTAGAATACTGAATTATAGTGAATTATAGCTTGGGAGAAATAGATGCTTTGTGCCAGGTATTTTGTCTCTGAATCCTCCAACTTTCATTTGCCGAAAAATATATATGCCCAAGTAATTGAAGGTCATTTGTTCCAGTTGCTGAACATCTGTGGGCCTTTTAAATTGGAGACAGTTATGTTCAAGAGCTATAATCTTAATTTCAGAAGCCTAGTTACTCAAAATGTCCTGAACAAATGACCCATGACCCTTGGTATGTCCTAAAAGAACCACAGCTCTATATATCACATATGAGTTTTGTATATATTGAATCTGAAGTGTTGAAGAACCTGTGCTCAAATATTTTCTAATTCTTTACTGATTCTTTACTGATAGAACATAAATATTTGGATCCAGAAACCTCTGAGCAGTCATTTTATGAATCTTTACTAGAATACATGATCCTGTATTCAGTAGATAAATACAAGGCATGTGCTGCAGTATTTGTAGTCCTCTTAGTTTCTCTGCCAATTCTGGTATCTATCTGTACATTCTCATCACTGGCTGTAGCATTCTCTTCCTCTGAAATAGCTCAGATGGATAGAGCATGGTGCTGATAATGCCAGTGTTTCAGGTTCAGTCCCCATATGGGACAGCTGCATATTCCTGCATTGCAGGCAGTTGGACTAGATGATCGCCAGGGTCCTTTCCAATTCCACAGTTCCATGATTCCTTCTACAGCACATGCAGAAACTTCCTTCTTGACCATTGGACCCACTGTTGTTCTTGTCCACTCAATCCATCAGAGCCTGTCTTCACATGCAGGGGATGTCCCTAACTCACGAGGGTTTGATACCCATCGGCCACCATCACCTGGCTTAGCTGGCCAGGCAAAGCTGTTCCTGGGGTGTGGTCATTGTCACATGCTGAAAGCTTCTAGGAGCCACAGGTGAGAACTGAGTGCAGGGTGGGGAACAAAGGTGGACAAACTACCACATAAGGAGCATGACGTGTCCCCCACCAGAAGTACTACCTCTCCCCTAACACCCCATAGACCCCACAACCATTCAGCATCTCCTTTATTCTGCACATAATACCAGAAGAGTCAAATCATGTGGAAAGGGAACTATCGCCTTATCTCAGGGGTCAGCAAACTTTTTCAGCAAGGGGCCAATCCGCTGTCCCTCAGACCTTGTGGGAGGCCGGACTATGTTTTTTTTTGGGGGGGGGCGAATGAATGAGTTCCTATGCTCCACAAATAACCCAGAGATGCATTTTAAATAAAAGGACACATTCAACTCATGTAAAAACACGCTGATTCCCAGACCGTCTGTGGGCCGGATTTAGAAGGTGATTGGGCTGGATCTGGCCCCCAGGGCTTAGTTTGCCTACCCATGCCTTATCTGCCGGCCACCTGTCATTAAGTGTGTTTGGCTTGGCTAGAAAGTTTAAATCAACGGGAATTGATTACTACAGTGGTACCTCGGGTTACAAACTTAATTCGTTCCAGAAGTTCATTCTTAACCAGAAGCGTTCTTAATCCGAGGCGCACATTCCCTACATAGGCCTCCCGCGGCCCTGGAAGAGGAATTGTGTTCATATTCCAGGACAAAGTTTGCAACCCAGGACCTACTTCCAGGTTTGTGGAGTTCGTAACCCAAAGCATTCGTAACCCGAGGTACCACTGTACACAAGAGAACAGAACACATCTAGGAAAGGATACAACCCTCATAAACTATGGTTGTTCAGGAGTTAATTTTGTTGCTGCTTACAAACAATCTGGGACAACTACACAAGCCCCATCATGCATTCCTTGGTGGGCTGTATTTGCGTTTGTAAAGATTGCCCTATTTACATATCACAGATGCGTGCTTTGCCCTTGGGGCATATATGCCTTTCCTAGGTTTCTATGTAAGGGGAAGGAGCAAGGCTGTTCTTCCGTTAATTACAGAAGAGATGCTTCATCTAATAAGTGCACGCCACACAGGTGTAGGAAATCCCAGCTACAAATGCTTCATAATGAACTGAGATGGGACTACGAGTATTTGTAGTGGGGATACTTGTCTCTTGATAAAATGAATATTGGTAGCCACCTTCGTCTCTTGTTCTTTCTTGCCTTCTTAATCTCTCTACATTGGGAAAACTTGTTTGTGAAAAAATCTCAGTGGTTTCTCTATCTCTTGTTGCTGTCCTGATTCAACTAATGACAATGACCCTCTAGATGACTTGTTTATTGAATATTCACCCCGATTTTCTTGCACAAAGCTTACTTGGAGCATGGATTATATCTGGTCTTTATTCAATATTAATTCTGATTTCATCTGTCCAGTTAGGACAGAAGAGCATTACATGTTCCATAGTCTCCAGGGCCGTGTCATTACAGGTGCATGTTCTGTTTGCAATGGGGACTCTGGAATAACGACCCGACAGAACTGCTGTAGGAAAACAGTTAAGACGGGCACAAGTAAAGGCCCTTTGCTTAGCCTCCGAAGAAATTGTGAAGCAGTATAGAGGGATTCCTTCAGGGGGAGGAATAGCTAGGGCTAGGCCTGAACACGGCCCTCTTGCATCGGCAGCTGTGTTAGAGAAGTCAAGTTGCTGTAACTTCTTTTTAATTGAAGGTAGGGCCGCCGGACTGATACACTCTAATTTAAGAACAGTTTTGCAATTTAGATTAAAAAGAGAACGGAGTTTGAGGTTAATTGTAGTTTTCCAAGGGGAATTATGAATATCTCTTAGGATCAGATTGGAAAAACCACCTCTAATTCGAGCATCCGATGCTAGTAGGTGGGAGCTATAGGAAATGGCTCGACACCATGCTCGTTTTACAATTGAGGGCTGGGCGAACTCAAGTCGTAGGGCTGCACCTGAGACGCATCTCGGAACACCGGAAAGAGATCTCAGAAACATATGAAGTGGGCGGTCCAAGTTACCTGATATTGCTGTAGTCCATACTTCACAGCCATATAATAGTTTAGGAACAACTTTGGCATTAAATATTTGAATTGCTGCTGGAAGGTGTTTGCCGCCCTTCTGGTGGTAAAATCGGACAATGGCATTGGAGGTTGTGGTTGCGGCGAAAAAGCAGATTGTAGATGGGTGGTCCAGGAGAGATTATAAGTGAATATTAAGCCTAGATATGAAAGATCTCGGTTTTTAACGCCTCTCATGAACAAGCTTCATCTCCCAATTCAGCCCTGGATAGTGTCCCTTTTTTTGCAGGATTCTGATTGTTGGATTACCAAGATGGCAGCTAACTTCCTGCTCAGTGTGATGAAGAGGAAAGTGGTATTAACTTCTTTTTTAACACCACAGCTGCAGTCGATACGCTGCACAATCGAACGAAGTTCCAAGTAGCTTTATTGTACAAGGACAATGGAGCTAGGACAAATCTGAGGAGCTGAAGGACCCCTTCAACGATCCTCCTCCAGCCTCAGCAGTTTTTTGTCTTTTTGTTTCTGTACTATCGGTCACTCGATGTTTTAAACCCTCTGTTGCTTCTGTTATCTCTTTTTTCCCCTCTCTCTCTCCCTTTAAGTATTTGCCCAGGACGATATCTACCTTTACCTCCCCACCCCCATTTTATGTTGTTATTTCTATGTATATCATGCTATGGCCACACGGCTAATGCAATAAAATCTGAATATAATTCTGATTTGTTTGTGGAGCAGAGGAGGAGGAAGAAAACTTTCTCTTTTTCCTCCTTACTGTAACATATATGGTTAATGGGATCTGGTTTGGATCCTTGGGAAAGAGTAAACATACCTGTTTCCCCCTCCCCCTCCCAAAAAAACCCTGTTTTGTATTAGGTTTTTATGGTGATGTTTGTTTCTGCCTTTTGGTACTCCTTTTCCTTTCCTTTCTTCTCCCTTTAACTAATGGAAAATCAGGTCAGGTTGATGTCAGCCTTCTTTTAAGCAGATAATACTTAAACTATTCTTTTGAAATCTTTTCTTGTTGCTTACTGTGACAATGTTTGCTTCTTTCCAGTTCTCTTGAGGCTGTTGCAACTCAATTGCATTAGTGTCAGCTTGTATTGAACTTACCTCAGTTAAGATTGTAGTAGACCCAATAGTTTCTTTTCTCATTACATGGCTTAACTGAGTTTATTAATCACTTAGCACATGCTTTCTGGACCCAGTTCCTACTGCACTATCTCCCTTTCAACAAATAAGATTTTTGTAGATATACAGTACTCTGTTTTCTCTCCAAACCCAACTTCTCCATCCTTTTTATTTTTTTGAAATAATAGTTACAATTACTGGCAAGGATTTGCATGAATCTAGGTTAAGAAGTGCTTGAAACTGGGTTTATTTAGTTACCAGGGCAATTTGATCAGTTGTTCTGCTTATATCTGTTGGTTGGCAGAACTGTATCTGCTGTCGACATCTGCAGAAAACAAAATTACTGCTAGTGCTTATATCTGAGCTAGGCTCCATACCATCAGGTGATTTTCTTGAGGATCTTCTCTGGAAGCATATAAAACAGCTTGTGGCGTTTGTTTGTTATTTGAGCATGACTGAACTGCAGTGGAAAGCATGTCAATTTTTGAGCTTGCACCATTCTCACTAGATGTTGCGTTCCTTTCCATAGTGCAAACTGGAGATACAGTTTGAAAACTGTATCTTGTAAGGTAATGACTGGTTTATTTGTGAGTGTTCATTCCTAGCGACTTCTTCTGTTCCCTACTGAATAGCACACTCCGATCCCACAAGATGAGGTAGACTCCTTCCTTGGAGGTTTTTAAAGCAGGGTTTGGATGGCCAACAGTCATGCATTACAGTGGTACCTCGGGTTACATATGCTTCAGGTTAAATACGCTTCAGGTTACAGACTCCGCTAACCCAGAAATAGTACCTCGGGTTAAGAACTTTGCTTCAGGATGAGAACAGAAATCGTGTTCTGGCGGCGTGGCAGCATCAGGAGGCCCCATTAGCTTAAGTGCTTCAGGTTAAGAACAGTTTCAGGTTAAGAACGCACCTCCGGAACGAATTAAGTACTTAACCCGAGGTACCACTGTATTTAGTTGAGATTCCTGCATTGCCAGGCGTTGGATTAGCTGACCCTTGGGGTCCCTTCCAACTCTACCGTTCTATGATCTATGAAGGTCCATTTACTTTCACATGTGTGTCTTGAGCAGGGACTGCTGGTTAGCTTTTATACAACTTCAGACTCTTGCCAGTTTTAAGATCTGCTATCTGTAAACTCCAGTTTGATCTCTGGTTTTCAGGTAGCAAAATGCGAAGTGTGAAAGAGACAAAAGAGGTAATTTGGCAGAAATGAAAAGACCTGATGTGATTATTTGAGAGGTTAACTCTGGAAAAGAGTACATTCCATGTCACAGGTCTCATACTCTTGTCTGAGTTCCTAATCTAAATTTACAAAGTTTTGACATGTAGGGCTATTTACTAGACCTTTCCTATACGCATCTTTAACAAATGAAGGAAAATTTCTGTTTTAAATTTCTGTCTTCTATCTCTCTACGTCATGGCTGTTTTGAACTGTAAAATTATATGCTACTACATAGAGAAAGGGACGCGGGTGGCGCTGTGGGTAAAACCTCAGCGCCTAGGACTTGCCGATCGTCAGGTTAGCGGTTCGAATCCCCACAGCGGGGTGCGCTCCCGTTGCTCAGTCCCAGTGCCTGCCAACCTAGCAGTTCGAAAGCACCCCTGGGTGCAAGTAGATAAATAGGGACCGCTTACTAGCGGGAAGGTAAACGGCGTTCCGTGTGCTGCGCTGGCTCGCCAGATGCAGCTTGTCACACTGGCCACGTGACCCGGAAGTGTCTGCGGACAGCGCTGGCCCCCGGCCTCTTAAGTGAGATGGACGCACAACCCTAGAGTCTGTCAAGACTGGCCCGTACGGGCAGGGGTACCTTTACCTTACATAGAGAAAGGTGTGTGGCATGTGTGGGGACTTAACCTTCTGAAATACTTCTTTTGCCGAGTTTGAGCTCAAGAGGATAATTCCTCCTTGTGTTAAGGTACATCGCTGAGTAATTAATCCCCAGCCCTGACATTTATGAAGTTCACTATCTCTAAACAATAGGGAATTTCTTATCAAATTATCAAATTAAAAACGTTTGGCCCTGATATGGGTGTGTCTTCTTGAAGAAAGAGAGTGAAAAAAGAAAATATTTTCTGGTTTAGAACTGTAAATGTGTTGGCACTGGGATTTCATTATGAGTTTCTTTCTCCCTATTCTTTTCAGTAGAGCAAGAGTTAAAATACAGACTTTGTTTTATATGTGGATAGTGGGTAGGTTTTCTGAAGTTAGTTCATATGCTCAACAGTCAGTATTTGCTAAAATACTTGTCTGATTCAAGGCCTATGTCATAGATTGCTGAACAGGCCAAGTAACATTTTGTTTGTTGAGCCCATAAATAAGATAAGGCACTATACATTTAAAGCACCATCATACCACTTTAAACAGTCATGGCTCCCAAAGAACCCTGTGAAATCTAGTTTGTTGAGGGTTCTGAGAATTGTTACGATACCTCTGATTGGCTCACAAAGTTACAATTCTCATATAGTTTCAACAATCCCTCTTCTCAGGGGTACCCTGGGAATTCTAGCTTGGAGTAGGGGTTTTCTAGCAACTCTCAGCTCCCTTAACAAACTACAGTTCCCAGGATTATTGGGAGAAGAAGCTCTGACTGTTTAAAATGGTATGATGCTGCTTTAAATGTGCAGTGCAGATAGGGCCCAAGAGATTCTGGAATCAAATTCTAGGAACAGTTAATAAACTCCTAAGAGGAAATTATGTCCTGATCCTGATATCTTTCTGTTAACATACCTTAAAGGTCAGGTAGTGAAGGATAGAGAGACACTACGGGCTGGATTCAACTAATGATTCCTGCTAATGGAAGCCCACTAGTGCAACAGGGCTTCACTCCTCCTCCCCCCCTGCACTCCTGGTCGTCCCCCCCAATTGGCTCAGGGGCTTCAGGAAAACCCCAGAACAGCATAGGGAGGGAGGAGGGATAGAATGATTGCCATAGCATTATGTTGAATTTATCCCTTCTTTTCCGCGTGATCATAGCAGCTAGAGACTTGCAAATGCTAAGTATTGGAAAGCAAATGTGATAACAAGATTAAAGGATCTGTATGTGAAATTATAGGAAATAGCAACTCAAAACAAATTAACCTAGGTTATTTGAGTGAGGAGCAAACATAGCAAGGCAGTGGGGTCAGATGGGTGGGAATATGAATGTTTAACCGTTCTTTCAATCTTTTATATTAAGAGTTGCTTAAGCCATTCCTTGTTTTCATGACAACTTTATATCAGATTCTCATTTTGTCTTCCTGCATTGCTTAAAAAGCTAAAGCAGTGAGGTCTCTTGTCATTTCAGAAAGCACACTATAGGGTTTTTTTTGAAGCAGAGCAGTCTGTAACAGTTAATATAATAGCAGGTGGTTTTTGCTAATGTACAGCTTCTCTTTTGCCCACACATGTTTGTGATTAAAAGCAGGTTTGTAGGTGCTGCTTTGTAGAATTATACTCTTGTTAGGCCAAAGCAGTCTAGGATTTCAGTCACATCCCCCTCTGCCTCTTCCCCCATTTTCATGCTAGATTGAATTTGGTCTGTATTGAATTTGGTTCGTCACTGCTGCCAACATTTGAAAGTGCAAGTGTTTCAATCAGACGCAGAAGTGTTTTTGTTGACTTAGTTAAAGCATGAACAGTGAGAAATGGGACGGGTAATTTCCATGGGATATTCAGTGCCTTTTTACAGCGATACAAGGAAATGTCCTGGAACAGATACGGTAGTTCAGCAGTTGGTCTGTGAGCACACACGAAAGATAGCACACATAAGAAATTTATACCATTAGATTCGGTCCCTTGGTCCATCGCTCTCAGTATGGTCTACAGTGGCTCTCTAGGTTTTCAGGTGAATGAAGAGGTGAGGAGAAGGGCAGGCATCTTCTCCGCCACCCCCCCCCCAGCATTGGTACAATGTGCAACTGTGCATTGAAGCTGCTTGCCTGGGTCTTCCATTCTCTGAGTGGCTACCACAGCTGCTTCCTGCTGCGGTCATTACATGTGTGGGAATCTGTCCATTCCTCCAGGTCGGGAAGGCTGGAGCTCAGAGCTGTCTGAGCAAGGTTTTCCATGTGCTTCCCCCAGTGTAAAATAATAATGTGTAGATGTTCTAGCCAAATTCTGGGCTGCAGTATTCTAGCCTATCTGCAATCTCTGAACCAGCCTCAAGGGTAGCCCCACGTAGAACATATTACAGTAGTTCAGTCTATGGAAATAAGCAGCACAAGGCACTGCAGTAAATTAAAAGGCTGTCATATGATTACTCTGAAAAATCTGGGAATAAAGGGGCAGAAGCGGTGCTATTCCTATGCGTTGTGTGGCTCATGGGCAACCAAGAAACAGCAGTATTGCAAAATAACACTAATGTGGTCTGGACCGGATAAATAAAATTACAGAAACAGTAACAGAATATCTACAATGTTGTGCCTGGCATTCTGATTAAGTTGCTGTCTCCTAGTCGTGACATTGAGTTTTGGTTTCTTGGGATGTCATGTATGCATGACACAATGCAGAGAGAGGCTCATTGCATGAACATTCATCACATCTTCCAGTGTGGTTGATTAGGTTAGGTTAATTGAACTTACATATCAGCTCCCACAACAAAAGACTCAAAGCAACATAAAGTGAATAAAATTAACAATAAAAATATACAAGCATATTAAAAACATTCAGAAGAAAAGTATCCAATCATTGGTAAAGAAAAGGTAAAGGGACCCCTGACCCAGTCGTGACCGACTCTGGGGTTGTGGTGCTCATCTTGCTTTATTGGCCGAGGGAGCCAGCGTATAGCTTCCGGGTCATGTGGCCAGCATGACTAAGTCACTTCTGGCGAACCAGAGCAGCGCACGGAAACACTGTTTACCTTTCCGCTGAAGTGGTACCTATTTATCTACTTGCACTTTGACGTGCTTTTGAACTGCTAGGTTGGCAGGAGCAGGGACCGAGCAATGGGAGCTCACCCCATCATGCGGATTTGAACCGCTGACCTTCTGATCGGCAAGTCCTAGGCTCTGTGGTTTAACCCACAGCACCACCTTCGTCCCTTTCCAATCATTGGTACTGCCCAACAAATGCCAGGAAAATAAAAACATCTTTGCTTGGCACTGATATGACAACATTTGGCCCCAGGTAGACCATGGAAGAGCATTCCATGGACAGGAAGCTGCTACAGAAAAGGCCTATTCTCTTGTTGCTGCCCTCTGGAGCTGCCTCTGAGTGAAGGGCCTCAAATGACAATCTCAGGGTCTTGGTTCATTTGAGGAAATGTGGTTCTTTAAGTATAGGGGTTCTCAGCCATGTAAGGCTTCACTAGTTTAAACCAGTACTTTGAATTGGGCTCAGACTCAAATTGGAGCTGGCTTTCATCTGAATAAATAGTTGCTTTGATGATGCAACAAGCGGATGAATAAAGAGACAATTTGCTTCAAATTCTGTGAAGACTCTTTAAGCATCAGATACAAACAATTAAAATTCATGGCTTTTGTATGAAATATTTTAAAATATTAGATAATATGGGTCAGAAAGGAATGGAGACATTAAAATATGTAAACAATCCTGTGTGAATACATTTGGCCGAGTCTGGCTAGTGGATTCCTATTCTTTCACTGTCTCAAAGCAAGACATGTATGCTAGTGAATGGCTTGGGAAGAGAGATTTCTCTAACCTTTCAAGAGTTGTGTCAATTTGGTTTAATCATCCAGTAGCAAATGGAGACTGAAAGAATCCACAAGGGAATAAAGTCCAAAGCAGAAAGAATACTACACACTTGGATTAAGTACAATCCCTGTTAATCTCTCCCTCTCTGTCTACATAATATAAAGGTTATTAACCTGACGGCAAAAGAACCCACTGGGAAATTCAATACCGTGTGGAGAGGATTATCACATTTTGAAAAGAATGTATGATAGTGACCATGACGTAATAAATGCATTAGGTGCCTCTTTGTATCTTTGGGGAGTTGTACAGAAGCACCAATCACTCTGCACAAGGGAGGGGTAAAGGGGCTCAGTTTTGATGTTTAAAGATCAGGCAGGAAGTGAGAGCTCAAAGTCACTAATGAAAGCAGCTTATATGTTTTCATTATTCATTTTGCTTCCTTAAAGAGGCCAACTGGGAGTTAGATTAACAGAAAGAATTGTTCCAGCATCTTCAAATTTCCACTGTGCAGAGTCATCTGGGGATGAGAGGAATTCATTTCGAAATCTATTTCACTATTCCTTCCCTACCAACTTTTAATTTTTGTTTCCATTTTGGCTAGGACTCCAGGTGAACTCGTGACCTTAACCTGAAGTTCCATACTATATAGGGCTCAAGGAGAACCAAGGGACTTAGCTGTGTCTGGGCTCCCCCTTCATATCAGCTGTTTCCTTGGATGATTGCAGAAAAAAGAACCACAACTTCTTGTTTAAACCTAGCCAATGGAAGTCCTAAGAAATACCCCATTCAAGTCCTGGTACAAAGGGCAATCTCGTAGTTTACAGAATACCCGCTGAAAAAGAGTTCCGTCTTGCCTAGTTTCCCCATTTCCATCCTATGTCCATAGCTTTAACCAAATACTTGCCTGCCCAACGTGTGTTTACACTGCCTATTTTTGTAATAAAACACCCATACAAGTATTGAATAAACTCTGGCTTGTTTTCTCATTGCTTCTCCTGAAAACAGAATGTTTTGCTGTGGCATGCTGTGACTCTAGATAAGAAGTCCCAGCATGTGTTCCTTGAGTGTATGTGTGAAGTTGTATGCACAAGTAAACAAGGACATGTGGTAACAATATGGACAAAATAAAGGTGTTGCTGAAAGAAATGCTGGTGTATTTGGTAGAAATAGAATCCTAAGATTGGAGCCTTAGAGTGTTGGTAAGACAGCAATATTTGAGGTACAGTAGGAAGTCTAGATTAATCTTGAAGTCATTTAAGGTTTTGAATTAGGTGCTTGGTACAAGCATTTTCAGCTTACTTCCAGCATATCCCTATAACTTGTGCATTACTAACAAGTTTTTTGTGTGTGGCTACAATTTAAAGAATAGATCAAGGGGAACTAAATGTCAGCTCTACAGTACCTGCAAATCCTTAAGCGTTCAATATATATATACAAGGGTCCTGAGTGTGGATTCACCCCTCAAATGTGGGAGAATATGGAGGAAAGATAGCAAGAAGTTACTTTGGGGTTCATTTTCTCAACTCTTCACTAAAGGATGAGTGGCACTTGCTTGTCATGGTTTTGGAAAGTGAAGGTACATTGTGAGATACAGCATGCAAAGAAACTCGACATACCAGATAATTTGTTAAACATTCA
Source organism: Podarcis filfolensis (assembly GCF_964270895.1). Classification (NCBI taxonomy): domain Eukaryota; kingdom Metazoa; phylum Chordata; class Lepidosauria; order Squamata; family Lacertidae; genus Podarcis; species Podarcis filfolensis. Next base: position 84,653,016 of record NC_139604.1, read on the forward strand.
GTTGTCATGTGTTGCAAGATCTTCAGAACTTAAACATCTCTTGTATGGTGGCCCATTATTTGTGGTCTTGATGAAATTATGGCAATTCTTTTTGCTTTAGTTTTACCATCTGTGTAAGAATGCTACTTGAGAAACTAAACAGCACACTTGCTTTTCTGGATAAGCTATGGCTGGAACACTTTCAGAAGGAAACAACACATGGTTTCGGGGAGTCTGAAAATGTTTTTTTGACAGTACCCTTGGGACTGGCGAGACAGCCTTTTAAGAAAGTTTTCAAGAGGGATTCAGTGGAAAGTTTGCAGCTAAATATTATATAGCAGATGGGTTGCAAATCCAGAGTGAAGGAAAGAATAAAAGTTACAAAGAAGGAAACTCAAGACAATTTCTCTTGCTGTGAAGGAAAAACAGCTTAATTGTGTCTCCTTGAATCTTCTAATCCTGTTCTACAAGTGTGGGAAGTCATCTGTGAGATGATGTCCCTCTCCTGTCCTGAAGATTTCTATTTAAATAAAACCTCAAAGGAGATGACCATTGTCTGTGTCACCTTTGATTGGTGACCCCAGCAGGAAGAGAGAAATCTATCCCAAATGTGCAGCTAAGCACACAGTGTAATATGAGTGCTCTTAACTAGTGTGGCCACGTGAGAGCCCTTTCCAATCCACTGAGATCTGCATTCCCAGTGCAGTATTTGCAGACTCTCCCTGGTCCTTTTCAATTATTTCTCCTTTCTTTCAATTCCAGAGGCATTAGTCTCATTTGCTCACTTCATTATCCCAGACTTATATCCTTGTGAAGAACTATGTAACCCATCCTTCCCAAAACATTTTCCCCCCACTAGTTGGTACAGGTTAAGGGGAGGGTGTCATCCATGGGAAGGAAATAAATAATCAGTGGTGGTGGTGGTGGTTGTTTTAAGCAATTTAGGGTAAGGTTTCCTGCCTGGTTCTTCATGGCTATTACGTTACCTCTGAAAGCAATATTACATTTAAGATTACATGCCAGATCTAACAAAAAGTTGCTGTTGCTTAACTTTGCTTTAAAAATATTATGTAAGGTTACTATGTCTAGGTTTTCTCCCAACCCCCTAACAAGCTTCATATAAACCTAATTAATCTCAAAAATATAAAGATAAAATGTCAATGCGCAGGATGGATGGATCCTTTAAACAGGAAACTGGAATGGATCTTCCCCATTGGTAGATTATTGTGCTAATGGATCTTGAAAGGAAACAGACCACCATTTTTTCCTTGCTCTCATAAATTAAGCCCATGTTGTTTACTCGGCAGATCTGAGATAGATCTGTCGAGTGAGCAGATCCCCTGTGTAGCAGAAAACTTGTAATTTCAGTCAAGTCGGGGAATATAAAGCTTTCTGGATAAAAACAAAGCACAGGAATCACTCACAAGGCTGCATCATTATGAAAACAAAGAAGTTCATGAACCAAACAAATCCAAGCCAATGAGGTTACAGTTCCCCTTGAAGTAACTCCAGCTTCTTCCTTGAGAAACTAAAAACATTCAGTCTGGAGGAAAATTGGTGTTTTGCCATTCTTTTTGGCATTTAGCAACAGGATGTCTAGAACAGGATACTTTAGCAAAATGTGAAGAAAAAAATTCCTTTCAGCGTACTTCCAAAAGTAGTGTTTAACACAAAACCTTACATTCAGAGTGCTGACCTTTGAGCCAATTGCTGCCAGTTCAGATAAATTAACAGTATCAGCATTGATGGCACAGCTACCATCATGCCAAAAGTAGCTCTAGGCCTAAGCCCCTGAAATGGGAAGTGCCACCTCTTTCATGTATATCCAGGTTTGTCTCTTGTCCTGCAAGTCCACTGTGTTTGCAATGATTTAAGAATCTTGGTACTACATAACATTAGAAGCTTCTTAACTTAATTTGCCATTTTTTGTGTTTCATTTTATGCAGGAATTGTAGACCTACAAGCAGGAAAACATCAGCATATTCAGTGTTTTTCTCCTGGCTATATCAGCTTCACCAGCATAAATAAATGAATTTCTTCATAGTCGTCTAAGTCAGGAGTTCCCTAATGGTGGTCTGCAGACCAATAGTGGTCCACAACCAACATCCAGATGGTCTGTGCAAAAATACAATTAAAAATCATGCCACACCCAGCACAGTGCAGTACTATTGCTACAACAGGCAGAATAACCATTGAGTTGTTCACCAAGACCTTCAGCAATTTTCAAGTAGTTGGGCTGCGGGGGAAGGGGTTTGGGAACCATTGGCTTAAGTTATTACCATCTTTGGCAAGAGGTCATCAGCTTTTTTATGAACTAGTTCATATAGTGAAGATTAACAGGGATGTCCATTGCACTACTCCTAGCAGTAGTACTCCAGGAGCTCATGAACTGGGCTAGTAAACAGGGGTGTTTGTGAGGGGCATTGAGCAGGGGCATTTGGGGAGGGGGGAGGCCCAGAGTGCTGTGTCACCATGTACATAGGACCAGGAGACATGAATGGCAAGGAAGCTACAGCAACATCGGTGCCATGTTTGTTTCCCTGCCTGAAGATGTGCAACGCTATACCTGCAGCAAGGGTAAGCTGGTTGACCTTTTGGAAGAAAAATACAACACCTTGGCTTATCCACACTTTGAGTCATTAGGGAACATGCAGAATTTCTGGACAGAGCAGAACAGACTGTCCTGGAAGAGTGGCACATGGGGGATGCCTCTAGGAAAGAGGAAGATCACCAAATGCAGGAGGCAAACACTTGGAAGAATGTGGCTTGCAGAAGCAGTGCTGTCAGGAACCACACTGTGCCTTTGGAGCTGCACAATTGATTCTAAGCACTCCCCATGATACACCATGCAATCTCTGGCACCTTTTCTAGGTACAACAGGAGTGTCATGGAGTGCTTCTGCCATTCAGAGTAGACAGGACTCATTTATGATCTGATCATATATGGATTTCTTAGTATTTTCTTGATTATTTTGTTACATTTTACAGTGAGGTGGTTCACTAAATCAAACTATGGTTTATCACAAGTCTGCAGGTTCTTGGAGGGGAGATTCTGACCACTGCTTTCCTCCTCCAGTCCTTTTGCTACTGTGAGCTTGAGCCATAGTTTGGCATGGGGTGTTGTCCAAATCCAGGCTCATGGTTTGCCTCACTCTAGGCAAACCACAAACTGTAGCCAAGGTTTGCCCTTGGGTTTACATGGTTTGGCTTAGCATGAAGTGCGAATCAGCTGAATATGTATAAAAGATTTTGAGCTTTTAGACTATAATCAAAATAGGATTAAAGTTGTAATCCTGTACATACTTATATAGGAGTGGGCTCCATTAAAAGTAAAATGAGTTTTACTCAGTAAAATGAGTTTTACTGTGGGGTAGACTTTTATAGGATCACACTGTTAAGTTTTCCCCCTTCCATCATGAATCTTAGAATGTCAGGGTGTGGAGAGAAAGCAGGGTATTGACATCAATCATTATGTAAGATACTGAAAGTATTTTAACAAAAAACTCCCAACAAGACAAAAGATGGATGGCATAATAGTATTGTCAACAGAAAAAATGGATTGTTTTCAAATGCAAAGGCAAGTATTGTTTGTTATGAACAGCTGCACAGGACTCAGAAAGCCACAGCCTAAGTACATATATTGTTTTTAGCAGAAAATATAGTTGCTTTGAAAATTAGCATTTTGAGCAAAATTAGGAAAACAGATTTATTCAGTCTGAATTGTAACAGCCTCTTGAGAAGTTTTAATTGATAGATATGCAGTGAGCAAAAGCAAGATTTGGTGTGAGATGTGGTGTTACCATTGCAAGTAAAAAGTAAGAAAACACACAAGAAACCTCAGGACTTTATAGCTTCTTTGGGGGGTGGGAATCTGATTTGGAAACTACCATTGGAATCCATAGTTAAGATGTAAGCAGATGGAATAGGAAAAAATTGGTACAGTTGAGGTTTTTTCATGGAATGAAACAGGAATATTTATCTTACATGGTGCCTTTGGAAATGGTTTCCCTTTCTACTTGGCATTCACATTTTGTGCACTGACCACAAAATTCATTAGCCTGAAGCTGTGAACCCTTTTGTGGTGGCAGTGAGCCAAGTCCTAGATGCCTGGAACTTGATGATAATGCCAAGACACACAATATGCAATAGCTGTGTTTATTGTGGTCATGAGTGTATAGATTGCATCCAAGTGATTGGAATTTAATTTCACCAGCTTTGACTCTTCATTTCTAGGGGATTTTAGGACAGCTCTCAATGCTTCTTCAGAAATGCTTACTGATGTCTGTAGGCTCACTTGTGATTAGCTCTTCTTCAAATATCATTGCTAAGTCTTTCAAAATTAGTATTCTTTTATTTTAAAGTAAAATAATTACATTTTAGGGATATATTCCTTGTGGTTGAAAACTGGAGATTGTTTACTGAAAAAGTAATACGTAGGAGATGGGGATCAGGGATATATACTCCCTGGACTGAACTTTGCATTTGAGACAAAGTGAGTCACGAGCCACAAGTTTAGAAAGCCCTCCTGCTTGCATACCAGTTCATTTTTCACTTTCATGCCTTTTCAGCTACAGAAGAAGCAAATTCGCAGGCTGGATATTTTTTGTAAAGGTTTCTAAGATGTTGAAAAAATGCTTATTGTTCTATCGAAGTTGTAGAATTTACAGCTCCGTTAAAGTAAACTCTCTTCTTAGGTATTCACATATCAGTCCAGAGATCCACAAGGCATACTATGTGGCTGCAGTTTTTAAGGCCCTTTCCAAATGTAGCTTCATTCGATACCCAATCTATTGCTGTAATTTGCACAAGCTTCAGCAGAGATTTTAAGCACAGAGCTTGGAATTGCAATTTGCAGGTGTTGTCAAAGTCAGGAAGAGTTGGAAGATCAAAATGCATACTTTATCTGTACAGGGTTAGAAACCTGAAATAATCACAGAGGATAGATGTGAGAGTGGGAACAAAAAAGAGGTGGAGAACATTGAAAAATTAAGACTATACAACAGTTGGGTATTGGAAATTTATTGAGGAGATGTATAGAAAATGTTTTGGGCAGGACTGGGGAAGCTTTGGCAGTCCAGATGTTTCTGAACTACACTTGCCATTAGCCTTAGCAAAGATAATGGCCAAAGATGATGAGAGTTGTACTTCAGCAACATCTGGAGGGATAAAGGTTTCCCACACCCAATTTATGCTGTTCACTGATCTACCATTTGTTACTGATGATTAATCATTTGGAATTGAGTTAGTCAATTAATTGGTTTTGAATGTGAGCAAATACCCATATCAGCATAGGTTTATTCAGCAGGTGAGATGATTTTTTTAAAAAACAGTGTCCAGTTGGAAAGAAATATCATGTATCATTTTTTCCCCTCATTCCTCATGACAGTAGCACAGAAGAACCAAAATAGCCTCAAAACATTTCCTCCAGGCCAAATTTCCATGGGTTGGATTTTCGTATAAAAATGCTGAAGTTTTTTTTAATTTTTTTTAAAGAAACTAAATAGTTCTAGACCTGCACTAGAATAATAAGCGTGATCTTAACTCACAGTCCTTCCAATTAAAATTAGCCTCTACCAATTAATCAGCTAAAGGTTAGTTAATCTACTAGTTTAGCCAATTAAAATTTACAGCCACAGCCATTGCATACTAATATTATGATAAGCCTTAGCTTCCCAGACAAGCAAAAGGAAATTTCATCAAAAATGAAAGGTTTATATGGAGACAATTGTGTTTGCTGTTTATATAGCTTAGACTGGCGGGGGGGGGGGGCGGGATAGGAGCAGCAGCAATGCTGGTCTAAGGAAAAGCAATGCAAAGTGATTTGGAACTTTGCCATTCATTATCCAGAGACTCTGTTATGGAACCTGCATCTTCAGATAGCATAATTCTATCACTCTGGAAGTGTTGTCAATTTCTCCCCTCCTCCATTCCATCTTTGGGGCCAGGAGGGTGTTAGGATTAATGAGAGGCAGCGATCGAAGAAAAATATCCCATTATCCCTACCCTTTGGCAAGCATGGATAATTAGTGGAACCTTTTGCAAGAAATATCATTTGTTTCAATGTAATTGCAAAATAATTATCTCATATGGTAGGAGTATTAACTGTGTTGATTGATAACATGCAGGTAATATATGAAACATCTGCTTCAGGAAGACATGAGCCACAACACAGTTTTAATTGGTCAGGTCAGCATTAATGTCTTGCAATTAAGTGTATCAAGCACTGCATTGAATGTTGGAAGTCCTTGTCATACACACTCTTGTTGATGTGACATGAAGAAAATGGATTCTCCTGGGAGCCTTCTGCTTGGAAGATGAGAATCTTTCATATCTGCCCTTTTCAAAGAATTTGTGATTGGACTTTTGAGCCTTTCTAATTAATTATATAGACCGTGATGCATATCTAATAGAATTTCTGAAGGAAACATTGGGCAGAGAAAGGGGAGTGGGAGAAAGAGAAGATTCTTCATGGAGTTGCTCATCTTTATTGAGGAATTTTTTTTATAATATATTTATTAAAGTTTAGGAATTTATATAAAACAGAATAAACAGAACAATAAAAACAAAAACAATAAAAATACATACAATCCAAAAAAGAAAGAACACACATACAAAACAGGTATAGTTTCCATCCCTTATATTCATAAAACTTACTTTCCCGACCTCCTCATACCTCCCCTTTCTGTATTCCATTCTCTAAGTGAATTCAGCAAATCCTTTCCCTAATTTCTATATACTTTTTAACCTTTCTTTTCTTAATCACATAATCATTACAGCTTTTAACTCCTTAATTTCTGAATCAACATCGTTCTAGTCTTCAATAATTTTGCAATGTTTCTTAAGATAGTCCTTAAATTTCTTCCAATCTTCTTCCGCCGTCTCTTTTCCCTGGTCTCGGATTCTGCCGGTCATTTCTGCCAGTCCCATATAGTCTATCACTTTCATCTGCCATTCTTCCAAGGTGGGTAGATCTTGTGTCATCTTTATTGAGGAATTGCTTAGACTCGCTCATGCTCCGACTCTTCTTGAGAGAATGAGGCCTCTTTGGGTTTGTGGAGGTTATATCACTGACTGAGAAATGGCAAGTATTCTTGTTCTGTCCCAGCTGGGCATTGTGTTACATATATTGCTCCCTAATTGCTGTGTTTAGAACTCCTTTCATTTTCACTATGTAGACTGTTGGCAACTGATCAAGTCTTGGTATCTGATACCTTGCATTGATTAGTTGTACTTTATCTAGCTGTAAGCTGCCTTGAGTCCCTGTCAGGGAAAAGGCTAGGATATAAATAAATATAATAAGAATAATAGTTTATATGTTTAGACCAGTTTCCTCAGAAGAAAGCCTTATTCTCTGTTGCTCTGAGTTGCAGCCTGTAGGGTCTGTCCTCTCATTGTCTTTTATCACCACCACTTATTAATTTATATATCTCTTAAAGTTAAGATGATTTCTAAACAGTCTACAAAGCATAAAAACCAGGAGGAGAACAAAAAGGGCAGCATATTCTCTTTTATATGTCAGCCATCAGGGTGGTCAAGGCCATTTCTAAATCATAACCAGACCTGAAGTTAGACCAAAATGGATACAAATAATAAGCATTCCCAAAGACTGTCCAGAATTTCATATTGTTTTATTTGTGTCTGTCTTAAGCTCTATGACATGGGAGCACTTCCCATTTGTTGTGAATGATTCTCACAAGTACTCTGTTTTAGGCTCCTGAGAAAGGGTAGCTAATCTGTTGCCTGCCCCTGATGTTATTGGACAGGATCTCCCATCATCCTTGACCACTGCAAATTGTTCTGCTTCTAGTCTGTGTGTGACTTCCTTTATTGCTCATTACTAGCCTGATAAAAAGATAATTCATTAGCTACTTAATTATAATCCTCTTCTCTTGTTAAAGAAGGTCTCCCTTCATGGACACAGAACTGTGTTTGACTTTTGCTTAGGAGACTTTATTGAGATTTATATCACAGGTTTAAAGAACGTGTGCTTTTCCTAAGAAGACTGCAATGCCTTCAGCTTTAGTTGTGTAAAAGGTGTGGTACGTTTGTCCTTACTATGTGCGCAGTTTTGTCTACCCAGTACTAGAAGCTGCTTTCCAATGGAATTTACCTGGCTGGTCAAACACAGACCATTAACTTTAAAAGGCATAAGGTCCCCCCCTTTTTTAGTTGAATTTGCCACCAAATTCTCCATACAACCATATAAGCTCTGAGCAAGCCTCACCCACAAATCTAAAAAAAGTGTGTTATCATGGGATCGGTCATAATGGGAAAATGTCTCCCAAATATTATTTTCCCCATGGAAACAGGATCATATGAGTTTACTAGTATGCAAATTACTGGTTTATGAAATGCTTCATGTTTAGTCTGTGAAATGTTAGATGCTGGCATAGTTCATGGTGACGATGGTTTGCCAGTATATTAGACTCAGGAAAATTATGACTGCTTCCAATCATAGTGTGACTACAAAGTGGGAAAAAGGAACACAGCCCTAGTCACGTGTTACTTGCGTGTAACAGCCTCCACATGATTGTGCAGTTCTGCTGATCGTGCAGTTGGCTCTACATGTGATCAGGAGGCTGAATGCTGGGCTTTCTCTTCAGACAGTTTCAGAAAATGTGATGTGGACACCGGCAGAATGCTATGCTAAAATGCAGCTCTGCTCCAAGTAATCACTGTAACTCCAAAATAGCTCCTGCTATGATCTGTGTAATGTGTGAATAAGACTAGTTTAAAGTGGGTTTCTGATCATTGTAGTTACTCTACACCAGAAAGTGAAGGAGGGAAGTTTCACATGTGTGGAAGGGGAAACGTTGCGTGTAAGCCGTGATCACTTTCCTGACAGCAAAATCATGGTTTGACTGCAGTGTCTCAGCTGAGCAGCTGCTGAAGTAAATTACTTCACTGCCATAAATATGAATACTTCATTCAGTAAATATGAAGCCTTTGTTTAGCAAATGTGAAACAGGCATACCTGTCAAGTACTGGTATGCGATGAAGCTGTGTGCAAATAGCATCTCTAAATTCTTCATCCTGTTAGTGAGTTCAGAAATTGGGGGTGGGGTGTCCCCCATTTTCTCTAGGGATAGAATATACTCTTGAACATTTTTTTGGTAATAGTGTTCATCTTTATTTGCATCAGCCTCTAGCCATAGCAATAAAATAAAATACAATGTACTGAAGATAAAGGTAAAAACTTAACTATACAAAATATATTCTGAAGTGTTCCTCATCAGCAGTGGCTTCAGGACTTCTTATCCTGATCCCTCACCAACACTGAAGGTTACCTGTTGTTATTCCTCAGAAGCAGCTACTGTATATGTGATCAGCTACCTTGACTTTAAATAACTAACTGTGTCTGTATATTAGGCAGGCATCCCACAATCACCATGCATCATGGACTTAAAAAAAAATTCAGTCACCTACTGATTTTCCCCCCTCACCCCTGGAATCTGGAATGGCACCCCTGCTGTCTGTTCCACACAGTTTGTCAGGTCAAACCTCTCATGTATGCCTTTACTTTTCATAGAACTAGTAAGCTACGTCTGTAAATAAACATATCGAACAGCAAGCCTTCTGCTATTTTAAAACACACAAAGCTGAAATTATGATTCCTAGTGGGCTTATCTCAGAGCCTGTCAAATTAGTGCTGTATCTGTAGCTGTATTTAGCTTCATTTGATCTACTGAGATGTATGTACACTGTGGTTGATGTAAAATGAACCAGTTCGTCATTATTTTTACATTTCTTTATTGCTGCTCATGACTCACAAGAAGCTCAATTTAAGGGTTAGTCTCATTCCATTCTATTGTTGTCTCTTTGTATACATACAGCCAGAATCTCTTCCTTTTCCCTCCTCCATACTACACACAAGCTCATTTTTCCTTCTATGCCTGGCTAACTCGGTTCATATGACTATGAATATCATTTTAGGAGGCATGTGAGGCACATGGGAAGGAGTGCTTAGAAATGTTCCTTCTCATCAACAAGGTACTGAGACAAAGAACATAGTAAGTGATCCAAATGAGCTAAAATCCTCTCTATCTAGTGCTCAGCCCATTGGCCTCAGCAGCTTGGACGATATGACAATTACCCTATCCAGATTATTTCACAGGGAGCTTGCATGTGACTGCATTTATAGACACAATTGCTGTGCTAAGAGTTTGGTTGTCATCCTGATTGGAATATTGTAGAAAAACCCCCAATATATTCTGCAATAGTATCTAGGAGAGTATGGGACCACAGTTATTGTTAATGAATGAGGAGGCGCAAATGGACAATGGCTGCTTTTGTTTTGTGTCACCTCCAGGAACCATCTGTCGCATATAGCTGGAGTTCAGATGCATGACAACCTGGAGGATAAATTCTGAATCACACTAGGTGTCACAGGCCTAAGAGTAGTGTAGGCTTGGTTTCTACTTCTTCAACCCATGACACCTGTTGTTGTCGTTTTTTTTTTAAAAAAAATACAGCATTTTCAGTAATTATTTATACACACACTTAGTTTTTTGCCCTGTGGAGGGTTAGGGTGGCATCACCCACACACCCATGTGAATATAGACATGAATGACTGACTGTGGAAGCTTCCTTGATTCTAATGAAGTAGAGGTAAGAGGAACAAGGAAAGGTCTGGGAAGACCAGACTCCCAGTCCTGAATTTTTTCCTTGGGAGAATCCAAGATAGGAATAACACCCACACTCTTGGAAATGGGCGGAACAAAACTCATGAAAATAGAGAAGTGAGCAATGATTTATTGGCCATTATTAAAGGCTGTGAAAACTCACTTTTACAACTTCTGGCTACTATACTAGTCAGAATATAATAGATGGTACATAACATAAACTTTCTCCTCTGAGTGCTTGCCTTTGCTATTCAGAAAGTTCCATTAGTGACCCTAATTACAGTGGTGCATCAGTTAAAAGAGTGACAGACTATGGACAGTTTTATATAAAAAATGCATTGTTCCTTCTTAATGGAAAGGAAAAATGCCCACTGTCACTGAATTCACTCTCTCCCCTACCACCAAATGAATATTCCTGGGGAGAGTGTTTCACATCTTTCCCTTGCTACCTAATGCTGAGAGTGAGTGAGCAAACCATCCTTTTAGGCAGGACTTTTTTCTGGGGGAACTCTTAGGAACTCCGTTCCAACACCTCTTTTTCTAGAAAAATAGCACTGCTTTCAGCCCCTCCCAAGGACAGTTTTCTTGTTGATGGTGGTTTCTGGGAGATGTGCAGGCAAAAATAGTTAAAAGGGTTCCCTCAGTTCACAGCGGTGGACCCTCCTGGGTCCCTGGCATTGGCTTCATCAAATTGCATGCTGGTGTTGTATCTGTATCCCCAAACTATGATTTGGAGGATTAAGAACTATCCACTTCCTTCCTTCTTCACTTCCTTCTCCCTTTATACATTGTGCTTTATGTTACTTCCTGGTCTAATCAAACCATAGTTTAACATTACCAGCAAACTGCACTTTGAGTAAACTCTGCAAACTAGAAGAGGATGATGTTGAACTGGGAAGACCTAATATTCTTCTGGCTTTTGGGCATTCTAATGTACTGTATTCTCTTACTACTTCCCACAGGTCACTGAATGCACATGTTGCTGTAGGTTGCTGGTGTTTCATCCTCCTGTTCAAGCCTGATAGCCCCCATGAAACAAAACTAAGGTAAGGAATGGCAAGTGAGTGTGTGCCTATTATTATTATTATTATTATTATTATTATTATTATTATTATTATTATTATTATTTTCTTCTTCTTCTTCTTCTTCTACTACTACTACTACTACTACTACTACTACTATATTAATTATACCCTGCATTTTCCCCTGAAGTGACTCAGTGCACCTCTAAGTCAGGAATAGGGTGAGTGGTACTTCCTATTGTGATACACCGTCTTGTTGCATTTGTCCAATATGCTTCCTCTGCCTTTCCCTAGAAAAGCTTTGCCTCTTATAGGTTCACAGGACTTTACATTGTTCTAACAGTCATTTAAAAAGATGAAAGCCATTCAAGACAAACTACCAGCAGCTAATGGTATCCTCTGCCATGCATTGCAGAGGCTTACTTGAAACAATGGGGATTTCTGCCTCTTTTGCTTTGAAAGGATATCCCACATTCTAATGAGATAAATCTGACAGATTTTTTAAAGCCTGCATTTCTGCAATTGCAACTAATACAAGATGAGAGAAGGATTCCAGTTCTTGGTTTGTTGTACTACACCTTCACCATCCACATTGTAAACCACTCTGTGAACTTCGAATGACCCCGAATCCTTGGTACATGGATCAGATAATGTAGGGTTGCTGCTGGATTGTGTTTTGTGACTATCCTAAAGGAAGATCCAGTGCAGTTGAAGATAATGTGGAAAATTCCAGGGAAATTAGTAAAGCTTCATTTATCTATACTGCTTTTTATCATTTGTACTGTTTCTCTCTCTCTCTCTCTCTCTCTCTCTCTCTCTCTCTCTCTCTGCTTTTGGTGCTTCCTCCTATGGTAATGATACATTTACATGAGAAGTCTTCATTCACATGCACAAGGTGGCTGCATTATTTGTTCCCTGTTTTTCCCTGGAGTTTTCTGCTGTGTACTTTCTCTGCAGATAAACATAGCATTTGCGCCCAGTGTGGAAACATTAACACTTCTGTTTTCATCCAAAAGAGAGAGATGTTTCAATCTGATGTTTACATGAAGCTACAGATGCTTATGCATAGAATTTTTAATAGACGGTTCAGTGTTAAAACTATAGTCCTTTTAATATGCAAGCCCAGCTTAAAATGCCTGAAGGAAGGGCCATATCACTAGACACTAAACAGAGTATTTTCTGACGCTCTCTCACTGGAGATGCTGGAGCAGTTTTATCTTTAGCAGAGAGTAAAATCTCATTCACTTTCATTTTTATCTATGGTAGCTAGCTTTTTAAAGCTAGTGTTTTCACATCTTTTTCTACATTGTTAAAAAATATTTGTGCCTGTTCATATTCTGGTTTCAGTTGAATGCTAAAGGAACTTGGCAAGAGAGGCATTTAACCCCAGAAAAATGAGGCAACTTTAGAAGTTTAGAAAGGTCCATTATGTCCTACTGACCTGTTCAGTAAAGAGCCCAGGAGCTTGTCTGGAAATGTCACTGATAACACTGGAAAATGTGGGAGAGTTGGCCACATACTAAAATAGCTTTGGTGGATCAAGCCCTCTGATCCTGATTGCTGTTTGGTCCTGACCCTCTCTAAACCACAGTTAGGAGCTGACATAATGTTCTTTTTATGTAACTACATATGACACCAAATATTCCACTGAAGGAGAGCTCATAGCATAGTACATATTGGAACCTTGGCTCGTTCCCTTGCATTGAATATATGGCATACATTTTATAGTTACATCTGCATCACAGTGGTTGTGAATTTCATCTTGACATATCTTACCATGGAAGAGAGGGCAGCAAACAATATATTCCTTGAAGAGGCAGTTACCGTATATCGTTATTCATGTAGCATACATAAGGGTTGGCCAGATAGTGAACACCATCTGTGTGTCTGATAAAAAAAAGTCTGTAGAACCTCAACAGATTCTTCTCATTCTACTTTGAGTTGCCATCCTGTGCAGTGAGCACTTTCAAGCAGGTCTAATCAAGCAGGGTTTAAATAAAAACTGGAAACTTCTTATGGGCTTCTCTAGGAAGTAAACTGTATACACAGGTTTATGAATTTTATATGACCTCAATAGATAAATGTGCAAAGTGAGTTGGGTCTTAACAGCAGATTAAACATACATTTGTTGAGTTAAAATTAGCAACTTTTAATAAGTGAAAATAAGACCCTCCTGGGACTAGAGAAAAGATTAACCAAGTCATATCAGTGAATGCCTGCCTGAGTAAGCTCTAAGTAATAGAAAGCATTATGGCTCGGGTTCTCTATTATGAGCAAGTACAAAGCTCGGACAGTCAACTTTCTGACATTGTGCTTTTATCTTGTACGGATTGATCTTTAAATTCCTGCTTGTGTTAAGATGATCAGCAAATAGCAGGATGGATGAACCAAGTAACCTGGTGTGTCATTGCTTCTTCTTTTTACCCGTTTCCCATTCTGACATACTGAAACAACCAACGTTTTCTGCAGTAGTGGATGCTGCCAGTTTGGAATGAACTGAAAGTTGCACACTGAAGGTTGCTGAGTCTGAAATTGGAATCATGAGAATATTTGATTCCACACTGCCATCTCCACTAGGGATTGCAAATTAAGATAAGATGGGTGTTTCATAATAACGAAATGTGTATTTGTAATGGTTTTAGGGGTTGCTCGTGCGTAAGTTACCGCCGCTCTGGGCTAGGTTGCCTGGTTAAACCTTTTCTGTCTGGACAGCCATTCTCTCTGTGGCTGTTCAGTCGCTAGCAGAATCCGTCAGTGGGCGTTTCTTGAACCTCTTCCAGCAAAGAAGTTCTTTGACGCCAAGTCACCGCCTACTCTCCCTGCGCGGAAGTCTTCTGCGCAGGGTGGGTGTGGGCAGCGGAGGACCCGTGCTCTCCTCGCTGGTCTCCTGCGAGGAGTCCTGGAGCCTCCTCTCCGCTTCCCCCATCGGCCCCCCTCTATCCCTGGTGTTACGCTGATTTTCTTCCCCAGCCGGAGAGCTGCCTCTCTCCCTGCTTGGCCCTTCTCCAGCATCGCTGTGGAGCCTTGCCTCCTCCTCTAGTTCCGATGGCAGTTCCCTGACAGTATTGAACCCTGTTCCCAGCATTGGTGAGTGCTAGAATATTCACTGGCATGTCAGACAGAATGCTTTGTCTGCTACAGGATACATGACAGGGTGGAATAGATGGGTATAAGCCAGGTTATTGCATGGATCCATCTTTTTTCACAAACAGGCCTGCATATTGTTCTGTTCTGGTGGTGAAAAGTCCAGCATATGAGTCACAGATGTAAAATATATTGGCTTTGAAGCAGTTTATATATTTGTAAAATAAATAAATGCATTACTATCCCTCAGAATGTGGTTCTGCCAAACCTCCAGACCCTGCTACCAGAAGGTGGATAGTGTTAAACTAAATAGATGTAACTAAATATCTTGCAAACACAGGAAGCCAGCCATTTTTTAAAAAGTACTGAAAATTGTCCTCTCCACCCCCACCTTTCTTTATCTTAATCTACAATTTGAGACAGAAGCTCTTAAATGGTGCAGCTTGGTATCTGATGTCAATGCCAGCTGCCTAATTGCCTGAAGATTCTGTACCATCCTACTTGGATATGAGGGGTCTTGCTCCACCAGTACGAATCAGCCCATCCTGCGTTTTTCTGCCACTTCCCTTCCCTTTGAAGCCAGGCTGCTGAAGTGTTTGAACACAGCGTTGAAATCATTAAATTCAGTGACATTTTAACCACAGTTGCTTGTCTAGCCTGAAATAAGCAATTTGAAAGGCGGAGAAGGACTTAGGGTGTCGGAAAAGGAGATAGATAAATCAATGGAGGCCAAGGACTTTTACATTCAAAGTGGTGGTCATGGAGAGGGCTGTTGAGGCAGTAGCTGGTGGGGGGAAATATCCCTTTCATTGGTGTGTGTGTTTTGTTTTTATCCCAGCATACAGATATTAATGGTTAGCTGTAAAGAAATCCTTCACTAAAAAAATATTACCTAGTTATACAAGACTAAACCTAAACTATGTAGTCTGAGGCTATGCAGAGAGAATACCAAATCAAAAACTGGTGCTTATGAAAGTGAGATTCAGGCTAGTGCACTTGCTTCTCACCTTCCCCCTCCTTTTTTCTCCTTACACACTGAGAATAGGAATTTCTGTTCTGTGTTTTCAGCAAACCGTAGTTTGCTGTTTCATCCAAGCCTCACAAACATATGCTTTGTGCAAACCATATACAAAGTGCGTAACTCCCATTCTATCCAGACACTTATTTGTTACTTCATGAGGTGTGACCTCTTCTTTTTCTTTTATTACTATAATGTCACCATGTTTAGTTCAGTAAATGTTTAGCATCCCATGTTCCCACCATATAAGAAAAAGCACAATTGTGGAATCATAGAGTTGGAGGTGGTCTTGCACAATCTGGACCAATTCCCTGCTTGATACAGGATACCCAGGACTCAAGCATTCCCAATAAATAGCTGCCTATCTTCTGCTTGAATGCCTCCAGCGAGTGTCCACCCTTCTAATTAATTGGTTCCATTATTCAACTGCTCTTAGCGAGTTTCTCCAAATGTTCAACTGATATCTACCCTCCTGGAACTTAAGCCCTAGCTAGATTAAATCTAGCCCTGGTGTCTTGGATAGCAGTGAACAGTTATTGGCCTTTTTCTAAGTTATTACCGTATATATCAGCTATTTCAGAAGGCTATACCATCCTCTTCTTCTCCAGGGTATATATACCCAGTTCCATCAACTTTTTTTGATTGGACTTGTTTTTCATACAGCTAACCATCTTTGTTATGGTCCTCTAAATATTTTCCAAGCAGAACTGAATGCTGCTCCAGAAGTGGCATCACTGGCGCAGGATAATGTGGAAATATTAATTCCCATGACTTGGAAACTATGGTTCTATTAATGTATTAGCTGAAAATTGCATTAGCCTTTTTTTTGCAGCCACATCACGTTGCTGACTCATGTTCCGCTTGTGACAGATTTCAGTTTGTGTTCAAGCTACTGTATGTTGTAAAGGTATGGAACAATGTAAAAAGCTACACTCCTAAATCAGGTTGAGGAAAAAGGTTAGCATGTTAAGATAAAATGGTCAGAGGTAGCTGGATGAGAGGTTTGGCTAGACTAGGGACTCAGCTGCATTTGCAAATAAAAAGTGCTTTTTATGTGTTGTTTATGCATTCTAACACTGTGACACCAGATGGTGCTGCGGAGTTCCATTTTTGCTAACCCGATTTCTCATACAAAGTTTGTAACGCATTTAACTGAAACGCTTCTTTGATGTGTCTAGATCCAGCCTAGGGCACAAAGCACAGATGAATATAGATGGCTGAGTATGGAGACTTACCTAGGACTGCTCTCTTTCACCACACTTCCCCCCTTTTTTAGAATGGGTGTTTGGGGGTGATTTTAACATTTCTCAGATGCTTTCAGAAGTGACATCAGCTGTTGCTAAAATCCACCTCCACTTCCACTCAGTTACAAGTGCATTGCATAGACCACCTGCTCTAGATCATTTTGAAGCCAGATATATTAATGTTATGTTTGTGGTGCTGGTAAAGGAATGTGCTGCTGGTAGTACTAATGGAGGGCACATCCAGACTTCTGTTTATCCTGCCACTTTCCCCTGGGAAAACCCAATCTTTACCGGTGAATTTGAGCAAACATCAATCTGAAGCGAGTTTTCCAGGGGAAAGAGTAGGGCAAAGACAAAAGCGCTTAGACCATGCCTTAAAACCATTGGGAGAAGCAGAAAAGTGCTCGGAGCATGCTTTCTAGGCACTGAACAAGTGGAAGTGTGGGCGAGCCCATAGGCATGCCACTTTTGCTGTCGGTTACAAGTTTTAACGAAGAGCTTCTTCCTCTTTGTCCATCTCAGCCAGCCTCCTCTGTTGCCACATCATTGCTTGTTCAAAGGAAATTCTGGGCATCCCTTTCTTGTAGTGTATTTTTTTTTCTTTTTTAAAAGAAATATAGGAAGGTGATACAATTTACAGCTAGGAAGATGCTTATCAGTAAAAGATAATGTTTCCAACATGCAATCATTAATAAACTCCTGCTATATATGATTGTCTCCTGTACAAATTACTTTGACAAGTGAAAATAGGCTTGCACAAAATGACAGATGGGGAGAGTAGAGCAGCCTTTCATCAAGGTGTAGATTCCTGGGGCAAGCTATAGAGCTGATGTCGCTCAAAGGAGATAATAAAGGCATTGGATTCCTTATTTTGATTGCTGCACAGGCTGCTGTCTTGTTCTTTTGTGAGTTTTAAACACCCCAAGTGGGAGAGGTGAGCTTGTTTCAATTACATCTTAAGATTTACTGTCGCTCTTTCACTTTAGTGATTCTGCAGGAGACTGCAAAGGCTGGGTTTTGTATGTATCAAAATAAGGCTTATGTCTGAGATATGGGAAGATTGATTCTCAGAAAAAAGAGTCCTTAAATTCAAGATTTAACTCTTTAAATCTGCAGTGGTTTGCTGATTGGCTACCGGACTAGGTTCAAGGTGTTACTGTTAGTATATAAAGCCATTAACAACTTGGGACCAGTTTACCTGTGACATCATCTTACCCTACATGTATCCACTCAGACTCTTTGATCAGTGGAAATGGTACTGCTCCAGCTGCCACGTAGTACCCGTTCCACATTTGTAAATAATTTAGTGTGGCAGCATCTGCCCTTTGGAACTCCTTGCCTGTTGAGATCATGTAGGTGCCTTCACTGTACTCTTTTCTGGAGCCTGCTAAAAGCATTCCTGTTTAGACAAACCTACCCAGATGCTTAGAAAGTCAAGGTAATTTGAATCTGTTTTAGTATTTTAACTTCTGTATGTTTTAAAGTAGGGTTGCATATATATTCCGCGCCAACCCACCCCAATGTTACTGTTTTGTCTTTTGCAAACTGCTTTGATGTTTTGTTTTTGTTTTTGCAATCAAGCGGTGTATACATTTTATGAAACAAATAAGAAATATATAAATAATGAATACCAGTAGGACTAAAGCTTCACAAATCCAACAATTCCAGGTCAGCAGAACTGTGATTTGGTGGTTGCCCCAATGCTAAGAAGATTTGAGCTTTGGTCATTAGGGATAATTAGATGGCATGTTTTGCCATTTTACTTCGCTAGAAATTTGGAGTAAGTAAGTGATGTATGGAAGTGAGAGCTGGACCATAAAGAAGGCTGCTCACTGAAGAATTGATGCTTTTGAATTATGGTGCTGGAGGAGACTCTTGAGAGTCCCATGAACCGCAAGAATATCAAACCTATCCATTCTTAAGGAAATCAGCCCTGAGTGCTCACTGGAAGGACAGATCCTGAAGCTGAGGCTCCATGACTCTGGCCACCTCATGAGAAGAGAAGACTCCCTGGGAAAGACCCTGATGTTGGGAAAGATTGAGGGCACAAGGAGAAGGGGACGACAGAGGATGAGATGGTTGGACAGTGTTCCCAAAGCTACTAACATGAGTTTGACCAAACTGCGGGAGGCAGTGGAAGACAGGAGTGCCTGGCGTGCTCTGGTCCATGGGGTCACGAAGAGTCAGACACGACTAAATGACTAAACAACAACAACAAGAGAACATCGTGCATTTTCTGCCAAAGCAGCACTAGGATCAGAGAGCAGCAAAGGTGCTTCTTGTAACTTAGATGCAACCCAAGACACAATGTAAGCATAGCAGCTGCACAGTGCTTTCTACCTGTTTTGCGCCAGTAAAGGGAGTCCCTTGACTTTTGAAGCCCCTTGTACGTTATTTTGCACTGAGTTGTTGGTCCACTGGCTGAGTTGGCGAAATGTTATGGAAGTTAGAAAATCTGAAGCCATTATTATCAGAAGATCACAATTAGGCGTCACTGGGTCAGGCTGATATTTAGTGTGTGCCCGGTTTATGTGCCTACAACTGAAGGCTAGCTTGCAGTCCTTAACAAGAAGTGGAAAACTAAGCACACCAGGAATCTCATAATATATGAAATATATCTAAGGCTGCCTCACGAACATTTGATCAATGTGCTTCAAAAGAAAGACAGCAGGGTGATCTCTGGGATTTATACTTAGTTTTCTAGCGCACTGGAAAACGGTGTCTGCCAAAGTGCCTTGCTGGCTCACACGTGTTTAGAAACACAATTTACATTCCAGGCTGGAGAAATGGAGCACTCATGGAAATGGCACTCAGTTCACAATGCTACATTGAAGGTGTTTATATTCCAAACCAAGCTTTAGTGATAGCACAGGTAATCAGAACTTAAGAGATACTGCTTTCTATCATGTACATAGTAGTTTATTAGAGCCACATTTGTTTGTAGTAATTGATTTATTTTGCTTGGTGTATATATGCTTTGTGTTCTCACTCAGTTCAGATTTGTGATCTGTACAGACTATTATTTGGTTTAGTTTTGCTATTGTTTGACCCATGTTGTTTCTGCACTTGTATCTATACAAGGAACTCTATCCCCCTCTATAGAATAGGGCAATGAAAGAATGTGTCAGAAGAGGTGAAGAAACAGGCTCAATGATATTGTAAGAGAGCCCATTGCCAAGATGAATAAATCATGAGATTTGGTCAAAACACAAAAAAGATAATAAACAAGTGTCTTCTCTATTTTTCTTATAAACTGGTTCAGTAAAGCACAAAGTTTCATTCAAAGGCATTTGGAAGAGTTGTGCTAATTGGGAGATATTGTGGTAGTTCCAGCTGGAGCAAAACCCAACCTGTCTGCACACACTATTAATTTTAAGATAATTTTATCTTCAGGCAACTGGAATAAAGGCATACATTAGGAATGGAGGCTCCATTCGTCCACCCCCATTTTGGCAAGAAACACCACTACGTTTGTTTCCAGATTATGTGTCTCTTAACTTAAATGTCCTAAAGAGAGAGAGAGAAGTCCCATCCCCCAATTTCTCTCATAATACTAGAACCTGGGCTCATCAAATGAAACTAAATGGTGAGAGTTTCCAGAGAGACAAATGCAAGTACAGTGTGTAGTTAAAGTATGGAATTCACTACCACAAAATGCAGTGATCGCCACCAACTTGGAAAGCATTTAAAAGAGGATTAAACAAATTAACGAATGATAAAATATCAGTGGCTTCTTGTATGCCCCAAA
Organism: Podarcis filfolensis; assembly: GCF_964270895.1. Taxonomy (NCBI): domain Eukaryota; kingdom Metazoa; phylum Chordata; class Lepidosauria; order Squamata; family Lacertidae; genus Podarcis; species Podarcis filfolensis. The sequence goes on from NC_139604.1 coordinate 84,673,732, forward strand.
ATACCCATGGTTGAGGAGCAACAGCAGGAGAGGCTGTTGTACTCATGTCCTGCTTTGGGCTTCCAACATGCGTGTGGCTAGCTGCCATCAGAACAGAATGCTGAACTAGATAAGCCTTTTGTTTGATCCAGCGGAACTTCTCTTACCTTCTTACGTATCCTACAGCTTAAGTATTTGTGTACGTAAATGTCTTGCGAGTTTCACATTTCTGTTCCTTGTATCTTCCTTTTATAGAACAGCTGCTCGTAAATATTACAATCAATTCTGTACTGATTCCTCCCTAGAAAGTAAAGGATTGAAATATTTAACATTAGAATACCTTTAGAGATTTGTAATCACTCCTTTTTCATTATTCCTGATTTACAGAGAAGATCTTCCTCCTCCTCTGACAGTGCTATATATTTACTTTTTTTTTCCCTAGAGGGAAGTTAATGTACAGAGTGATGGAGATCTTTGCTTATAGGGAAACATGGAGCTACATGATGGTTTATTCCTGCTGATTCTTTAGTCTATTTTCAATCTAAGGTTATAAGGAGATCTGTTTCATTGCTGCTGGTTTTGTTCCTCCTGTTTTCCTTCCAGTAAGAAACTCTCAACTCCCACTCACGTTAGGCTCAAGTTATATTATAGTACTTATTAAATGTTGTCACTGGTAATTTTTCCTCTTCTTTCTTTAAATGGCTTTAGTTTCCTAGGGATAGGAGTGCAATATTTTCTTTCCAGTTGAGATAAAATAACAACCTTGAGGGCTGTAGAAGGTTTTTTGTTTTTTTTTAAGATCTCCTTTAATGATATCATTCATTACCTTGCTTCTTTTGCCTTTATCCTTAATCGGATACATTTTATCATAGGAGCAGCCCTCAGTGTTGGTGATACTATCTCACGAGAATGCTGGGCAGATATAATGTTATATGCAAGTAGTTACTCACACATACTATAAGCCCTTCCCATCTTATTTGTAACAAGAGAGCTTATCATGATTTATAGGGAGAAGTTGGTGGAAAGAAATGCTGTTTTCAAGCATTTCTTGAAAACTTACAAGGAGTTGTAAGTTTCACTTCTTCAGGGTGTTTGGGAGAGCTTTTGCAAATGTTTTCCTATGATGCACCAGTGCTGATGTACCCAGACACATCAGCTTATGCTTTCTGTGAAGATATAGGCTGCCAGAAAAAAATAACTGTTGTCTTCCTATCTTTGGGCAGATCCACACCATACTTTTAAAGGACAATCTTTTGACTTCCTCAACTATTTGGTTACATAACTGTTATGCAGTAACTAGCCCTAGGTGAAGGGTTGACTTGAAGTGACTCCGCAGTCCCTTGATGCTGCAGGGTACCTTGACAAGACAAAACAAAGGGTCAGGTCATTATTTGGAAACAGAAGCTTTATTTTCAAAGCAGTAGGAGAACACATAATAATCTCCCCCCTGCCACCCCATCCTACCCACAAAGGCTAAGGAGTAATCCCTACATAAATCCAGAATGGAGTCCCTAAGATGGTTGGATGGTGTTTTGCCTTCTGGCAACCCCTGCAGCCAAGATGGTGCCAAATGTATTGACCTGCTTTCCTTTGGACCACAGCAGTGAGGCAGAGGGCTGGGGGGTCTTGTCATCTGGGCAGCTCAGGATCTCAATACACACTGCCCAGGCTTGCACCCCAGGGAGGTTACTTTGGTGTTGCTAATGCAGCAAAGAGGAGCCCCCAACCGTCCTGGCTGGATGTTTACAAAGACTGACTGGAAAGGTGTAGGATTTGGCACATAGTTAGCCAACCCTGTTGTCACCTAGCCCTGGCGTTCACCCCCGGAGCCCTAACAGCCAGGACTGTGTCGTCCTTTACTCGGACGACATGGAGCATGCCACCATTGCCTCCGCAGCAGACTGGAAGTAAATAACAATTTTTGAGGGGTGGAGAGATATTGGGAAATAAAAATTTCTAACTATACCTTGTTCCTGAATAGTGTGTGTGTGTGTGTGTGTGTGTGTGTGTGTGTGTGTGTGTTGTTTTCATTCGTCACAACATCTATGCATATTTCTTTGCACTAGGAAACAATAATGAAATGACTCAAAAATAGCTTTCATCTATAATGGATTCCAAGTGTGTATATTAGCGGGGTTAATGTAGATCACCATGTGTAATTTCTGCCGCAGAAGGGGTTTCAAACAAAGCTTGTAGATGCCCCAACTTGTTCAAAACCAGAGACACTTGCATTCCTTCTTCTATAAAATACATACCATGTTGCTGCTAAGTGTTAGCATATTGCTCTTAGTGCTTCAATATGTGTCCTTGTGGGATTGTGTGGGGACAGCTTTCTGAGTGTGGCCACATGTTCAGCAATTAGGACTGGGATAATGAGGAAATCCATTTGTATGAAAAAATGGTCACATGAGTTCTCCCCAAATACATTTAAATCTATATTCTAGAACAACGGAGTTGTGGATTATGCTGAAAATTAAGACAGTGCCACTGTTGTTTTAAGAACACTGCAGGAATTATTTTTCATGCTCTCAGATGTTGCCGGTCTCTACTCTTTAGCTGTTTTGCCATCTGTATCCATTCACATAGAAATAAGTTCCATTGAGCTCAGCAGGACTTGCCACTGTTTGAATTACTGGCAATGCATTCTATATGGGCCAGCCTTTGGAAGATGTTCAGAAACATCAGGAGGTCCAAGATGCTGTGGCCAGATTGTTAACTGGATTGGCGTTTCTTCTGATTCAGTTATAAACCATGGGTTTTCCTGGGGGGAGCAGTGAGCAAATGAAAAACAACTCGGACCCATGTATAGAACGCCTGTGACAAGCAGAAGTGTGGATGAGCCCTTAGAGAACTTTTCATAGAATCATAGAGTTGGAAGAGACCACAAGGGCCATCGAGTCCAACCATCTGATCCTTTTTACTGAGGAAATAAAACCTGGAATTGATAAGGAGTGCATCTGGGACACTCTGCACAGAAAAGTAGGTGCTCTACCACTTGAACTATGGTTTAGAAAAAACACAACCAAGGGAAGTTATTTTGAATAGTCTGTTAAAAAATGACTTTTCTGTACTCCCATTTCTACTTACTTTCAAAGGCCTAAGGCTACATTGACACCTGGTTTTTCAAACAGTGACCTGCCTTTACATTAACTCCAGCAGTAATGTTTTGCTTTTTGTGTGGGCTGCATTGTTACTTCAGTTAAATTGTTGCTGTACTCATCCTCTTACCTGCATGCTAAAATGTATTATAGCTTTCAGGTAACCCCTTCTTGTTGGGGAAATCGGTATGAAGGTCACTACTTCTAAGTTATATTTGTGTTGAAGGATGGAAGCAACTATATTCTCCACAGCTGTCTTCTCCAGTATAATCCCTTAAAGTTCTTGAAACCGGCAAATTTTCAAGTAATGAAATTTGTTCAAGTGCACATATTACTGTTCAAGTGCACATATTATACTGGCAATGAGTATGTCCAATGGTGAATCCATTGCAAATGAGTGGCAATCATTTAGTGGAATAAAGGAAGTTCCAATGCACGTGAATAGTATGAGGCAGAAAAATATTGAGAAAGCAGGGCTATCTATAAAATGCACTTTAATGTAAGTATGGGTTGTCAAATTGATAAACAGGTTTGTTTTATTAATCAGAAATGGATAAGGGAACAGCTAGCTCAAGAAAAATGTAGAATTGTCAAAGATTGTCTTCTTATAACTTGGATCTCAAAGAAGTACCAAACATTTCATGAAACAGAATATTCCAAAAAGTATATTTGCATTCAGATGTGTCAAAGTGAAGAGTTTGGTTAATTCCTTTGAAGAAAAAACAGAGAAAGTGATGTGTATATGTGTTTTAATTGAGAAAATCAAAATGAAGCCTTACATTGAAACAGAATGAAAATAAGAGATTTGTGACGTCGGTTTGAAGTGATTTTTTTTTATGGCAATACCTTTTTTGAGAAGTAATTAATTTCCTGGAAGTCAACATTTTTCTATAGATACACCTAAAGAATTAATATTGTTCCTTTGAAGATGGGCAATGTCATCCAGCAATAGCAAGCTGCACATGGAAATGGGTTTCTATAGGCAGAGGAAATATAGCAAATGTTTAGAAGGCTGTTGTATGCTGCAAAGAAAACTGCATAAGGCAGTAGTGGCTTTTTTGCCTTTTTTGCATAATAATCTGAAAAAGCAATCATTTGTTTTAATGCGTGTTTGCGTGTATTGTTAACACAGTTAATATATATGTGTGGTATTTGTTTGTTTTACAAAGAAGTATCTTTATATATTTGCATTTTTAAAGGTTTATTTCTACAAGGTTCAGGGGAACGCTGGGGAACAAAATCAACCCATGACAAAACCAGTGGAAAATGTTATCTACCCATTTTTTCAGTAACTTACAACTTTCCAGTTGTCTACCACACCTGTGCAGGTTCATCTCAAGTATTTTATATGTATGTATGTAAATGATGCTCTATAGCAACAACTGTGGAATCTTTAGTGATTTGTGGTTGGGAAAGCAGAGTTTGTTCCAGAAGCGCTGGAGGGTTCGCTTTATTTCTGTGCTATCTGCAAACACCTCCCTTCCTTCAGAACTGCAGAAAGACTACTCCTAGCTCATCCTAAAGGGTATTGAAAATACTTTGTAAGGCATTCAGCACAGCTGTTGCTTGGATACGGTGTGCTTTGCTCTACCCCCTCCCCCTGCAGCAATGTATGCAAGAACTATCTGTGGCTGATTTAAGTGAAATGCACCTGCAGGCAGGAGCATAAAACCCACCTGAAGTAGCTTGTAAGCTTGGGGTTTCCTTTTATTCAGCAATTATTATCCCTCCCCCCACCCTTCCTCCCAGCTCTTCAAGACAAATGAGTGCCCTTGCTACTGTGTGCCATATTTGAAAGATTCCTGTGAGGAGAAACACTTTTCTTTGCCTTGAAACCCAGACAGTGGTCTCCCTTGCATTAAGCCTTTTATTTCAGATGCCATTTCTGAGGCTCCTGCTGCTGCCAGCAGCCACCCTAATTGCTGAAAAGCAAGCTTGCTCATGAGTGCGGTCAATCTGGCACCAGACCACAGCCTGAGAATCGCCCTTAGTCTGAGATACTGTCAGAACAATGCAAGGAAGAGATGCTGAATATTTAAAGCATAATGTTTTCCACTTAGATATGAAAACACTCTTTCCACTTCATGGGCTTGCAGTTGCAGATGACAGCAACCGTTTGGTGCATAAAATAATCAGATTTTGACTGATTTTTATCTTGGCTCTTTCATTGGAAGAAACTTCCTTGCTTTTTTATAATGGGCTCATTTAACAATTTTAGATTTCGATTAAAGAAGGTTGTAGGTACACAACAAATAACTATTAACAAATTCAACTTGTAGAGCAGATGAAGTATTTTAACTATAGACTCTGAATCAGAGAAGTTGTGGTAGCAAAGATTTCACGTATTTAAGGAAATAATATGGCAGCTTTGTTGCCTGGTACCAGGAATAATTTATTCCCACAGCCAGATCTTTATCCTCATTCTTTTTGCACAATGGAAGCTACTGTCAGTAGAGAGATAATACTGGAGAAAAACCCAATAAACCTTCTCTTCAGAAAACACAGCTAATTATTTTTGTTTTTATTGATTCACATTTTAGTTTGGGAACCAGTTTTCTGATATATGTGTGTCCAGTGCTTTTTTTCCCTAGAAAAAAGGTGCCAGTACTCACTGCCCAGAAATGGTCGGAGGAGGGAAAACCAAGCAGGCAAAAGAGGGAGGCACTCTGCACATGCTCAGGAAAGGAGGCAGCAGGACTCCATGATCTTACAGAACCTCATGCCTCATCCCACAAGCCCAGGAAGCACTTTCCCAGTTTAGGGAACGAGGTGTACCCCCCCCTCAAAAAAAAGCACACTGTATATCACACCCACTCTTACTCTGATTTGTAACTTGGTGAATTTCCTTTAGTCATTAGAACCAGGGGTCAGCAAACTTTTTCAGCAGGGGGCCGGTCCACTGTCCTTCAGACCTTGTGGGGGGCCGGACTATATTTTGAAAAAAATATATGAATGAATTTCTATGCCCCACAAATAACTCAGAGATGCATTTTAAATAAAAGGATACATTCTACTCATGTAAAAACACTGATTCCCGGACCATCCGCGGGTTGGATTTAGAAGACAATTGGGCCAGATCTGGCCCCTGGACCTTAGTTTGCCTACCCATTCTTTACACTCTGCAAGTGGGCACTGTGAGGATTGCTTTATCTTTTCATCAAGGGTGGCCAATATGCCTTCCAGATGTGGTGATGTGGTTCCCATCATCCCTGGCCATTGACCATCCTTGCTGGGTCAATGATGTCACTTCAGACGGTGGCATAATGCAAGGCAGAATCTTGCCAGATATCTTAGGAGACCAGAAAGCATTTTGGACGTGGCTTTAAAGATTATCAACCCACCAGAAGACATTGCAGATTAAATAGCAAGACAGTTGTGTGATCTAAGTAACAGCTCCCCACCAGCAGTCTGACAGCAATTCTCTGAACCAGCTGTAGTTTATAAACAGTATCAAAAGACAGCCACAGCCCCATTTGTATATCACATTGCAATAGTCCAACCTGGGTGGAATAAAAGCACCTGCCATAATGGCTAGATATGCCTTCTTCGGTGTTTCCAGGGTGGGTCAGTCTTACTTTTGGGCAGTTTGTCCTCTTGACTGACAAAAAGGGCTTCCAACAGCATCCATTCTGTGAAGAGTAATGGCTGTGATAAAGTTAACTGTCCTCCACTTGACTGATCACTCCCTGAAGCCCTGATCTTGCCTAATTGTTGGTGAGAATGTGCTGTGGAATAAACCATAGAATCAAAAGCAAAATCACCAATGTGCTTTTATAACAAGTTTGTTAGGGCAGAGAGTATTTCTTCACATGTCAATAAAACACTTAGTGCACACAGGTTGTAGTCTTATATCACATTTGTGTCAGCAATCCGCCTGCCTCGACTTTAATGAGGCTGTATGTGCCAATATGCTTTCAAAGAGAGCATATTCTGCTACAATGTTTTAGTAAAGCATCTCTCCCACAGAGATCTTTCTTTCTTAAAAAGAGCTTTATCTAACATATGATAAAGTGAAATATCGGATTTAGACAGGTTGGAAAAGGAGAGTGCCAGTATTTGGAATCTGGCACGCTGATGCTTATGTGACAGCCGCTGTAGCACAAGTGTTTGTCTGGAAAGCAGGGCTGAATTATTTTTCGGAAAGTTATCCTCTTCCCTTTCCTTGCTATTAAATATGGGTTGTGCAAAGTTAAAATGTCCCATTCCTCCTCAAGACCCATAGGAGATAATCAGAAAGGAGGGGACACTGGGCAACATACTACATTATCTTAAATATTACATTAAAAATAACCAAAATCTTAATTAAGATGCACCAGAACTTTCAGGCACCACCAAAATGCTTATTTACAATAGTTATAATGCATGCCCCCCTCTTCCCCATTGCTGAGATGTTTCTGGTCAATCAGCTGGGTGTGGGGCAGGGTCATGGTAAGGGGGAAGGGGGTTAAGTCCCCTTATGTGGAATCTCTCTCTCTTGCTCTCTTTCACACACACATGCACTGTTCAGCTGATTGGAGGCAAACCATTACTAGCAAGGGAAAGAGGGCAGGACCTGGAGGGGTGCAGGCCAGAGGCAGCCCCCTGCTGCTGTCATAGAAGTTGACCGATAAGCAATGTTCATGTATGTTGTCCAACTATTTGAACAGTTCATATGGTGCTGCTGCGAACTAAATTTCATAGGCGGCACTTTTTCTAATGTCTCCGGCAAAAGGTTGGACAGCAACTACGGTAAACACTGTCCACATTTAACAGAATTCCACAATAGCTTCTGCCCTATTGCCTGCACTCTGCTATTGCTAGTGTGGCTCCGTAGGCTTGTTCTAAGATTTGTCTGTCAGCATGCCTCTTCCTCCTGTAGCCTCCATGAATATCTCCTTCCACCCGTGTCTGACAGCTTCCCTATATGCCTGCTGTCTGGGTCCTCATCCTAGGCTCTAGCTGCAATAAGAGACTCCTGAGCACAGACTCTGATCTGTATTGACTCTGGCATTTTTGACAGATTGGAAAGGATTCCCCTAGTGGTGGACTCCCCTTTTTGTGTAAGGATTACACAGGAAAGAATTGCAGTGGGCTGTCACCTTGACTAGCTAGCTAGCTGCAGGTGGTGGGTGTTCTAAACCCTATTGACAGGAACCCCTCTCTCCAGCATAGTGCAGAAAAGAGCTTTAGATTTCTTTTTCCGAGATCCAGGGGATACTGAACCAAACAAAACCTTGTGAGTTATCCTTGGAAAATACTCGGCATATATACAATTTATTTTATTTTTTTGCTAAAACACAAAAAAAGAGAAGGCCATATAACTTTCTTTTATGTCCAACTTACGTTTTTTAAACCCAACAAGCTCACCATGAACTGGAAACTAGTATACGTGACCCATGAAAATATATGGTTTGAGGCATAACTTAAGCATTAGCCTCTGGTCAGTAAAAGGAAATTCTTATGTTCTGCTTGATTGACTGTAACTAAATGATGTTATGGTCCTTCATAAGCAGAAGCAGTTTTCTGACTGACTATTGTTAGGTGAGGGGAAAGGGTCATAGTGAATCTGTACTGACGCATATCTCTTTGTGTGTTGAGCTAATGCAAGATGAGCACTGTTAATTTCATTTAAAAGAAAATTTCTGCTTGGTGTTAAGAAAAATACAGTGAAAGCATGATAATTTTGCTTTTATTTGCATTTAGCAGTGTTGTGTCTGAATAACTATGCTTGAACGCAACCTATCATTTCAAAACTTCAGTAAATTATCTACAATGGCCTTTGGGGGGGAGGGGAGGTAAGGAGGTGTAAAAAAGTGTCCCCCCCCTTAATTAACACAACAGTTCACTGGCTGACCAAGCAATGAAATGGCTGTGTTGTGGATGTCTTTAAATTTTTCAGCTCATGGTTTTCATATCTTACTGACTTCCCAAAGCACTGCTAAATAGGAATCTTGGATTGGAAATGTCATGTTTGCTAAGGTAACAGGGGTGGCTAATTTTTGCTTCTTCATATATCATGGGATGTCTGCCCCAGTGCACATGTATCAGTGGTCCTGTGATGCAGACAGTTCATCTGCAGGGCCACAAATTAGCCACCCTTGTCTTAAAAATTCTGCTAGATAACTCAGTGTTATGAAAACATGGTGTTCTTTTCAGGTCATACTCAAAAATATCTAGTAACTTTGAGCTTCCCATATGCATCTTGGTTGGTCGTCGTGAGAACAGAATTATGGACTAGATTTATTCATTCTGAACAAAAAGCAAAATTGATTGTAAATAATGTGGTTACTGAAGAATTTGCTATTAAAAAAGGGACACGACAGGGGTGCCCAATATCCCCATTACTTTTTATATCTGTCTTGGAGGTTTTATTAAACATGATCAGAGGGGACCAGCTGGTTAAAGGGATTCAGGTCGAAGCTAAACAATATAAATTGAGAGCGTTTGCAGATGATCTAGTATTAACTCTACAAGAGCCAGACACTAGTACGAGAAGAGTTTTAGAGCTAATACAAGTATTTGGTCAAGTAGCAGGTTTTAAGTTGAACAAACAGAAAACGAAAGTACTGGATAAAAATCTAACAGTTGCTGAAAGAGAGAAGTTCCAGAGTGAAACTGGTTTAATGGTAGCAAAGAAGGTGAAATACCTGGGGATTAATTTGACATCTAAGAATGTGAACTTATTTAAAGATAATTATGAGAAATGTTGGACAGAAGTTAAGAAAGATTTAGAAATATGGTCAAATTTGAGACTTTCCTTGTTAGGCCGAATTGCTGTTATTAAGATGAATGTTTTGCCGAGAATGTTGTTTTTGTTTCAAACATTGCAGATTGTGGATAAAATGGATTGTTTCAAGAGGTGGCAAAAAGACATATCTAGATTTGTCTGGCAGGGCAAAAAGCCCAGAATAAAATTTAAGATACTAACTGATGCAAAAGAAAGAGGGGGGTTTGCCCTGCCGGACTTAAAATTGTATTATGAATCAGCGGCTTTTTGCTGGCTGAAAAACTGGCTGCTTCTTGAAAACACAGACATTTTAGATTTGGAAGGGTTCAATAACAGATTTGGCTGGCATGCATATATATGGTATGACAAGGTTAAAATCCACCAAGGTTTCAAAAACCATATTGTCAGGAAAGCATTATATAATGTTTGGATTCTGTATAAAGATTTGTTGGAAAACAAAACCCCTAGGTGGTTGTCACCAATGGAAGCTAAGGAAGTGAAAAAACTTAATATGGAATCCAAATGGCCAAAATATTGGGAAATTATAGAACATGAGGAGGGAAAAGCGAAATTGCAGAGTTATGAGAAATTGAAGTCTAAAGTAAGAGACTGGCTTCATTATTACCAGATAAATGAAGTTTTCAAACAGGACAGGAAAATTGGCTTCCAGGTGGAGAGGTCAAAATTAGAAACAGAGCTTTTGGAACCCAATACTAAGAATCTGTCAAGAATGTATAACTTGCTTTTGAAATGGAACACACAGGATGAGACGGTTAAATCAGCTATGATTAAATGGGCACAAGACATTGGTCATGACATTATGTTTGCTGACTGGGAACAGTTATGGACTACCGGTATAAAGTTTACGGCATGTAATGCCTTAAGAGAGAACATTATGAAAATGATTTATAGGTGGTACATGACCCCAGTCAAGCTTGCAAAAATCTATCACACGCCCAACAATAAATGCTGGAAATGTAAGGAAACTGAAGGTACTTTCTACCACCTTTGGTGGACGTGCCCAAGGATCAAGGCCTTCTGGGAAATGATCTATAATGAAATTAAGAAGGTACTTAAGTGTACTTTTCATAAGAAACCAGAGGCCTTCCTCCTGGGCATGGTAGGCCAATTGGTGTCAAGGAAAGATAGGACGTTCTTTATGTATGCTACAACAGCAGCAAGAGTTCTTTTAGCAAAGTATTGGAAGACACAAGAACTACCCACGCTGGAAGAGTGGCAGACGAAGGTGATTGACTATATGGGACTGGCTGAGATGACTGGCAGAATCCGTGACCAAGGGAAAGAGACGGTGGAAGAAGATTGGAAGAAATTTAAAGTTTATCTTAAGAACTGTTGTAAAATTAATGAGTGCTAAAATGTCATGGGAAACGTAAACCAGAATTGCAGTGATAAATGATTGGGTAAGAGAAAAAGGATCAAAGAAATTGAATCATAAGTAATTGAAATTAGGGGTTGCTGAAAAAGTTTAAAACAGGGATGCAGAAAAGGGAGGTATGGGGAAGTCGTTGAAATAAGGTTTAAGAAAAAAAGGTTATGAAATTATACGTGTTTACATGTTTGTTTGTTAATGTGTTATGTTGTGAATTGTTAGTTTTTGTGTGTTAATATATGTTGTAAAACCAATAAAAACTTATTATAAAAAAAAAGAATTATGGACTAGATGGTCCTTTGGTCTGCTATAGCAGGGCTCTTCTGATAATTTTATTTTCTTAGGTTTTGAAATATTTGAAAAATATGTGTGTGAGTAGACAAAATTGAAATAAGTATATCTACACTTGAAAATTTCAGTGTGGTCTGCCATTGCAAACATGCATGCAGAATCTTGGGGTGTGGGGTGTGAGTTTAAGATGGGACCTGGAGTGAGGAATTTGACGAGTGAGGAAACCATAAGCATAACTCTAGTCCTGATTGGTCCACTCCAAAGTGCTCTGCTTTATTACAGAGGATTAACATTTTTCCTCCATTAAGAATATATGTGTGTTGTCCCTGGCCCTTACAATAACTGGACATAGGTGTTGTACTGCATAACTCAAAATTGAGGTGAGGACAGATCCACTATGTTGGCGGAGTCCTTTTATTGGAAACATTTAAATATCAGCATTGAATTGTGTTCTGCAGAAGAAGGTACTGCATAACTGAAACAGCCACATGGGCTTTTCTGTAACAGATTGATGCAGTTGCATGTAATGATAGCTATCAAGTGATGAAAATCGCTTTGGTAGTCCCAAAGAGAGCCACACCACTAGATAACCAGTTTATTTTACCCCCTTGAGCCCAGAATGATTTAGGGTCCAGTTTTCCTAATAAACTCCAGCCCTCAAAAATATTACTAGAATTATATTCAAGAGCTCTGTGTCATATTTGGCAAAGAGTTTTCAGCATCATAAGATTTCCTCAAAATAATACCTATATCTCATTCAGAGAACAACAGTACTTTTGTCCTCTTCCCTGAGGCGTTGGAATTACTTTCTCAACTTACACCAGTTTGCAAGCCTGCTCAGCTCCAGAATTGCAAGAGCTTCATGGAAATTCTCTGTTTGTGATGGAATAAGAAAGCACAGAGATGGAGGGGGGAGGGGGGGAGTGAAACCGAGAAGCAGACTTTGTGCTAATAAGTGACCCCTGGCTAGAAGCTGTCTGTTAATGCTCTTAAATGAACTACTGCTGTGGAACTCAAGGCTGGAGCCAGAAGCCTAATAAAAGGTACATTATTACTGCTGTTCAGATAAAACCAGATAATTTTGCTGCTCTAAATTCAAAGATTTAATGGTTTGTTAATAAAATCTGATTTGGGAACACAACAGCCTATCAACTGGGGAGGTTGTATAATGGCATTAATAAAGCTAATAGAAGTTGTTGCCGTAATCTTGTTTATTTCCCTGTTTGTTAATTGAAAAATAACTTACTTTTCATATGTGCTGGAAAAAGTGCTGTTTATTTTTATGCCATTCTGTATTTCCATACATGTACATGGATTAATATGGGTTGATGCAGAGATCAATAAGGTATGATGCAGGATATATATTGGTGTGATGCTGGCATTCCAATCCCTAAATAAAAAAATTGGAGATAAGTTGTATTAATTTTGAAGTACGTTCTGAGTACATTTCAGATTGTAGGCCTCAACTTGGGAAAGCTGAGCGCCTCTCAGTAAGAGATTGATTTCAATGCAGGTGGGATGAAATAGGTCACAGAGACTTATAAAGTACTGACTATTTAACCTTGAGGATGCAAACGTATCATCTATTCGTCCATCAGTATCCACACATAATGGCCATTGACATTAATTATAGACAGCTGTGCATGTAACTCCTCTTAACCCTAATTAGAGTAAATGGGAGAGATGCAATGGATGCTAATGGTACAAGAGACAGCCAAGTTTTCACTTTCGAGTTCAAAGAGCCAGTAGCTTCTCTTAATCACCTCTGACACCCTGTAATCACATAATCACCCACTGCACATGCACTCTTGACTCCAGTTTGTTCTGTTGCACATGCATGAAGTGGTGTTATTTTGGGAAACAAAGAGCAAACAACGTTTTATACGTGATTTCAGTTGTCCTTATTAATGTCATTTTGTCGTCTTTACTGCTTGTTAGATTGCATGCTGTACTCTTGAATCAGAACCAGTTAAGAAATCATTAGCTACACGTTTGCTGCTGCTTAATTTCCCCCCAGTGTTTTATTTGAACAGTAGATGAAGCAATGCACCCTTTACTGACCTTTTATTAATACTGTCAGACTCATATGTACGCACTGAGAGCATCCACTTTGCCCCGAAGATTGAGAAGGACCCCAATTAAAATCCACAGTGCCTGCAAAATGTACATGGTGTCGGTTTAATCTAGCTACTATTAGCACATAATTTTATAGTAATATTCTTACTATGAACAACACTTTGTGAGTCAGTTTATTTCAGACGTATAACAATTCCTGCACAAGTTTTTGAAGAATGCATATGCATATGCAACTTAACACTATTGTCACTTGTCATTGCAATTTTGCCCTGCATTATGCAGGAACAAATATTTCTATTATTCTTCTTCTATTAAATAATAATAATAATAAATTCATTTAGACACTACCCAACTGATTGGGTTGCCCCAACTACTCTGGGCGGCTTGCAACAAATCAAAACATCAAACACAGTAAAACAGCAAACATTAAAAACTTCCCTATACTTTAGATGTCCCTGTACTTCCCTGTCTTTAGATGTCTTGTAAATGTCAAATATTTATTTATTTCCTTGACATCTGCAAGACATGGTACTGCAAGATTAGGTAGGGTTTTTGCTTTCCCCTTTCCTGCTACCTATATTGCTATGTGTATTTCCAGGCTAATTGAAAACTGAACTAGATAAATATTTTAGCTGGTACTCATAGATACAGAAATAACTATAGACCAGTGTTTCAAATGCATTAGTCCTTCTCATAATCTATTTGCAGTTCAAGACTGCTGAATTAATGACTTGGGCACTGTCCACCTGCTGATTTCCCCTGTAGACCACAGGCACCAGTTGGTTAGTCTGATAGTGCCTATGTTTAAAAATCCAGTGATTCGGTAATTTTCTTGCTTGTTTTGTTTGACTTTATACACAGTGCAAGGCCTACTTCAGTTGTCAGTTTAATTCATGAAAAGAGCTGGTGTACCTTGTGAGCTGTGGGTTCAACTTTCTTACACGTTCTCTATGCTGAAAATGTTATTGTTCCAATCCTTTCACTGAAAGAGCAAAGTGTTTTTTGTGTTTGTAACATGATTAATTTGCTCTTCTTGAAACCCTTTTGAAATTTTAAAAAACACTTGATTAACTGAAATGAAATGAAAAGAAAAGAAAAGCAGTGTTTATCTAAATAATCTAAATAGCTTGTGCAGAACTGAGGTGGCTGGTGTGTTGTCCCTGCAGAATGAGAGCAATTCTTTTGTCTTTGCTTTTGATCTGAGAGGCAAAATGATGTGTTTTCCAATGTTATGTTTGTGTGTCTTTCCATTGTGTATGAACTAACTGAGGGGAAAGAACTAACCTGATTTATTTAATTTATTTAATGCACTTAAGCTTTCATATTGGGAGAAAGCTGTGTTTCTGAAAGGAGGCACAAACCAAGTAATATCAGGCCGTAATACGTGCTGTCTAGCTCTCTGAGTGAGTGCAAGAGCACCACCAGCTTGCATTACACTGGCAAGTTATGTTTACTGTCATTCAACTGGGAGGTGGAAAGTTCCCTCTTAAACTCCTGAGCAGCCCCCAAAAGCCTTTCGAGTCCTTCATAGGACTCAGTTTTATTTAAAAACCCTCAGTTTTCTGCCATCCTTGCCACTTATTTTAATACATCACTGGGGACACCAGCATCCCACATATAAAAGGAAACCAAAAGAGCCCCAGTAATGTTTTGGAGCAGAACTGTAGTAGCACATGACCAAAGCAACCATTGGTGCATAAAAAGACCAAAGGCATAGATTATAATTATAATGAAAAATTGAAATGGATTTAAAGAAATCAGAACTGGCAAATGCTAAAAATTCATTTCTGCCATTTGCATCCGGTAATTTTGTCCCAGGATATCTATGCATGAGTATTAAAGGATGAGGGGATGGCCATCTATAGATTACTTGTTTGATTCAGCAAACAGAAGTAACATGGGAGTGCCGTTGGGTTTGTAGCCAAAAGTGTGGAAATACCCATAGAAGCAAGTTAATGAATGATCAGAATATTACCCAGGCTGTGCTCAACCACAGTCCCAATGCTATTTGGATCTATTAAAATACATATCCACGCACATGAAAACTGTTATGTGGCTTTGACACATTTTTTTTAAAAAGTTCATGAGAATCATCTCTCAATCTAGCACTTCTGGTTTCCAACTCAGAAAGAAATTGTAAGCTGTAAGTTTTAAATGTATTCTTGTTATGGTATTGGGCATGTGAAATGCCCTCTTGGGCAGATATTGTCAGCTCCTCTGAGGTTAAGCCTTCCTTGCCCCAGGCAAATGTCCTTACTCTGGGGGAGAAACGTCACAGCTAGGCTTTAAAATATTTCAAACAGGAAACTGTCTTAGGTTCCAAAGTGATCAGTCTTCAGAATTATGCCAGTCTGGTTTAATAAACCTAAGTCTTTTCATTCTTCAAGCTATGAGAATTCCTCCGGGTTAAAGTACATATAAAACATGCAAAGCGTTTTGAAGAGTTTAACTTTTAATTTTAAAAAGTGCTTTACAAGTGAAGATCTTACATATCTTCCTTCTCTGTGAGTGACAAGAAGATTGTTTCATTGCTGTCTAACTTCTACTTAGTGTAGACCCATGGAAACCAATGGACCTACATTAGTCACATCTATTAATTTCAATGGATCTAGTCTGAGTAGGACTAGCAGTGGATACAACCTACTATTTAAAAGCACAGTAATGTCCTCTATAGGTCTTTCCAAACATTACTCACCTGATGAGGGAAAGTGTGTTGGATTGGACCTTGGAGAGACATTTAGCCCTGCTCCAACTACTACTAACAGTAGTAGAACTACCTGCTCCAACTACTCTCAACATTGTTGAGAACAGTGTCTGAACCAGGGTGGTACAGGTAAAGGTAAAGGTAAAGGTAAAGGGACCCCTGAGGTCCAGTCGTGGCCAACTCTGGTGTTGCGGTGCTCATCTCGCTTTATTGGCTGAGGGAGCCGGTGTACAGCTTCCAGGTCATGTGGCCAGCATGACTAAGCTGCTTCCGGCGAACCAGAGCAGTGCACGGAAACGCCATTTACCTTTCTGCCGGAGCAGTACCTATTTATCTACTTGCACTTTGACGTGCTTTCGAACGGCTAGGTTGGCAGGAGCAGGGGCCGAGCAACGGGAGCTCACCCTGTCACGGGGATTCAAACCGCCGACCTTCTGATCGGCAAGTCCTAGGCTCTGTGGTTTAACCCACAGCGCCACCCGCGTCCCTTGAACCAGGGTGGACCTCTGGGCAATTTAAGACCCCAATTGCCAAGCATTTTTAAATTGGACATGGAGCCAACAAACATAGATGGTAAGTTCAGTAGCGAACCGTATTTTAAATATGATGGTGGTTGAGTTGGTATGGGCTTCACTGAGGTATTAGTTGATACAATTAATGTCCATAAAACTATAGCACTGAAAGGGTTGGATCCAGACTTACTTGAGCCCCATTTATTTCAGTGGGACTAAAGCATGTCTACTAACTTAATATGGTACCTCTGCCATATTAATATTTGCAGCCTCTGTGTTTTTAAAATGTCAGTAAACAATCAATAACAAAGTAATCAGATTTTTAAAGAAACATAGCTCAACCGTACCTTATAAATTGTGATATGGGCTTTAAAGCAGAGATTATGGTTTCCTCCCAGAACAAAACATGAAGGGGTCTTTTCATGTTGCTGTTTGAATTCCCCAAAGAGGCTACATGAATTGATGCAGTGCACAGAATATAGTGTTGCAACGTAGAATTAATGACTGCACTGCTAAAAGTAGGAAGCAAAAGGGATGGCCTGAATCAGCAAGTAAGTCAAGGGAGTTTTTATCATTTGATATCCCAAACTTGGAGTTGATGGAGAAATAGGAAAAAAACAACAACCTCATGACCAAGCTTTTGTAACTAAGCAAAGCATCAGTGAAGAGCACGCTCCACTTTTGCCAGCTGCAATGCTCCCCTTAGAAACATTGCATCTCTTCATTCTTCAGTGCACTTGGGGCTCATCAAACTGACAGAGGGAAAATTGACTTTGTCACCTACACATGTTCAGCTGCAGTGAGTAAAAGCACTTAGAAGCAGAAATGGTCAAAGTGCAGCCTGCAGGTGACATGTGCCCCAGTTTTACAATACAGCTCAGCTAAAATGGGTGATTGGTTATAAATTGTGTACATTAGGAATTTTGAAAAATTATAGTAATCTATGGTTGTGAAAAATCCACAGTGCACAGCCTTTCATTCCTGTGATTTCTTATGTTTTGCCATTTATAGTAGCAATTCCTTTTGTTACCACTGTTTCTAAGGCTGTGGTGACGTCAAAATGTGTAATAAAGATGTTGCTATATGACATGACACATATAGGACACACATACATATGTGTATGTTTGTGTAGTGGGCCAATTTGACTCAAAGCACTTTGGACATGACTTTTTTTTTTTAATCCAAACCAGAAGCTTGCTTCAGAAAATCTGAGGCGTTGTATATCTCTGGATTGATTTACATGGGGGAATCAATGAAAGAGCTGTGCAATTATTTTAAATATATATAAAACCACTTTGATAGAATTTGATGAAATTTTAATGCATACTTGGAATGAAGCCTTGCAAATTTCAGACCAGTGTGTGCGCAAATAACTCTTTATAAAGTTTTTGAGGATGGGAAATTGCATTTGTTTATTCCCACTCACACTGTATTTTGGGGAGAATTTGTATGAAAATAATATCTGTCATAGAGATTGTCTCCAAGTAACCTGCTGCATTTCAAGATGATAGGTGCAGAGGTTAGTTACAATGAATGAAAAACAGTGGAGGCTTTTGTTTTGTTTTTTGATAAGTTCTCAGCTGCTGCTTAGTTCCAAAAGCAATTCGGTTGGATGTAAAAAAGGAGAGCCCTGGTAAAGTTGTTTCCTACTTGAACAGAGTTGCCCACAAAATTACACTAAACTCCTCTTCTTCTTCTTCCTTGTTAGTCATTTTCCTTTTGAAGGGGAAATGCAGCAATATCTTTGTTGTGATTGAAGAAGAAATTCTTCCTTGACATAAACAGCTGTAGAGTCAATAAATGATACTAGATTAAACAAATGACAACTGGTCTGATGGTCATTCCAAAAGCTTCAGAACTGGAGAATAGTTATTTCTCTCCCCTTTTCCTGTACAGCTCCAATATTCCTCCAATTTTCCCAGAGGGTAATCCTCTCTGAACAGTCAGGCTTTGTCATATAGAGTTGCAGTGGGAGAGGGGAGATGAACCAAGATCTCTCTCGGCAGAGAGATCTTGTACCAGCTGAGCTCCAAGTGGAGAAAGATTCCTCTGCCCAACTTCAGACAGTCCCTCCCCACTGTAGCCCCCACTAAAGAGGGGTAAAGCCTGAAAGAGGTTTTTTGGGAGGTTCAGGGGCTTCAGTGAGAAGAGACGAGAAATCTGTTTTTACAAACAACACTGCATGCTTATATGTCGCAAGTTCAAACAAGATTCTGTCAAGAAATAAATAGTACATAACAGATAACTTTCTCAACTAAATGCAATGATTGTTCTGACACTGCTGTGATAGGCCATGTGCACATTAGTGGCTTAGAACAAATCCACTCCACTTCCCAGTGGGGAGGAGTTGCAGTGGACCATGTGGCCACCCACTCCCACCAGGGGCGAGAGACTTTGTCACTCGTTGCCTGGGGGATCCCGGCTATGTCAGAGCCAATCCGCTGGCTGGGGGGGGGGCATGGCCAGGGCCTTTTAAACTGAGGAGCAAGCCAGAGGACAAGGTTGGTCACCTTGGTTGTCCGAGGGGCCTGTTAGGAATTTTTCCACTTGGCAAATTGGCACTGGCCACTTGGTTTTCGCCTACCTCGTAGCAATCGTCACAACTTTGTTAGGGCTGCGGTTTGGCATTGTTTGACCTTGTGGGGGAGGGGAGGTGTGGCCACCACCTGCCCCTCCATGCTTAAGGGTATTCCGTTAAAGGAATCCAGGGGTGTTGATCTAGTCTGAAGCCCCGCTGGGGGCTAAGGCCTTGACACGACCCCGACGGGAACACCAGGGGGAGCTTGAGTTGGTTCGCATCGACAGGGCTCCCCCAACCGGTGGCTTACCCTTACTGGACTTCCTGCACAATGGACAGGAGTCAGATATAGTCAGCTCCAATCAATGCCTAAGCCAATACCGCTCACATTCTGTAATTTCAATAAAGTTGTGGCCAAAATTTGCCCAATAACATAAACCTAATATCTGTGTCCTTGTGTGAGTTATTTCCAACGAGGGGGTGGTTGCGGGGTCTCGGCACGCAAAGTGAGGTTGTCCCCCCCCTTTCACTTTCACTTGCTGTACACACTAGAGAGGGGGCTTTGGTGTATTTGCCTGATGTGCAGTACCTGCTTTGTTTCCCTGTACATGCAAAAATATCCTCTTGCCTATTCATGGAAGCTGTTATCTGCGCAGGTGCAATGGCTGTCTGAACTGTATGCATAACTGCAGCTTACGTTTTCACATCAGATGGAAGCCAGTTAGAGGGGGAACACATCACACAGGATACAGGATACATATGTAGTCTGGTGAATGTCCTGTGCGCTCAACTTCAAACAGCTGCAGTGAAGCCAGAGTAAATGGTGATGTGTACACAGACACAGACCCGCACCAGAGCTAGTCTAAAGGAACATGTCTCTATGGGAAGACTTGTAAGGATTGGATCACTATCCTTACAGGAACGGAATCAAACAAGATGATGGCAGGGAAACAGATTGTTCTTTCTTTGTTTTGTAGGGCTGACTGAGCCCCTGTGAGTAAAGAAGAGTTAAGGTGCATTCAAACAGTTAACCATATTGGCGAATTAAAGAGTACATTTTTAAGCCCAAATAAAGAAATATCCTATCAGGATAGACTTTTGTCCCAAGCCAAAAGGCACATGCAAGCAGCCAATTGAACTTTAATTCTTGCTGAGCAAAGAATGTTTTCCTTTTGCAGACACTAATTGTCCCCCAGTCTTGCCAGAGATTTTTCAAGAGTGAACTGCTCCATCAACAAAATTTAGGTCTAAAGGAAGCTGGCTTCTGCCAATGATTCTAGAGGGAGTATTGTCTCGTGGATGCAAGATGACACTGACCTATTGTATTTCATCACATAAGTTACATGGCAGTCATGTGACAGTGTGGAGCAGAGAGAAACTAATGCCAGGGGAGAGGGTTACGTGTTCATTTACATGTCTTTGTTGTCCATTTTGTATGACTTTATGAAAATCCATAAAACACATTCAGAAATGAAAAGAAACCCAGACCAATGCCAGCACTCTTCCACCAGCAAGCAATATAAAAATTTCTAAGAAGTCAGTAGACGCACAAGGGCTCTAAAAGTACTCAGGGTTAAATATATATTGACATTTTTAAAAGATTGTGGCGTCATTGTTCTTTTAAAAAATGGAGTTTGCAGTTGTTCTCTTCAAGAACTATGGACCTGCCACTTAGCCTAACCAAAAAAGCATTTTTTCCTATTTTTTTCTTATGAATAAGAATTCTCTCTCTCCCCCTCTCCTTCTCCCTCTCTCAATATATATTTATATATTTCAGATTATGAAAGCAGGACTGTCTTCAGAAGTTAATCAGCAATGCAGATTTCCCTTCTAATTCAGATCTTAATTGTTACATTTAGTGAAAACCAATGAGAACTATTCTTATTTACTCATTTATTTGGCTCCAATATGTAAGAAGTGGGCATCTGCTTCAGACAAAGCCTGGACTGAAAACTGATGTGGATTTTTTAAAGAGCAATTTGGGCTTTGTGTGACGTGAAACAGAGCTGGTTCAGAGTTAACTGTACTGCTCCCAGAACCTCAGATCTGCCTTGGAGAGTCAGAAAATGTAGATAAGCAGTCTCTGAGTGCTAAATAATTTCCCTACTTTTGTTATTTTTAATGGCTTTTATATCTTATGGTGACTGTTTCAGGGGTTTGGCTATTTCTTTGGAGTTCCATGATGGATTTTTTTGGGAGGGGGATTTTGTGGAAAAGAAAAATACTGTTCTAATAAATGGGCTGAGAATCCTCTTCATGAGAGCCGAAACTATCACCACTCATTTTTTAAAAAAGAGATACACCTAGCAAGTTGGGTTATAGCAGTGATCTCCTTACAAGGCCTCCAGAAATCTTGAAAGTATGAAACAGAATCCTAGAAAATATGTCTGAGCATTTGAAGGTATATACAGTTTGTTCTCTTTAAGTAGTGCCACTCTGTTGCTGAAAATACATTACGAAGACCAAATAGAGCAGATGGCTCTTTGAGCCCTGAGGACTAAGCTTTGCAGAGGGATAATAACAAAGGGAGCCCTATGTTCATTTTGACATTCACCACTGGATTTATGGAGGTCTAGTCTAGAGCTTTGTCATTCCACTTCATAAATGTGGTCAAGGCTCTTGTGGGAACAACTTAATTAGACCTCTTTCATTGCCTAATTCCTAGAAGCACAGAACTATGCTCAACTGGGCTTGATGGTAACAAGAATCCCCGTTGATTTTGTGCTCCAAAAAGTGGAGACGAATTTGTTACCATGGTATTCTTAGATGCCTCCAAAATCCACAGCCCCTGTCAGCTGAATGGGCTCCCAGCAGCACATCCGAATTGCCATTGTGCAAGCAACAAAACAATGATCACAGATTTTCCTGCAAATACTATAATCAATAGGAACATCCCTTGCCTTTTAATATGCACTGAACAACTTCATTTATAAGCTTATTACAACTTCAGTGAGAGACGCTGTTAGACTGATCATTAGGTGTCTGTGAAAATAACAGAAGAAACTAGGATACGTTCCAAAATAAGCTCTCTCTCTCTTAATTTCAGGACCATTAAAAAAAAATTACTTTTAAAGAACATTCGTACTTATTTTACTGCTGCAGTTGATGTGGAAGTACCTGGAACAAAACCACATGGAAAATGTAAAGAACTGAGATTCAAAATTAGGAAAAGCAGGATGTGTGCATGCAGAAAATGGCATGTTCTAAAAGCATCAAATTAGATTGATTAAGACTACTACTACTACTACTACTACTACTACTACTACTAATTTATTATTTATACGCCGCCCATCTGGCTGGGTTTCCCCAGCCACTCTGGGTGGCTCCCAACAGAATTTTGAAAACACGATAAAACATCAAACATTAAAAACTTCCCTAAACAGGGCTGCCTTCAGATGTCTTCTAAAAGTCAGATAGTTGTTTATTTCCTTGACATCTGATGGGAGGGCATTCCACAGGGTGGGTGCCACTACCAAGAAGGCCCTCTGCCTGGTTCCCTGTAACCCTACTTCTCACAGTGAGGGAACCGTCAGACATAGCTGTCAACCTTTCCCTTTTCTTGCGAGGAATCCTATTCGGAATAAGGGAATTTCCCTTTAAAAAAAGGAAACATTGACAGCTATGCCGCCAGAAGACCCTCAGAGGAGGACCTCAGTGTCCGGGCTGAATGATGGGGGTGGAGATGCACAAAGGGCATATATGCTGAGTTTGCTTCCCCCCCCCCCTGTTATCTAAATAGGTAGCTGGGAAAAAAAATTCTTTCAGAAATCAAGCTAGGGTAATGGGAGTATGCAAGAACTCCTACACAGTGATGGCATCTAGATAAACGGGACTTGTCTATTAACTTCCATTTTCTTTTTTACTGAAAATTTCTAAAATAGCTCTGAACTTCAGTCATGGTTATCAGGGTATTTCCCACCTTGGCTAGAGCTGGGAATATCTGCAGTAAATCCTGCTGCTGCTGCTGCTGGAAGTTATACCCTTCTAATTCATACCAGCTGACTAGAATCAATTTCAGTTGACTTTTTAAGACCTCAGTCACCTCCTTTTCATTGTGGAGAAGGTTAAGAGGCCTGTTTGCATTGACATTGATTCTTCCATGCTTGGATGTAAACAACCATAATTGTGTCTCCCATTTTGTTCAGATACTATTGATCACTTTCTGTATTGTTTGTGACCAGTCCCTCATGATTCAAAGGGTTATTTGTAAATCTATCACCCTTTTTATATTCATAGTAAAAATAAAAAATCATCTTGTTATGAATCCTTTCTCAAGCATTTGGCAATGAGTAATTTATTTGAGTGTGTGCTTTGAATCATTTCCAAACGTAAGCTCCGTAGACATGTATGCATTAAGTTCTCTTCAGTTCCTTGGGACTTATGTCTGTGTAATTAAGTGCAGGATATCAGCCTTGAAGCACAAACTGTATCTATTCCTTCTTTCCCCAGTGCTATATACTCTCTCATCTAATTTTAGATTGCACACTCCACTTCATAAATGCAGTCAAGGCAGTTGCAAAATCAGCTTAATGAGCCACCCCGTTTTATTCCTTTGATGATAACTTTCTTACCTTCTGTCTGTAAGCTGCAATATGTATGCATGCTGGACGCTGATTTTAGCATCCATTAGATGCTAAAATAAATACATAGTTGCTATACTGTGCAGTTAGTGGTGGGACTGTTTCTAAATAACCCTTTGCAGTAACACTGTAAATTTGCAATATTACAGCTAATAATATTTATTACAACTGAAATTCTGTATGTGCCAGTCTTGTTATCCTCCTCCTAGTTGCTGTGTTGCATTTCAGTTAACCTTGCCTCTGAGAGGGTGTTAACATGCCTACTCAGGTACATTTGTGTCCGAACCCGATTCCACATCCCAATTGCTGCTCCTTTAGGAACAACTGATGTTTGAGAAATTATTTTGGTATTATGGGAGCCACTTCCCTCTGCTGTCCCCAGCTCTATTCTCACTGGAGGATGGACTACTATCAGTCCAGAAGAGCTGGTTTAGAAAACTAGTACCTCAGCCAAATTAACAGGAGCTAGTGTGTATCACTTAGAACCAGTGGTCTAGATCAGCAGAAGCTGCGGTCCTCCAGTTGCTGCTGCACTACAGCGCCTATAATCCCTAACCATTTTCCATGCTGGCTGGGGTTGATGGGAATTGGAGTCTAACAACATCTGGAGAGTCACAGGTTCCTCATCCATGGTCTCGGTATTTGAGTGCCACAATAACTTTTGAAGGAAGGAAAGGCAGAGGAAAAACTTCAGGTCTTAACCAAGAAAAGGGAGTTTATTAGGAAAGGGACAAAAGAAACAGCAATGCTTGGAACTATCAATAAAATCTTCAGCCTAGGTCATTGGCTGTTAAACGATCCATGGCCTTTCAAATGTGTTGGGGGGTGTTACTGTTTTCTTGTTGTTATGTTACGCATTTTGTATTTTTATGTTGTAAACTGCCATATGATCTTTGAATGAAGGGTAGTATATAAATTCAATAAATAATAGAAAATTATTATGTTAAGATGACGAGTTATAGCTATTGAAATTATTTGGGATAAGCTCCAGGCCTTAACACACAGTCCTGGCCATTCTAGTCCCCTTCTTCATTAGCTGCCTAGAATGAAAAGACAGAGAATCCTTTTATAAATACTTGATGCACGGAGAATATTATTTTTGTTTTGTTTTAAAGACTTAAAAGTGTATTAGCTCACCCATTAACAAACCCAATACTAAAGTACTGTCTCCATCTTTCTTGGCAATCTCTACTGCTTTTTGGATAATAATTGCAAATGCATATAAATCCGCTTAATTTTTAAGTGTCCCATCATTACTAATTTACTTGGCATCCACCATAGTGATGCCAATTTCAGAAAACATTTATTGATTTTTATATGAAATGCATTCAGTGCTTTTGTTGGTGGCCCAGGTTGTGTCCTACTCCAGTCCAAAAAGTCTTTGTGCAGTTAGAATCTTGCATTTCCTCTTTCATTATATTTATTATTATTATAGTCATAAGAATTGGCTGGGTCCAAGAAACCCCGATCCCCCCACCCCCACCCCAGTCTTCTGCAGCTATGTTGATGTTAATGGAAAAACTTCGTTGGAAAGGGTAACTTTAAAAAATCCTGACATCAGAAAATGAACCGGGGAATGCTGTTATGAAGTACTTTCCAATAAGCAATACATGGGTTTTTAGAGTAATCTTTAATTATCAGTTTTGACTTCAGGCCTCCAAAAATTTAGAATTAAGATTCAGGCCCTGATTCTCATTAATGAAATAGCATTCTGGCATTTCCAGGAATACATTAGGAACTGTTTGAAGTTGTATGGTAATGTGATATTTCTAGTCAGCATAAAGTGTCTTCCATATAGATACATAACAGATCCCTGGCCTCTGAGTGACAACAAAATCAAAGCCAAGAATGTTTGGTTAGCTTGGCAAGAGTATCACTTTTCATCTTTGGAATTAATTTGAGTTTGGAAAACTGAGCTGCTATTAATAATAATTCTATACATAAAGAAATTAACATCTTCCTATTGGAGAGGGACACTCGGAGCACATTCCAAAGACGGAAGGGGGGAAAAAACTTTTGAGAGTCTTTGGCTTTCCCACATTTTGTTTGGCAATTCTTCTGGGTTGCAAAAACTGCTTTTTGCAATTCCAACTCACAGCCTCACAAATGACTCCAAGGAATGTTCAGCATATTAAGAGCAGAACTCATCAGTTACTAGTTAGCGTACAAAATTTCCCTGTGGAGTGCTGATGTTGTTGCCAAGGCAGCTAAACATATGAGGATAACTTTGTATTGATTTGTTCTAGTTGTATAAACGCTAATAGTCTCATGCTAACTGTAGAGACACAGTGATGCCTTGTATTTTTTCTGGTTGTGGGGAGGATAATAGTGTCCCCGTTTCCCCAGAGGTTTTTGGGTTTTTTTTAATAAAATGACAAAGATGTTGGACTCTAATGCTATATCAGTTTATATAAACATAAGAAGACCCTGCCACATCAGTCCAGCGTTCCAAGCCCAATGACTTGTTTCCAGTAGTGGGCCTCTAGATGTTCTGGGAAGTCTAGAAGTGGGACTGGGACATGAAGGCCATTGCTGTCCCAATGTTTGTCTCCAGACTCTGGTATTCCATCTCATAAACCTTATGAGGAACAGCTAATGCCTTTTTGTGTTCCATGTTTTATAAGCGATAACGTGATTGTAATGTTCTGAATAAGAGCATGAAAGCTAAATGGAAGACTTGGGTGTTTTTTAAGGGTGCATTGTAATGGGTAACCCATTATAATTTAATCGGAATTGTTTGCATAGATGCAATTGTTTTCATATGTAACCTTTTTATATATGAAACTCTTTTGTATATGGTTTGTTATTGTCTAGTGAAATCACTTTGAGAGGTTTCATAAGAAGTGATTCATAAATTAAACAAACAAACAAACAAATAAATAATGGGCATTTCAGGCAGATAAATTTGTGGCTCTGTAGCTTGTTTTTTCACTTTAAAACAATTTCTTCTCTCCTTCAGAGTCCGTATGTTCTGTAACATATCAGATAGCTCATTAAAATATTGAAACAAGTTTTTTGTGGAATGCAAGGTTACTGCAGTAACTGACCAGTTGAAAGTTGGGGAAGACTGTTGCCTGCTTTGAACAGACACCATAAGTTGCATCCAACATTAGTCCTACTCAGAGGTGACCCGTTGAAATCAATTAACATGCCCAACATAGTTTCAATGTGTCTGAGTAGGACTTAGTTGGACTTTTCATACCAAGTGTACCGCAAGAGTACTTTGACATGAAACCCGCTAACTAGGCTTTGGGAAAGAGGTGAGAGGACTCTAGGACCTTGTCAGAGCCCTCACGCCTCCTTCTCAAAGCCCACTGCCTTACTTACCCAGCGTTGGGAAGGCAGTGTGAGGGCTGGGGGAGGGGTGTAAAAAGCCACCAAAAAGCCCTCGACTGCTGCAATCTTCCCTTTGGGACTCTGCCTTTTCTAATGAAAGAAGCAAAACAAGAACCTTCTGAAGTTAAAATATGCTGGGCAGATCCAGGAGGGAAGAACTGGAGAGAGCTAATTTTGCTTAGAACCATGTGCAAAGCTGGTGGGTTGTTTAATATTAACAAGGAGCTGGTGGGGTTAGTATTTTAAGGTTTCAATGTGCTCCTAGGGACCTTGCAAAGAAAGCTATGCTGAGCAGTTAAACGCAATCAAGCAATGCAATAAGTTCCCTTGGCTTCTACATTACAAGCCAAATAAGTTGTTCCTGGCAAATGGGCCCTCTGTTGCAGGAGCATTAGCATTTTAATGCAACTAAAGAGAAGTTGGATTGACTGTAATTTAGTATATAGATCCCTGACCTTATGCAGTCCCTTCTCCAGTGTTCTTTGGGGACCAACTGCAGTTACACAGTTCACTTTGGAATCTAATTGAATTTACACACAGTAATATAGTCTTGTCACAGCAATTTTGTAGTGTAGTCACTACAAAAGTCCTGCTCAATTACTTTATAGGTTCACAAAAACTACAATTAAAAAGCTACATAACGTGTAGAACTGGCAACCTTCTCAGAGCTCTGGGTTGTATCAATTGGCTCAGTGCGCTTCTTAATACCAGTTGCTGGGAATTGCACATGGGCAGAAGGCCGTTGCGCTCATGCTCCCCTTGCAGGCTTCCCACAGACATATGTTTGGCTACTGTGAGAATCGGATGGTGGACTACAGAGACCATTGGCCTAATCTTCTTATTTTACCCTTCAGAACAGCATAGGAAGCAATGCCTGGAGTAGGGAGAATTGCCAAAAAATTACTCCCCTATCCATTCCACTGAAATAAGCTTCGGATGGATTGGAAAACCTTTGAAAACACCTAGAACCATTCAGGGACATAGTACGTTGCAGGTTCAGGGGAAACTGTCCTTGCCCACAAAGTATAATTTCCCAAATCACCCCAGCTCTTCCTCTCCTCCTCCAAAACAAATCTGCCTTCTAAATTACATTGGGGTGGGGAGATTCTTTTTCTGAAAGACAGTCACAACCTGGCCTACTTGATGGCAAGGAAGTGGAGAGCTGTATGCACACCACTGCTCTAGAGGCTAAGATTTTAAATTATTTGTAAAAGATAATTTGTGTTGGAGCAGGAAACCATCAGTGCAGGCACTGGAAACAAGCTGGGAACAGGAGGCAGCTGTTTGGAATGTAAAAAAGAACCATCACCCTGATCTTTGATTCACCCTGTTTAGCAACTTCACCCCTAAGAGAGATTAAATGAAACTTTGCCTACGTCCTTGCTTAGCAAGGACAAGACTTTTGATAAGACTTTACATCAGAAAGACACATTTTCAAAGACAAGGCCAATACCTAGAGCCAAAGAGTCGTCACACAGAAACAGGCAAAAGCCTCAGTTCCTTCGCACTTGTGTTTGTTAATTCAAATGCACACTTTTTTAAAAAATGCAATTTAAATTGGTTGGTATCAGTTGGCTATGATCCAAATTGCAGGTAGCTATATTGTCAGACATACTGACAACATTTTTAAAAGAGTGAACAAGGGAGGCTGAAGATTGTCTTTGGACCCTTCCAAAGGCATTCATGATAAATAGGTTTTGCAACCCAGTGAACCCAGGAAACCAACACCCCTCCCCTGCACCAGGCTGGGAGGCGTGAGGTTGGATTGCGCAGGTATCCATTGGCCAAGTCAGCCTTCTGCCAACCACCGCCAATGGAATAACGCACAGAGCAGGCCGAGTCGCTTTGCCAGCTCCAGGGCTGCGAATAGGGAGGTGACCTTGCTGCTCTACAAAGCCTCACCAGTCAGCATCTGGTGTTTGGATTGCAGGTCAAATATTTATTGTTGTTGTTGTTGTTACAAAATAGCTGTTTCTGTAATTACAAAAGTAGTTTGGGGGATTTAGGTTTAAAGACGGCTTGAGAGAGAGTCTGAATGAGTAAGAGGAGGTCAAATGCTGGTTCAGAGCCAAGAGAGGGAATGTCACTGGGGTTAATACTTGTGGGGGAGGCCTGATCACCTTGGCATCTCCTGCAACATCTTGTGTTTCCACTTGAGATTGTAATTAAGGAAAGCAACAGAGTTGACAATTAGGAAAAGTAGTTTGGTTCGTTTTCTTGTTCCCCTTAATGACTAAATCATAGTTCTTCATTTAAAAAGAAGCCAATCCTTTTGGCAAAAGTTTCTCCTCAGCTTGATCCTCAGAGAGAGAGTAATTGATCTTGTGCACCATCATCAGATGATTCCTGTCATCTCCTCAGCTGACACAGCACCTGCTGCTTGGTGCAGCACTGAAGTTTCTTCCTCTCAGAAGTGCGGTAAATCCTTCAAAATATTGTGAGCTAAGAGAAAACATTTTTTTCACTCCCACATGCACCTCTGAGAACTGGTAGCGATATAATTATAGGCACTTTCTCTCTCACACACAGCAGGAACAAGAATCCTATCAGTCTCTTTATACCCCTAATAGTAGGTTTATGTGAAGCAGTTACATCTCTGTTGGAAAAAATTAACCTATTTTTTAAACAGCACCTTTTTCTGTGCCTGTGATGTTGCAGTAAATGAAACTTGATTCAGCCAATTAAACAATGAAACTTAAAGTCTTGAGTTACTGGTATGTAAACAAAAGGAGATTAGTGAGGTGCGTCACTCCTTTACTGAGAACATCTCCTTAGAATCATAGAATTGGAAGGGATCCCTAGGGTCATCTAGTCCAACCCCCTGCAGTAATCTCAACTAAAGCATCCATGACAGACGGCCTCTTGTGGGAGTGTTCCACTGTTGAACAGTTCTTACCATCAGAAAGCTCTTCCTGTTGTTCAGTTGGAATCTGCTTTCTTGTAACTTGAAGCCATTAACAAGCCCTAGCAATCCTCAACAAGCCCTACTGCAACTGATGGGAGTTGTAGAAGACCAGAGTCAGGACAGGTTTGTTTTTCTATTTTATCTGCATGACTTCCTTCAATGCTATATCATAAATAGCTTGTGCAGTCTGCATTTACCCCTTGAATAGGAAATATTCTCCTTCTAGGGTTGTTGTTAAAGTTAGTGTCTTTTTAGAGAAGCATTTTACAATATACTTCACGTTGGCTGTTTTGTTGCCACTTTTCTTAATGCTGGGTCTGTGTATGCAGAATATTTTATTCTGGAAAACATGGAGACTTGAGTACTACTTTTTCCACAACTGTTGTATTTTTTTGCCTCTGAAAAGTGATTCTTGAGAAACTTCCATAAAGGAAAGCTCTTTGAAGATTCATTCTGCAATACAGTACAGTCATACCTCGGGATAAATGTGCTTCAGGTTGAGCGTTTTCAGGTTATGCTCCGCAGCGACCTGGAAGTAACGGAGCGCGTTACTTCCGGGTTTCGCCACATGCGCAGACGCTCAAAATGACATCATGCGCATGCGCAGTAGTGGCGAATCGCAACCCGCAGACGCGCAGTCGCGGGTTACACTCCACTCAGGATGCGAACAGGGCTCTGGAACAGATCCTGTTTGCATCCAGAGGTACCACTGTACACCATACTGTGTCCATTTGAAATTGGAGGAAAACAGATGTAGGTGGTTCTGGCAATGAGGAAGGTGGCCGGGTTGTATCCACACAAATAATGTTGGTGGGCATATACCGAGATCACAATCACACTTCTTCATTTGCTGGGGGCATGTGGAAGGAGGAAAAGGTGTTGAAATCAAGGGGATAGTTTAACTACACCAGGGGTCTGCAACCTTTAAGACAAAAAGAGCCACTTGTACCCGTTTCCGAAGAAAAAAAAACTGGGAGCCGCAAAACTCATCATTATAAAAATAACTTTTTTGTCACTTTTTAAAATTATTTCTTTGTTTGACCCCTCAGAATTACTCCTCCTCATAGAAATAAACGTTAAATTAACAAGTTACCTTTTTTGTGTGTGTGTGTTCTTCACTCCCCTTCAAAACAGTGACCAGCGTACATGCCCCCTTTCAATGCAGTGACCAGCGTACATGCCCCTTACAATGTAGTGGGCGGGCGGGAAGGTGACGTCGGTACGGTGCGTGACTAACGCACGCACCGCCCCCATGCGACGGTTGCCGACCCCTGAACTACACCCACCTTTGTGGGCAGCAGGATTTAAAACCAGTCTATATTGAAAGCAGCATGTTGAGGATTGAGCATGAATAATTCTGGATTGAGGGAAGCGACATTTTTGTGCTATAGATAGGTATGCGGTTTTATAGAAAAGAACACAATGGGCAGAGAAGTGACTTTTGACATCAATTGTTATTCACGAAGCATCAAAAATGCATTTTAAGAAATTAATTCAACCTAAAACAAGCCAACACAGCCAGTGTTCTTGAAAGGAGGGAGTGTGGACACATCAAATATTCAGTCTCTGTTACCCCTCCCTGCACCCCATCCCACAGATCAACCTTTCAGATGCTGATATAGGACCCAATCATGGTTTCCAGATAGTTTTAAGCTTATAAAGCATCTAGGACAGAAAAACATGGATGTTTTCAGATATAATGAGATAGGATCATAAATTGTCTTAATAGATTGTTTGCAGTCAAGCAGTGCAGATTTAGAACAATCACATAGTAAAAAGGTAAATTAATAATAATTGGTATATGATTAGTTTTATGATTATGTCATTAATGGAACCACTCCAAGCAATGCCTAAGTAATTTACGTTTTGCAAATTTAGTTGAAAACTACAGTAAGTATAGTCGGTTAGATGAGACAAACGAAGGTGAAAATGTAATTATTATAAAACATGCATGATTATATGCTTCTCTATTCTTGTATAGCTTCCATTCCTTTCTGGTGAATTGCGCTTGTTTTATAGTGTTTGCTACTTATGTAGAGTTTCTAATATTTAGCATGTTTTACAGTTTATTGGCACAGCCCATTTCAGATACATGAAGTTCTCGAGCATTTTAATAGTGTGTGCATAACACAAATTCCTGGTAGACTACAACTTGTATTTGTAAAGCTATTTATGTCTCTTTCAATTTCCGAGTAAATGGGTAGGTTCTTGTGAAATGTCAAAATGTGGCTTGGGATGTAAGTCAGAAGGAATGTGAACCAACCCAAAGGTTGATGAGCCGGGTTATGAGGAATAGGATGCTTCAGTGGGTGCTAAAAGCTTTTCATTAGTGCTAATGTACACCAAATTAAGCATGCAATTAGACTAAGTGTATTCATCAGGGTGGTGTGTTTTAATAAATGGTTTATTTAATGTGATTGTGTTTTATTGACTTGTGCATTAATTGAATATTTCTTTCTTATAGGACAAGCTTGGCCAATAAAATATACATGGGACGTATAAAACATTAAAGGTCAAAAGAAACATTCCAAGAGCTGAATAGGTGAGAGTTTTGAATTTGTCAAAGAGTATTTTCTTATTTCCTCCCCTAACAGTAAGTGAACTGTTTCCCGTTAAGCAAGCATCCCCACAAAAGCCATAATTCCTACAGGAGCATTATGAGGAAAACAGTGTACAGATGTGTTGCTTTCCAAGCATTTTGCTGTCATCAACATGTTATCCAGTGGTGGGTTAGAAAGTCCCGTCCCCCATCCCCCATGTGGAATTTGTTAATTTGGTTCAAACAAGAATGCTAGTCTCAAAGGGCCATCAGAATTAGCAGCCTGAGAAATGGTGAAGGTCTCATGATTCTAACACACATCTATCTGGCTTTTACAAACTTGACTTTAATCGTGAAGCAATACCTTCCTAATGTTGTACCATAGACCATTGCTGTGAAGTAGATGAAATACAATTTCCTGCTGAATCAAATGATCAGACTTTTTTTTTATCATGTTACGTCTCCTATGGCCCACTTTAACCTAACGGATATAATGATAAAGAAGGAAAATGTTTTCCATCGTACCTTGTGCTGCATTTGCAAAGTCTTCATAGGAATGTCACGCTCCTGTGTTGAAAGAGGGAGCCTCTTCATTTTCCCCCTGCTGTATATTTCTGCAGAATAGAAGTCATAACATTCTTGTATGAAGTTGGGGTGAACAATATCTAAATTGGTCTTTATATTCAGTAGCAGCTCTGGGTAGTGTGGACGCAGAGATCAAAACTGCTTTCTGGGACCCTTTCTCCTACACCTAGTGCAGTGTGAGCTCAAGGCAGTATCTGGCCCATCAATATCCAATTTCTCCAAAAAGTTTAAACTGCAGTGGAGAAAATATTTGGAGTATTGCATTCATGACATGTAATAAGCACAACCACAGAGGCCTAGTTAGAATCATGGGAATAGGGTAGGGTGCAAGGGGGTTGAAATTGGTTACATTTGGGGATTATGTTTGCAGGATGCTTCTGCAAATAAAATATGTGTGAATTGCCTCCATCTGTCTCCCTGAAGACCTAATTAACTGCCTGGCTTTGGGAGGGACAAGAAAGCATGCTTTGATCCCACTTCAATTGGTGTAAAATCAGTCTAATTCAAATGACCATTGTTACATCAAGCCATAGTCTTCAGTTAATTTCTACTGAAAAACACAACTTTCATTAGTGTCCAGCAACTACAGGTACAGAAAACATAATAGATCCTCAGGGGGTTTTTTTTTGGGGGGGGGGGACTAAAGGAAAGAGCTGTTTTGCTTTGCAAAGGAGTGGTGGTGTAGAGATCACATGAGCCTGGTCATGTGGTGAGAAACATTACCATAGGTCAGTTCCAGCAACTAGACTAGCTGGACCTGAACTATGAATACCAATTTTACCATTTATGTTCTCCCTAATTAGCTCGAATCAATCTATGTAATGCATATTGATGACTTAGCTTTATAGCAATTAACTCAGAGATTTAATAACTGATTTGAAAAGTTAAGAGGGGCCTGGGTGTGGGTAAAGGAGAGAGAAAGGAGTACACAGCCCTTGCACATTGTCGGTTTGCACAAATACCCCTTGAAACATGTATACATTATTTTTGCATCTTGTCATGGAAAAGACTTCCTATGTCTGCTTCAGTAAATCTATAGGACCTTTGTATCGCTGTTGCTTACTGAACCTTCTCAAAATACCATCGTTGTTTAATGAGGGGGAAATACAGTAGACCATTTTTACCTTTTATTTCATAGCAGTGTAAGGTTTGGCTGCAATCTTTCTTTGCAGAACTGTTCCATGTGTAAAGCCAGGTGGATCTGAGACCCTCCTGCGGCAGCTTATTGAGAGCCAAAAAGCAGCACCAGCTCTTGGGGGCCTGATGCTTTAGGCAAACTGGAAAACATCCACCTGTCATAGCTCTGTCAGCAAACAGTTTGGATGCCTTAGGCAACTTTCTGGTTTAGTGAATCTCAGTGGTCCTCACAAGTCTGAGTAACACAGTTCCACCTCTGGGAAATATTTAATCTGCTGCAGCAAAAACAACAAAAGAGTTTTGTGGCAACTTAAATTCTACTTATTGTGGCATAAGCATTGGTCTAAAACCCGCTTTATCAGATACAGTCAGATATAATTCATGCATAGCACTCTACACAGCAGAAAGAGCCATATCCCTTTGGTTCTCTTCTTTCCACCAGCTTTCCTTCATGCCTACTGTAACAATGTTCTGCTTCAAACTAAGCTCTCCATCTCCCCAACGTTTCATATTAGGTTGTCCCATAAAGATTATGGTTGATTTCAAATTGACTTTAGGTTAAAGTAGAATAATAATAATAATAATAATAATAATAATAATAATAATAATATCAACACAAATCACAAACTTGGATGGCTTTAGAGAGGATTTAACAAATTCAGGGAAGATGTTATGAATGGCTACTGGCATGCCTCTGAATACTAGATTGTGCTGTGAAACAACAGCAGGAGAAGACTATTGGTTTCATGTCCTGCTTGTGGGATTCTAGGTGGCAAAATTGCTTAACAGCCATTGCTTGCACAACCACATTCACTGCAGTTTCTGTATACATTATTCAAAACAGCCTTTACCCAACCTTGGTTCCCCAGATGTTGTTGAACCACAGTTCCCATCAGCCCCAGTCAGCATGGCCAATAGTTGGGGATGATGGGAATTATAGTCCAGTAGCATCTGAGGTAAAGGAATTTTGATAGAGCTGCCTTATTAAAGAATTAATCAATTAATTAATTAATTATTAGTTTAATTAAATCCAAACATATGTACATATTAATTAAAAAGCTACAATGGGTTTTTTTGTTTTTGATGAATCAGAACATGCTGCAGAATGCATGATCTTGTAAGAGGCTCTCCATCCTGTGCATTAGAAAGGAGGGATGTCTCTTCACAGTGTCATAGTGGGTGCCTCTTCAGTCTGTTGGCTTTAACAGTGCATTCCTAAACGTCAACGTTCTCTCACTTTCCCCCTCTCCCCATGGTTCTTGAAAATACTTCCGGCTTCATTCTCTCAACACTTTATTAAAGCTTCTGTTCCTCCAAGTCTATAATGATGACCCATTCTATTGGGAGTCACAAAGGATGCTTTTGAGGCTTGTGAGAGTGGAGACATACAGCAGCATCTGTCTCCATTCCTCTTCCTTGTCCCTGAAGCCTTCACACACAAGGAGAAATCTTGTTGGAATAGTTTGCTTTCCATAAAAAACAACCCTTTGTTGTTTTTCCACATGCACCTGAGGTGGATTTCCGTAATGCAGTAATGCGTGCAGTAAGAAAGTTCTCTAGTGTAGCAAAGAAGTATCACTGTCTTTTCCATACAGCATGCAGAGTCCAACACAATTCGTGGCTCCCTGCCACTTTCTTCCCAGCAAAGACATATTCTTTCTGGAATGGGAAAAGGGTGTTTGTGTTTGTGAGCAGCTGTGGTGCTGTGTTCACCTGCCTGCTTCCAAAATCCCTGGTCTCTCCCTGCTCTGTTTCTTACCCCCCAACCCCCAATGCATGCACACAAACACACAAAGGTCAAGTCTAATTTTCAATCTAGCTAGATGCTGTGCATCAAACAAAATACTCTGTGGAGCTGTAACTGTTTACCTGCGGCTTCCTCCACCTCCCCACCACTGTGCGTCTTCCCATGCAGTGAGCACTACTGCCTGCCAAAGGCTTCGTCAAGAAGCATAACTAAAGCAGATCAGTTACCATGGTCACACTGGGAAGAGCTGTGGTGCTGATATACAGCAGCTCCAAATTCTTTGGATTAGGAAAAATAACGAGAGTGAAAGGAAAGGATTTATCACTCAGCCTGTGAAAAATTCTCTGCAACCCCTTAGACAATTTGTGTATTTGCTTTTAGCAGCATCGGATGTATTTTTCTATCACAGCATGCAAAATTTGGGAGTTACAAAGAGCTGGAGTGCCCGAGAGCCATTTTTCCAGCTTTGGGCATTCTTTACCAAGCCCAATGGACACTTGTTTTTGTTTTGTTTATAAATTGATCTCCCATCTTTCCAAATCTTCCAACGAAATAAAAGCAAAAACTAGCTTTAAATAACAACCTCCTAACTAAAAAGACATAATGCTGAAGATGAGGAACACTACAAAACCACATGGAAGGGACAAGCTTTGTTTTTTTAAAAAAATAATAATAACAAGAATTGTAAAGATTTGAACCTTATTTGGGTGTCTTATCAATTATCTTGGGGTAATTGCAGTAAAGACCCCTCTTCTTGCTGTAGAGGTTCTCATTTCACAGAGAATGAGCACATGAAAAAGAGTTTCCCTAGCTGCAAATGTGTGCTTTAGAGTACCGTTCTATCCCACCTAATTTTCCATAGAGAGTAAGAATGGCTAACATATCAGAAGCAAAACAATATACAGGAGAACACTCCCCAAATTAAGCCCACTTACAAAATCAAAATAGAACTAAGAACATAGAATAGTACCAAACAGCAATAAAAATAAATGCAAAACTAAGCTAGCAGAAATGATAGTCATCCAAAGACACTTTTAAAGAGCCACATCTTTATGAACCACCTGACTCACTTCACTTAACAAGGTATTTGATAGGGTGGGCACCATAACAGAAAAAACCCTAGTCCCAGCAGGGCCTCAGATAATGGATGGAGCATGCAGAGAGGAACATACAGAAAAAGAAAGTCATTAGGGTACCCTGATGCCAAGCCAGTAAGTTGTTTTAAAGGTTAACACCAGCGCCTTGACTTGAGCCAGGAAACTAATTGGCAACCAGTGCAGATCACATAGCACCAGCATGATGGAATCAAATTGTGTTACATTCCAATTTGCAGGCTTTCTAGACTTTTCTGGTCTTGCACATTTGGAATATTTCACAACACTTTAGGTCTTAAAGAATTGCTTTTTAAATAAAACAATGTTTTAAAAAGCCCCACATCATCTGCTGATGCTATCATGCTGCTCTCAGAAAGCTGCTGTGCTGTGGTGGTTAAGAATCAGAATTATTAGTTAGAACTTGGGAGTCCTTTGTTCAAATGTCAATTCAATTGCCTGTTCATTAGCTGGCCTTAGGCAAGCTTACCATCTCCCCTGCCATCTGTAATATGGGAATACAGCACTAGTTTATATTACATGGTTGTAAGTTAGAATTTATTACATTCTTTGACACTTTGGAAAATGGCTGTTAGGTATAAATCTGGCAAATATTTCCTTGCATCCGTAGCTGTTTTAAATGTTTCCATGTACATTGAACTAATACATATGCAAGGATTTCCACCCCTACCCCAGGGTAGGTTATCAATATTCCCCCAGTATCAGTCATCCCAGGGAATGTAAATGGGAAGTTACACTCTAACGTGCCCTTTTGTTTGGAGTGAGCAGGAAGCTTTCTATTAAAACCAGGTTTTAGATTGTAGTTCTTTAGGTGGGCAACAATTCCTTCCTAGGTGTTTTGTAAGTTGGCAGAGAATGATTTTAAGTGCCAGAGGAAGAACATGTGGTAGTTTCTCAGCATTTGTTGTAGACGAATCTACACACTTCTCTCATAACACCGTAGAATCTTGCATTATTATGATCTGCTACATATTTTGGAAATTTATCCATTGGCTATGCATTTGCATGATGGTTCCTGAGATCAATGAGCAAGTGTTTGGATAAAATTGGATGCCATTTTGAATCAAGGTGGCAAACTGAACCTTTCAAATGCAAAAAGGAAAAAAAAAGTTTCTTAGAATTCCCGAACAATGCCAAGTATGAGGCTACCAGTACTAACTAAAGATTGAACTTTCTCCTCAACCAATTAACTGTATCAGAATAGGAGAGAGAGGTTAGATTGCAGGTCACAGGGTAGCATCTGTGTGAGCTTGTATGCTTGACTATTCCTTGCCAGACCTTCCAAATTTTACTGTTGTTCCTCAGATATATCCTAATCTGTTTTCATTCCCTGCACAGTATTTGGGTGTAAAGCATGTATACATTATGCTAAACTTAAGGTGATAATCAGGTATAGAAGCATGACAGAAAGCCATTTACTGAGTTTAGTCATTGCTCCTTCTTTGCTGTTCTGTGCCTAAGACTGAACCAAAAACTGAACCAGCAACATTTCAGCAAAGAGAACTTAAGGAGAATACTGGAATAGTGTCCCATGTGTCAGGACAAAGTTAGCCTAACTCTTCTGTACAATTCTGATTTGTTTCACTACACATATGCAGCTTTGCATAGTGCTTAGAGATTGCTGGAGAGCTTTATAATTCATGAAATAATGAATCTTCGGTTTTTAACTTTGGAACAAGATGGTGAGTCATTTAGCCTTTTCTCATTAACCTTTCATTCCAAGTCCTGACGCACGAGGGAGAAAATGGGATGGCAATTGGAGGTGATCATTACTGCCTATTAACCTGTGTTATCCTACCTCATTGAGATATGAAATTCGTACTTTCTGTGTAATGAATTCCACAGGGGCCTGAAAGAAAGATACCAGAAAGGCTACATCGACGAGTGAAGGCAGTGTTAAAGGGTTGTTGGTGTTTTGCAGGATTAATTGGATTGTGTAGCCTGTACAACCATGGAAGGAGATTGTTTGAGCTGCATGAAGTATTTGATGTTTGTCTTCAATTTCTTCATTTTTGTAAGTATCCTTGGATTTTCTGTCACATACCACCTCTTTCATATCTCTGCTTCCGAGGTCAGGGCTGGCTATACTGTGATAGACTTTCTTCAATACAGAATTGCCCTTCAGTTTCATATATAACAGCATCTGAAACATACGTAACACCTCTCATCATAAGCTGACAGGACACTTAACACCCCCATGGCTTGGTATCACTGATAAGGGGAGTGGATACTGTTTTTGTAACAATTAGTAAGACCTGTGAACAGATCTCTAGACCAGATTTTCAAGCATTTATCCAATCACTGGGTAAATTGGCACTGTATAGTTTATTAAAGTATGGAATATAATTGCATTGTGTCTTAGTACTTCTTCTTCCAACAACCATAAAGTTGCATAAAGAGCATGCTAACCCTTTTGTTGATCATTTCTAAGCCAAACTAACTAACACTATTAGAATGGTCAACGTAGCAATAGTAACAATAAACCAGTGTCATATGGTGTCAAGAGTTTCATGCTATGAAGAAAATTGCTCAAGTTCAGCTTCCTGTGATGGTTGTGTTTTTTGTTAAAGAACGCACCTCTGGAAATACACCTAGAATAATAATAATATATTGTGTATCTGTACGGTTTGTATAGTACAGGTGAATCATTTTGGCGGGCAGGGGAAGCTTATTATGTAACATGGGAGAAAGAATGTATTATACAGGTAAGGGAATAATCTAGCAGCCCTGCCAAGCCCCTTTTTATATCTCAAAATGAATGAAACCTTTGCAAAGATGGGGCCTATGTCTCTGATGTCCCCGAGGTTGTCCTATTGCTTCTTCCATGGATTCTACACAGGAAATAACTACACAGGAAGAGCTGAGCTATAAAGCAAAAATGGGTGCTTCCTTGCTATAAATAGCCCAAATAATGAAAAGTGTGTGTGTGTGTGTGTGTGGGTGGGTGGGTGGGGGAAATTATAGGAAATGCACACTGTGAAAAAAGTAAGCTTGCATGGCAGAAAGCTAGCTTAGTCATGCAGCTATTGTGTTGGTTAGATCTCTTAGCTGGGGATGAACTCACTGGAGGGAATCTAGAAAGGAATTGAATGTCTTTATCTGAAATATTTCCCTTTTCGGCAGCTGGGTGGTACATCTCTACTGGGAGTTGGAATATGGGTCATAGTGGATCCCACAGGATTCCGAGAGATAGTGGCTAGTAATCCTCTGCTCTTCACGGGGGCATACATCATGCTGGCGATGGGAGCAATGCTCTTCTTGCTGGGGTTCCTTGGCTGCTGTGGAGCCATCCGCGAGAACAAATGCCTCCTTCTCTTTGTAAGTACTGTTGGCTCTTTCATATGTGGTTTTCTTTTGTATCTGCCTGCGTGGTATGGATAGCTGATTAGGTAATACTGGTACAGATTGTTTTGCACATCCAATTGTTTGCAAACTGCAGTTTTTGCACAGTTGACAACTAAAGGCATTTCATCCTAATCTGCATGCAAGTTCTGCTGTACAGCTAATGAATTGCTTGTTGCGATCACTTATAAGTAATAATCATAACTACTTGAAAATAAACACTGCACCTATCTTGGCACAACTACCAAGGAGTAGAATTTAATGTGTTCATAAGCTAGTACTGTTACACGTACAAGAAGAACATGCAGATATTTTGAGCATGGAGAGCTAGTAGCATTTTGCTGCCTACATAGGTAGATCTTTTAGGTTAACTTTGTGTGCAAGCCATTTCAAATCAAAACTCTGAAGAAGGTGATGAAATAGCAGGAAAAGGTAAAGAGATCTGTAGTGTGCTTAATTTTTGTTTGTTTGTTTCTTTTTACTTTTGGTTTGTTTTTAAGTGTAGTGTTTTAAATATTTCAATTGCATTTTTAATCGTTATGAGCAGCTTTGAGGATTCTAGTAAAAAATAAACATTGCAGAACTCCCGTTGAGTAGATATGAATATGGGCTCCAGAGTCCAA
The DNA here is from genome assembly GCF_964270895.1 of Podarcis filfolensis. NCBI lineage: Eukaryota > Metazoa > Chordata > Lepidosauria > Squamata > Lacertidae > Podarcis > Podarcis filfolensis. The sequence goes on from NC_139604.1 coordinate 84,714,912, forward strand.
TTGTAGCCTGATAAATAACATTTAATCTCAAATATTGAATGTTATTTGGGAGGGGGAAATTGTGCCTGCAGCTATGAATAGTTCTATAGGATGGTTAAGGCTTCTAACAAGCTACAGTTCCCGAAGTACAGATGTAGTAGGGAATTGTGATTTGCTTAAGAGTAGATGCAGAAACATCTGAACTCCTCATTGCAGCTACAAAAGAGGAGACAATAAGAAGCACATGATATAAAACTTTGCTGCAACTCATTCATATAGTGGAAAATCATAGTTTCTTGTCCTGTAAGTTTCTGGTCCTGTAAGTACTTTAGGACAAAAGGACATAAAAAGAGCCCTGCTGGATCAGATCAAATGACTGTCTGTTCTGGCAGTCTCTTCTCACAGTGGCCAACCAGTTACAAGACATCTCACTCATGCTTCCCATCCACTTCTGTTCAGGGGCATAACATCTAGCCCAGTTGGTTAGAGCATGGGGCTGATTATGGCAAGGTCCCATATGGGCTACCTGTATATTCCTACATTGCAGGGGGTTGAATTAGATGGCCAGTGCCTTCCAATTGTACAATTCAATGATCTCTGATAGCACGTCACCATTGATAGCCCTATTCTCTATATTTTACCCCTATAAAACCACCTGTATTTTCATCAAGCGTGCATACACAAGTGCTCCCATAAGAACTTTATACCTTATCTGCACCCCCATTTTCCCCATATATTCATCAGCATGCACTATTTAATCAGCCCTAGAGTCAAGAGTATGAAATCCCCCTTTGTCAGCCTTCTTCAAACTGCAAGTGAACTCCAAAAAAGTAATCAATTAGTTTCTAAGAAGTCCTTAAGCCACAAAATTCTAGTGTGGTTGCAGCCCACAAAGTTTGCCATATCACATTTGGGTACATGTGGAAAGAAAAACCTAAAGGTGTGGATGTGTGTATGTGCGCATGTGTGCACACCATTTGGGTCAAGTAAATTTGGGTTTCATTATAATGTACATTATAGCGATGCCATACATAATGAAAGGAAGCCTTTGATTGAAGTGGAAAGCTGCAACATTTTTGTTGTCCTAGTTCCCCACCCAGCCACCCTTCAATTTGCCTGTTATCCTATATACCTGAGGGTGTGCGTAATGGCTAAACTTTTCATTTGGTACGTCATTTTATTCGTTATAAAATGGGATGGAAAAAGTTATGTAAGAGTTTCCCCCCAGGAACAAGGACTTCCCAAACGAAGGTTTCTTCCAAAGAGGGAGTGATGGGAAAGAATTGACTATGCAAAGCGATTTAGTGTGTGACTTGTGGAAATATTGGCCTGGCGAGATTTTCATATTTCTTCAGGAAGTTCAAATGAAGTGGCTGTTAACTGTAGCTGGGGTTGTGGGAGAAGTGTTACTTTCATGGCCTGATCAAAATCCAAGTCCTCATATGAAGTTTTCAAAAATAGATGAGCCAGAGGCTTCCTGAGAGAGATTTTGCAGTGATACATAATGAATGCCTAAAGCTTTTAGCTCAAGTGTAAACTCAAGGCAAGCGTACAGCATGGATAAGAGACAAGAGAGAAACATGCATCCCAAGGGAAGTTCTCAAGCTTCTTTCTGCGTAGAGATTATTTTTCATGTTATATTTTTATAAGAAATGTTGCAGTTGAATCTGATATGTTGCATCAAGCGTCAGGCTGTGTTGTGCTTCACAGCCCCCAAAGCTGTTGTTCTAGCAGTTGATCTTTGCAAGGTTGTGTTTTAAAAAAACACAAAAAAACACTGCACACTGCTTGGAAGACTTAGAAATGAGCTTGCTGTGAAATACCCCTAAAGCCATTTCACTTGCTGCTTGATAAAATAGTGGGGTCCGTGGTGTATATTTGAATTTTGGAAGGCTACAGAAGAGTATAAATCAGTCTTGGTGTACCCATAAGAAATTCCTTTGTATCTGTCCCTTCCTCTTTCTCCACCCACGTTGCAACAAAGGTAAAGGGGGGGGTGGGAGAGAGAACTAAGTACTGCTTGATCTAATTTTTACTGAGGACCAAACTGGCACCAGGGGGAACTTTCCTCTCATTCAGGTGGTTAATGCACTTATCCCCCTGGCCGCAGTCCCAGTCCTGTTTCCCCAAGCCAGCAGCTAGACAAGGGCAAGCTACGTGATGAGTTTCATGTTTAGTTTGACCCTCAAAACATTCCAGTATGCAAGTCACGGTATTATTTGCAGATACAGATAGGGAAATGAGGCTGAGAAAGAGTCTTCTCCCATACATTTGGATAATGAAACTGTGGATGGTCTTTTTCTCCGTGTGATAGTGTGGTTATTGTTATTGTTTATTACTATGTTATGTTTATGTGTGTTTTTGTGTTTTTATATTGTAAACCGCCCTGTGATCCTCGGATGAAGGGCAGTATAGACATTAAATAAATAATAATAATAATAATTTGCCCAATGACTCTGGGGCAGAAAATCTATGTCAAAGTGATGGGGGCAGGGAGGCCTTGGCAGGGAGGCCAGAGAGTGGAGGATTTTAAGTGAGTTGGTATGCTCAACAGTGAATCCATATGATCAGCAGAATGGTTTGTAAAGTAAAGCCTTGCAGTTTTGCAGTCTGGCGTGTCCCTGGATGTTTTGTTGATCTATGGATTTGGAAGATTTCTTCCAGTGTAGCTGCAGATTTCCTTTGCATGGCGAGGACAAATTCCTCACTCAGCTTGATTTATCGTTTTGATTATTTTGAGAGATTCTGTCCCAGCTGTTTGCTGTGGATGTACAGTGATTTGTCTGCCTTTCTTTTTCTCTCTTTCAGTTCTTCATGTTTATTTTGCTAATCTTCCTGGCAGAACTCTCAGCTGCAATCCTGGCTTTTATCTTTAGAGAAAATGTAAGTATTACAATGTCAGCATGGCGCCCTGCAGATTTTGGTTCAGGTGGACTTCAAGTTAGAAGGTTATAAGCTTGCTGAGTTGATATCTGTTAGGATGGCAGTGGACCAATATTCCTATTATTACTCCTGGTCTGAACATCATGCAGTCACCTGTTGAATGCTAGCAAAAGAAACTTGTGTCAAGTAGATGGTTTATGTGTAGAGGAGATAACATGCCCCCCCCCCCAGGTTTCCAGAGTTAAGGAGCTTATGCAGGCTCATACTTTAAAAAAAAGCATCCTCATTAAAACTGAATTAGCTTTAGTTTCATAGATCAGAGACAAAATTAATAACAGTTTGAGAGGTTAAAATAACATAGCACAGCAGGATAGAAAGAAGTAAATTCATCATAAGTTATTTCATTGTGCCAGTAAGAAGAATCTGTCACATGCATGCTTTTCCAAGTCTGCAGCACAATGCTTATCTGTCCAGTACCACCTGTACTGAAAACAGAGCTTTAAATCAGCTCAGATAGACCAAACAATCCTTTAATAAAACTGCTATCATATTTAGGCTGCCATTTTCCTCTTGTCTAGAGGATGGACTAAGCTGATGCCCTATCACAAGTCCATTCCATCTTTATTTGTGTGAGTTTTTCAAAAGAATGCACACAAAAAATTACATTTGAAATGTATGCATTTCTTATGTAAAACACACGCTTTTTACTTATATGTATTTTCAATGCATTTTCCTCATAAAATACGTATACTTATTGTCCATAAAACCCTTATTTTTGTGCATACCTTCTGCTTACTAAAGCTGAATTGCAAAATCTAACTGCAAGCAAGTTCAGGAGTGCAGATTTACCCACAATTCTCTGTGATGCAAAACAAAATACAAAAAAACACAACTACACATTCCTAAACAAAGGGATTGGGGTTTTTTGCTTTTACATTGGGGGGGGGGTCCTCGGTTGGGGGGTGGGAGACTTGGAGCAATGACCAAAGCTTCCTAGGAACACCCACTTCCTTAGGAACTCTACTGTAAGTGTTGACTTGCAATACAGTGGTACCTCGGGTTAAGTACTTAATTCATTCTGGAGGTCCGTTCTTAACCTGAAACTGTTCTTAACCTGAAGCACCACTTTAGCTAATGGGGCCTCCTGCTGCTGCCACACCGCCGGAGCACGATTTCTGTTTTTATCCTGAAGGAAAGTTCTTAACCTGAAGTACTATTTCTGGGTTAGCGGGGTGTGTAACCTGAAGCATATGTAACCTGAAGCGTATGTAACCCGAGATACCACTGTATAGGCAAACATGAGATACTTCTCCCTTTTTTTGCTTTCACTTGTTTTCTTGTTGCATTTGTGAACACAGGAAACCCACATTTACACCTTACATAGCCAAAGTTAGCTGGTGTGTCCTGGTGTGACTTCAGTTGCTTTTGTCCATTGTTCTATTTGGCAAATTCAATTTCCTGCAAAATTTTTGCTTTGCTTTTGTATTTTGCTTTGTATTTATTTGGCTGTTTTCTGGCACAAATCTGCAGCCTCATTTCTGTGTGTTTGGGTTTTTTGTTTTAAAATAGAAGAGCTAAGGATAGAGACATTTAGCAAATAAACCTGTGGGAATGGCAGAAAAACAAAGTATTCACTAATAGGGTGAGAATGAGAATGACACAAAGGAGCCTGTGGACAGAAACTTTGGCATAGTGTAACTCAATGCTCTATAAACACAGGGCTTGCTTTTAATTCCCCCATGTTTAAGGAAGTAGGTGGTTAGATTTTTAAAAACATTGCAAGCCCCAAGAGCCCATTGTGTTCTGTAGTAAGCTGCAGTGTAAGCTTCCATAGGGCATTTTGGTTCACCGCTGTGGGAGCTTGAATAATGCTGTGTCTGAAACATATACCTTTCACTTGAGGTACAAGAAAACGTAAGATTTTTTCCCTGTCCATGTAGAAACATACATACCTGCATATATAATTTTATTAGTATGCTACCTTTCTGCAGTTCAAACCATGCTCAAGGTTGCTTACTACATGAAAAAAATACACAACGACAACATAACAAAAGTAGTCATAATAAATGAAACATTTTTTAAAAAATACACAACTAAGCCAAACCATTTCCACATAAATCACAAGGGCTAAAATAAAGATACAAAAAATCAGCAGCAATAACCCCCAACCACAACAGCCTCTGCCAAACAGCACCCTAGCCTAAGAGTCTGTGCAGCAACCTCAGCTTTTGTAGTTGGAGTCAGTCAAGACCCCGTCCTCCCAGGCCAGATGGAAAAAGGCCTGTGTGAGTATTAAACTTTCCATTCTAGTCACTCTTCATTTTTCTCTGGCTTTTCTGATATCAACTGTATGATTCACAGTGTTCCCAATGAGCTCATTCTCCTGTTCCTTTATTCTGCCCATATCACCTCTCCCTGCCTCCCTCTTAGATTCTTTCCTTCCAAGATACAAGTTTTGGCCCATCTCTTTCTCAAGGACTTTGCAAATTCTGCAGCTCCCTGTTGCTAATTTATTGCTTTCTTAACACCCTTTGTGCTGGCTAAATAATTGCCACTAATAATAATGACACATAGTAACATTGTTACTAAGCTTTCTACCATCAGTTTGGTGCTTTTTTAATATATGCAGATTTAGGAAGCTGTTGTTGCAGGTTTGTGTGACTGATTAAACACATAAATTTGGGAAGACTCAGTGGTAAAGCAACTACAGAAAGTCCCAGTTTCAGTCCTTGGTATCTCTAGGTAGAAGTAGACATTCCTGCTTGAATCCCTGAAAAGTTGCTGGTCTGACTCAGTGTTAGGCAGCTTCCTATGTTTCTATGGGCTGTGGAACTGAATTGCACACATTACTTACGTTGTACAGTGGTCACAATGAAATCCAGTAGCTTGATCTTGTGCAAAAAATTAAGATTGTGGTGTTGCATCCTCAACAGGGCTCAGATATGTACCTTTATTTCATTTTGCATTTGGAACCCACTTCCAATATTCACTACTTCCCATTGTTTATCAGAACAGCCCTGAGAACCTTGGACTTACTCCCCACCCACAAATATCCCAGTTCTTTGTTCCATCTGGCAAATTTTCTCTTGATGTCCATAATCTCTCCTGTCCTCCAGCTGTGCATTGCTCTGAGGCTTCTCTTGACCCTCCAGAGTATATATGGGGAGGACATGGAAAGAAAGGGGCTCATTGCACTAGTGAGAATCGTTGAGCTGGCTTCTGCTAGCACAATAATTTAGTTGAACAAGAACCCTAGGGGCTTTTTTACCCCAAAGTAGAGTTCACATTCTATTGCTTATATCCTCTTGTTGTTAATACAACCCACCATGTCTCTAGGCTCATGATCTTGGAAAGTGTGCTTCTATTCATAACATGTGTAGACACTTGTGTTTGGGTGCCCATGCTATCAGGGACATATGTTATTACCTCTGTTTCCATGGGTTTATTTCCTTAAACAAGATGTACTTTGCTTTGTGACTTAGAGAAAAATGTATTTTCTTTCCTTTAAAGATCTTCAAGATCTTTACCTGTAGTAATATATTGCAGTATTTCAGTTGGTTGCTCCTGTTAATGAATCTGATGAAAGCAGAACAATCATCTTTTTTTTTTAAAAAAAAAAAAGCCTTTTACTGGTTTGACAGGACTAATTGTAGTGTGTGTTTTATACAGAAGAAATTAATGAGGGAGCCAGTATAGAGTAACCTTGCAGCAGACTTAACAAGGATTTAACATCGGTTTAATTTTTCCCAAAGAGGCTATGTTTTCACCATTATTATTTTTTTTTAAAAAAGACCTTAAAATAAGTGAAGAAGTGAGGTTTAGAAAGTCAATGCTGAAAGAGTCATATCTGTCCAAAGGTTAGAAGGAAATAATGTCTCTCTTCTCAGCTGGTGTTCTCTGCAATTGAACAGAAGGGAAAGAACTGCACTTTGTAAGGAGTTTTAGATACCCCATTTCAAGTAGCACAGGCAGGGAGAAAGCGTAATTGTGTCTTGGTGGCAACAGCTATTGCTCTATAAATAGCGACCACTTCCTGGGGATCTGTTGGGGTCTGGTCAATACAGCTCTTGTTTTCTGAATTTGTTGAATTCTTTCAGGACAGCGCAAATAGAAGACCTCACACATAGTAGAGGAAAACCACACACTTGCACAAGCTGTTACATTTAGGTATCAGCAGTCCAGGTGTGCATGTTTTTCTTCCCGTGTGCCTATGAACAATGGGGATATGCTTTCCTGTGATTGTACAGTGTTTTTGAGCACGTTGCAGCATTAAGGGAGGGAAACCAAAAGAATAGACTATGGGTGTGGCTGTGCAAACTATCCTTCAGGCACAAGCAGCATTCATTTCTTGCATCCAGCTCACCTAGTGACCTCACAACTCACAAAGTTTTCAACATATGCCTGTACTTGGCTGGGTGGGTGTGACACTTTATGGCTGCAAGGAGCCTCTCTGAGCATTCTGAGAAGCATATTCTAGAATCATTGCATTTTACAATGGCTATTCCGGCACCCTTAGTGGTCTTTCTGATATTAGCGCTGTGGCCCAAGCATCTTCTGCAACTTTGCAAGGGACTATGGAGCGCACCACTTAGATCACATAGTCTCCACTGACTCTCCTAAATGTATTGCTGCCCCAAGTAGTGTTCCTTGTGTTCCTACTGTAGTTGAGCCAGCCCAGTCTGCCAAATTAGCAGGGACGCTAGCAGGACAAGTAGGACATGTGCTGCCCATGCTATTCTTAAAGGTAAAAGGTAAAGGGACAACTCTGGAGTTGTGGCACTCATCTCACTTTACTGGCCGAGGGAGCCGGCATACAGCTTCCAGGTCATGTGGCCAGCATGACTAAGCCACTTCTGACGAACCAGAGCAGTGCACGGAAACGCCATTTACCTTCCTGACGGAGTGTTGCCTATTTATCTACTTGCACTGCGTGCTTTCGAACTGCTCGGTTGGCAGGAGCTGGGACTGAACAACAGGAGCTCCCCCCATTGTGGGGATTTGAACCACCAACCTTCCGATCGGCAAGCCCTAGGCTCAGTGGTTTAGACCACAGCGCCACCCAAAATATAGGTCTTTACTTGGCTATAAATGGGGTACCATATCAGGCTGCGTTCAGGTAGGGGGAACCTGGAGAAGAGACTCTGCAGAAAGTTGCATATGATCATAGGAAGCTACCTCCTACAGAGTAAGACTCTTGGTCCATCTATCTCAGTATCATCTACAGTTTAGAATCTATACTGAGTGGCAGCAGCTTTCCAGGATTTCAGATAGGGGAGTTTGCTTGGAGATGCTGGGGACTGAGCCAGAAAACTATCACATGTAAAGCTGTGGCCCTTCCCCATCAGACGTTGCGGGCTACAACTCCCATCAGCTCCAGCCAGTGTGGCCAGTGGTTGTGATTGATAGGAGTAGTAGTTCACAACACCTGGAGGGAACCACATGAGCTATCCCTGACCTAGTGACAATATCTTGGTGCACAATGCTTCCTTAAAAACCAGCATAAACCTGTGAGGTGGGAAGGTTTGTTTGGAGGGTGGCCAGTTGGCCCAGAATTACCATTTGAACACCCCTGTGTGCCATGTACACCATCCCTTTGGTTCAGTGTCAAGTGCTAAATCAACTAAGTGGGTGGATAAATATTTCCTAAGATAAATATTTGGAGTGGTGGTGAAGAGGTAATGTAATATGTTTTGGCCTACTGTTACTGAGGCAGTCGGGCCAAAATATGTTGATGGAGGTAGAAAGTTGAAGGTAATTAGTTGTGCTGAAGTAACAGATCAGAGTGAAAGGATATTAAATATCCTGGCAAGTGTAGAAATTATTTCTTCGAGTGCTGTACCATTCAGTATAGATGCAGCCTCTCTGCACTTCCTTATTAGCTTATTGGCTTGTGAGGTGGTATTATGCTTAATGCTCTGCATAGCCCGTCTCCCTCTTGAGACAGATGTAATTGATAGACGCTTCGCTGTCTGCCTTATGGTGCAACACAACTTTTCCTTGTACAACATCTTGTGTCCAAAGCTCTCACAGCACTATATGGGGTTAAATTATATAGTTAGAGGTAAATAATTAATAGCAGAGGGGAAAGAAGAAATTAAGAACCACAACAAGGCTTAAGAGAGATGTTATCTGCTGAGATTTGAAGTAGGGCAGATAGCAGTGAAGCAGACAGGCAAGGAATCGGTTTCAAATGGCTGAAGCTGTTAGAGGAGAAGATCCTTCCCTTGAATAAAGCTTGGAGGGTTGGAGAAGAGAACTGAGAGGGGAGCAGCGAGGGAGAGTCAGCAACAGTTGAGAAGAGCTCACAGTTTAGAGGTTTAAAACAATGTTAAAAACAAAGTGGTTTTCAAAATGAAAGAGCAAAAACCACTATTAGAAGTTTAGAACTTGAGTCTTATTAAAAATGAAATGAATGGTGAGGCTGAAGACTTGTGGTTGTTGATTCACCACCACCACAGAAAGTGATGTTTTCTCTTCTAAAGAGATCACGGGCAAGTCCCATAGTAAGAGACAGGTGAAAGGTTGTTCTCTTACAAGTGACAGCACTACAACAATTGCTGCTAGGTGCTATTTGTCATGTGTGAGGCTCATCGAGTAGCAGCTGGAGGCTGCTTTTCATCAATAACTGCCACAACTTACTAAAATACCTCATTAGGAAGATCAGCATATTAAGGTGGTGGATGTGCTCTCAAGTGGAAGAAGATAAACAAGCTTTGTAGTAGCTGTGGAAGAATCCATTCTTCCTACTCTGCTTAGATCAGTCTGGATCCTTTTGAGAGAAATGACCTTCCCCACATCATGTGCCAAATGCTGCCTTTCAGAAAGCTCTCAATAATAGCTATATGGCAGGGCGATGCTACTCCCAATTCATTTCAGCTTTCATAGCAGTAGCAATACCTGCTGAATAACTTTCCTGCTGTTTAACAATTACAGGTATAGATGTGCCCTTCAGCGCCTGAGGTCAAGTTCATATTGGGACTGGCAGTAGTTCTTTTTTTCTTGTCATTTCAGAATTTACCTGTTGGGAGAGAAGCTGCTTTCTTTATCACCTCCTCTTCTCTCCTCACCCCCTTCCTTCCTTCTATAATGTAGGAGCATCCCAAGCAAAAGGGGAGTTTGGGAAGGGGGAGGGAATGAGAAGATGGGGAGGAAGGTTTTTCTCCCTGCTGCAGCAGCAGGCAGTTAAGGAGGTGGGTGGGGGATCCCATTTTCTCCCTGGGCCCCCAAGCAGTTCTTCTTCAGCTCAGCTTGCATTCCAACCTGGAGGGAGGTCTGTTTAGAATATAAGTACACATTCCAAGAGTGCCAAATTTGTATGCTGACATAGGTAATTATGAGACTCAGCAGCAGCACTACAGAATACTGCATCTATTAATTCAAGTATTTTTATGCAGCGAGGATAGGACATAGAAACACCTTCGCAGCCTAACACAAACCTCTAATAAAGGAGAGAAACAGTGCTTGGTCAAGTGCTACTGATTTTAGACTGCTTTGTTTTATGGATTTTTTTTAACACTGAAAATAAGCCATGTGACTTATGTTATTAACTGCCTCCTGCCCCCACCTTTGTCCAGATACTTGGAACAAAGTAAAATGTTATACTAGTGAAAGGAAGGAGTTTCTTTTCTGGCCAATAAGCACAATCCCAGCGCTGGGCTTTGTTTTAGGTCAAATCTCATAAAAATCACAAACACAAACCTCAAACATTTCCTTTGGGATCACGCCTGTCAAAATAAAGGTTTCACTTTATATTCAAATGACTCTTTTGTTTCAGAACTGGTCAAAGGAAGCCAATTGGGACTATTACCAACTGTAATATTAGTTTCAAAGTCTGCACTTAGGAAACAGACAAGCATCAATAAAAAGTCTGGGCGGCTGTCTCCGCAGGATGGGAGCCTGGGCGGGTAAATTATGCAAAAGAAGGGAAGGGAAACACAATGCTGGAGCACATGGAGTGGCACCTTCTAACCCCGAGGCCCCTGACGGTGCTGCATTATTTCCCCGGGGAGAATCTCCATCCGGCCTGACTAATAGGCATTTCCACTCGAAGGGAACATGGCCTCTTCACATTGGAGTTGCTGGAGGTGTAGCTTCAACAAGCCCACTGTGACTTCTGTGAGGTCTGCAGGATTTCCATTAATTTTAGTAATAAAGTTCCAGGGAAAACAATATAAAAAGTAAAATGACCCCCCAGTGTGTTGATAGCACACGTTGTATTACTGAGAACTTGTTAAGTCTTAACTGTTAAGTGCTCATTCTGCTTAAATGATGAAGCGTCCGAATGCTATATGTGTGTGTGCGTGTGTTTTCACCTACCTGGTTAAAATTTGTTCTGCTATACTTCTGGCATGACTGAGGGCTCATCCACACTTTGAACTGCTTCTTCTCCCCCATGAAAACCTGTGGTTTAGTGCTGAGTCAGAAAAGACGAGTTTTCTGCAGATTGCCGTTGGTTCCGATTTAGCACTAAAGACTGAGTTTGCCATGGGAAAGTAGCAGGGCTAAGGCAAAAATGCTTGGACCCTTGGCTAGAAGGCACAAGACAGACAGAAAACTCCTTGGGTCCATGCTTTCACAGGTGAATGAGTGCTAAGAGGGATCTAGAAAGATGGTTCTACAGTGACCACGAAGGGTACTCTTATGAGCAAGCGGCTTTCAGTAAATTGCCATCATTTCGATTGAGATTCTTCTCAGTTTATTCCCAGCCTTTATAGGAGGGAAGTGGCCTGAACTGGTATTTAATTTTCTGTTTTTATTTGCAGTTGTCATTCACCATGACAGTTGAAGATGCAATTAACAAAAGTTTATGAGCATTGAACATGTACAGTGTTAAAGTATAATTACTGCCTGTAAAACTGGAGAAGCAGTGGAATGAGACAACACTAGGGTTGTTCACACACAGTGCTAAACCATGGTGTAGCACTGCATGAATGAGACTCGGCATACCTGAGCAAAGCATAGAGTTCACATCCTTGCCCCTTTTCTCTCCTCCTTCTGAGTGGCTGGGAGGAATGCTTCTGTCTAGTTCAGATGTACTTTTAAAGAACCTTCATTTACAGTTTTGACCAGGCCCCCTGGTTCAAATGCAGCACTAAAGCTGAGATTACTTTAAACTGAAACAAAACTTGACAGATGTCTCCCTCTTGGCTTTGCAGGAAGAGATGGGAGTGCATGAGAAAAGTACAGTATTTCTCCAGGGTTTCCCAACCTCACCTGGGACCTTTGCATGCAGAGCATAAGCTCCACCACTGAACTGAAGTCTTTTCTCTCAAATTATTAGGTGGGAGGAGTGTCTTGAGCAAACTTCAAGGGAATATGAAGTCCCCTCATGCCATGGCCTTTTCTATCCCAGCTCAGAATAAAGGATATGGGTCACCTATCAATTTATCAGCAAGCATCTCTCGTGCTGGCTATCCTGGACCCAGGTGGAATTAGCACCCCGTCTCAATCACAAAAATTAGACGACCTTGTAAGGTTAATCTGTGATGTGCTCAGAGCACTGGCAGCATCTAAGCACCGCTAACCACTATATTTCTGCACTTTGAATAGCAGGCATGAATCATTTCTCATTTTGCTTCATTCTGTATGTTGCAGTTGACCAGAGAGTTTTTTACAAAGGAACTGAAGAAGCACTATCAAGGCAACAATGACTCTGACGTCTTCTCTTCCACCTGGAACTCGGTCATGATCACAGTGAGTAGTAGCTTGCCTAGTGCATCACTGCAGATGGACCCTGAGCCCTAATGAATTGTCACTAGTCCCCTTTAAGTAGCCTTACAAAGCCTAGACAGATATGTATGGTTATAATACAATGGCCAAGAGGTAAAATGTAATGACTGCCTTCCATTTGTTGGGGAGAAAACGGATGGCAGAGAAAACGCCACTCCCAATTTCTTCACAAACAGCTGGCTGGTATTTCTGGTTTCTTTTACACACGTGCAGCTGCATCAGCCTGGTGGATTGTCTGCAATCAAGCCTGATTCCATGCCCTATCTCAGGGGTAAGGAACGTGGTTCTTGAGACATCATTGGGCTTCAACTCCCATAAGACCCAGCCAGCATGGCTAATGGTCAGGGATTATGGGAATTGTAGTCCAGCAACACCTGGAGGGCAATAGGTTGCCCACCCCTGCTCTTCCTGGATTATGGTGAATGTTCTCTGTAATAGTTCTCTGTAACTGATGTGACAATTGGTTGTGATGGCTTTCATTTTAGCATTATATTATTAAGAAGACAGGGAGAGACTAACCATAATGCTTGTCCATTAGTTCTGAAGATAGTCAAATATTAATCTCATCCTCCCATCAGTCAGGCACCGACAATATTTAATTACTTAAAATAAAAATAAACCGGGAGTCCTTCTGTACATTACATTTGGCCGTGCCAATGGAGCATCAGCTATAGGAAGATTTGGGCAGATAGGCAGGCAGGAGAGGATGTCTTACTCTACTGGATAAATCACATTGGCCATTATCCATAAAACTAATTACAACAGTGAAAAACACTTTCATTCTGTGTTAAGGCAGGCTTTGTAGTTTTCCTTTCTATCTGTCTTAAACTCCCAGAGAAGCTGTTCCACTGTATTAAAAGCAATATTGAGATGTGTGTATATTCTATGTCGAGGCAACCTACATTCTGCACCAAGAAAGGCTGAATTATGCAGTAGAAACCATGTGGATTTTACATGCACACGTATGCTTATTTTGCAGAATTACTTTGTGTTGCTTAATTATGAGAAAGAGCAAATAACTATCCAGGGCACTAAAGACTGAGCACTGGAAACTCCCCTGAGCCAGCTTTGATCTTTGAAGATTTTGCCATATGTTACACCCACAGTTTCCAGCTTGCCTTCACAATCCTAATGGCTAGTCACAAGCTTTTTTTAAAAGGGTGGGTGGGGAGGAAAGAGGGGGGAAATGAAGCATGGAAAGCTTTGAGAGAATCTAGAATTGTGTGTTGTTTGTATGTCTGCAGAAGCCACACAGCCTGCCATACTGAATCCATTTGAATATGGATGGTTCCTATGCATCTTCTGTCATTCAGGTTTCATATTATTTTCAATGGCTCTGTGATGCCTCCTATCCTGCAGAGAGACAGTATCCACTATTTAATCACCTTTCCTGTCTGCTAGTTTGGCTGCTGTGGTGTCAATGGTCCAGAAGATTTTGAAACTGGCCCTCATCCTCGTCCCCTGTATTTACACGATGCAATTCCTGAAGCTTGTTGCCGACGGGAACTCCAATCTCGTAATGGAGCATTCATCAACAAAGAAGAGTGTCTCAGGGGTAATGATATGTATCAAAACCAACAGGTAAGGGCAACACAGAAATGGGATTTTAAACTATTGGGGGCAAAATGTACGTATGGTGTGTGCAAGCACCCATCTTAAAGTCCCTTTTAAAACTTATTTTTGCCAAAATGGATGTAGACTTTGCCCCTTTCTTTTTTGATTAACACTGTGGAACAAAAGTGTTCAATGATCTTTCATGATACTTTCCACAATCCTTCAATGTGATTTACTGTTGCCCACATTTTTCAGATGAGGAACTGAGATTGAGAGGTGGTAACTTTCACAACACCACACAGTATGCCTATAGAACAGGAGAGAAAGTTGAACCCAAGGATCTGTGACGGCTTTCACAATTGCAAACCATCCGCCATACAGAATTGAAACCTGTTTTGTGTTTCTTATAACTAGCAGAAGTAGTGAAGGCAGTCCCTGCCCAGCTCTTTTGGGCAGCATATTTGTTCCAATAGTTGCAAGGAATATTCCCTTCTTTCTAGTGCCATCTAGTCAAAATCTCTGCTTCTCAAGTTCAGCAGAAGCAAAGAGGCTAAGTAGTCCATGTAATAATGTACAAGGGGAGAGTGAGTAGTCCTGTGGGCAGGTGTGGGGTGTGTGGTGAACAAGAGATTATTTTGGAGTAAAGTGCGAAAACATGAGGAAACATGGGCAGGAAATTGAGGGACCCAGAATGGTTGATACAGCGTGGCAACTTGCAGATCCAAGAGCGATGCCATTGGCTTGAGGACTCAGTATTATCGGCATGTAATTTTGTTATTTACCTACCCTGATTTGATGTTATAAACTATATCCAAGGCAAGCTGGAGTAGATGCAGGCAGAGCAATCCAAACACAGTCTAGTGGGGCAGGTGTGTGGATGGAATAGAGGTGTCCCTTCTCTTAACTTTGGCGGTTAAACCAGCCTGCTGCCAAACATGCTGTGTGGGCAAGACGCCCACTGACATTTCCTCCACCAGTGGTGGCCAGCGGTAAGTCCCTACACGTTCTGAGGGCAGGGAGAGTGTGGCGCTGAGTTGGACCTTAAGATGTGGTCTCGCAGCTGCCATGTGTTGGGCCTGGCCTGAAGCTAAGAGCTGTGCCAGCCCAGAGCTGGCAAAGGGATCAGGCCCTGCCATCCTGCCTATGATTTGCTGTTGCTGCTGAGGCTGTGGATACAGTGGTGGCCCAACGTCCGCAGAGCCCTGGTGGTGCACCCTTAAAAGCAATAGATTTCGCAAAATGTTTGAAAACTTGAGATCTTGCCAAGCCAGAGAGACAACGTGAACCTCTTCTAAAGGTGGCAGGTTTTGCGATTTTCATTGCCATAGAGTGGAGATGTTGCAGTTCCGTTTCATCATCAACAACATCATAATTTATTTATACCCCACCCATCTGGCTGGGTTTCCCCATCCACTCTGGGCAGCTCCCAACAGAATATTAAAAGCACAATAAAACATCAAACATTAAAAACTTCCCTAAACAGGCTGCCTTCAGATGTCTTCTAAAAGTCAAGATGGTAGCACCTCAGTAAAAACATACTAGTTGACCTAGACTCATTCAGTATTGTAAAACTAATTAATGACTGTGTCTGGAATTCAAGAACTTGCATCTCCAGAGCTGGGTTGAAAAAGAAAATTTAAGTCAGCTTATTGAACTCTTTTCCTTTGCAATGTGTTTACGTATCTGTGCATCCTGTAGAACAAATGGGGTCTCTGTAGCTATTTTTCTGTCAGCCTTGCTGTAACTCCTGGATTATGCTTAGCTGATCAGCTTTTGTGTCCCTATGGGCTATGCTGTCAAAATGAACTTTTAATGGATGCTCCTTCCTCCAGGGATGCTTGAAGAGGGACCTGTCATTTCATGTCTTACCAGGTCATCAAACATGACCCCTGAAACACTTTGACTATGAGTTTGGTTCATGGCAGTTTCTTTCTTCCTAGGGCTGCTACACTGTGATACTTAACTCCTTTGAGACGTACGTGTACCTTGCAGGAGCTCTTGCCATTGGTGTATTAGCCATCGAGGTATAGTGGAAGGTTTCATTATTACTTTTTAATAGAATTTGCATACCTTTTAATTGTAAATTAAACCTCAAAGCAGTTTGAGTTGGTATGCTAAACACCATAAATCATGTGGTTTCCTTTTTGTAGCTTCCCACCTCATCTTCCTGTCTAATTTAGTTGTATATTATCTGTAGTAGTTTAAAAGTGGAAGAATTTATTTGAAGGGAGAAAATATAACCAGACACTGCCCTCTGCTGTTGGGCATAGTGTAAACAATAGATGCATCAGACATGACGAACTTGCTCATTCTGAATTCGCATCTAAAATGAATTCAAGGGGTTTTATTTATCTGAAATTGTAAAATCAAAATAGATACATTTAATTATTAATTTTGAAATTCTTCATATGTTTGATAGTATGTCAGCAAAGAGGGCTTTTAAATGTATCTTTTTTTAATAAGCCAGTGATATTCAAGACAACAAGCAAAGGAAATTGACAGTGGTACCTCTGGTTACGTACTTACCGTAATTCGTTCTGGAGGTCCGTTCTTAACCTGAAACTGTTCTTAACCTGAAGCACCACTTTAGCTAATGGGGCCTCCCGCTGTCGCTGCACCGCCGCGGCGCAATTTCTGTTCTCATCCTGAAGCAAAGTTCTTAACCCGAGGTACTATTTCTGGGTTAGCAGAGTCTGTAACCTGAAGCGTATGTAACCCGAGGTACCACTTGTAATGCTAAAGCCAAGCTCCGTGGTTTGCTTTAAATTCCATATGCCAAGCAATGTGCTGACACACACAACTTAATAATAATAATAATAATATTTATATGCCACCCATCTGGCTGGGTTTCCGTAGCCACAGGCTTACAGCTTGAATAATCTCACTTTATTCCTAATTGGGAAGTAAACCACAGAGGGGCTGAATTAGCATTGCAACCAAGCTAACGTTCCATGGTTTGTTTCTCCTAAACAGACTATGGAGCATTACTTTGGTCTGTTTCTCCCGAACAAACCATGGTTGGGAAGTCAATAACAAACCTAGTTTGTTCATGGTTCGTTTGCAGGCAGAGAAATCGCATGCATAGCTTCAGATGCAACACTAAGCCAACCGCTCCATAGCTTGACCCTTTTTCCAGCTAGGGTAGCAGAGTAGGTGCACTTAAACTGCAAGTGCACATTAGTTCAAAATACCCTACAGCTTGGCTTAATGTTACACATGTACACATCTGTGTTGTGTTGAGAATTCCCCAGTTAGGGGGCTCTTTTGGGGCATATTTGACTTTGTGCCCTTCATGCTTGTTTTGTGCTGTGATGTGCTTGCTTTGAGAGCTGGACCACAGCTGAGTCTGGTCAAGTCTTTCTATTTTAATGGGCTGTTTTGTCTCATTTCTAACTTCTTCTCAGCTGTTTGCCATGATCTTTGCCATGTGCCTCTTTCGGGGGATCCAGTAGAAAGCTTTCCATGACCAGCTGAGCATTTTCCGACTACACGCTTTGAAGAAAGGAAAGAGAGAAGATGAACTTTTGTTTTTTGGCTAACAAGGGGGGGGGGGGAGGACTGTAATATATGAATGACCAAAAGGATTGTACTTCAGGGGCTGGAACTTTGAGGTGCTGTGCACTATGTTGTCGTTTCCCAGGACCGTCATTCATCAGAAGCCACACACACTGGGTTGCACTAGGGGCCTACGAGACAGGAAGGGAGTGAGTTCTGGTGGTCTCCATGAAGCTGGATGCCGCGTGGGACTCACATCTTTAACATGATTGTGCTACATCAATTGGTGAGAAAGTGAAGGATGCCCTCCCCCCAAATATAAGTAGGATCTGGATTCAGCATCCGAAGGGAACTGCTCAGCCAAAGCATTGTGACGGACACAGGTCAGGCCAGTTTTAAACAACAGTCCTCAGTCAAGATGGGCAGAAAAGTATCACCTGAAATATCAAGATACTTCAAGCTTTCTTGTGTCGTGAGGAATTGATAAATTCCTTCACCTGGAAACATATAGGAGGAGCTGAGCCTGCTGTGTTGGACAATAGCAGAAGAGGCATCCTTTTCAAGTCCAGGAGGAGGATGGAATGAAATCAGAAACTTAGTGCATACCTTTTCTTTGTCATAATGGATTTTCTGTTCAGTATTCTGTGAGGGGGGGGAAGACAAAGGCAGTTCTACAGCAGACTCCCTCACCATTGTTTAATTAAAAAAAAAAATGTTCTCATCTGTAATTGTTGGTGCTGTCTCCCTTAAGGAGAAATAATTATTTGTTTTGTTTTTAAAGCTTTTGAATGTTTTGTCACCACCATGTTACGTGCAAATTATGTTGCCTAGTTTGGCCTTTTGTAGCAACTGATTAGCTTGTTGTCTTCATGTTTCAGTGTGTGCCTTTCAGCTGTGTGGAAAAAAAAATATATCTTCCCAAACGGCAATGAAAGCAGTGAGAAACCTTTGCAGTTGTCCTTTGCACAGTTTCATTTGTGACTCTTGTACATTGCTTATGTTCTGAGCAATTCTCACTCAGTACTTTCCATGAGTTACGAAAAACCTAAATGGAATGGCATATGCCCTGACCTGAATCTCTCCCATCTGTGCTGCCAGAGATGCTGGTGAGTTGTTAAGACCATAGTGAAAGTAATATGCTGAACAAGTGGCTTATGGAGATACAAACTGGCAAAGAAATATATGCGGCACCCAGAAGCAGCAGTAGGCAACTGGCAAAAGGACTGGGATATGGTGATACCACATGGCGTGAGAGTTTGAGAAAGGCAACTCGTGAGGTATACTGGGAAGCACATCAATGAGCATTTATCTCAGAAACAGTGGAGGTTGCCCCACTTGAGGCAAGCAATGAGAAAATGCTTTTAAAAATATATAATGAATCTCTGCCTAACAAATGACTTCAAATGCTGACTTGAATCTTCGTGTGATCCTTGACAATCTCTCCCATAAAAGGTATGGTTTTCATTTGAATTTAGTTGAGTTCTGCAAGTTGTAGAGTGAGGGAAATGCGCAGCACAACTGAAAAAATGGATGTTACAGTGCTGTTTGCTCCAGCTGGCGCCAGCTACCCAAAAAGCCTTTAAGGATTTGTCTCCTCTGACCTTTAAAGTGAGCATGGCCACACTTTAAATGGCAATCATGGCAGACAAGGCAAAAACTTCTTAAGCTATACCCAGGAAGAGGTTGCAGTGCCAAGTGGGCGACTCCACTGCTCCTGACCTCTCACTTGGGTCTGAAGAGGAGATTGTGAGCATGTTTCGCTGAACACCTTTTGGAGTCCTCCCTAACCCTCTGGAATGGTGTGTTTTCAGCATTCCTAATCACCAAGAGAGCTGAATGTTCAACAGAACATGCTTACAATCCCTGCTCCGGAGTTATTTGCTCACTGTGGGAAGATGTTTGGGGTGAAGGTGACAATGTGCACAACCCCACACCCTCTCTGTCAATGAGCTTAAGGACACCTGCAGAGAGCTTATGGCAGCTTGAGTCTAGGTTCCTGACATCACTGTCCTCTTTCAAAAGTTCTGTTGCTGTGTTCTCCCTTGTGGGAGACGTTTTCTATCTCTCGCTGGCATTTGGTTTTCTCTTGCCTGCTTTCTTCAGTTTCCATCTACCTGCTTCATCTTCCCTGATTCTTTAAAGCAGTCATGTGCACAACCATCATTTTTAGTAAAGATAACATGAACAGCTTCAGAGCATTGTGGAAACTTGCTGAGATGGTCCCTGCCTGTGTATCTAAATGGCTAGTACTTTAGTAGTATCTTTCCAAAGTGTAGGCATCTGTGGCAACTGTGGAACACCACCAAGGGCTCACCCAGACTTCCTTTTGTGCTGTTTTTCTAGGCATAGCTCTGCACTTGAAAGCTCTGTGTCAGAACACTTTTTTATTTTTATTATTTTTATTTTTATTATTATTATTATTATTATTATTTTCCCCTAGTGCTTTCCCTGTGAAAACCTGCTCTTTACAGCTGAAACAGAGCAAACAGCAATCTGCTGAAAACCTGAAGTGCCATTTGCTCTGAAGCAGAATAAAGAGTGGGGAAACCAGGGCAAAGAAAAACAAAAGGTGCTGAAACATGGAGCTTGAAAGTGCAGATTTGTGCCTACAACTACGGAGCAAAAGGTCAGTGTGAATGAGACCCAACACTAGGAAGGAACCATTTGAGGGGTAAGGAAATGTTATGTTCATTTACTTGAACACAAGACTTCAAATAAAAAATATTTGCACCTTCATGGTCTAAAAGGAACAATCCTTTATCTGGTTGATTTTGCGGCTCTTGGGGAACCCAGCCATACCCCCCTCCTGCAGGTTATTTACTTGCTACCTGGGCTGTGTTACGGAAAAGAACTCTCTTACCCAAATCTGTAATGACACTTGGAAGAAGCTCTGTTAACTCCATTGCAACTGACTTCCTCCATTTTAGCATTGGGGGGTTAGTTAGGCTGCAAGCCTGAATACCAGTGGTGTGCAGTGATTTTTTTTTTGCAGGGGACTGTTTAGGGCCAGAGGTGCCAGCTTGCAAGGGCAATTGGAGGAACCGATGTCCTGATGTCACTGTGAGCATCACTCCGTCCTCCTTAAGCTGCACAGAAGCTTCCCAGGCTTCAGGAAGGATGTACCAGGGAAACATTTAGGCGACTAACCCAGTCACCCTAGTCCACACAACTGCTGAATACCTGGAAGTTAATCAACTTCCCATTTGAAACATGAACTTCCAAGAAATTGAAAGCCTAACACTGGATTCCCAGTGCTGTGCAAGCAGAGACCAGCACTGACTGGGTCCATCTAGCGGTTTCAGAGGAAGGGACGCACTCTAGCATAAAGCTCTCAAGCAAGTCCCACTGAAATGACTCTGAGCAGTTGAGGTATTGCACAATTCCCAAGCTTTGAAATGGAACTTGCAAAGAGAGAGAGAGCTTCACCCTCAAGTTTATGTCTGTAATCTGTTTTTGTGAACCTAGATCCACTCGGTTCCCCCAGCCCCCATCTGTTGTCACTGTTGCAAGTGCCTGGAAAATGGGCCACTTGAAGTAAATGTTGAAATCTATTTTAAATGTTCCTTTTATTAGAAACCTAGAGCTAATTTAACTTGTATTCCCTATTGTAATGCTTTTTATATTGAAAGGGTTTTTGTAACATAAAACAGAACACTACGCCGAAGCAATTCTGCACAGTTTCCAAGTGCATTTCTTTAGGAAAATGAAAATAAAAAGACAAAAATAAAGACACTATGATACCAAAAATGGCTTCACTTTTTACATTTTTAAAAAAACACACCTGCTATCTCTGTCTCACAGGAGTGATAAAACTTTGTGACAGTGGTTTTTCCTAAAGCCCAAACAGTGAACACTAGTTCTAGCTAGGAGGGTCTATGTCAATCATGAAAAATGCAAGTATTTTCCAAACCTCTGCTGACTTTCAGGAAGCCTTTTTATTTTCAGGGGTGACTCTAGATGCAGTATGTTACAGGAAGAATTAAAGTCAGGTTGCTCACTGGGATAAGCAGCTTTGAGCATATTACACTGATCCTGGCCTGACTGCACTGGTTGTTGGTTAGTTTCTGGGTCTAATTAGTTTTGACCTATAAAGCCTTAAATGTCTCAGGACCGCAATACCTCGAGGACCCCAGATACACCAATCTGGACTTGATGTGATCCTCTTCTGAGGCCCGTCATGTACCTCCCCCATGAGAGGTCTGGAGGGTGGTGCCACATAAATGGGCCTTTTTTGTGGGGGATTCCTGTCTGTGGAATGCTCACCCCAAGGAGACTTGCTTGGCACCTTCATTATGTATCTTTAGGCATCAGTTGAAAATATTTGTCTTCAACCAAGCCTAAGGCTGATTAACTTTTGTGGTTTTTAAATTGTGTCTGTGGGAGGGGGCTTATTGGTTTCTTTTACTTTTATTATCTCTTTTCTCTTTGTAGCTTTTATGTTGTAAACAGCCCAGTGATCTTCGGCTGAAGGGTGGTATACAAATATAATAGCTAACAAACTAAACTAATAAAGTCCATAATGGAACTTTAGGGCTGCACAATTAGTGGGTTATAGAATTCTGTTGCCCTGGTGCAATAAATCCACCCCTTTTTTTAAAAAAAACCACTTTTTGTTGTTTGGCAAGTGGCATGGTAATGCCTTGGAAAGTGTGGGATGACTGACTGGCTGACTAATGGGGAAGATGTATAAATTCACCGAACAGATCACCTCAAAGGCTTCAGTAGCTTTGGAAAGAGTTTAGGTACTTCTGTTACTTTGCAAACACTGCTTTGCTAATCTGTTCCTATTGTAATAGGAATGCAGCTGGGCTACTGTCACCATTCCTTATTTACCTGCTCCTGGTCATCAGTCCTGTTGAACTTCATCAGGCTTATTTCTGAGATACATCGCAGGATTGCACTGTAAGTAACTATGTAGAAGACATTCAGAATGCTGGGTGTTAAGAGGTACAAGGTGAATTATGAATAATATTTGATTGGGAATCCCCCTCCCTCCCACAGATATATATACCTAGATGAAAGAACTTTCAGGTCCAGGATTCATAATGAAGGCTCTGTGATAAGCCATTCGTAAATTTGGACCTATGCCTAAAAAAAAATTGTGTGCACAGTTACAAAGTCATGTTTGATTTTGAGAAAGGTAGGATGAACACTAACCATGTGCATTTTATGTATAGGATAACTGGTGAAATGAGACTTGTGCAGCGACATGCAAGCAGCATGTGGCTGCAGCTGCGTTGGTTCTCTGTCTTGTGCATCCAGTCTTGGCTAGTCTTACATTAGCAACAACAGCCTACCACTGCTATCAACTTAGGTTTGATGCCACTGGCATCCACCTCAAATACTGCATGGCAGCAGCGGTTAAAAGCCACATTATTAGAGCGAGTACCATAATCCCATACAACCACGTCTTTTTAGTTCTCACTCTTGTTTGCAAAAGAGTGCAGAATTTTTTTAAGGGGTCAGCTGTTGAGGTGTGGGTTGGGAAAGAGGGACACACCCCTATTGCTGAGGTAGAATGAAATAAACCGGGTATGCATCTGAATGGACAAAGAAATGCCCTGTGCATCAATGGCAGTAGCATGGGGATAATCATCCTTCTATATGGAATATGGAATCCCAGCTAGTCATGCTGTGTAATAGAGCCCCCACTAGTACTGGGCAAAGCAGTGGCCACTGGTCTGGGGAAATGTTCCCACCCTGCTTTTGTTGGCTGGGAACATGGCACTACATGATTCCCACATGGCTGAGATCATGTAGGGAAGAAGCCCTTTAAAGTTTAAAAACAGCACTAAAGCTACAACTGATCAGAGGAACAATAGCAGGGAACATATGTGGAAACCATGCAAGTGAAACCACATTTCTGCAAATGATTAAAAGAAGCCCCCACAAAAAACCCACTTTAGTAGCAGCAAATTAATCCTCACAGGGCAAAGCTATACAAAGGTTAATAAAAGGGAGTTTATAGGAGATCCCAGATTGAGAGAGCTGCTACCATTCAAGGGAGTACATTAAGGGAGCTTCTTGCACCCCATGCCTGAGTCACAGTGGCTTCAAAGTAGCTGCCTTGCTGTGTGCAAAGTCTTTTAACACTTCTGGAATTGCTTTGCCTGCTTTTCTCTAAAATAGAGATCAAGGCCAGTTGCATGAGGGAGGAAGGTAGCATGTGCTATGAAAAACAACAGCATGAGCAACAGGATTCCACGGGGGGGGGGGGATCTCTTGTGTTATGGTGGCCTCATGTAAATAATGTGCTCTACTACTGAGCAATGGCCTCTTCTCTTCTGTATGAAACTCATACCCATGCCTGTTGCAGCCACAAATACAAGAACATGCCTCAGGTAACAGCCCTACAAGGCCAAGTATCCACTATCGGTGTGACTTGTTGACTATCCCAAGGTGAATTTTGGTCAAAGTGAAAGCAGATGTGACTTTACTGATGATTTTGTTTTTTTCAAATGCCGATTGTATAAACATTGGGACCAGAAAGTAGACAAAAAAGTTGCAATTTAGAAGCAGTTATGGTTCCTCCTTCCCCCATTCCCCCAGCTCAACTCATGATTTTTGGGCATCAGGTGAAAGAAACTCTGAAAAGGCTCCTCTTTCTGCAGTCCAGTCATCTTCAAAATAGGCCCAGCCCCAGTCCCAGACCCTCCTTGATGCAAAATGCTCAAAGCCAGGCAGCAACTGCTGAAAACCGTACTTGTTTCACATAGTGTACATACAGACGAAAAAACTGAGAGTGACACTTAAAACTAGCATTAACAAAATTGCTCAGGTTGGAGGAGTTAAACCTCACGCTGGACCACTAGGCACCATTACCCTGGAATTCTAAAGTCTACACTTGCATGATCAACATGGATATTCAGTTCAAATAGTTTTTGAGGACCCACTTGATGCGGCCTGGAACTGCAACATACATGGTAGTCCAAGTTCATGCAGACGTTTGATGCCAAAAGAAGGTAAAGAAAGTCTTCAGGAGACCTCTGCAGGCAAAAGACGGTGCATGTTGCCAACAGTCCATGAAGGGTTTGTGTGACTTTCTGAGTACATTTTCTTCTTGCTACTGAAGGTGTAAGGATGTTGTCTCAGCTCAAAAGGGTAAAGTGTGTGCTGTTCCTGTGTAGGTACTGCAGTCCTGGCACAAAGGTGGGAGACACAGGCAGCTGTCCTAGATTTGCTGCATCCACTTCAAAATGGCTGGTTCATCTCGACACACCTGTCCTGACAAACAGCCTTTGAATCCACAACCAATACAGAATTCCTCCTGTCTCAGTTCAAGGGGAGTACAAAATGCAAAGACTATACTGTGAGGTGTATCTATGGAGGACTGAGATTTGAAACTTCATTGCATTTATCAAAAGCGTTAAAAATGGGAAAATGCTAGAGCAGAGCCCAAAGTAATAAATAAGACTGTGGTCTGTAGGAGGATGGTAAACACTTCCCAATTATATTTGAAATCCCAACAAGGGTAGGGGGTGAGGGGAAGAGAAGGAGAGATTCAAACTTTGGTCTGTTTGCCTATTTGGGAAAAATTCGTTGGCACACTGAGAGAAACATCCTTCAATATCAAAACTATACTAGTCATTCCAACATTATTCACACTGAGATTGAGGCAGGAGATATCAATGAAATATATTCATTGCTTTAATTTTGGTTAAGAATGAAATGCCAATTGTCAGAATGCCTCAGATGTTTGGGATGGGTTGTCCATCACTACTGACAAACATTACAGAGGCCATCAAACCTAGAGAGCATCACTGATCCCACTCTCTAGCACAGCCAGTGAGTTCAGGAGACTTTGCAGCCCTATGGCAGCCTCTTCCTCACACCAAGCAGGCAACTGATGTGCAAACATGCCTCTGGGCCCAGACTCATATCCAAAACTCACAATATGGCAAAAGTAAGCAATTCAGTTGGGGTATAATCCTGTGGAAAGTGACAGAGGAATCAGATGTACACAGCCTCTTGCACTGCTAATCTATTTCACAGAAGGCTAGAAGGACCACCACAATCGGGGAGTGGGGGGGGGGAAGGCTAATACACATGTCATTCCAGCATATGCATTGAACTAGTCTAGCAAGTACATGCAACCACTTTCTATCATGGCCTTTTCCTGCAGTTTTCTTGGTTACTCAATTTAGGAATGTGTTCCCACAAAACTATAGTATTTTCCTTTTGAAAGGGCTGGTGCCTGGCAGCAATTAAACCATATAGTGCAGAAGTGGCCAATCCCTGGGCCTTCCAGATGTGGCTGGACTACAGCTTACACTATCCCTCATGGTTGGCCATGCTGGCAGAGGCTGGCTGCAGCTGAAGCTCCAACATAATCTGGAGGGCCACATCTTGCCCACTTCTGTTCAAGTGTATTACTGTGTGTTGCCATTTTTTTGTAAACAAAGAGATTGTGTGAACTCGCGGTTTCCTTATTGGTCCCCTGCCCCATTTCCTTTCTAACAGACTGCATCCAGAATCATCTGAAGGCATTATTGTAACATTTAGAACTAAAAAGGCCAACAGAATAAACCAACAGGAAGAGGGGTGGTAGGGTTGAGGGTGGGGGGAGAGATACCCCACAAAACAAAGAGGCAGCAATAGCCAAATCTGATATTTTCACAAGAACTCCTAAAATCAGGTGGAATCATTTCTTAAAATTACTACAGCAAATGCTCTTTTTTTAAAAAAAAGAATAGGTTGCATTCATAGCAAGGACATCACTACCTAAAGAATCTCTGACTTCCAAGGTCCTAGAAGATGAGGAAAATATGGCCATAGAACTTCCTTTTGAGCCCTTTATATGGCAAGTCCCCAGCACACATTTCAACCGAAGGGAATGCTACCAAAAGCCCCAACAGCAGATTGCTAGTTGTAGAGAGAAGATTGCCAATCCGTCCCCTGTACACAGAGCTGATATCACTTTCTTTGCCCTTTGGATGTCGTTTTGATATGATACTCTGTTTCCATGAGTGTATATTTTGATCATGTGCCACTGCCTAGATTCACAGAGGAGAATGGCTACGAATAGCTGATCTTGCCCACCCACGTCCCTGAATCTGCCGCCTTATCTCTGTTTTCCTGGCCTCTTCCCATAGGCACCATGGAGTCATCTTGAACTCTCCTCTTCCACGTCCAGTGTGGTGGCAACAACAACAGCACTGGATTTATTTATACATGCCGTAAGGAAGTCTGGTTGTTGTTTTTTTTTAAGAAAGAAAGAAAGAAAGAAAGGAAAAAAAGCCCCACAAAAATGAGCGAAAGGAATGCAGAAATTATGACAGGCCCTTCTCTGCACCAGCCCTCAGCAGTCCAGGAGGTTAGACTTTCTTGGGTCTGCGTCCAAGTTGGTAATAATAATAAAAGCTGATAAGTACAAAGAGGACCCGACTGATGAGGAGCAATGTGGCTCCCGTGGACCCCCGGCCGCTCTCAACCAGGGTGATGCTGGTGACTGAAAGAGAGAGAAAAGGCAGGTTGGAAGAAAAGAAAGACACGTTTTCAAAACCCTCTAGAACACCTCTTGAGAAAACAAAAAAGGTCACTTCATGCCTACTCTGGCAGAACATGGATGCTTTGGTTGCAAGTTAGCACTGCAGTTCGTTGCTTCTACGAAGCAGTGTCTATTTGGTTCTGAGTGCTGCTGCCCTCAGGCCCCGCTTGCAGGCTTCCCAAAGGTTGGCTGCTGTGAGAGCAGGATGCCAGTGGCTGAATCCAGCAGGCTCTTCCTACGTTCTTGACTTTAACAGAGAAACAGTGCTTGTTTTTGGTGAGAGACGGGTGCTGGAGTGGTTAAGACCTTGCTGAATGACACATCCCACTTCACATGAGCTACTGATGCCACAGAAAGGCATTCTGTGGTGTGGGTTCCCTGCAGCAGCCTTAAGAGTGCAACCTACGACACATGTCTTCAACATGTTTCACCTTTAAAAAAATCAGGCATGCAACCGAAGCAGCTATGAGATTTTACTTGGCACTCAAGGGCCAAATTGCGCTCTGGCAAGTAGAATCTAATTGCATATCAGCAAATTCAGGTTCCACAATTAAACTGGATTTAGCACCCTTACTTCCCCCTCCCTCCCCTTGCAGCATGTGAATCCCAATATGTTTTGTTTCCGCGTGCTTCCATGGCACAGTTTTATTGGTTTTGCATTGTATTTTTGTTTTAATGATATTGTTTTTATATTGTGCGCCGTTTAAGAGATTCTTAAACTATCAAGTAGTTTATAAACACTTCTAAATAACACAGCTGAGAAGACCAAGAAAACAAACTGGGGAAAAGACTTGCAATTCAGAAAAGCCTTAATACAGAGACATCCAAGGAGACACATGTCAGCAGCATTCACCGTTCCCTGTTTTTGCTTGTTACAGGATCTCTAACCTGGGTCCTTGGTATGCATTTGTCTGAATACACCCCATCTTTTGTGTGTTATGACTGAGGGTTAGTGTGCTAAGTTGAGCTATTGCTTCATTCCTATTTCTATTCACCTCTTTCTAGGGTTCTCTCTTCTGAAGGACAAGAAATATTCCAGCTTCATAATATTGATTTTTAGGAACAAAAGCTTTGAACTTTCATGTTTGGTCTGAATGTTTAGTCCTTGTATCCTTGCATTCTCCTTTTGCAAAGAAAGGCCTGTGTGTCTTGGGCCTGATTAACCTCAGCATGACACCGCACCCCGTGTATTGAAGTTTTCCTTCCATGATAAAAGCAAAGGGAGAGCACGTGCCTGTGACCATAAAGAGGCATATTTACCCAAGAACTGTACTCCAAAGTAACATGCTTCTGTCAGCAGAGTCCAACGCATTATGATCTTCTCAGCTGTGTACAAGGCATTCCACATGATGAGGGAGATACCTAAAGATGATTGGAGGGATAGGGATGACAGAGGGAAAGGGGAGGTGTCATCTACTGAAGCCACATGTAGAAAGACATAGCCTTCTAAGAAGTGCTGTTGATACAAACACATTAATATGCTCTTTAAAATCTTGCTATCATCATCATCAAACGGAAGTTATAGTGAAATCTCTTAAAACTGACCTAACAATATCAAATCATAAAGTGATATGAAAGTTTTGAAATAAGATTTAAGTTTCCAAAGCTTGCCTGGCATCTGTTGTGATCGTGTGCATTTTACACCCAGAAACAGAAACACACACACACAATTTCCTCTTGTACTCTCCTGCCATAGAGGACCTTCTCTCATCAATAGGAGCACTACATATGCAATACCAAAGGCAAAGGAAGGAAGCCAATCCCTCCCCACCCTTAATGATACTGGCAGATGCGTTCATCCACTTCCACCAGGACATTTCTAGCCCTGCTGCAGCCTTTCATTTTCTGCAACCCGTGGAAGAAGCACAAGAACCAAAAGCAGCCTGGCAAAAAGGTCTAGGGAAGATAACACTGTATCTCATCGGGAGCAAAAATTTGCTTGTATATTTCAAAAACAAAGAGTACCAAGGCAAAGCTAATGCCCTACACTACCTGCTGAGGAAGAGCAAGTTGCATTAGCTATTCCTGTCCCCTTCTTTGGCTCCGTACACATTAAAAGACAGATGTGTTTTACCCGTTCAACTCTAGGCAAGAGGAAATACACAAACATGATGGGTATGGGGAGGGGAAAGTACAGTACTGGGAGATGTAACACACCATACATCTAAAGGACTAGGATGCCACTTTAAACAGTAATGGCTTCCCACAAATAATTCTGGGAGCTGTAGTTCATTCAGGGCCCTGAGAGCTGTTAGAAGAGCCCTATTCCTATCAGAGAACTACAATTCAAGAGTTCCCTGTGAAGGGGGATTGACTGTTAAACCACTCTGGAAATAGGAGTCTTAGCACCCTTAACAAACAGAGGCTCTTGGAATCCTCTTTTTAAAAAAAAAAAAAATGGGAGAACATGACTGTTTAAAATTGTGGCATGGTGCTTTTTTACATTAGTGCTGTGAATGTAGCCACCAAGGAACACAAAACTGCTGCATGCCCACTTGCTACCACTAGGCGATGCTACAGGCTTACAGGATAAGTCAATAAAGAGTTTACCAGCTGCACTAGAATTGCCTCTGACTACCAGACACAAGCCTGCAATTATAAGAAGAATGCATTGCCTTACTTCTTACGTAGTTGTGCCCAGCACAAGCTGGCTTTGTCTCAAAATATCTTCCAGAAAAAGCAAGAGGAATGTGGCACTATGGATACTGCAATAGTTCCTAAAGCAGCTAGCCAGATAACAGGTAATGCTTCTCCACCGGCAAGGGTGGGGCCGGGAGAGAGATCCCCTGAACTTACAAAACTAGCTGACTGGTTGCTGGCATCCAGCTGTCTCACGTTGCAGTGGAGGAGTGTGCCTTTGGGGGTATAAGGAAATACTAGCTGGCTTCTCCCTAAACCTAGTTTTCCAGATATATAAAGTTTGTTGTTTTATGGAGAAACATTCAATGGTGCTTGTTAACACCCACCTGCACTGTAGAGGGTTCAATCTAGAAACAGTTTTACAAACTCTTCCAATGCTCATCTCAGAATAGCTTTTGGTATCTATTGTTTGGGAGCAAAGCCACCACAACCAATCATTCGACTATTCCAGCTCCACCAGACGCACAACATAATATCGCATCTCGGCTTACTGGCACAATTGCTACAAGTTTATGAAATCTGCGGTGAGCACCATTCTCACCCCATTGTTTTGCCACAGCATTGAAGTGACAAGCTGCTGTAGTGACCAGGGCAAAATGATTTCCCCTTCACACGCCACAAGACTTAACAGCCAGCTGTCCCGATGCTCCCTGCACCTCTTGAAGTATTTGCCACATAAGGTAGTTACCAAACTCTACCTATTAGTACAAAATATCCACAAAATATTGTGGATTCACCCAATGTCACTGGTCATCTCAGCAGTTAATCTGAATATCTTTAGAGATATCAGGCCCTTTAACTTTTCAAAGGGGAGCTTGTGGTCACACCATATTTCACACCTGCTCCATAGAAGTGAACTGTGCGTATTGTAGTGGCAGGGCATAACCCCCACCCAGGAAACCCACCCCCATTTCTGTAGCATGCACCCAGCTATCATCACGAGATGAGCAATTGGTTAGC
The DNA here is from genome assembly GCF_964270895.1 of Podarcis filfolensis. Taxonomy (NCBI): domain Eukaryota; kingdom Metazoa; phylum Chordata; class Lepidosauria; order Squamata; family Lacertidae; genus Podarcis; species Podarcis filfolensis. The sequence goes on from NC_139604.1 coordinate 84,745,639, forward strand.
CAAGCAGCAATGCACTCACTTAGTAAGGCTCCTCCATACAGACGGATAGGCGTCTTACTGTTGACCGACTCTTCCTCAAAGACAGCATCGTAGAGCTGTTCGGGAAAGGCGAGAGCCTATAGGAAAGAAAGAAACTTCAACGGAGAAAGCTTACGGTGCTTCACCCTGCTTTACTCAGAAAAATTGTCCTCGACTGAAGGGAGAGATGAGCATGCATGGCTAGGGAAAGAATAAATGCATGCAGATGGAAGCTGGAGCCCTGGTTAGGAAGAGCAGCAGCACAGCCACCCATTGCAAGTGTAAAGGCCAATGAGGTGTAGAGCAAGAAAGAGGAGAAAGGGAAATGCTCATTTTAGGGTACCAAGTATGACTGGTTTATAGACTAGGATGGATAAATTTGTCAATTTTAGATGCTCATTTCCCCCCATCTTAATTTCAGTTCTCCACCCTTCAGCATTTATTTTTTTTAATGTCCTCATAAAAAAATTGTCTGCATTTCATTGCGCATTTTGCCTAAATGTGCACATTTCTGCAAACAATTTCCCTGAACAGAACGTATGTTGTATGTTGTTTTCACTCCTGTATCCATTTTTATGCACGCTTTCCCCCCAATACATGCATCGAATTCAGAAAACTACAAGTATCAAAGGAAAGCTGTATTTTGGTTTGTATGTTATCCCATAAAGTACAACATGTAAAACTGAACCAAATTCCCACCCCAGCTCAACTTGAGATTCCACCTTAGAGCAGGTCACTTACCATGATGGCAACCCCAGAAAACATGACAGCTGTCACAAACTGCCAAACCCTGCAAGAAAGGTCAAATGGGAACATCTAAGCTTTTAACAGTCTAAAGACAACATTCTCCCCCAGTCAGTTTTATATACAAAGTGGCCACTTTTGTTTCTCTAAGGAAAGACATGAGGACAGGGATGGGGGGAAGGAATGACCTGTGGCTCTCCAGATGATGTTGACGGCAACGCCCATCATCCCCAGCCTTGCTGGAGGGGTTTCCCAATGAATTAAGATCATCTCTGTTGATTTAAGCTAGAAACAAAGAGTTTGTGAAAGTAAATGGAGGTGGGGCGGGGGGGGGGGTAAGACTGGACTTGTCTTAAACAAGGGTTGCTCATGAGAACAGGAGGTGTGAAATATCCTAGGTGCATTAACAAAAACTTCCCAGTCTTTCAAAGACACCTCTGCAACTTTGACCTACACACAATTAGGGTTTCTATAGGCTCTATTCAGACAGGCCTTCTCCATTTGGACAGCTACAAATGTAGGCATGGATCACATCTTGAAGCACCACCCAAACTGTCCCTCTGCTTGCAGGAAGCAGATGGCTTACTTTTCCCCCAGACCCTCAATTTAGTGTCCTTTAAAAGTACTCACAGATGCCTAAAATCTGCATCAAATATTCTGAGCTAGGACATCACTGCAATTGCAAGAAGTATGTTCTTCCAGAAACTGCTCTCTAGAAGCCCAGAATTTATTGTAAGAGGGCTCTTGCACCCATAAGCAGAACTAGGAAGTTCTATTCCCTCTTTTGAACCCCTTTTCCTTACAGCCATTCTCCCATGTGCCAAAGCATTCATCTTTAAAAGTTACTGTGGCAGCACTGAAAATCCAGTACTGAGATGCACTAAACAGAGCAATATCCTAAGTTTCCAAGTGAACTTTGTGAACAACTATTCAGTTGGTTAATACCTGGCACACAAAAAACTCAGGTGAGGGACACAGTACTGCTTTGGTGAAACATAAGCATTTGCCTCCCGCATCTTGTACTGGTAGCTGCCTGCTCCTCTTGGAAATTGCACAGGTGGGAAATTTCCTTTAAAATCCATCGTGCAAGGAGATATGTGCCAAATGCAACAACCTAATATACTTCACACCAAGTTGGAAAAATTCTCCACTCAAGTCTCTGCTATTCTTAAAGTCATTAACAACAATGAAGAAACAGCCTACATGCAGAAGTTCAGTGCCAATATTGCAGCCCTTCCTTCAGCTCATTTTGCCCTTGGCTAGTAGTCTGAGCACAGAGATTCTGCCTGCAAACTTACCTGAGCCCTAAGGGTTCCTTCACAGCAAACTTGATTTCATTGCCCAAGACTTGGCTGATCTGAAATTCAAAGGAAAGAGTAAGGTAACTGACTCAGACTCAGCCTGCAAAAACATTGTCTGGAAGGGCTAGGTGTGGTATAGAATCCTAGACTTACCGCCCACATATTTTCCTACAGAGAATGAAGTGCAGTGTATACTTTGCTCTACAAATCTCAATTTGCAGAATTAGTCTGCAATGATTATAAGAACCACAGGGTGAAATTATGGCAGCTTAAATATTTTTCTGACATTCTAAACCAGAGATTGGAAGCCTGTGGCTCCCCAGATATTGTTAGACTACAACCACCATTGTTCCTGACCATTGGCCATGCTGGCTCTGAACACATGGGGGGCAGTTTCTATAGTCAGTCATAGGCCACACACTGTGAGTGACTCAAACCACACATCTGCAACCTCTGCAGACTCCAGAAATGTGCATAGCATTGGTAACACAGCACAGACTACAAGCTCTCCTTAGGATCTGAACCGTGACTAAGCAATAGCGTAGGCAAAGCCACTATAAAGTAAAGGGGCAGACCATTTCAATTCTAGAAAGTCTAGGTCTGAGCAGGGAACAAACATCCATATCTTCTGTTTGAAGCAGATGAAGCTGCCTTCTAATCAAGCCATCAGTCAATTTAGCTGCTTGACTTCACAATACTCTGGTTAAGGCGTTTTTAATCTAAAACATCCAATTGGTGAAGGCTGGTCTATGCTAACTGGCAGTGGCCCTCCAGGAATCTTTCCCAGCCCCACCTGGAGATGACGTCTGCATGCAATACATGTGTTCGACCACTGCATGTTGGGGCAGGCTTGGGTTGTGCAGGTTAAGGACCTGAGAGCCAGAACATAAAAGGCAATCTGGTTGGCCACTGTGATAAGAGAATGCTAGAATAGATAGACCTTTGGCCTGAGGCAGCAGGGTTCCACTTTGTCCTTCAGATGAACCATATAAAAAGGGCAGAAAGCTGTAGACAACCAAAGAAAGTGAGGAGAATTGGATTCTTTACTAATACAGTACACAGCTTTGGTTCCAAAAGAGAGACAGACAGACAAACAAACAGACAGACAGAGGCTAACAAATAAAATTTTGAATCCAGCAGTAGAGAGAAACTGAAACTGGAAAGGTGAGGTTCAGCACCTTCTCAAGAGTCCCATTCAGTCTTTACTTGATGCAAAAGTAAAGAACAAAAGCCCTTCTTTGATTTTTTTTTTTGTAAGTAAAAGGAACTGAACAGTGAAGTTAAAGGTGATGTATTTTTTACCCTGTTGTAGAGATGCTCCATCCTGCAAAGTGAAGGGTCAGAAGAATGATGGGAATTTTAGTCCAGCAACATCTAGGAAGGCCAAAAGTCAGCCACCCCGATACTAAAGAATGGATCACAGCAGCAAAGTCTCTAGATACTCAACAAGAAGTACAAGTCACAGGAAAGAAAGGGGCCGTTTTAGAAGGAAATGAGTACAAAGGGAATTTAAATAGGCTTTGGTTGCTTCCTGCCCATCTCCAGCTTCTCATTGCCAGCTGGGGAGAAAAATACAGTTTGCACATGCCATTCTTTGTTATTTCCTGCATTCAGTAAGTGACACAAAGGGAAATATGAAAACTGGCAAGTTGTGTGCACAGCAGAGAGAGAGAAACTTAGCATCGCTTCCTGTGGTTCATCTCCTGAGACTTCAAGGAGGGGCCAAGACGACACAGCTGATTTGTGGTGGTGAGGTGGGCTGAGAGAAGGATTGATACTTCTAAAGTATAATGAGGAAAACGTGGGTTTTCTCCAGGCCTGGTCTTTGACATGGTGCTGAGTTTCCTCTTCAAGCTGATGCATGCAAATACTACTGATGAGATGGATTCAGACCAAGTTGATTGTCAATTTCAATAAGTCTTACAATTTTCATGTTTCTGAGGAGGAGACTTGTAGTCTGGAGACACATTTAGCTTAGTGCATGACTGTGTAGCAAGGCTGACTCAGGTAGACTTCCCCAGAACAAGAGCAAGTTCAAAATGGCCATGTCTAGGGTTTTGCCAAATTTAATACAGCTGTAACTCCAGGCTCTAGGGAAGTAAAACAACCCTTTTTGCCTAAAGCTACTTTTAGAGCTGCAAGTTCTGAGTGTTAATAGTTAGGGTCCTTGTTTTCTTTTAAAGCTCACAGTCCTCAAAGATGTTTTGAAAGCATGATGGGGGGGGGGGGGAGAGAGAGAGAGAATGGCAAGAAAACATGAAAATCCAAAAAGTGCTAAATTATTTCTCCAGATGCTGCCATGACGTCTATGTCCATTTATGATGAATTTTACACACACACACATACACACTGCTTCCAGGACAACTTGTCTTCTTAAACATATATATTAAGAGGCAGAACCAATTTTAGAATAGGTTACTGTGTTATCTACCATCTGTACGACTAAAAGGTAACAGCTTAAAAAGTCACAGAATAGCTGTCATTATAAATAAGTTGCTTAGCAACCACTAGGATTCAGTGACAAAAAGGTCAATCCATTAATAAAAAAAAGCTGTGTGTAAAAATCAGAGTGTGCACAGAGCAATGGGCATGAGTCACGTGGGCGCACGAGCCCTCAAATCCCCTGCCTTACCAAAGTCACGAGAGCTCTCCTGACATGGCAAAGTTGACTAAAAGCTGCAGCAGAAGCAGAGAACTACATGCTGCTGTGTATAGAGAAGAGAGAGATCCCAGGCAGAACCATATGATGGAGATTCCATACACTTCTATCTCCGATCCTCTGGCACCACTGAGACAAAGCATACTAACACAGAGAGGAGCAAACGCCTTCCTACCGTTGTACAAAACCCCAGAGCTGAGTTTGCATTGTTATCCTTTCCCTTAAACAATCAGTATTTTTGAGTTTTCCCCTAAGAGTTATGGCTCTACTTATTTTTGTAAACAAGCAAAGTTAAAAAAAAGAAGAGACCTAGCAAGAGTGCCTCAGAACTTTCCCTTTGGAGTCCTGTTAAAGCACATTCGTTCAATGATTAATCAACACCAGCAACTTCTTGCTGAGTTCTAGGCTGTTATGGTTTCCTTCTATTTTTCCCCTCATTTGTTTCTTTTACAACTTTCTTTCAAGGTCCTAACAGCCTTAGGATAAGCGCTTAAAAGAGAAATAAAATTCTAGTACGAACTCTCTGCACTAGAAGTCATTAGCAAACAGGACACCCACACTCCCTTTCATTTGGAAGACGTAATACCTGCATTTTTTCTGCACATACCTTTCCAGTTTTGTTTCTTCTCTAGCCTGCTTAAATTACCAAGAAGTTACACCTGCTACCTCAGGTGATGTGTTTGGATCTTATTCGTAACCTAAGAGTAGTCAACATGCTAGATCTTTCTAGGCTACAACTTCCAACCACCCACCAGATCGTTGACCAAAGAGATGTGCGCCTGGAGGAATTTAGGCTTGCCAAAGGATTGGGTGTGTGTGTGTCCTGGATAAAGAGAGAGAATTCAAACCAGGGATATAAGCCTACACCAGGGGTAGGCAACCTAAGGCCCGGGGGCCGGATGTGGCCCTATCGCCTTCTCAATCTGGCCCGCAGATGGTCTGGGAATCAGCAGCTTTTTACATTAGTAGGATGTGTGCTTTTATTTAAAATGCATCTCTGGGTTATTTGTGGGGCATAGGAATTTGTTCATTTTTTTCCTTCAAAATATAGTCCAGCCCACCACATGGTCTGAGGGATGGTGAACCGGCCCACGGTTGAAAAAGGTTGCTGACCCCTGGCCTACACCATAAAAAGGAAGGGAGGGAAGCAAACCAGCACTAACTTCTTGTTAATTTCACCACAGTCATCAAGTGGAAATCCCACCCCCTCTGGCTGCCTTTGGTTTGTGCAATATTTCAGGAGGTTTCAGTTAGATATTTGCCTTTAAGTGCAAACTGAACCAAATTTCTCCTGCATCCCTAGTTCTAGCAGGGGATATATTTAAAAACACCACCCCCATTATTCCTGGGTCATCAGACAATGAGAGCCCCTACCGGCTATCACTACCTGCGACATATTCCGAAGTTGTTTTTGCATTCCTAAATATTGCGCCCAGGAGCAGAAACTGCAGCCAAATCTACACTATACATCTTTAGATTGGTTTTATATGAATTTTAAGTTATCACAGATTCCCTGCAAAGAATTGTAATTTGTTGAGGCTGCTAAGAGCCCTTAGCTCAAGATCTCCAGCCTCCCACACAGAACTGCAGCACCTAGGGGAAAGTTAAAGAATATTACACCAGTTCAAGTCTGTATTGCAGTTATGGCTTGCGCACAAAGTGGTAAAGAACAAAAAAACCGTCTCTCAACACACAAAAGAGCTCTGATAGCTCGAGAGAATATATTAAGCTCCTAACTTGAGTCCGTGACAAATTACACATTTTTTGTAGAACTGCTTTTGGACAGTCTGCATTTTGAAGCACAGCTTTGATCTGGGATATGTGGAAAATGCCCAGAGAGAAAGACTGGTTTTGCAGATGCAGGAAAAAGAAGTGATGATGTATGGCTGCAGCACTGAAGGAAAAGAACATAAGAAGATCCCTGATGGATCTGGCCAAAGGCCCACCTAAACCCTGCATTCTTTTCTTACAGTGACCAACCACTTGTAGAATGAGGACTGTGTATGCAGAAGGTATATAGGAATCAAACTTCTCTATTCATGGGGGGAATAGAAACACTTTACAGAGAATATTCCTACATCTACATAGACACGTCTCTAATGAGGTGAGAACTGCAGCTTTAACTAGCCACCCCCATAGGCCTTGTAATTCAACCCACGGCTGTGAATCTATCATCTCCCGCACTAGATTTTGCAATTAATTGAGACACACAAGAGCTCTGTTTGTTGGGTACAACACACAACTGCTGTACAATTGATTAGAAAGCAGGTTGAACAAGATAATAATTGTAGGGCAAACTGAACAAAAGTCTGGAATATCAAATTCCTTAATCTCTCCTCTGTTTGGCTTCCTATATAGCCTTATCACTGCTGATACTCTTGAGGAGCTGCAATTATTTATTAGCTTAAACAAAAGGTCTTCCCCCTTTGCTACTAACTTTAGCATAAACTATTAGTCATTCCATGGAGCAATAACCTGCCTTAGGGCTGAGACGGATCCTAAAGACCTCCAACTTAATTGTGGGTGATAGTTTGTTAAAGGTCTTCCCATTGCTGGGCAGTAGCCAGCATTGCAGCCCTTTGCTGAATGCCAACCTCCCCAACCTTCAGATAACCAGAGCGGTGTGAAAACTGAAATGTTTGTTACCTTTGACCTATGAACTTCTCCATCATCATCCTCCCCTCCAACCCCTAGGATCTTGCGTGTCTTCAGGCGGCTCACAAGGTCTGTCTGGCTGTGCTTCTTCATCAGAGGGGGAGGTTGCTTGGTTGCCATGGTGACTCACAGGTAGTCGCTGGCTTGGGCAGAAGCTGAAATGAGAAAGACTAGAGGTTAGAGAAAAGCAGGGTCAAATCCAGCCACAAATTCAAGGAGGAGATGCATTTAGTTTTAATGCAAAAACGATTTGACACAATGATGTATTGCATCCCAAACCAACTGTGTTCTTCGGCCATGGAAGAATTGGCATTCATTCAGTCCTATGCTTACAAAATTTAGAGATCCTCCTCAATTTATCTTGTGTATGTCAAGGATGAACCTGTGGGTTTAGATGCTTAGCCAGTTGGATAGGTGCATCCTTATTTACAAAACACACAGTAACTAAACGCTTGTTCCACTGCTAACGTCACCTTCTTCCAAGGAGCTCACAACATCACATGGGGCTCTACCCCAAGTTCACCCTATAAACACTCTTTTAAGTCAGAGAGAGGTTGGCTGGCCAAGGTCAACCAGTGTGATTCATGATAAAGTAGGAACTGAAACCAAGGTTCCCCCCACCCCAGTCCTTACCTACCTCTCTGACTAGTTCACCACACTGATCACCCTGCTGAAAACACTGGGCAGCAGAGCAGAAGCAGCCCTGAAACCTACCCAGTTCCTCTCCTTGTGGGTTGATATTTTTGAGAGTTTGCAATTTCTTCCAGTTCCGAAGCCAAACACGGCTGGAATGGAAATTCACTGAAGGCAGCTGCAGAATAAACTTTCTTCTCACAGCATCTCCCAGATAAACTTCTGCTCTATGTGCTTTTATCTCATTAATTATAGCGGGTGGGAGAGCTTTGTTATCAGCCATGAGTCTGCCTTTGCTTCAGCTGGCAGAAAAGTGGGGAGGCTTGTGAATTCAAGGGGGGGGCGGTTATACTAGGATAGCCATTTCTGGTTCTATTAAAAAGGCAAGAATGTGATTTAATTTAGTTGTGCTAGTGTGTGCTCATATGGCCAAGGCAGAGAAAGAGATAGCACAAGTTAGGAGGAGGAGTTGCGGTGATGGTGGTAGCAGCAGTCCATTTGCAAGGCACCTACAAGATACAGTGGTGGTGCAAGAAGAAAAATAGGGAAGAACACAGCACACTTTAGGGAAGGGGAAACTTTGCCCTATATGCTAGATTCCTGGAAGAGAAATAACAACATATGTTTCATGTTAGTGTTCTCGTCCAAAAATCTTATTTTCTCAGAATATGTCCTATTGGTTTTTATGGAGTTGGCCTTCAAGTAAACATGCTCAACATGCAATGCTTCTTCTGAAACGTCACATTTTTGATTCAGTTATAATCTGTATGCTGAAAGTGCTTCTCTTCCTTGTAACCCCAGGGGTCCACACAATGTGGTCAGGCACAGCTACTTGAGGATGCAGGAGCATGCAGGAGTTCTTACCGCCTATGGCAAGAGGCACAAAAAGCCACATCAAACCAGCCAGCCTCATTTCAGACATTTTGTTTTCCTCCCGTGGTTCTCACACACAGTCTCAAACATTAAGAAACCCTTCCTGGGCAGGCAGGGAGGGAAGCTTTCAGTGCTGGGATCAAGTTAGAAGTGGACTTCGTTGCTCTGGAACATCTACAAATGTGTGCCTCTCTAGCAAAATAAACCAGCTGTTCTAAGTTAAATCACATGTTCAGTTCCTGCACACCTTAAAAGAAGAACATCCCATCCACTTTCTATTAAAATAGTTCTAGAGCAGGGAAGGGGAAGCCCTCCAGATGTTGTAGGACTATAGCTCCCATCATCCCTTACCTCTTTCCATGCTGCCCAGGACTGATGGGAGCGGGAGCCCAAAAACATCAAGAGCCACAAAGTCCCCAGCCCTGCTCTAGAGTTCATTGCCTTCTGGTTTTTTCTTTTAAATTGTATTGTCAAGCGTTGTTGTTGTTGTTTAATACGTGTTGCTGGTTTCTTTTTGCAGTGTTTAACACAAGGCTGACTCCCCTTGGGCATTTTGAAATTTGATGTAGTGCAGTAAACTAGGGCAACAAGAGATTTAGCCAATGGGATGGAAAGAAGATCAATCTGCCCAATACATATACAGTTCCCTTTTCTAAAAATAGCTCACGCGATCTCAAAACACGCTTGACATACTAAATAACAGCAGAAGTGCTGGTATTTGGTCTAGACAAATTGTATTCTAGATAGCTATTTTATCGATTTTTGTTAAGTGAAAAGAGAGAGCGGAAGTAAGTGCATAAGTATAATGAACCTGATCCAAGTATCAAAGCAAAGCCAAAATGCTAACATGCTCTAAAGCAGGGATAGAGAACTGGTAGGCCTCCAGACGTTGGGGCATTGATTCCCATCAATCCAACCCAGCACAGCCATTGTTTTAGTTAAATACGTTGTTTAAATTGTTATTAAGGAAATTATTATTTTTATCCTTCCAATAAAGTACAGCAGAAAACTGTAAAAACTACTCTGAAAATTTATTATTCCAAAAATGAAACCTTCATCTGGTTGTAAATATTATGATTATACCAGCAAGAATGAGACTTCCTGTAAAAAAAAAGATTTAAATCAAGCCTTACTGACTAGTGATTTAAATTGATTTGATTTAAATCAAATCCACCCTGATCCTATACCTACCTAAGGGCCTTGCTTGCTTTTTCATCTCCGTAGGAGAGACACACCAATACGTCTCCCCCACCAAGGGAAGAGGAACAGGAGGAAGGAAGGAAGTAGGAAGTGAGATCAGCAACTCTCAGAGCATCAGTCCAGCACCTGATGTAAGGTCAGCACAGATTAAGTCAGAAAGTAGTGTCTAAGAAAGTTGGATGTTCGTCTCCCTGTGCTCTCTTACCCATGCAGACACGTCAGCCTACAATGCAAGCCGAGATGCATACCAACATTTCCAGAACAACCTTCCTCTAACATACCTAGAAGTATCAAAGAATTGACTCATTTCCTGCTGTGAAAAGCAAAAACTTTTATAAAATAGAACAATACAAACTATGAGCAAAAAGCTGTTGGGCTTGTTTCACACCAACATATACAAAAGGCAAAGTTGAAAGTCTAAATTTTTAAACTTTCAGCTCAGAATTATTATTGTCTTTATTTATATGCTGCCTTTTTTTTCTTAACTGGGGTTCAAGGTGGCTCACAGATCAAACAGAAAAAAAGTTAAAACATAGAAAAGATAGTAATTAAAAAGCAATTTAGCACTAACAGAATTAAAACAATATTTAAAGGATCTATTAAAAATACAGACAACAGCAGCAACAAACATCACAGCATTTGCCCTTTCCAGTCAGTTCCTAAAGGCCTGGTGGAATAAAGAGCTCTCCACCTGTTGGTAGAAGGACAACAAGAAGTGTGGGATGGAAGGAAGGAAGGAAAGTTTTGGAGGGATTGATTAAAGGAGTTGTTGAATATTAAAGGAAGCACAGGTGTCTCAAGCAGCAGAGTTATAACCAGTGCTTTCTTTCTTTAAAAAAATGTTTAGGGGTACTCTCATTTTGACTCAAGAAAATCACCATTTTATAGTTCAAATTGGGAAAAATAAATACAGTAAATGGACAAAAGTACAAATATTCACAAAATGTTTAGGGGTATGCGTACCCCCAGAAAAAAGCACTAGACATAACTACTTCACCATCTTTCCCCCATCAAAGCATGAGACACATAATAAGAGCCATATAGGATCAGACCAAAGGTTATCTAGTTCAACATCCTGTTATCAAAGTGGCCATCCAGGTGAAGCCCACATGAAGCACAAGAGACCAATAGCATTCCCCCCAAATACAACCAAGTTAGCAAACTCCTTGATTTAGCACACACACACAAACCTGTACCACAATTGAGTTCTAGTTGGCGACCCAACAAAACAGCACTAGCAAATATTGTCATCATACTTATACGAGGTCCAGGTGTTGCTTGCACTGCAGAGGCATGCTAAACAAAGCTCAGTCTAGCAACTACCTTGGTTGTTGAGTTCTAGTGTAGAAAAGCCTCTGGAGGCCATAAGCAGATATTCTGAGTCTTGCTTTAACATCCATTTATGAACCAAACACACCCTGAGAAAAACTCTGGGAACGTCTGCTTCACAACGTCAACTGCTGCTCCAGAAGAGTGATGATTCCATATCCTGGATCGTTACACTTTCGAGTTTCAAGATTTATATTCAACAAGTTCAAATTGCTTGGAGTGCGACATGAGACGTTTGTGTATGGGACTACTGACTCAATCACTAGCACAGATTAATGAGCATTAAATTTATGTTCAAGGTGCCCAACTCTTGATCTCTAAACAAGGAATGCTGAATGATATATTTTCCTCACATGCCAATACTTTTTTTCCATTTGAATGCATCATTGATTAGACTAGATGAAGGCATTTTGTTAGACTGTCCAGAGTGTGTGCCCAGAATGTGTATCCAAAAGGTTGTGCTTTTTGTTTGTTTGTTTGTTTCACCTTACTCCCACTGAAATACGCATTTTGCTGCAGGACCCGATTCTGCCATTCCTCCTGAATACGCCAGATTGTAGGCAATTTTTCTTCTTCTTTTTTAATTTTTATTAGTTTCAATTCCTTATACCACATCAGACATTAAAAGAACAAAAGAGACATACAAGACACACACACAAAATAAAAAAAATAAAAAATATATACAAAAATAGTAAAAAAGAAAAAAGAAACATTACATAACATGAGACACCAACAAATTAACTTACAGTAACTAAATAACTAAATCACACAACAGTAATTGACTTCCCTTCAGCTCGGCTTCGGAATGTGTTATAAAGATTTTTTCTATCTGCAGTTTCATTTCCTTAAAGCTCTTTACGTCACAAGCGTTATATCGAGCCTACTGTGATTTTTAGATTTTTTACCTCTGTTTCAATGTATGCCATAAATTTGTTCCATTCATTATTGAACTTTATACCTTTTTGGTTTCTTATTTTCTGTGTCATTTTTGCCAATTCTATATAATCAAATAATTTGGATTGCCACTCGTTTATAGTTGGGATTTTTTATGTCTTCCAATTTTGCGCTATTAGGATTCTAGCAGCCACCGTTGCATATAGGAAAAGTGTTTGATCTTCCTTTTTGATTTCTTCTCCAATTATCCCCAGAAGGAAGGCCTCGGGGGTTTTTGTGAAGGTATATTTGAAGATTTTTTTTAGTTCATTGTAAATAGATTCCCAAAACTTTCTGATTACCTCACACGACCACCACATATGATAAAAATCGCCCTCCTTGATCCTACATTTCCAGCATGATTTATCTCCGGTTTTGTACATTTTTTCCAATTTTACAGGTGTGATGTACCACCTGTACATCATTTTATACATATTCTCTCTGAGTGTTGTACATGCCGAGAATCTCATACCTTTATTCCATAGTGTCTTCCATTTATCAAACTCTATGTTGTATCCAACGTCCATTGCCCATCTCACCATTACCTCCTTTATTTCTTCATCTTTGGTGTCCCATTCAAGCAACTGGCTGTACATTTTCGATAGGAGTTTTGATTTGCTTTCTAATATTTCTATCTGGAATCTAGATTTTTTCTCATTCATCCCATTCTTTTTATCTTCAGTCCATATAGCATTAATTTGGTGAAATTGGATCCAACCTGTCAATTTGTTCTTTATCTCTTCATATGGCCTAATCCTCCATCCATTTTCTGTTTTTACTAGCAAATCTTCCTAGGTCCATCTTTCTCCTTCAATGTTTGTTTTTTTTTATTGTTAAAATATCGATTGGTGATAACCACCAAGGGGTATTTTTTTCCAATAATTTTTTGTTTCTCTCCCACACTTCTAACAGTGGCCCTCTAATAATGTGATTAGAAAATCCTTTGTGGACCTTTCCCTTATTACGCCATAGATAAAGTGTGCCAACCAAATCTTATATTGAATCCTTCTAAATCTAACAGATCTGTATTTTTGATGACAATCCAATCCTTAACCCAAAAAAGGCAGGAGGCTTCATAATACAGCTTCAAATTTGGAACCACAAATCCTCCCCTATCTCTTTGATCTGTGAGTAATTTGAATCTAATTCTTGGCCTTTTTCCATGCCAAATAAATTTAGAGAGTACTTTCTGCCAATCTTTAAATACTGAGGTTCCCCTAATTATCGGTATATTTTGGAATAAGAACAGCAATTTTGGTAATAAACTCATCTTAATTGCCGCCATTCTTCCCAACCAAGAGAGTTTTATTCTGTTCCAAGTATCCAAGTCCTTCCTTATTTCTTTCCATGTGGTTGTGTAGTTATCTTCCATTAAATTTATATTCTTCATCGTTAGCCAAATTCCAAGGTATTTTACTTTTTTAGTTACTTTAATTCCAGTCTGTAATTCGAGATGGTTTTTAACCTCTTCTTTCATATTTTTAATCATTTTAGTTTTTGTTCTATTTAATGCCGGATAGCTTTCCGAATTCTTCTAGCAAACCTAACACTTTACTGACACTTTCTTTTGAGTCCTCCAACGACAACATAAGGTCATCGGCATATGCTTTCAGTTTATATTCTTTCTCTCCAATTCTTATTCCGCGTATTTCTGAAGTTTTCCTTATCTTATTTGTAATTATTTCTAACATCATAATAAACAAAAGAGGTGACAGAGGGCACCCCTGTCTTGTACCCTTCGAAATTTCAAAGGATTCTGTTAAGTTATTATTGATAATTAATTTAGCACTTTGTTGTGAGTAAATTGCTTTTATTCCTTCCAGGAATGTGCCCTCTAACCCTGTCATTTCCAAACATTTTATTAGAAAACGCCAGGATACATTGTCAAAAGCCTTTTCGGCGTCAATGAACATTAATACCGCGGGAATTTCATTTTTGCATTCTAGGTATTCAATAATGTTTATTATATGTCTTATGTTGTCTTTTATTTGCCTATTAGGTAAAAAACCAGCCTGATCATTATGGATAAGATTGACTAAGCACTTTTTAAGTCGACTCGCCATTACGTCTGCAAAGATCTTATATTGTAGGGAATTTTTCTAAAGTCGCTGGAGCAGAACAGCTGAGAGCCGTCAGGCCCCATCAACGCAGGCATTCGGTAAAGCCGTGAAGCCTCATTTGTTTTCATGGCTTGCTGTTAGAATGATTTTGCCTGAAGCTGCTCTTACTTGGATAATTTTTGTACCTGGGTGGTGTGTACTTCTGGTTTTTTATTAATTTCATTGGAGATTGTAACAGTAATTGCATTGTGTTACACAATGTGAGCCACCTTGGGAGGATTTCTTACCTTTAAGAGGATTTCTTGCCCTTCAGAGGTGGCCCAAAAAATCTATTTTAAATACAGTGGTACCTTGGGTTAAGTACTTAATTCATTCCGGAGGTCTGTTCTTAACCTGAAACTGTTCTTAACCTGAAGCACCACTTTAGCTAATGGGGCCTCCCGCTGCTGCCGAGCCGCCGGAGCACGATTTCTGTTCTCATCCTGAAGCAAAGTTTTTAACCCGAGGTAATATTTCTGGGTTAGCGGAGTCTGTAACCTGAAGCGTATGTAACCTGAAGCATATGTAACCCGAGGTACCACTGTAAAGGGAACTTATGAGAAGTGGCCAAAACAGCAAATGCCCCAAAATAGTCAAATAGCACATTGCTTAGGCACTGCTGTTTCCCATGCTGACCATGTCAGTGAAACTCACAGAGACACTGACCCTTCACCAAACCTTGGGAAGCTGGGCTAAGCAGGAATGGGGAGGAGACAGAGTGCATTGTACTGTATAGCCCAACTGCACAGAGACATGAGAAGGCAAGGCATGGCTGTGGCTTCCTTGCCATTGTTAAGAATCCAGCTTTAGTTGTGTGGTCAGCAAACTCTGATTGGGAATCACAGGCTTCTTCATTTGTAATCTAACTCTCTCCCGGATAATCCCCGCCCCCCCCCCGGACAATTTACTCTGTTAATATTTCATTTTATTTAGATAGCGGGTCCCCCCCCCCATATTAATCGTTACCAGCCATTCACAGAGTTTCAATTCCTTCTCTTTGTTTTATGCAAAGGCAAGCACGGGGTCAAAACAAAGATATGCAGCCCCCCACAATCTTGTGGAAGATCCAGACTCCATGGAAATTAAAGGTTGGAGGAATAAAGTACCATGTGGTGGCTGCTCTGGATAAACATGTTATTTCCACAAACATGCCCTTCAGGCAAACTTTGAACCATCTAGCAAAATCATATGCCCTCTGAGCAAGTCTGAAGAAACCCGTGACATTCACGAAGTCTCACACATCTCTACTCGACACGGAAAGAAGAAGCCTACTAATGTATTTAGGTGGAGCAAAGCGTTTTTTTGTCTTCCCACCCCCCCCACCCCCCAACACTTTCATGGGACATTTGCAATCATCCTAGGATGAAATATCATGCCAACTGCCCTATGAGACCCAAATCTCAATATTAGCTCCGTATACACCAAAGATTCTGACTCATGATTGAACCATGAGATACATAAAACAGATTTCTTGAGAGTCCCAACAGGAAAACGTCAATAACAGCTGCAGAGAATAGCTGGATAATTCGCTTAGCCAAATATAGAGAAATTTAACGTGGTGTCATCTTCTTGTTACAGAAGCGTTAGGAACAGGCTGTATTAAGTTGCCACAGAATTAAAAGCAACCCTCTTAGAATCGTACTTGTGTAAAGCTGCCTTGGTCTGGCGAAATGGCAGGATATAAATAATATCATCACCATCATCATCATCGGTGGCCAGGAGACCCATAGCCACTACCTGTTCCCGAGTTGTATTTCTGACAATCCAGGACCCTGGGAAATCATCACGAATGTTCCTCTTCAATCCCCATTACAGCAGGTCTGACCAAGCCTAGCCCTGCAGTCAAGACCTTGCCAGACCTTGTTAAAACAAGGTTTTGAGACAAGCCGACCCAGGCATGTAAAATGTTGATGCATGTTTTGGTTTATTGCTGATTTTTAAAAAATGTTTTATATCATTGTTTTCAACTGTTTTTGCTGCTTATTTTATTCTCTTTGTAACCCGTTTTGAGGGTTGTGTGGTGGTTGTTTTTTTGAACAATCAAGCAGTGTATACATTTTATAAAATACAGTAAAAAGAAAAAATACAGAGAGAGAGACACCTCAGCCCCTCAGTCTACCCTTCCAGCTTAAAAAACTAATCACTTTGGAGCCCCCAAGATTAGCTTCCAAACAGAAATACAGCCAATTGGGAGTCCACAAATCTTGGCTGGCCTGAGCACCCCTCCACTTGTTGTGGGATTTTGACTCTCATTTAAATCCTCTGGCACACAGAGATCACGTGTGAATGTAGGGATTGGTTTCACCCTTGGCTGAAAGACATTCAAATATTGCAAGAATCTATCGCATAAAATAAAAGACTGACAAACTCAGACAAGAACCCAGCTACAGTGGTACCTTGGGTTACATACGCTTCAGGTTACATACGCTTCAGGTTACAGACTCCGCTAACCCAGAAATATTACCTCGGGTTAAGAACTTTGCTTCAGGATGAGAACAGAAATTGTGCAGCGGTGGCGCAGCGGCAGCAGCAGGAGGCCCCATTAGCTAAAGTGGTGCTTCAGGCTAAGAACAGTTTCAGGTTAAGAACAGACCTTCGGAACGAATTAAGTACTTAACCCGAGGTACCACTGTATTCCTTTACTTTGGGCCAAACTCTGGAGACTCCAAAACTATATCTTCCCCACTTCCGAGTGAGTCCAAGCAGGGCATTTGGTGAGACAGCCCCTTCCCCCTCCCGCTCCTAAGCTCTCCCGCCCAGTGAAAGTTCTCCATGGACTATGAGAAATGCAGGGGAGGAGTTTTCTTTTGCTGCTCCTCAAAGGCTGTTGTCAGGAAGAGGTCCAGTGTCCACAGCTTGAAATCTTCAGCCTGCAGCTATCAAAAGAGACGGTTTCTGCTTACTGAATTCCACCCGGCCTCTCCTGCAAAGCAGGGATGGGGTGGGGTGCTTTTATTTCTGGCCTGAGAGATGCAGCCGCTTGCTATGAATTTTTCAAGTTAAGCAAACAAACCATAAACTGCCTGCCTAGGCCCTTTAGGGCAATGTTAAGCTTTAGGATTCACATTTTGCTTTCAGTCTGAATGCAACATTATTATTTAATTTCTTCAAAAGGCACATTAAAACACAGTTTCAATATTTCATATACCCCAATTAAACTGTTCAAATGTTTTGGCAAAACTATTAACTAAGACGCCAATTTTGAAATGTATTTCCATTTTTGTTTCAGAAAACAAATCTGTACTGCAGTCCTTCGATTCTGCTATTTCAAATACAAAGAGTTTCCAAGGCTATTCTATTTACCAAAGCTTCTATTGATCAGTGTTCATTTTCATTATGCACTGGTGTTTTATGTTAGTACAGTGGTACCTCAGGTTAAGTACTTAATTTGTTCCAGAGGTCCGTTCTTAACCTGAAACTGTTCTTAACCTGAAGCACCACTTTAGCTAATGTGGCCTCCTGCTGCTGCCAAAGCACAATTTCTGTTCTCATCCTGAAGCAAAGTTCTTAACCCGAGATACTATTTCTGGGTTAGCAGAGTCTGTAACCTGAAGCGTATGTAACCCGAGGTACCACTGTACTATTAGTTTTAGGATGCTTTCACCTTTGTGATTTTTACTGTTTGTTGAAATCTGCCTTGGAGTCTTTAGACTAGAAAAGATAAATAAAATAGACAAGGCAAAAGCTACTAGTTCCATCTTTCTCTAGTTTTGGGTTTTATTTTTGTGGTGGGGGTGGCAGAGAAGAAGGGACAAGAGGATTCTGAACTCATGACTCCACTTCCCTTCATCATTTGTTCTGCTGAAAACCATTGCTAATTCAAAAATGATTTGCCACAATGCTGCCATGAGACTTCTACAATGGATATAAGAGAAATAAAAATAAATTAAGAGCCATGAAAATACAAATACTTAAAAGGCAAAGCTTTTTATTTTGCAGTGACTATTTACCTGCAAAAAGCTACAGAGTTCAGCATCGACACAGCCATTCTCTCAAGGTACTGTGAATTCAGCAGCTTTACAGTCACACAAGCACAGGGTAAAAAAAGGTTTGTGCATTCCAAACTATGCAGTGGTTATACCAGAACATCTACTTAAAATGTTCCAAATCATAGATTGGCTTCTTATCTGGACCCTTCGTGCTTTGCAAACATGAAGGTTCCAGGTAAGATGCCTGTTACTTCCAGTTTTGTTCAGCTGCTGCTTTAGTTGTTTTTTAAAAAGAGTAAGTTAGCGAGTGGTAGATTTCTGCTGGAGAACTGCACCCAGTCAATACAGAAAATAATGGTCTGATCAAGTATAGGCAGCTTCCTATATTCCCTATAAGATTTCCTGCCCCACCCCTGGTTCGTCCACCAAGAAAAACAACCTGTGTGTAGGTCAGTCAGTCTGTGTTTATATAAAACCTAAATATATTCATCAATAGCTGAGTATATAGAACACCCTTCCCATTGAACTTCACCCGATGACAGCATTCTCAGTTGGTGCCAGAAGACAGAGAATCTTTCTTTTCCTCCAGCCCATTTGAATATTTCAGCTGTACAGTAATATGACGGCTGATGGGATTGAATTGTAAATTTTATTATGTTTTTGATGGCTTGATATAATGGTAAATGCTTTGACCTATCCTATGGGTCTGTAGATATGGAATGTTTGTGTTGGAGCAGGGAAGGGCACCTTGTACTTTCAAAGTGTCTTGGAAGCATAAAAAACCTCAACTGGAGATATGGGGCAGCTCAGATACAGTGGTACCTCGGGTTAAGAACTTAATTCGTTCTGGAGGTCTGTTCTTAACTTGAAACTGTTCTTAACCTGAGGTACCACTTTAGCTAATGGGGCCTACCGCTGCCGCCGCGCCCCCAGCGCGCGATTTCTATTCTCATCCTGAAGCAAAGTTCTTAACCTGAGGTACTAATTCTGGGTTAACGGAGTCTGTACACTGAAGCGTCTGTAACCCGAGGTACCACTGTACACTAAAAGCCTCTGGGGGCTGTATGGGGCCTCTGAGCCACAAATTGATTACATGTGGTTTACATGAAGATTGCGAAGTTGATGAAACTAACCTACACTTCTGTTTTGTGCTGAAAGTCTAGAGCAGGGTTTCCCAAACTTGGGTCTTACATCTGGGTTTTTTTAGACTACAACTCCCATCATCCCTAAGCTAGCAGGACCAGTGGTCAGGGGTGATGGAACTTGTAGTGCAAGAACACATAGAGACTCAAGTTTGGGGAACCCTGCTCTGGAGGGAGCTTTACTGCAGAGATGACGAACACTTAATGGCACACTACGTCAAGGGGTGTGTGTGGCACTGGCACCGCTGCTATACTTCATTTTCAGCTGCTGCTAATCCATTGTTTCTAGTTTCTTCTTTTCAGATTCTCTTCAGCAGAGACAAACTGCAAGCCCTACAACTTCTAAACAGTTATGACAACTGTTACCAGAAGCAAAATCTGCGTCAGCGGCCATATATTTGCCAGCTGCTGGTTTCCTATCTAGTTAACATCTAATAAAATTTATATTTATTAAATTCATACTTTATACACAACATTGATATACACTTTTTATTTTTTATTTTTATGTCTGATACGTTATGCACCCCTTAAATTCTACTTATGATTCATTGCCACCATGGAAGAGAGAGAGGCATACTTGACAGTTGGCTTCCCTTCAGACCCACAGCCTGGCCTCAGGATGGGAGATACTTTGAGTTCCAATTAATGTTTTAGTTTCAGAGCTCCCATGAGAATAATTTTTGATCAGACATTAACAACACAGTCATGCTCCCCCCCCCCCAAGTTAAAGGAAGCAAACTGCCACACCTTCCTTTTATTCTTTGATGACATGGTATTATGAAAGGGGATTGTTTTTTTATTTTAGTTTAAGCTATTATTTTCTAAGTCAACACCAATACAGGGCCCCCATAAAAAATATGCAACTCACAGAAATTCAGCCAGGGACAAGTTATTCAGAAAAGATTAGCGTCAGATTAAGTCCACTGCAAAGACAGAATAGAGAGTGTTGTATAATGTGGGGGGTTGACATTACTTGTCCTGCAGTTTCATTCCCCCACATATTATGGGAAACTGAAGATTACTCTGTTTTCATCTCTTCCACTGAGACTTCTGGTGTTTTGATGGTCACAGGAAGTGGAGCCAAACCCAGATGGAAAGATAATAAGAATGGAATGAGAATTCAGCCTTTTGAAGTAATTGCACCTACTATTTCAACTGCTCCAGTGAGCCCTGCTGATGCAGATTAATCTCGCGCATGCCCAGTGTGGATCTGCAATGCAAACTTGGCACATCTAGCCTGAACCATAATAATGGCATCCCTGGAAATGAAAAGAATCCCACAGAAAGCTGACAGGAGCAACTCATCCCCCCCCCAAAAAAAGTACCCCAGCAGAGATTGACAGTGGGGATGAATGAAACATTCACCCCCCCAAACTCTTGGAGCAGGGGAAGGTGTGTGTGTAAAAGAAATTTAATGAAATCCCTCCTTCAAGTTGCTGTTTGCTTCCCATACATATATGCTTCTTATTCCATTTTTATCTTTTTTTAAAAAAAAACAATACTTCTTCCTGATCCCAGGGACCATGCAAGCAGTGATGAAGATGTTATCAGGCAACCTGATCTGGTTACATGTGTTTCCGAAAAGCTAAGTTAGTACATTTCCTGCCCTAATGTAATGGGTCAAAGGCTTCTGTCCATTTCACAGTCCACTCAAAACAATTACTGAAACATTGAAGCATTTCAAGTGCAGGAAGTGGGGGAGAATGAGTTTCTTTTATTTCCCTCCCTGCTCTTCCATTCAAGCTCAGTCTTACCTGCCAGCATTATAGGCCTGCTCTTCTAATATGCAAAACAGTTCTCTCATTCTAGGTTTTTTTGAGTATTTATTTATATGATTTTTTACCTGGCCTTTGTCCCAGGGTGGGCTATAACAAAACAGTTTAGTTATAAAAAAGATAAAATCATTACACTTATAAAATAAATTAAAAACCATTTCCAGATGGAACAAAACAGCATAAATGGAGAAAAAGGTGGGTCCAAGGCTAGTGTAAAGAGGTGGATCTTCAGTATATAACAAAAGCTGTACAATGAATAAGCTAAATGCACCTCGGGGGGGGGGAGAGCTCCACTATTTAAGGGCTAGCATTGGGTGGCAGGGGGCTGAAGCATTTTAAGTTATGTGGGTTCTCAAGCTATGGTGTAAGCTCAGTTTCTTCACAATTTTGTCTGACCATCAAGTCAAACACTGGGCTACTACCCTACCAAGCACATGTTTCAGGCAGATGGCCCATTTCCTTTTTTTAAATAAATGGTATAACCTGTAATTTTTAACACTATGTTTAGCTTTCCCAAATGGAAGGATTTTAAGTGTATATGCAAAAATAAATAAATCAAATATATTACTGACAGTAGTCTTAGGACAGTCGATCCTAATGTGCAACACGTGAGACATGAAAGTTTGTTGTTGTTGATGATGTTTAGTCGTTTAGTCGTGTCCGACTCTTTGTAACCCCATGGAACAGAGCACGCCAGGTGCTCCTGTCTTCCACTGCCCCCCACAGTTTGGTCAAACTCATGCTGGTAGTTTCGAGAACACTGTCCAACCATCTCGTCCTCTGTCGTCCCCTTCTCCTTGTGCCCTCCATCTTTCCCACCATCAGGGTCTTTTCCAGGGAGTCTTCTCTTCTCATGAGGTGGCCAAAGTATTGGAGCCTCAGCTTCAGGATCTGTCCTTCCAGTGAGCACTCAGGGCTGATTTCCTTAAGAATGGATAGGTTTGATCTTCTTGCTGTCCATGGGACTCTCAAGAGTCTCCTCCAGCACCATAATTCAGAACATGGAAGTTTACCTCATGACAAAAAGCAAACAAACCCAAATGACTTTCTAGCCTCCTCAAAGCCAAGACAGAATGTCAGGCTGGAAATTCTATTGCCTATTCAAGCTTGAATGAGGGCAGGAGGTGCCCTTGAGGTGCAAGCTTACGTTCACTATCTTAGGTAGCACAGACGGCAGCCAGACTGGACAGGTTCCCAGGGACACAAGTTTAGCAGACAGTCCATGGCTGCAGGCAGGGATGGTGAAACTGGATGCAGACATCCATCCCTCAAAGTCTACTTGTTTCAAAACTTACTGCATTAAGAGTCCTCAGCTTTTAAATAAAAATTGGTTTCTCTCTTCATGGAAAAATGAAACATCTCAATTATTTTATTAGGCTCCCTAGGTGTCTGCTATAATTAAACACAACACCCACGCTGTTACATGGCTGGTAATTGCACCCTGCAAGGAAGCGACAAGCCTTCCAAATGTACAGAAGGCGTCGGCATTCTGTCTTGAAAATAAGGGCATGGGGGAGAGCAAACATTTCTGTTGTACTTATCTGATGGGTTATGTTTTCTGCTTCATGCTAAGCATGCCATGCCCTGCCACACATTCCCTGTGGTCTGCCACGGGGCTCAGTCTCCACTATACAGTGGTACCTCGGTTTAAGTACTTAATTCGTTCCGGAGGTCCGTTCTTAACGTGAAGCTGTTCTTAACCTGAAGCACCACTTTAGTTAATGGGGCTTCCTGCTGCTGCCGTGCCACCGGAGCACAATTTCTGTTCTTATCCTGAAGCAAAGTTCTTAACCTGAGGTACTATTTCTGGATTAGCAGAGTCTGTAACCTGAAGCATATGTAACCTGAAGTGTATGTAACCCAAGGTACCACTCACCTTTCGAAGGATGTAAAAGGCATGCACAGGCTTACCAGGGTGCATATAGCTTCCATGCATTTTGTGACATCTGCTTTAGTCACAGAAGACCTTCTGCAGGAAATAAAATGGACATCACTTGGGGGGGGGGATTTCCCCCCTCCCATGCCAAAGAGTTATAAATGAATTTAGAGTTCCCAGTCATAATTTGAGAGTCCCCACACTGTACATATACAGCTGTGGTCAGTAGAGAAGGGAAGGAGGCTTATCTCCCCCTTCTCCCCAGTACCCAGAACATTGTCACATCATCATTCCAGGCCCCAGTAGCCTTGGAACAAGGAATTTTATCCACCCAGCATAAGGCACCATGGGAAAGTTTTGTATCTCATGTTGGCTGGCATGTTCCTGTTGACAGTGTTTCAAGCACCAGAGAATAGCAGGAAAAATGGGGGAAGGAGGGAGGGAGCCAACTATCCCAACTACGGGGGAATGTATATGCTATCACAGCTTCTGCTTCATTACCTCCAGTGAAGGACAGCGCATGAAAGCAGCCCATTCCACTGTTGAACAACCCTTAACAAATGGGTGTATAGCTGAAATCTGTTTTCCTGACATTTTTACCCATTGGTTCTAGTCCAGCTGCCCTCTGGATCAACAGAAAACAAGCCTGCTACATATTCTCTAGAGATATTTCAAAAACCGCTGTCATATCCCCACCACCTTCGTCTTCTTTTCTGTTGGCTAAACATACCCAGCTTTTCCATTCCCCATACAACTCAGCTCCCAGACACCTCAACATCCTGGGTACTCTCCTCTGGACACGTGCCAGTTTAACCAATCAGCGTCCTCCTAAAAATGTGGCATCCTAAAAAAAGGACACAGCACTCCAGGTGCAGCCTGATAAACACAGAATTGAATGGACCTATTATTACTCCCTGTGATCTGGACACTGTACTTCAGTTTATGCATTAAGGCTGCATTAGCTGTTTAAAGTGGCCACATTGCATTGCTGCCCTGTGTTCAGTTTATGAGTTTATCAGTGAAGACACTTCACATGCAAAGCTGCCGATCCATGTGTCCCTCCATACCTTTGAGGCTCTGCTTTCTATGACAGTAAATCCATTTTAGGCACCTGAACAGGGCTTAATGAATCCAATGGGGGGTGGAGAGTCTGCTGCTTCTCCTCCCCAATGCAAGAGGGCAAAAGTAGATACAACACCATTCGCAACAATTAGAACCTGATACCATTGAAATCTGGCAGGGAGTGTTTAAATGCTTGTTCTCCTACTACAATCCCAATCTGCATCCCATATCTGCTGCTTATTCTCATGCACCATTCAGTTACTGTGTGGATGGCATCACTTCACGTTTGGCATTACAATGTCACAGGAGTTTCCTACTTGCAAAATAATAGATGTGGAAAGTGAGAAGGAGCCTGCCATCACAATACTGCAGTTTCCCCTCATTGAGCCTGTTCAGATACCTGAGGCCCACTTGAAATGGCTAAAAGTTACAGAAATAATTTAACAGTTATCATTATTAAAATATATATACTGCCCTTCATTTGAAGATCTCAGGGCAGTTCACAAGATAAAAAATTACAAGCAATGACCAGCCTACATTTAATATACGTATATACAGAAAACAGAATATACGAGGCACTTTTTACAAAGTGTACATGTCAACGGATAGATGTCTTGAAAAGAAAAGTAGGTCAGGCAATAACTTGGAGAGGGCCCTCCACTCCCGAGGGGACCAGGTCCTCCTCAGTCATCAAGATACCTGTGGCTAAATGACTCAGACTAAGGGCTAGAGGTGCCGAGTTCCGCATGACATTTCAGCGGCTTGTCACATGGCATGACATCACATGTGCGACACATTGGGGGTGGGCTCAACTCATCTAGCATTGGGGGGGGGGCTGAGCTGTCCTCAGCCACATAGAGCTGGTGCCTATGCTAAGGGCTTGTCCACACTTCTGGTTTTTTTTCCAGATTGATGTTTGCTTTGATTTAGAGCTAAGGGGCGGGTTTCCCCTGGGAAAGGAGTGGAGCAAGGGGGAAACTGCTTGGACTTGTGCCTAGAAAGCACAGGTCAAGCAGGAAACCACTCTGACTTGCGCTTTCTAGGCATGGGACAAACGGAAGTGTGGACAAGCCCTAATCCACTTTATGATATTGCAATGATACACCTGTGTTTGCCTCACTCTGAATTTTCCTACAGTTCCACCAATACCTTTCTGTTACAGAACACATATCAAGAGGCACCAGGTACAATTGGCTAGTTTGGCAGTTTCAGTCATAAAGTTCTATTTATTAAGTAAAATGCTCCCTTCCATTCTTCTCTGATAATGTGGCAGTTCTTAGCTTCAAGCGGACTGCCTCAATTTGTCATTGCAGCAACCATGACTCAGCCAACGACACTTTCCAGTCTCAAAGCTCCACTGCAATCCAGTGAATAATTGATCCGGCTGCTGAACATCTCATGGATACCTGCTTGCCTGTCTCCACCAAGCCGGGACCATCTCCCTTCATAGAGATGGATCCAAATCTCTGCAGAAATACTGCTATCACGGTTTCCTTTGATCAATCACAAATTGTAGACTGAGTAAGAAAAATTTTATGAGAAAACTTTGGGCTTGCTTACAGCTCAGAGGCATCAGAGACAAATGTTACAAAAGAAAGCAGGATTGATAAATACATTCCAAAAGCTCCATTCCACTAAGAGGTGACAGCAAATACATACATTTCCCTGATAGATCTGTGGCTGTATAAATTAACATTTCAGCTCAAAGGAGAATTAGAGGAGAACAAAAAATAGCATGAGTGTTGCGGAATGTTTTTCCTGCTGAAATATGGGAGGCTACACTGGACACGGGTGGTGCTGTGGTCTAAACCACAGAACCTAGGGCCTGCCAATCAGAAAGTCGGCAGTTCGAATCCCTGTGACGGAGTGAGCTCCCTTTGCTCAGTCCCTGCTCCTGCCAACCTAGCAGTTCGAATGCACATCAAAGTGCAAGTAGATGAATAGGTTCCGCTCTGGCGGGAAGGTAAACAGCATTTCCGTGCACTGCTCTGGTTCACCAGAAGCAGTTAGTCATGCTGGCCACATGACCCGGAAGCTGGCTGTGGACAAACGCTGGCTCCCTCGGCCAGTAAAGCGAGATGAGAGCTGCAACCCCAGAGTCGTCCGCAACTGGACTTAATGGTCGGGGTCCCTTTACCTTACATTGGTACTGGCATTCTTGAAGACACTCCCATTTCAACAGACGTTTCCCAGATTTCTTGACTTGAGTCCCCTGCTTTGATTGTTGTTTTCAACTGTTTTAACCATCACACTGTTTAAATGGGCTTGTTTATTATATAGTGTTATGTGGGGACAGATTCCCCTAACTGAAAGTCCTGGGTACCATATTCACGCAAACAATGTAATTTCTAGTAGTAGAGTTAGTAGATGTAGGCGATTACTAAATGCATGAAGTTTTCACCCAGGTGCAAGACAGCTTAGCAGTGTAAAAATGCAGGCTGAATCTGTTTCCTTGCCAGGAATAGCCTGGGGAGAAGAACCATCATGTAGTACAAAGGAAGGTAATGGGTGACTGACAAAAACAGTTCTCTTGTGCTGGGCAACAGAGGAGTGTGAGCCCCTCCTTTCATGAGTGGCTGGTGAGCAGAGACAAAGGTCAAGGTTTAGGATTTCATTGTTTGATTATGTAAACTGGGAGAGGGAGTTCCAGGTGGGCAGTGACATAGGTGGAAGGGAAAATTGTCTTGGTTTTCACCTATTAGACCCTATTGTGCCATTTTGATTTTGTATTGGAGACATTTCAGATTAGGGCTGTATTTGAACTTTCAGAACTTGGCTCAAATTGCACCCATATTGTTTCAAAGTAGAAGAGTTTGGCAGCAAACAAAACTACAGTCACAGCAAGACATGCTTGCTATATAAATACCAAACTACATTTAGATTTCGCTCTCTGAGTCTCTCTTTCTCGCTCTCTGATCTCATCATAAGATTGAACTGCAAGAGCCTGGGTGATTTAAATTCTGTGCCTCCTCCACTAATGCAATACCATCACTCTCTCCATCTCCCATCTGTAGAAACTACGCACACACGCACACACGGCATGATGAAGCACTATGATCCACAAAAGCACAGCACATGGGGATAGCCTCATACAACAGCAGTGCTTTTTGTTATTAAAAGGCTGCTCAAACTAAGCATTGTTGGTGGCAGCTGAACACTTAAAAAGCAAAAGCAAAAAATAAAAAATGCAGCTTTGACATCACATTCAGAC
Organism: Podarcis filfolensis; assembly: GCF_964270895.1. NCBI lineage: Eukaryota > Metazoa > Chordata > Lepidosauria > Squamata > Lacertidae > Podarcis > Podarcis filfolensis. Next base: position 84,773,078 of record NC_139604.1, read on the forward strand.
ATGTGTGTATTTTGTACGTGCTTTACCCAACAGATGAACTGGTACATGTTTCTTAATTTACCTATCCTGTTTCTCTCCAAGGCTGCTCCTCCCATGGTTCAGAAATTCACCTGCATTTTTTCTGCCTATCAGCAACACATTATATCCGGACTAGTAAAAGTGCTTTATAGACAAGATGTGCTTTAGATGAGATGGGTGCATGTTTAGAATTCTCATGCTACCTTCTTGAGTTTAAAAAAGGGGTGTGAACTCTGTTTCAGTATCACAGAACTGTGAAGATCCAAAGGTCATCTAATTTGACCCTCTGCCCTAAAGCAGAATTCTCCTTATCTGGAATTCTATCAAATTAAAATAGCCTGCTCGTAAATAGAGCCACTATATGTGGATAACAAATGAAACTACTGTACAGCATACATCAAGACATTACCTTCAACAGTATAAAGAGTGCGGCATCATCTTTAGACTCACAAGGTGAATTGACCCATAAAGTAAATCAGATGGAAACTGTTAAGTGTTACATTATCTTCATTATTAGGCTGTGCACTGACTGTGTACTTCCAAAAGTACAATTCAGATAAGGGCATTTCAGTCAAGGTTTTCACATGCCCATGTTGGATGGAGCAGTTAACAAGGTGTTTTGAGTCAAATTGGGGTCTCCCAAAATCCCCTCCCTGAGTAATACTGTGGGCTCGGGTGCCTCCAAAGCACTGCATTTTAAAAGTGGCCACTAGGGATGCAGGAGAAATTGGATTCAGTTCTCATTTAAAGCTGAATTTATCAAATTGTCACTTTCTGAAAATATGTAAGAACTGAAACATAGTGATACTAATCTGTTTTCCAACCATCTATGAGAATAACATACAAAAGTGAATTATATTAGGAAAAATTCCTTGCAAACATGTTTATATTAGCCAATCCACCCTAAAACAGTAAAATCTATCCTTGCAGGAGAATCAATGAAGGTATTATTCTGACATTTGGCAGACTTTGCTGCCTCCAAAGAGGCAATATTCACCTATGTCCTACTCACAGTAGACCCACTGAAATTAATGAACCTAAATTAACCATGTACAGTAACTTCGATAGGTCTACTCCAAGTAGTGCTGAATACAATCCAAGGTTTCTTTGGGGGGAAGGAAGAGATGATGCATGTGTACCAGTAGTCTTCTGGACACAAAAGAGATTTCTGAAGCCAGGGAAAATGATGTGGGGGGGGGTCACAAGTAATGAAGAGGGTCAGGACATAGCTAAGGGACCTGGACTCTGACGGGTCAAAGAAAAATGACCTTTGCACCTTATACTCCGAGTTTGTGCATTTCCCCAAAGTCACATATATCACTTTTAAGAGCCAAATTATATAATCCAAACAAATATATAAAATAGAGAAATATGAGAAAAGTCATGTCTGCATCTGCCAGACTGATACCGACCAAGTCTTGTCTGTGCATCCGCAGTTTGTGATGAGCCAACCCTATACTGAGAGTCAGGCAGTCTACGGCTATGACTCTGTGTCTAAAGCAAGCAAACAAACATAATGAACTTATGCTGCAGAACTTTGTTTTTAACAAGACTGATCTTTCACTCTCAAGCATAATTCACTTGTACTTGATCTGTTTGTGCATGCAGAAGAAAAAGAAAAAATATAAGATTTGGGTGGGTGGGTGTATGTGTGTGTGTGTATGCCTGTCAGCTGCTGAGCAAAAAACAAAGTTACTTGGATGGGGAGAAAAGGAGTCTACCAGGTGCAAACCCTGTAATTGACAGAGCAATCAGTGGTGTCAAACATGATCCTTTACTCTAGTTTACAACCTTATAGTGTTCCTGATGGCAGGCTGCAAAATCCTGGCATGTTCTGAAGATTCTCAAAAAAGTGTTACACTTTCTGTACTGGCCAAGAATGATGAAAAAGTCTCTCTCACTCTCATAATAGAATAACAGTTTATTACTTGTACCCCACCCATCTGACACACACAGATCATCTTGAAATATGGAACTAGAGATGCTATTGAGCCTTCCCAGCTGATGAGAACCTTGTCCCTAAAAGCTATGACATCATGTTGGTTTCTATGGCAACAAGCTCATTCCAGACAGATTATTATTAGTTTTAGGTGTAGAATTCCCCTGCTTGCATAAGAAAGAAAAAGAATACAATTAGAAGTAATGAAGATTTTCAGAAGAGCAAGAATATACAGATTTATGTGAAAGATAAAATATGACAAAAGTCAGAGGAAAGGAGGAGGACATGGAGGCAGATGAAGTAGTGTTTCATAATTCACGGTGATTAGGAAGGAGCGGAAAAGAAATGGAATTGCTTCAGAGGAACTACTAGGCACGTGTATAATGGGGTCATATGTTGCAGGTGAACATTTCTACGCAAAACAGAAAAATTAGACCAGTATTCAAAAGATGAGGAAGAAACGGAATGCAACAATGCTCTTTTGATTTGACGAAAGCATCACTTGGAAGGACTTCAAAACATTCAAAACATTGAGGCTGAAGTCTCTTGCTTTTTGCCATGCTGAGAACAACTCATTTCGCCCCCACACTACTTTTTTCAAAGACCACAGATACCCATCCCAGAGAGAGATCACCCCTTTGCACAGTCATGTTTCCTATCCATTCATGAACACATGGTTTGAAAGGCCAATGGGCATATTTCCAGTTCCCCATCAACCACACGGAGATTTTTAGTTTTAGAATATCAGCAAAAGACTGTAGTTGCATACAATACAATGTAGTAGGAGAACAATGTTTAAAATATTTATTGTATTATACAAAGCAAGTACAGTGGTACCTCGGGTTAAGTACTTAATTCGTTCCGGAGGTCCGTACTTAACCTGAAACTGTTCTTAACCTGAAGCACCACTTTAGCTAATGGGGCCTCCTGCTGCTGCCGTGCCGCCAGAGCACGATTTCTGTTCTCATCCTGAAGCAAAGTTCTTAACCTGAAGCACTATTTCTGGGTTAGCAGAGGCTGTAACCTGAAGCGTATGTAACCTGAAGCATATGTAACCCGAGGTACCACTGTAAATGAATTGTTCCTTGTGGGAGATAACCTTTGTGCCCCACGTAGAGATGAGCAGGTTTAACAGGCATTGAACCAATTAGAGAAAGCCATAACATCAACTCTCTAAATGCCTAGAAGGTGATGTGACAGAGAGAACCTCTTCTTGACAGCATGCCATTTATGTGCTACAAAAAGAATAAGCCTCCCCACAGGTAAAACAGTGAGCAGGAACACCTAGAATATAGTCAGCATTGTACTAGCAGGAACATGTTCACTCTTAATTTACAGGTGAAATGTTCTCCCTCCACCCTGCTATTCAATTTGAAAGATCCCAAAGAGTCCACAATGCCACCCATCCAGCATCCCTTTCAAAAAAATGAACTTTAATTTTATTTGCTTTTATTTTGTGCACACCCCATTTACACAGTTGATCACTTTAGGATTTCATTCTCACAAAGAGAGAGTTTCCTAGTTGCTGCATCATCAGGCAATTTTTGTCAGTCAAAGAAAGTAAACAGGAAGACATGTACGCATGCTTTTTATATACAAAGGGCATCTCCATGTCTTAAGTCAATTTAAAGAATACTAGGAAAAGGAAGACTTGGAAGTTGAGCATGATAGGGGAATAATCACTCAACTGGAGATGACAACTTAAAAAAGGAGCTAGAAATGACTATTTTAAGTAGTACCTTGGACCCTTTAATAAAAATATAGTTTCAGAGAAGCTTAGAAAACTTTTCCCCTCCCCCCCCCTCTTTACAAGCCTCCTTTCTTCCGAGCAACTCACAGAGGTGTAAAGAGTTCTTCCACCACCCATTTTAACTTGACAACCCTGTGAGTTAGTAGGTTAGTTTGAGAGATTGTGATGGACCCATAGTGATTCATGGCTTGACAGAGATTTGGACCAGAGTCTTCTTAGTCTCTGTCCAACATTCTAACCCTAGGGTAGCTAACATAGTCCCTCCAGATGTTGCTGGACTACAAACACCATAATTCCTTCCCCTAAAGGGGGAAATGCCAATTATGCTAGCATCAAGAATTTGACACAGTGCAGTTTGAAGGAAGCCAGAAAATTTTAAAACAGCTTTAAAAGTATTTTGAAGTGCTCTAGCCCTGGGATAGCGAACATAATGTCCCCCGCCTCCCCTGTTGCTGCACTGAAGCAATCATCCTTGACCACTGGCCATGCTGGCTGACTACTGCTCTGACAGTTCTTTTTTATATTTAAAATCCTGCCAACTTTAAACCTTTCATTTATTCATCTTGATGAAGTTGGAAATTTCCACCAGCAATATTTATTCACTTAACTCCAGGGGCAGATATGCAGGTCCCACAGAAAACTATACTTTTGACCCAATGTATGGCTTATGTCTTCTGCTGCCTATACACCCAGAAGGTCTTTTGAAATTGTAAGCCCCAAATTCCATTACTACCATCTGCCTTTGTCTGCACCCCAGTCTATACATTAGGAGCAAGGACTTAGGCTCAGGGACCAAATGGGGCTCTCCAAGTGAAACTGGCCCTTGAGACTCTTCCCAGGCTGTCTGACAGCCTCTTCAGATGCTTTTGCCTGGCTGGAATGTGTCTCTAAACTATGCCAATACATGTTGATTTCCTGTATAGGGATGTGCATGTAGGAACTATTACGACTTTTGTGTAGCTAGAATACAACTTACTGCACAAAAGGTAAGAGTCACACCTGTTGCTCCACTCGCTTTTACCTCTGACACTATTGGCATGTGGTCCTGAGAAGGTTGTCTGCAAGTAAATGTAGCACTTGAGCTGAAAAGGGTTTCCCATCTCTGCCACACACATAATTTTTTTTTAAAAAAATCAGATAAAATTACTTTTTGGCAGACTATGGGCAGATACTTGGATTTTCATCAAATTCTTATTCCGTATATAGTGTAGCTCTTGAGAAACTGGGCAAAGATCTAAATCAGACCTCAAGGACAAAGTCTGGGTGCCCTTCAGTTGTTAAGTATCTCCCATAGCAACTTATGTTGCAAATATATATATACAGACTTCTTGGGAAACGGAAGCTGCAAACTTCTGGCTATCACTAACTAAACTGCTTGAGCTGTCATCAGCACTAGTTCTAGAATGATTTATTTGGAGTAGGGTTGCCAAATCCTATAGTAAGTTCATTTAAGGTAATGGACTTTAAGTTAGTCGTTGTCTTCAATTTCAATGAGTCTACTCTGTGTAGGATTGACACAGGATACAACCCTGAATCTTGACACATGGTCCTTCTTTCCAAAGAGTATAAACCCAAAGAACAAAGCCATAGTTACTTCCAAAATGTGATGAAGGTCCAACACTATATTATTGCAATTAGTCACAGAAGTGTGTAGTGCCCATAACTGCATTGCTTATATTCTTAATCAACATGCGTTTATATTTGCTTGTTTTAACATAGCAGAGGAAAGGGATGGTTTGTTATCCACAATATATCAAATGCAGCTTTTAACTGGAAACTTAATAAACGATTCCATTCACTCCTTTCTTTTCTTCTGCCCTTCTTCCTAGTCGACATTAATTCCTCCGATTTTCTACTGGTCCCTCTTCAGGACAAACTTCTAAAGAAGTTCTATAGCTGATTAACTGACAGAATACAAGAGAAGGCCACTATTGGTTAGTACCTGTGACATCATTACCTGGAAGGAGCAAAATTTTCTTCCATTTTGATTAAACTGTGTCACATTTTAGAGGCTGAACAGTTGTCTGCTGTATTACTTTAAGTGTTCCAGAAATCTGCTAGTTTGCAAACATTTTTGCCATCATGCTACAAAAACCATGAGAAAGTATATGTGTGCAAATGCACAAATCCAACTGCTGTTTTAATACAATAATAACAGGAAGAAACTATATTGGACATAATTTCTAAAGACTGACCAGCAGTGCTTTTTCCAGGGGGTACTCAAGAGTACACAGTACTGGAACCTCTTTTGTGGTTGTTAAAAAGTGTGGCACTTACTGTAACAACTTCATGGTGAGTACCGGCACTATTTTTCTAGAAGAAGAAAAAAACACACTGCTGACCAGCATTCCTTTAAAAAAAGGGGGGGTTAACCAAGAAGGCAACAAAACAGGCAATTCTTTTGTGCAGTATGCAAGTTATCACTTACATAGCAAGACGTCTTTCCTTTCTTTCCTTTCCGTTTCCATCTACTTCTCAACCTCATGTTTCCTGTAAATGTTCCAGAGCAATTTCCCAAACCCTGTCTGACTACCCCAGGAGGTCGTAAAGTAACTACTGCATCCTTCCTGATTCTACCTATTCATGCAGCACTTCGTTCAAATTGCCAGTACAAGTTGCCCCAACCCAACTGGCTTTTTCACGAGGCTTGTTTCCTCCAGTTTTAATTATAAAATGTCCCCAAGCTTTCCTTATCAGAAGGGCACAACTCTAGGGCCAAGGACATTCAGATTTTCAAATTCAGCTCTAGGTGAAAGTTATGATATGGTAAACTTCCTTGTTTGTTTGTTTGTTTTTAGTTCTCTTAACCAACAGATGCTGGACACCACGGAGACTGATATACAGTCTTTTGGCCCTGAATACAGCTTTGGAAAACAAGCGCAATCGAAAGCATGTTTACTGGAAAGTAACTTGCATTGACTTCATTGGGGATTTATTCCAAACCTAAGGCTGCAATCCTATAACCACTTACTTAGGAGAAAGTCCACTGAACTCAATAAGGCTTGCTTCTGAGTTGACATGCATAGGTTTGCACTATTGCCTTTTAGAACCCAATAAGCATAGCGGCACAAATCATGTCTCTCTTTTTAAAGTCTGGTTTTTATACTGATTTAGGTTTTTAATTTCTTTAATGTAAACCATTTTTTCTCTTTTATTGTATTAATGTGCATACAGATTTGCAACCTTCTATAAGTATTGTGGGTTTAGAGCAGAAAGTGGCTAACTTGTGGCCCTCCAGATGTTGTTGGACTCCCAACTCTCATCATCCCTGACTGCTGACCATTCTGGCTGGGGCTGATGGGAGTTGGAATCCAACATCTGGAGGGCCATGGATGCTCCAGCCCTCCTCAATACCTACCAAGACTCCATGCACTCACACAAATGACAAGCTGATAACTTTGGATTTTTTAAATATGAGAACTTAAACACCTCCATATGCCTGAATGGAAGTTATTGTGTTAACCCACTTGGAGCCTTACTAATACTGAGATGAGTATTCTTCACGGGGTAGGGAGATGAAATGCTGGCTGTGCACGAGGAATGAAAGTAGATCAACTGGGGTGAAGCAAGATGACTGAACACTGAAATGAACTGTGACAAGTGTGCTGATGTCAATTCAGCCACAGAATGGCAGCTCCAGCAACACAGCACACACCCCAGGGCTATGGTGGTTCATTGATTTAAGTTTCTGCTTGCAGGCGAAAGTTGCCAGAAGCAGACATGCCAATACAACTGCCTGGAGACCTGCAAATTTCCTTGGAGACCTCCTATGCTTCGGCTGCCCATGTGCCATTAGGCTCTGTTTGTGCGACTTGACAGCTTTACAGTATGAAAAATTTGTGTGGCTTGTGAAAACTCCCTTGTTCCCTTGACAGTCATTGAAACACGGCTCAGTACCCACAGAGGTCCTCCACTCCACTGCTCTGGGTCACAGAGTTTAATGCACCTTTTTTATTTTTAATAGGATAAAAGACTTCACTGGGTTTAGCTACAGAACAGACAGCAGTGAGAGGAATTGCACTTGATTTCTGTCTCTTAATTTGGAGACAGATCTTAAGACAACTTTCTTCGGTGACCTGCTCACAATACTAAATTTAAAAATCGATAAACCACTACTGTGGACTGTTCTCTACTGGTACTTGTCCTATTTGTCAGCATATGAACTGAGAGCATGAGTATGAATAAGGCTGATTGGGTAGCACAGTACAGAACTATTTCAACCAGAGTGTTATTTTGACCACCACCACAGTGTGCAATAGTTAACCCTTCCATTCCAACATGTTAGGACAGAATGAAAATCGCATTCTCCCTGCTCATCAGCCAGATCAGCACATATTAGCTGAAAGAAGTCCATCTTCTTCCCAATCATGTCTTGCAGGATGAGGTTTAACCCCCACTACCCACCCAGTGTGCCATCATTATTATTACCCATCTTTTTCCCTGACAGGAACTCAAGATGGCTTACAACTAAAACAGAAACAACTAAAAACATTGGGGGGGAGCAATAATTAGAAAACCATAAAACGTTTAAAAGAATAAGTATGCTCTATTAAAACATACAGATAATTACAACAGAAACATCACAGCACAAGCCCTTTCCTTAAAAGAAATTCCCATGAAAAATGGCCTGATTGGCTGAAGATCCGGAATGATGTGTTTTATATTTCTGGCTTGTTTTGTGTCAGGTCAAGGGAGAGGTGCATTGTAGACTGGGGAAGAGTACTGGGAGCAGAATTAAGACTACAGTCCAGAGTTTCCCCCATCTGCAATACATAAACAATGAAAAATTCACAGGAAAGAAAAAATCATTCCTTTAAAGAAACACACACCCCCCCCCCAGATACATAAACTTCATTCAATGAAAAGAATGGGAGAACCTAAAGCAATATATGGTGAAGATTGAAGAGAAGTGGGTCATATAGTAAACATAATTTTTAAATAAAACAATACACTTTACCACTGGTGTTGTGCCATTTCATTCAAAGTTGAACTGTGAATCTATTTTAAAATCACTTCCTCCAATTTGCCTCTCAAAACCCAGAACACTAGAACTGACCCTGGTAAATAAGCACCACTGTAGGAAAATGGAATACATAATTCTGTTCCTGGTCAGAGACCATCCAGAGCTCATCTTTCCTAAGCATCCAACAATCTGTGGTGCAAAGTCTGTGGACTACAGGGAGTCCTGGGCCAATGAGCTTCTCCCAGTTCAATTAAAATGTGACATCTGCTGATGGGTGTTATGTTTAAACAGAAGTGCCATGTGCTGCTTCCTTAACCTCTTTATAAAAAATTTTTCCCAAGGAATGGTTGGGAAATCCAGTCTTGTATCTTCTGCTAACCTTTCAAACTGTTTTCAAGAGATACAGATTACAGGTCTGTATTTATAAATGTAAAAAAATAAAAAATAAAAAGGAGATTTATAAAAATAACATTCCCATGGTTCAAGCGTCACTAGACATTTCCCATTTGCCTTTAAACCCCAAATAGAACACCAACACAGTTTTAGTGATTCCCCCCCATCTGAAATTATATGCCATCTGACTCAAAATGCATCATGTCACGGGAGGCATCACAGAACACATTTCTCAGAAAGCATTCTTTGAATACCACAAGAAGAGCCATAAGGAGAACCAGAATGCCATAGTGCTTTTAAGCTAAGTGTTGAGTGTGGTATGGCAAATGAAGTGCCAGAGTTGGACCAGAGATATTTTAGCTCAGGGTCACCCAGTGTCCTTCATAGCTGACCAGTGTCATGCACTCACCACTTTCTCAGCCTTTTACAGAGACAATAGGGCTGCCCTTGCATATCATCCTGAGTTCCTTAAAACAAATGCAAGACACTGGGGTGGGGGTGTAAATCAGTTAGGGGCTAAACAGAGATTTGGATCCAAGTATTCAAGCATCAGTTCATACATACATATTCAGAGCTGCTTGCATGTGGCTTTAGTAACTGTACAAACGGTTTCAAATTACTATCCTACACTGCTCTGAAAAAGGAAAGAGAAAGCAAGGAGAACTTTAACTGTGGACCTCCAGATGCTAGTGGACTGCAACTTCCATCATCCTTGACCATCAGCCATGCTGGCAGGAGTATCTGGAAGACCACAGCTTCCCCACCCCTGAAATAAATAAAAAACTAAACTAGTAAGCACGTTTTGAACTATAGTGGATTCAACATGTAGATCAAGCATAATGTTCTGGTGTATATTTAACCAAAAAGAAAAAAAAGGTCTCTTGTTTTAAAATGGTGTAAGCAGAACATGCTGTGGGCTAAGTTTATTTTTCCTTGGCAGTCTCTTAAGCACAACATGCTTGCACAGCACTCCCCTCCCCACCCTCCCACACCTGTATATTCAGACTGTGCTCTGCTTACGAGCTGCGGATATGCTGTAAGTATAATAAGCTGCATTGCAATGCTAAACATTCTAAAGATTTAAAGAAAAGGAAATGGCTCATTTATTAAACACAGCACACAGCAGCAGAGAATAACCATTAGAAACACATGGAGTGTTCTTCTTTGGCAAAAACTGGCACAATAAAATATAATGAAGTGCACTTTTGTAAAAATTGACTTATGAAATAAAACTGGCTCAAGGTTTGAAGCTGGACTGAAAAGAAATGTTTTCTTCAGGCATGTCTGCAAGGATCATGGACAGAACACTTCAACATGGTCTTTCAAGTCGCAGAGTATCCACAGTCGTCTGCACAGCTTGTTATTCTGGAGTTCAGCTGGGAAGTCACAAATAGGACACTTCCATATCCAATTTTGCATTAGCACCTTGAAACAGATGTGCAGAAAGTTTCCCTAGAAATCTCCTAACCTTCAGAGTCACCACCTGGCTTTATTGCAAGTGGGGTTGGTAAGAGACTACAGTACATCCTTCCTTTGTAAATTTTGTGCAAGCAACTTTGTTACTCTGTATATATGTTAAGTTGGGGGGGAAATGAGTTCCTGAAGAAAGGCACTTTAACGTGTTGTTACAATGGAAGGATGAGCTTCCTTTTGAGACATGTACATGAGGGATGTGGAACCTGAGACCCTACAGTCTTCCAGGACTCCCTATCACACCCCTGAGACTCTCCCAAGTCATGCCCATTCTGTAGTCCACATCTCAAAATGGCTCTGCTCTGTCCTTGAATTGTGATAATGACTTGTTTCCCTAAATTGAAGAGAGAGGTGTGTGTATATAGAAACCTCTCAATTGTGCATGGCTAGCATGCAGTCTATTGTATAGAGACAAGAATGGCATTGTTTTCCCTCCCCACTTTTGATCTGACCCACGCCCACCATGTGGGCCCCAGAAGGTCCCCTATGAGGAAATGCTGAAAAGGGTCCCCTGCTCCTCATACAAGCAAATGCCATAATATTGTTGTGGCGTGACATACTCGCCCTCACCAGCAGCCACGCTCTGTGTAGCAATTCAAAACATGATTGACATCATAGCACAAGATAAGTGAACCTACATGTTATTATCCTGTAGTTCGCTTTAGTTTTGTGAGAGTATAATGTTGAGTTGGGGATGGACTGCAGGGAAATTATGGAATAAGTGAGAGAGAACGGATGGAATGGCACGTGCTCTGGTAGAAAAGGCAGGTGGGACTTTTGAAGACACAATGAAAGCAGCAGACTGCAGCATCCTGGAAAAGGAAGACTGCCACACACCAATGCCACAAAACAACAATATGACGTGAGAACTAGACGCAGGGCTTTATCTCATAAAGTTTTCCCAAAACAAGGCTTTTCATATGCTGCGCCATCATTCAACTCACTCTGCTGGTTGTGCCAAAATTATCAGCCTTCTCTGTCCAGTTTATTTCTATCAGCTATCACTCATCTTCAGATCTATGTTCTCTCCCTCCTGTCAGGTCCATGACACTAGTTGAAAGCAATTTCTGAACCAATCCCTCAATCAAGATCTAGCAGGACAACACATGCTCTTATGAAATAAAGCCATTTCTCTGTCTCTCCTGTCCACTGCTTGATGTAATCTTCTTCAATATACAGCACTTTTTAACAGGCTCTGTGTTAACAACATGAAGGCACATCACCAAATTAAATTAAATACAAGTTAATAATCAAGACTGATCTTGCAACAATGCCAACTGAGGAAAAAATCCAGCTTGTTTGGATAAACTGTGGCACCTCTCTTTGGTTTTAAAATGGCACGTGTGCAAATGGAAAGATCTACAGATGGGACTCAGAAGAGTAGACTAAGATTTTCAGCCAGTCATGATTCTTTCACATAAGATAGAAATCATAAGATAGACATGGATGCATAGATAGTTATCAATCTACCAGGAAATGGGAGTAGGCCTGTGATTGATTAAGTTCTTATCTTTTATCTATTTGCTACATGCAGTGCTGCCCATTCTTCAACAAGTAACTCTAGTGCAATGCTAATCAAATAATCTTCTAAGGCACTTTCTCATCGCCTTTTTAAAATGGAAGTCTATGAACTATGCCCCCAACAGACTCACTGTTAGCTGTCTCACTTTTTCTTCTACTGAATAATAAAATAAGCATCTAACAAAGTGATGCATAGTATAAAATGGGGGTGACTTTCCAAAAGTCATTACACTGCAATTCCCATAATCTCTGACCACTGGCCATGTTGATTGGGGCTGATGAGAGTCCAACACCACCTGGATGGCCACAGGCTCCCCATCTCTTACATAAAAAAGAATAAACAAGGAACAGGCTTACAATCTTCAAGTACCGGTATGTACACATTATGGCTTACTCTGGTTCCAATGTGTTCCCACCATTGCAGCTTGAAGCTGAGCACACATGTTAGCCACAATCAATGTGCATCCTGTAGTTTCTTGAGAAATACTCCTGTCTGATGTGTTTCCCCTCTAACCGGCTTTCATCCAACTTGAAGATGCAAACAACCATTAAACTGAGGTGCGTACAGTTCAGACAGCTGTTGTACACGCACAGATGACAGGGATTGCCAGCATGGAAAAAAGAATTACCGTTTTTTGCACTATAGGATGCACCGGCCCATAGGACACACCTATTTTTGGGGGGGGAAATAAAGGGGGAAAAATTTTTTCCCCCCCAGGCATGGGGCTGCGGCAGGGGAAGCCCGAGCTTCCCCAGACCCCAGACCCCAGAACAGGCAGCTCCCCGCAAGCTGTGGGAGTCCAGCGCTGGGCTCCCACGGCTTGCGGAGAGCTGCGCGAAGCTAAGCCTGGGCGCGCTGCGCCTCCCCGCTGTCCCCCAGCTTGCGGGGCTGGCGGTGGGGAGAAGCGGGCTTCTCCCCGCCGCCAGCCTCCAAACCAGGTCTGGGGACAGTGGGATGGCACGCTGCATTCGCCCCATAGGACGCACACACATTTCCCCTTCATTTTTGGAGGGGAAAAAGTGCGTCCTATAGGGCGAAAAATACGGTAGGTAATGCATATCAGGTGCATATAGAAATTGCAAATGTGACTTGAGATGCGGGGAGGGAGAAACGGCCTTGCTGCGTTTTAAGCCACTAAAGTGCATATACTCTTCTATTGGATTAGATGACCCTCATAGTTCCTTCCGACTCTACAGTTCTATGACTCTATGGCTATGGCTATTCGGCAATATTAGAGGAGGAACTGACAAATTTCAGCCATCCAGTTCTGTGTTCACTGTTCAGCTGGAGTCTGTAATGAGCTTTCTACATCCCATTTCAGTCTCCAACATGTAAACATGAAATATGTGTGCATTCTCTTCATATACATTAAAAGCACCTTTAACACCTCTTACTATTGTGTGCTCAACTGTGGGTCTTTTCTATTGCAGCGCCCCAGCTTCTGGAAGTCCCTCCCAGGAGAAGTTTAGTTGGCCTTCTCATTAGAGCTACATATGAGCAGCTAAGATCTTATTCTGCTACAGCTCCAGTATGGGGTTAAAATTCCATCTCTGTACTAAATTGTTCTGTTCTGCTCTTGGTTTAAATGTATAAAATTGATTTTTCTTTCCAACTGTTCTACTGTGTTTTCTGTAACTTACTTATTCTGCTAGTTGCTCTGAGTTTATTTTAGAAAGAAGTGCTTTTTTAAACAGAAGAAGAGCCTTTTAAAATAAAATATCCTTTGTTTGAAACACAAGTTTTTCATTTACAGTGCAGAGGCAGAAATAGACTCTGCTGTCATTCAGGACACTCTTGTGACAGTCTGATGAGAGTTGCAATTCAAATCCACTTCTGGAGAACACCAGGATGATGAAGGCTAGACTAAAGCTGGACTGTCCTACTGTTTAGGAACTACAACTGAACTGATACAGGATAAGATACTACCTGCCTCGTGATGGTTGTGGGTAGGTGATGCAGCTGATCTGAAATATCTGCAATGGTTCCTAGTTCATTTACAGACCAAATTCAAAGTGCTGGTTTTTATGGTCTGGGTCTCATGTGCCCAGGGAGTGCCTTTTACCAAAAGACTCTGCTCTAGATTCCATCTGTTGGGGTGGTAAGTGTGCTATGTACCCAAACAAAGAACAGTATCTTTTTGTAGCTGTTTCAGAGTTACGGGATGTGTGTCCCCCCCCCCAATAATGTCAGGGGTAGAAGAAGACATTACTCCACCAGGCTTCTGGGGATTCGTTGTTTTTATACGGTTTTCAAACTGGATCTCATACTTGTATCTTTTGGGAGGGTAGGGCAAGCCACTTTCTGAAAATATTTGTTGAAAAGTGGTCATGAAACACTGTAAACAAAGAGCACTTTTAGTGCTGCCTGGAAAGATTCCTTGTATTTTGCAATCATCTGTCCTATTTTTGCAGATTGTATAATAACAATATCAACAGGACTGCTCAGAATTTGAATACATCAAGTGCTTTTAGTGGCTGCGGTGAGAGCATTCTAAGAACCTCCCTATAAAGCAGAACAAACTTTTCACCATCATGTTTGTCGCGAACAGAGAAAAAGGCAAAGATCATAGAAGGACAAATTTGAACTGCTTCTCAACTCATTCTCTTAATGGTACAGAAGGCTGTTTTCGCATGGTTACTGTAGCTTGGAGGGTTCTAGATTCCTTCACATGTGCAGGGACTCCCATTGTCCACAAGCTGAACTTTAAAGTTAAGTACACACATTGCAAGGCAAAGAGAATGATGAGTTAGGGTTGCCATATTTCAAAAAGTGAAAATCCGGACACAAGTCCCGGCTATGTTTGGGAAATTCTGGACATATGGCACCCCTAGATAAGTAGCATTAGTGCAACCCCCACTTACAGCTGGGCAACCTGCAGTGCTCTAGCTCTCTTTGGCCTATTAAGTCTCACCGACTCTTCCAATTAGTCATTCTGGCTGCGGCTGATGGGAGTTCTGAGTCCAACAAAAGGAGGACCTCAGGTTCACTACCCTGCCTTAGATCCAGTAGCGAAGGGCACCAAGAGAAACTTCGCATTAGTAAAATCAAATGGATCTTGCAAATGACAAAAGATAGCCGGCTACATTCCTCAGGCAAGGGAGAGAACATTATTAAGAGAGCAGATGTGAATTCTCAAATACTCTGCTCTGAGGAACCCAACCAGCAGATATATATATATATTTTAAAAAAACCAGCTGAAAGGAATGGGGTGGGTGTGTTCCCTTCAGTTTTAGAAAGCTGGATGACATGTTGAGAGGTCTGGCTGTGCAGCACTGCTATTGCTTTTACAATTGCTTCAGGGGAAAAAGCACAGGGAGGAAACAGACAAAGGAACCCCCCTCCCTTCCCTCCTAGCTGTTTATACAGTTCCTTGCACAATGAAGATGCCCCTTAAGGTGCTGCATGAAGCACAAAGCCATACAGTATGCATGCATTCAGAGACATGTTGACACCCATGCAATGCTTAAATTGAAGGGGAAGGAAGGGGTGGGCGGGGCAACGCCCCTTGGGTATTGGTGGGTTTTGGTTTGATTTTTGTTTTAAGAAGGGGGGGGTGGCACAATGTGGGTAATATAAGGAGAAATCAGGGGTGTGGCTTGCAGATGTTCACACCCATACCAACCAATAATTCAGGGTACTATGTGCCAGCGCCTTCATTTTCTTAATCCTTTTTTGTGGCAAATCCACCCACGTATATTTAAATACCTTGTCTGCCCCCCCTCCCTCTCCCCGCACCACCACAAAAAAATCAAATTCAGCATCATTGCCTGGGTTGAATGAGGTAAAAAGAAACAAATACCCACAAACTTGTGAGCAATTTCTGCAGCATTTCATAACGCAGCCCACAAGGCTCTTAAAACAAAGAGGTGTCAAGAAATGTTCACCGTTACAACTGGCTCCCCTCCCTCCTTTTTTTCAAGCCTTAAAAACAGGAAGTGGCTTTCTCTGCCAAACTATATACTGATTTTTATTTTTTATTTTTTTGGCTCTTCGCCAAACTCCAGAAAGGCAACCCCAACGCTGGGGGAAGGAGCGGGGGCGTGTGAGGAGCAATTAATTATTAGTATTAGTAGTAATGGGCTGGGCTGCCTCATCCACTCTGCCAACATAGAAGGGAGCCAAAAAAGTCGTGGGACAGTCCTGAGGGACTGCTATTTCTTCACCTGCAAGCGGGCTTACTTTCTTCGCAAGTTTGTTTCGCCTCGGGATACACCAGCTGCTCCCGGACTCCTTCTACGACCCCCGACGACCCCCGGGGCAGTTTCGGCCAGCAGCTATTCTTAGCTAGCGAGGCCGACCGAGGGCTTTTCTGAGGGGAGAAAGCCCAGGCGGGGAAGCTGGCAGCCTGCCTCGCGAAAAGTCAACGCGCCGAAAACAACTCACAGTTTTAAAGCATGTTCCGCCCACAGAAAAGGTCGCTGGCTCCAGAGAGAAGCAGCTGCTGCTGCTGCCGCAGAAGAAGAAGAAGAAAAAGAAGAGTAACAATCCGCACAGCCGGCCTACGGGAGGCGGTCACATCTCCGAGGGTCCCTCGCAGAGCCGCCGCCAGAGACAGGCGAGCCGGCACAATCAGCCACTTTTGCACAACCTGCGCGTTTTTTCCCGCAAGCCGCGGAGGGCGCCTTAGCCCCGCCTCCGTATTACCATATTCAATCAATCACACGTCGCGCGGCGAGGCAAAGGACGGCCCCGCCCTCGCGCACACGCCCCGCCGCTTTGTTGCCGCTCGCCCACACGCTGCGCCGCTTAGCTGGAGAGCGACACCTGCAGGGAGCGAGAGGCGGCGCAGGGCGCAGACTTAAGCGCCTCCCGGAGAGGATCTATTGTTTTTACAGTGAATTTAAGGTTGCACGACGCCAGCATCCCGCCCCCACACCCTCGGAGTCCCCTGGCAGCACGAGCGCGTATCCTCGGCGGCGGGTTTGACGGGTTGGTTTATGAATCCGGGTTAACATGCCCCAAGGAGAGGAGAAACTTCGGGTGTTAAGTTTAGAGCTGAGTTATTAGGTCCCTTTTGTGCATAGCTGTCAACTTTTCCCTTTTCTTGCGAGGAATCCTATTCGGAATAAGGAAATTTCCCTTTAAAAAAGGGGAAAGTTGACAGCTATGCTTTTGTGGTCGGACAGCATTTCATTTTGCGGTGTCAAACCCCAGATGGATTTTTTTTCACCTGTGTATGTGCAATGGGCACTTGCACCCTTAAATGCTTGGCTGATGTGCATTTGCCATCGAGTCAGGTGTTTTAACAGGTGCGCCACCAAAAAACAACAACCAACCATCCCGACCCTCAACAGGGGAAATCCCCATCCGCAGGATTCGCAGGACTGGGAAATTCAGTTCCCCCAGTAGAATACAAAAAGGTCGCCAAACCACAACTAACATAAATGAAATGCATTATACTAGCAACACAGGCCCTCAAAAACACTTTAAAGCATAAATACAGGGGCAGATTTAGGGGAACGCAACCTGTTCGCCCACACTGGGTGCTGCAAGGGGCACCACAACAATGATGAACAATGGAAGGTGAGAGGCAGGGGGTTGCCGATTCTGGCATTGCACAGGGTGCCACTGAGATTTTAAAGCCCAAAGTCTGCCACTGATTATAAAATCATAATATTCACACACACCAAAAAAGCCCCACCAGCCCAGAAGAGCCACAGAAACCTTTGGGAAGGAAAAATAAATAATGTTGGAGGTCATCAACTTTTAAAAATACATTAAAGTCACGGCGTCTCTGTCAGGGATGGGTCTGGTGCATGTGGCAACAATATTTTGTAATTTTTAATATCCTCATCTACAGTTGCCATGTCCTTATCCTAGTCCTCCAAGTCACAAAGGACAATGCTACTGTTCCTTCCAGAATCAATGCCCTTTCACTGCCAAAGGAGTAGGGTGGAAAAGGATACAAAGTTGGAAGCACAGCAGCTGCTGCTTTTCTTAGAGCAGGTGTGGGGATGCTTTGGCCTCCTTGTGTTGCTGAACTACAAGTCCCATCATGCCTGGTCATGCTTGCTAGGGCTGATGGGAGTTGCAGTTTAGCAACAGCTGGAGGGCCAAAGAGTCTCAACACCTGCCTTAGAGCATTTTTAAAAATGAGTGGAGAGTGTTTGGTCCACCAGATTTTGGACTCCCACCTACCTAACTTCTTAAAATTTATATATCGCTTTGAGTGTTCAAGGCACTGTGTATGCGGTGATGATTAAATCCACACTGTAAGGTTGCTTTAATTTTTTTTGTATGCTTCTAAACTTGTTGAAAGCCACCTAGACATTGACTGCTATTAGGCAATGAACCAATTAAATAAATAATAACTATTATCCCATATTTCAGAGGGGGGACTGTACCTGGTGGTTTAATTAAGACCACTTGTTTGTTCAAAGCTTGGGTTTTGGCTCACAACTGACTTAGGTTGTGGAAACATTATTAACGGAACACACAGGGATCAAATCTGCTTTGGTTTGGGCTGGTAGGGAATATCAAAACACAGCCTTTCCTAAGAAATGACAGGATACACACAGAAAGGAGGTGGATTATAAATAGCTAACATTGTGTGTACACTGCTTCCCAAACCAATGGTGGGATGGATGCAGTGCTGGATGCAGAGTGAATGGAAGTGTGTATGCATCTTACTATGCAATCCTGTGTGTGTACTTTGAAGCAAGCCATTTTGGGTTCAGTGGGACTGACTCCCATAGGATTGCAGGTTGCACTTACCTGGGGTAAAGTGTCATTTAACTTAATAGGGCTTACTTCTGAGTAGACATGCATTAGAATGCTGCTGTTAGCCAATATGTCAGCACATTGAGTTCACGGTAAAGGAGATTTTCAAACTGGGAAGTTCTAGCTTTCAGCACCCACACTATGTGACAATAGCTTTCAGAGAATTCAATTTCACTGTTCCTATAAAAGTCATGATAATGTTATTTCCTGATAGTCCTTACTTTGGAAATATTCTTTCTTTCTTTCTTTCTTTCTTTCTTTCTTTCTTTTTTTCTTGGTCAATCTCTCTAAATTCTTAAACGTGAAGGGACTGATGGGTGTCAGTTAGTATGAAAAGAGGTGAATTTAGAAGAGCGCATTGCATCTGAAATCCCAGCAGAATTCAGGCAACCTCCAGAGAAACATACAACCCCATTGTTCCTTTCCCAGCCTTTAATTAA